>NC_051083.1:110720365-111403252 GCF_004664715.2 Peromyscus leucopus
GGATTTAAGCAAGCAGCTCACCGATAGTCCAGCCTGAGGTCAAGCAGAACTAGACCCAGGCTAAGGACTAAGAAGCCGATCGCCGCCGGCCGCCACGTGCCGCCGCCGCCGCTGCCACCGCGGGCCGCCTGCCGCCCTTGCGGGAAAGCGGACCTGCCGCCAAGCCAAGCAGTTTTTAATGGATTCTTGTCACGTTGGGCGCCAGATGTTGATGTAACCAACCGTCTTATTAAATAAGAAACACAGAAACAATGTAAAAGAGAAAGCCGAGAGGTCAGAGCTCAGAGCTAAATCTCACCCTTCCTTCTGCTGTCCCAGCTTCGCGAAAAGAGACCTACTTCCTGTTGGCTTGTTTTTTTATAGTATGTTGTTCTGCCTTCTCATTGGTTGTAAACCCAAACACATGACTGCCTCGTCACTGTCTGAATGTACAGCCCCCTAGGTCTTAAAGGCATATGTCTCCAATGCTGGCTGTATCCCTGAACACACAGAGATCTTATGGGATTAAAGGCGTGTGCCACCACCGCCACACTCTTGCTATGGCTCTAATAGCTCTGACCCCCAGACAACTTTATTTATTAACATACAATCAAAATAATATTTCAGTACAATTAGATTACCACCACAGACATTTGCTCAACTATGATTTTAGCAGCTTTATTTGTAGTAGCCAGAAACTGGAAATTACCTAGATGTCCCTCAGTGGAATAATGTATAAAAAGGAGTAGTACATTTAAACAATGGAGTATTACTGGGGTGTTTAAAAAAAAAGAACATCATCAAATTTGCTGATGAATGGATCTAGGAAATCTCAACCTGAGAGTTAAACCAGACCCAGAAATATAAACATGGAATGTTGCTGTGGATATCGTTCTATATAAATAAAACACTGATGGCCAGTGACCAGGCAGGAAGTAGGTGGCCAGGCAGGAAGTAGGTGGGACAAGGAGAGAGGAGAATTCTGGGAAGCGGAAAGCTGAGGAGGGGAGACACTAGCCACTGCCAGGACAAGCGGCATGTAAAGACTCTGGTAAGCCACCAGCCACGTGGCAAGGTATAGATTTATAAAAATGGGTTAATTTAAGATAGAAGAACAGTTAGCAAGAAGCCTGCCACGGCCATACAGTTTATAAGTGATATAAGCATCTGAGTGATTATTTTATAAGTGGATTGTGGGACTGCGGGGCTTGGGGAACCTGGAGAGAAGCCCGCCAGCAACAAATGGCACCCAACGGCTCGAGTGAGTTTCCACCTTAAACCTGAGAATATTTAATAACCAATTCTAAACAGAGCCAAAAACAGGTTCCTGCTTCTTATCTCATACGGGCAGCTAGACGCTGCAAAACACAGGTTTGAACACTGGTGGGTTCCTGGCGTGTGCATTTGACTGGCAGTATGGAGGAAATGAGGCATCTGCCAGCGGCACATTAAGCTGTGTGGTAGATTTAGTCTTTACTAGTATTTAAAAAAAAAAAAAGAGGTTTCTGGGCTACACGCTGCTTTGATAAAAGCTTAGACCCACTATTTCTGAGACTTGATGACTCCCAGAGCTGGCGAAAAACTTACCACTGCCATGTTGGGAAGCTGAAGTGGGCAGAGTCAGCAGCCACAGCGCCATTTCAGTCTTACAATGGTACAGTTTAAAGCAATAGGCTAAGGTAATATGAAAAATAAGCCACATAAAGATGGCTACCACACAGAGAATCTGGATTATGTTGTCTTTGATATTCGTAACTGAAGAAAAACATTTGATTGTAAAAGCTGTTGAGTTATGCCAAAATGTATATTTTAAAGGTACCTTGACTTCAAAATTTGGATTTAAGGATATGTTGCTTTGGAAAAGAGGTTTTGCTTTTGTTTCCACAGAAAGCCAGAGGCTGTGGATTTGTTCCAGATTAAGATACATCAGGTTTGACCAGCCAAGATCCCCTGAAAGGTCTCCAATGACACCATGGCCCAGATGATCCAACATCCAGAGTGGTTTCAAGGCAACTGGTTCACACAATACAGCCTCAGAGATTACCCCATAGGCCTAAAATTTTCTTGTGTCCCCATAAGATACAGCGCCCCCCTCCAGCAGGAAGTAGTAAGAGATGCTACGCCCAAATTTCCAAATATACCAAGCTGGCTTTAGAGGTGGAATTGGCTCACTCCCCCTCTAAACCCAGACATATTGCTTAAAAAAAATGGTTAAGAGATTCTTGTGTCCCAAATCATAAGAGCCCTCTGGTGTGGGACAGAGAATAAACAATATTTTTATTTAAAACAGGTTGATTATAAATGTGATCTTTTTCTAAAAAAGAAAAGGGGATATGATATAGCTATATAAGAGGATATAGAGATGATAAGATAAAAGGGTAGATTAATGAACCTACTTTTAAAGAACAACATGTTTAAAATGTTTTACATTGGTATAGATTTTAGTTTATGTTTAAAATGTTTTACATTGGTATAGACTTTAGTTTATTGATACAAACTTGAAATTAATTTTGTTATACTGTATATATATATATATATATATATATATATATATATATATATATATATTCTTGTTTGAGGTATTATGTTTATGTAGCTCATTTAAAGTTGTAATGGATAATTAAAAAATAGATTAATAATTAGTCATCTATGATAATCATATTTGTAGCCATGTTAGTTAAGTCTTCTAGGTATACACAGATATATTTCAGATAGATAGGTAATCTTCAAATACTTCATAGACCTAGAGAATATGGCATTTAAATAACGTAGAATTCTGTTGATGTGAGACACAATTGCTCCTGGCTGCACCAATTTGATCCCGAGAGAATGTTGGACTTCTAAAACATTTCCATTTGGAAGTTTGTCTTTTTGGCACAAAATGGCCTACTGGGCAAAAACTGCCCTTGCTTTGATGGCTGACAGTACAAATGCAATGCTGTCCTTTCTGGACAAGCGGGACACAAGGAAAGCGACCACTGTACTCTGCCAAGACAGGGTAAGATGGTCTTTCAGAAATCCTGCTTCTGAAAATGGTCTGTCAGATACTCTAGGCCTGTAGCCAATTTGAATGCACCAACAATGCTGAGAAACACTAGGTGACTGTCCAGGCTGCCAGCTGTCTTGGTCTACTCTTGCAAGATTCCCGAAAGTTGCTTGTATCCATCTACCATTTCTCAGGTACCATTATGTTCCTTCTCAGGTCTTTGATGGGATTGAAGACTAGCAGTTATAGTTACAACTTAGTATATATAATATCTTAGATAGAACATATTAAGTATTAGATTCAGGTTCTTTAGGATAGGACACCTTTGAATGATCTTTATAACATGCCATTTACCTATGCTCTATATTTCTCTGGATTTTCGTATGTGTTTCTTGCTTGATATTGTTTGCATTGGTTGTAGTTACATCTTATCTAGGTCATTATCCCTCATTATTTCTGGACAATATTTGATAACCATTCCTTTGTATATAGTCTTGTATTAGTTTAGAACCTTCTTATTTAGACAAAAAGGGGGAGATGTAGTGGGTAGCCATTCCAGCTTGGATCTGGAAGTTGCAACCCCCATTGAGACTCTGGCAACTGTCACGCCTATGAGGCGGGGCGAGGGGAGGCACCTGGAGACCTGAGAGCTGGAAGGGCCAGCACTCTCTCTGTGCGCTCTCTCTGTGCTGGGACGCTGAACGGTGAAGGTGGATTGTGCAGAGCTCTAGAGAACACTGCTGGATTGCAATACACCTTCCCAGACCCTGCGACCTACCTTTCACTTAATTTGTGAGTTACGCCATTAAATAAATATCCTTTTAACTACATGGAGTGGCCAAAATAATTTCTCCAATATCTCAGTTATGATAAAAGATAAGTTAGATATAAAACCTTAAATTCACAAATATAAGATAGATAGGACATCTTCTTTAATATTGTAACTGTAATTCTTGCTCGATAATTGTTTTGTTATATGTAATTTTACCATGTTAAAGTTAAAACCTTACTTTTAAAAAAAAGAAGAAAAGGGGAAATGCTGTGGATATCGTTCTATATAAATAAAACACTGATGGCCAGTGACCAGGCAGGAAGTAGGTGGCCAGGCAGGAAGTAGGTGGGACAAGGAGAGAGGAGAATTCTGGGAAGCGGAAGGCTGAGGAGGGGAGATACTAGCCACCGCCAGGATAAGCGGCATGTAAAGACTCTGGTAAGCCACTAGCCACGTGGCAAGGTATAGATTTATAGAAATGGGTTAATTTAAGATAAAAGAGCAGTTAGCAAGAAGCCTGCCACGGCCATACAGTTTATAAGTGATATAAGCGTCTGAGTGATTATTTTATAAGTGGATTGTGGGACTGCGGGGCTTGGGGAACCTGGAGAGAAGCCCGCCAGCAACAGAATGTACTAACTTTTTTAAAAATATATTTTATTTTTTATATCCAGAATACAGTTTCCCTCTGTCATCTCCTCCCAATCCCCCCACCCATCCACTCTGCCTCCATCACTCTTCAGAAAAGAACAGGCCTACCATAGATATCAACCAGGCATGGCATATCCAGTTGCAGTAGAATGGGCGGAGAGAGTACTGGGGAAGACAAGTGGAATCAGAGGCATCTCTGGAATGAGCTAGAAACCTAGCGCAATGGAAGCTCCCAAGAATCTGAGGGTGTCCCTAGCTAAGACTCCTAGCAATGGGGGATACAGAGCCTGAACCTGACATCTCCTGTCACCAGGATAGACTTCCAGTGGAGTAATTGGGACAATAACCCAGCCACAAAGAGTTCGATGTACCATTTGCCCTTCCTACAAGATGTGCTAGGATAAAGGTGGTGCAGAAATTGTGGAAGTGGCCAACCAATGACTGGTCCAGCTTGAAACCCATGCCATGAGATGGATCCCACCCATGACACTGCCTGGATAGCCCCAGAGACCTAGGATAGAACCAAACACAACTGAAAAAAAAGCCAAAGAAGTGATTCCTAATGATATTCTGCTAAACTAATGTTGGTGCCTACCTCTATTGTCTTGAGAGAAGCTTCACCCAGCAACTGATGGAAACAAATGCAGATACCCACAGCCAAATATTAGGCAGAGCTAGAGGAATCTTGTGGAAGTTGGGGAGCAAGGATTGTAGGAGTCAGAGGGGTCAAGGACACCACAAGAAAATCCAACAAATCAGCTAATTTTGGCTCACAGGGGCTCACAGAGACAGAACCAACAACCTGCTTGGGACTCTTGTGGGATTCCTAACAGTGCTTTTGGGACTCTCCTCCTATAGGGTTTGTACCAGGCCTTTTCTTTTGTGCCACGATCCAGCTCCCAAATCATGACACAGAGACTTAGTAGTTATAAATGCCCGGCCTTAGTTTAGAATTTTTTCTAGCCAGCTTTTCTAATATAAATTATCCTGTTTCTCTTCTTCTATATTTTGTTCTCTGGATATTTTATCTGTCTTTATTTTACATGTCTATCTTTCTTTCTTTCTCTGTAGTTAGTTGGGTGGCTGGGTGGCTGCCCCCTGGCATTGCCCTTATTCTCTCCTCCTCCTTCACTTATTCCTCATTTCTTGAGCCTATATTTCTCCTCCTATTAATTCTATCTGCTTGGAACCCCATCTATCCCTCTCCTGCCTAGCCATTGGCCATTCTGCTTTTTTCCCCCTTAGGCAGGAAAGGTGAAACACAAGTAACACATCTTTACATAATTAAACATACATCCTTACATCACTAAACAAATGCAGCATAAACAATAGTAACACACTTTTACACAGTTCATGTAATCTTCTGCATCATGAACAAATGAAACACATCTTTGCTCAGTTAAAATAATGATCCACAACAAGGGTTGCCTTTTCTAGCCTTAATAGGAGAGGAGGTGCCTATTCTTAATGGACTTCATATTCCATGTTTGGTTCATATCCATGGGAGGCCTCCCCTTTTCTTGAGAGAAAAAAGAGGAGGAGTAGATTGGGGGGCAGAGTGGATGTGGTGGGGAGGGACTATGAGGAGAGGAGGGAGGGGAACAGTGATCAGGATGTAAAAAATAAAGAAATATATAAATTTTTATGTAATTATAAGTATTCTGTTAACTTTAAAATAAATTAAAAAATAAACTTATAATAGTTTTTAAGAGGTTTGTATTCCATTACTTCTCTAAATAAATGGTCAATGTGAAAAATATATCCTCTTATCTAGAAATATCAGAACTCTGTGGCTAATATATCATAACTTCTGGAATAAATTTTCTCATTTTATAGTTACTACTCTCTGGCTATGTTATTATAATCTAACTAGAATTCAAAAAGGAGCAAAGAATATGCAGGTAATGGTTATGGGAATAACCAACTACTCTCTGGTTGGATTTAAGCACCACTACATTAGATGAAACCCTTACTTGACAAAAGTCATATCCCCCTGACACTGGATAGGTCATGGGGCCAGGGGAAAAACCAAAGACTCCTAGTAACATTGTGCTATGATCACAGGTCAGTTTCTTGCTCAGCTGTCATCAGTGAAGCTTTTGTGGTAAATGGGAACAAATACAGAGGCTAACAAAAGGACAATGTACAGAGGGTGAGAAACCTTGGAATTCTCAGTCCTAATTGGAGTGTCTCTATCAAATACTCTCCTCATGTCTCAGGGAGCTATGTTTAAGAGAAGGCTGAAAGATTGTAAGAGCCAGAGGTGAAGGATGACTCCAAGGAAACAGTGTCCTCTAGATATAGAAAGACTGTAGCTAGAGTTTTCCTGCCTTGCCCACTGTCAGGACAAATCTTTGTCTCCCGCCAGTCCCACAGCCGCTCAGACCCAACCAAGTAAACACAGAGACTTATATTGCTTACTAACTGTATGGCCGTGGCAGGCTTCTTGCTAACTGTTCTTATATCTTAAATTAATCCATTTCTACAAATCTATACCTTGCCACATGGCTCATGGCTTTCCAGTACTTTACAACTTCCTTGTCCTGGCAGCGGCTCAGGCAGTGACTCCTTCTTCCTTCCTGTTCTTTTATTTCTCCTCTCTGTTAGTCCCGCCTATACTTCCTGCCTAGCCATGGCCAATCAGTATTTATTGACCAATCAGAGCAATTTGACATACAGACCATCCCACAGCACAGCCAAGTGCAGACCATCTCAGACACCTGCACTCAGGCCCGTGGTCCTAATCATCCTCTATGCGGACCTACTGGGTAAAGCCACAAGGAACCTGAGAACAGGCTCCCACAGGACATACAGAACATCCCACAACAAAAGACTGATGCACATGTGAATTCAAAGAGACTGTGGTACCATCTATAGGGCCTGCAAAGTTTCAAGCCAGTCAGATCCTTGCACGGGGAGGAGGAAGTAGACACACCCTCCCACACATAACCAAGAATCTATTTGCAATGGATACCTGCCAGCAAAGAAAGAACTAATTTTCTCTAATGGAGTCTCACTGGTTATATTAACAATGCTTAGTGGTAGAAACTACATCCAGCAGTAGTTGGCAAAAATAAAATGAACTTGCTGGTATTTTATAGATTATTTGTCTTAAATTGCTTTGTTTGTTTGTTTGTTTTTTTATCTTATTGGTCTTTTTCTTCTATATGTTGATTTCTATTTGTGTGTATTTCTGTTTGCTTTTGTGTGTATGTTTGTGTGTCTCTCTGCATGTGTACATAATTTTTTTGTTTGCTTGTTTGTTTTTAAATAGAGAAAGGACATAGATTTGACTGCATAGTGTGCTGGAGCATAAATTTGCGTGGGTAGATGTGTGGGAGAGGATCTAGGAGAAATTGAGGGAGAAGAAATGCATGATCAGAGTATGTTATATGAAACATTTTTCCAACAATAAAAAAGAGAAAATGGCAACAATGAAATTACCAATATACTTGTAAATTGTAAAATGTGTTGGGGTGATGGTAATTGTCAGATACAGGACACAGAGATGAAGGATGGTAGTCACTTGGCCATCACTGAATAAGGTTAAGGTAGATTTTTTTAAAGCATAGTTCAAACTTTATGAAAGACAAAGTAGAGAATACTAGAGGGACACAACCCTATGTACTTATTGTACCAATCATTCAGCAATGAGGAACAGGGTATTCTATCATCTCCCTACACATGAGAAATTTGATTGCAGGCATATTTTGTAATGGAATCAAACTTATTTTTGAAGATAAAGTAAGTTGGAATCTATTACTTATAATCTAGCTAGTATCTGTTGATGGAAAATATGCATTAAATATAAAACCTAACTCAAACGATATCAGCAATGTCAAACTAGCAAAATCAAAAGTTATATACTTAAAATGAAAAGTATACGTGCTCTAAAGCATAATAAGCTGAACTTTCTTCTTCCAATACAGTAATACCAAAATTATTCTGCATTTAAATCTTTTTGTGTCTATTATATTTCTTTTTAATGAAGCATTTCCAAGTAAAAACATGTATAGAACATTTTTTCATTTCAAAAGATTTATATTTATTAATTAAATTTATTCATTTATTTTATTTTACATTGCATTTGCAGTTTCCTCTCCCTCCTCTCCTCCCACTCCTTCTTCCACTTTTCCTCCCCCTCCCCTCAATCCACTCCTTCACTGTTTCTGTTCAGAAAGGGGCAGCTCTCTCATGGGTATCAACAAAGCATGGCATATCAAGTTAAGGTAGTATTAAGCCACTCCCCTTTTATTAAGGCTGGGCAAGGCAACCCAGTATAAAGAATAGGTTCCCGAGAACCATCCAAAATGTTGGGCATAACCTCTGCTGCCACTGTCAGGAGTCCCACAAGAAGACAAAGCTACACAACTGTCACATATACTTAGAGGGCCTAGGTTGGTTTCAAGCAGGCTCCCTGGCTGTCAGTCTAAACTCTAAGAGCTCCTATGATCTCAGGTTAGCTGTTTTTATGGATGCCCTTGTGATGTCCTTGGCCCCACCACACTGAAAGTATAATCCTTCCTCTTTCTATTCAGCAGGATTCCCTAAGCTTGGCCCAATATTTGCCTGTGGTCTCTGCATCTATTTTATTTATTGGATGAAGGCTCTCTGATGACAATTGGTGTAGTTACCAATCTATGAGTGAAAACATATATAGAACATATAAAAACAAAACTTCATCAGAATTTATAGTTGTATTAGGTTAGACATATTATGCTATGATTTTCTAAGCTGAAAACAGATACAGATGCCCTTTTTCAAGGAGCCTGCTTTCCTGTTTTTAGAGTTTTCACAGGGTAAGAGGAAATGAAAATCTAAATGTCAGCTTTCAAATCATTCTAAATATAACATTAGCAGTTTCAGATTAAAAACATATAACAAAATAAATGAAGAACTGATAAATTTACATGGGAGGCAAGTAATATAAGAAGGTCATGACCCTAATTCCTACAGCATACTCTTAAAATACTGAAAGGTGTGATAGGACCTTGTAATCTTGGTGAAATACCTGTTACTAAAAAAAAAAGACTTTTTTTTAGAGTCAGAGGTAGAGGGTAAGATTAAGATGAAAATATAAACATTAAGTAGAAATAGGAGTTACTTCTTCAATTGTCTCAAATTCAGCATAAAAGCATGAAGAAATCATTTAAACATCTTCTGTGATAAGATATCTGCAATTAGTTGAGTTACTGCACACTTAGTTTGCTCATCCTAGTGATAAAATAGGGCTAATTTTTACAACACTGATGTAGAAATTCTCTTTGTAGGAGTTACTTCTTAGTATATTTCAAGCTGCTATATAACTGAAAATATAATGCTATTCATATGGAATTATTCACCTACCCTTAATATGAATAGCTCCATGGATATATGTAAATTGTTTTTCATGCCTTTTAATATTTTCTATTGAACCAAGTGTCAATAGTCTTGTATGGGTGAAGCTTAGGGTGAGAGTCTTGTATGGGTGAAGCTTAGGGTGAGAATATGCCTATAACTTCTAAAGGCTCTTTCTAAATGAATGTATCCAAGGCTAATTTTTAATACAGTTCTTAGATGCCAATGACTTGGTAAATATTTGTTTAGCTCTCTTATTATTATTAAGTCCTTGTTTCATAGATTCAGTTACTGTTTCCTTACTGGAAATATGTTTTGTCTTAAGAATTTCCAACATCTGTTGTGGAATATTTAAGATGTGTCACGTTTGTTTATGCTATGGAATTATTTATTTAATGATGCAAATATGTGTTGCATTCTTTTATGTTGCATTTGTTTAATTCTGTAAAGCTGTGTTACTTTGCCTGTCTAAAACATCTGATATTTCTAATGAAGAGCTGAACAGCCACTAATTAGGCAGGAGAGATGGATAATTGGGGCTGCCAGGCAGTGAGACTAAATAAGAGGATAAATCTAGGCTCCAGAGAGAAGAAGGGGAGGAGCAAGAAAAAGAGGAGAGGAGGATGCTAGGGGCTAGCCTGCCTATCACACAATTAGCCATGGAGTAAGAACGAAAATAAGATATATAGAATAAAGAGAGGTATAAAGCCCAGAGGCAAAACATAGTTAAAGAGAGATGGGATAGTTGAAGTTAGAAAAGCTCGCTGGAAACAAGCCAAGCTAAGACCAGGAATTCATAAGTAAGAATAAGACTGTATATTTATTTGGGAGCCGGATGGTGGGCCCCCAAAGAGTGGAAAAAAAAGAAAAAAGAAAAAAACTGCAATCATCTGCTCAGTTACTCCAGTTAAGCATTTCAAGAATCATTGATTGCTCTATTTTCTCCAGGCTATGCCTCCCTTTTATACCATCAAACCATAACCATGTTGATTTGTAGCTAGCTTTCTTGGACTGCCGGCCTCCAAATCGTGACACAGAGACTTATTAATATGAATTTTTGGCCTTAGGCTTATTTCCAGCTGGCTTTTTTAAACTTAAAATACCCCATTTCTATTAATCTATGTGATGCCCTGAGGCTCCTTTACCTCATCTACATACTGTCAATCCTGCTTTCCTACTCTTCTCATGTATGTATGTTTGTCCCATCTGCAGGCTGCTCCCCCAGCTGGCTGGGTTCCCAGCTGACTGGGCCCTGACAGGCTGACTCTGGCTGGCTAGCTTCTCATTTCTTTCTGCTCACCAGCCCTGCCTATTCCTCCCCTGCCTAGCTGTTGGCTGTTCAGGTGCCTTAGGCAGGCAAGGTGAACCAGCAATATATCTTTACATAGTTAAACAAATGCAGTTCAAACAAATGTAATGCATCTTTACATAGTTAAACAATTATTTATTCCACATCAGTGAGTCTTCTCCAATATATATCTAATGTATCTGTTTATTTGCATTACCAAGTCAACAAAATAAATTTAGCTATTGCTGTTATCTTCTAATCTAAGCCTTACCTCCTACATCTCTAATTCTATAATATAGTTTTCTTTTTTCCATAGTAATAATTGTTCTTCCAACAGTGGACCATCATGCCAAGCAAAAACTATAAAATATGAATCATGTTTGAAACATACTTTTATTTTGATCTATTCATGTTTTTATTTACTTTGTTAAAAATCTATATGAGTGGTTGGAACAAGTTATGAGATCGGGGGTATCTCATGATCAAACTTTTGTTTTTGCATCAAAAATTTAGAGAATGAAAAAATTACATATTTTAATTTACCATCTAAAATAATTAGATCTCTGTAATCAAAGCTTGGTTCAAGGAGTAGTTACTTGAATAGTATAATAATAATAGCAATTATTATTATAGATGCAATCTATAGAAAAAATAATCAGACACTATTGTGTTTTACATTTTATTTATCTCAATGTCACAATAACTGTGTGAGGGGTTCTAGTAAACTAAGACATGTTTGCAGAGCATTATATCTATGATTTGTTTTCTGTAGTTCATATTTAATATAGTTATTATTATTATTATTATTTTATTTTTTTGAGACAGGGTTTCTCTGTGTAGCTTTGCGCCTTTCCTGGGACTCACTTGGTAGCCCAGGCTGGCCTCGAACTCACAGAGATCCGCCTGCCTCTGCCTCCCCAGTGCTGGGATTAAAGGCGTGCGCCACCACCGCCCAGCATAGTTATTATTTTTAAGGTTTGTTTTTCCCTATAGAACAGAATTTGAAGCTTGACTATCTACTAAAAGAGGTTCATTTCTTTTTTTTTGTTTGTTTGTTTTTTTTTATTTTACAATACTATTCAGTTCTACATAACAGCCACAGATTCCCTTGTTCTCTCCCTTCCTGCCCCCCTCCCCTTCCCCCCAGCACCCCCCCCCTATTCCCACCTCCTCCAGATCAAGGTTCCCCCCTCCCCCAGGACTGGGATCGACCTGATAGACTCAGTCCAGGCAGGTCCAGTCCCCTCCTCCCAGATTGAGCCAAGCGTCCCTGCATAAGTCCCAGGTTTCAAACAACTAACTCATGCAATGAGCCCAGGACCTGGTACCACTGCCTAGATGCCTCCCAAACAGATCAAGCCAATTGACTGTCTCAAGGAGGTTCATTCTTAAGTGATACAATGATTTTAACAAAAAAAAAAACTTTTGATAAACACATTAATAATAAGAATTTATCAAGAAATGCATAAATTCACTCTCAAATTCAAGACTTTTGAGAGAAGAAAGCAGATCCTCATCTTCTCTGAGCTGTCCTGAGACCAAGGGTTTTCATGCAAAATTTGTCATATGAAAAGTGGAATATACTTCATTCAACACATTAATAACATCATCCATCATTAGAGAAAACAATTTAAAAGTTATTATATTTCCTGTTCTATGAAATCATTGATGTGAATCATATAAACAGCTCATTACAAACAATAATAACCAAAGCAAGAAGAACAGTAACAAAAGTCTCATAGCAGCACCTGCTATATGTTTTCTTTTTTTTCCTAGATGACTAGAGGAAATTCTTCTTTTAGGCAAGTGATCTCTGTATCATCAATATAAAATGATCTGTAGGATAATGAATTTTAATTGTCCTTAATTATTTTATATCCAAGTTGTCATATTCTGCATATAATTAGAACTATAATAATTGAATAACTTATTATCACTGTTTTTTAAAATACTACACTCAGCTTTAAGTTCTGGAAGTCACTCTGCACTCTAACAGGGCTTGTAAATCATTCTAATCTCATAGTTGTGGTAGAAGATACAATGGGACACTAAATAGGGTAAGCAATTTATAAACTTATTAAATCATTTCCAGTAAAGCCTTTTACATTTGTTTATGATGAACTTTAGACAACTTAACTATTCATCGATGACATGATTAACTGCACTTAAAATTAACAATGAATTAATATATTTATATTTCAAACATTAAATGATTATTTTCCTGCCTAAAATAACTGAGAACCGAGTTAAAGTGAGGAAATATCTGCTTCCTTAATCATAGTCATTAGATATTAGGTAGCTTGTTTATCAGAAGGCCACTATATAAGACTTTGTTTTAAATCAATTTCAGAAGCTGCCTATATCTCAATAAAATGATCATTTAATTAAGTATTTTCAGTCATATAAGCACAGTGAATGGAAAATGTAAACCATGCTGCAATGTTAATAATGACAGCTTTAATTCTCATTCTACCACCACAGGTTATCATCATTGTGTATTATAACATTTTTTTAAATCTTGTGTGTGCAACATATACTCCACACAATTACATCAACTCTTAGTATACAGAAAATATAGCAAAAAAGTTTCCCATTAGGATTGTGATTTCTGAGGATGGGGTGGTTGATCATGATCTTCGAGGAATATACTCCTAGGCTATCTTATCACCCAAAAGTATGAAATCATCTTTGAGTCAGGTATCTATGTTAGAAGATGGTAGATATTGCAACACAGGAAAGCTTATAGGACCAGAAATCCCTTTTATAAACACTATAAATTGTAAGTTAGAGAGCTAAACCAACGACCTCATTTACTTACAAAATGGGAGACTTACAAAAAGTATGTGACTAAAAGAATAATTTTTTTTCATACTGAATGAACTTACTTGCTTTTATTTTAACATTCCTTCAATTTGCATTTAATTTTCATTAGCCCATTTCATCCAAATTATCACAGTGACATATTTTGTTACATTTTAAGCTTTCAAACAAAAACATGAATTGTCATGATAACATCAGTATATTGTCAGTTCAGTAAGGGACTAATATACTTTTCTTTTCTTTTTCTTTTCTGTTTTTGATTTTTCAAGACAGGGTTTCTCTGTGTAGCTTTTTGGAGCCTGTCATGGAACTCACTCTATAGCCCAGACTGGATTCAAACTCACCAAGAGCCTCCTGCCTCTGCCTCCCTCCCATAGGCTGAGAGTTAAAGACGTGCACCACCACTGCCTGGTGGGATAAAACATTTGTATGATCAAAGATAGACCATTTAAGACAAGTTTCAGATTATCGAAGATCTATAACTCTCATCTCCAAGCTAATGTGATATTTACCACATTTGTCTAAAAGTAAATTTTAGATTATTTGGCTCATTTGTGTTTCTGTTATTTATGTGTAAACATTGAGTAATTGAGGCTAGACATGAAGATCATTGGTTAACAGCACATATTACCTTCCAGAGGCCCGAGTTTGTCATATGTCACAATCACCAGTAAGTCCATCTCCTGGGACACTATTCCTTCTTCTGGTATCTTTGGCCACCTGCACACATGTCACATAAATTCACACAGAGACTAAAGCACATAAATTAATATTTTTAAAATAGTATTTTTAAATTGAAATAATCATGCCACTAATCATCTTTCATAATGAAGAAAATATAGCCTAAATCTATCAGATGATAAGAGAATCTTACTTTGAAATGATATTAAGGAAGAAAGTATATTGCGAGGGTTCATTGTATGCCAACTATTATGAACATATTTTTCTCATTATTTTGTATAAATGACATGATTTTGTTGACACTTTCCTTCAAATTAAAAAAAAGACATGTTCTTAAAGAAGGGTGTAATTGCCCAAATCCATACAACCAAACTGTATCAGCAAAGATTTAAGAAAAGTCTATGTAGAGTGCATAAGTGGGTTAGTCATTTGTATACAGGAGGGCAATTGATTTTTGTGAGATAATTTTGTATCTACTGCTTTACTGATAGTGTATAACAGCTGTAGCAATGTTCTGGTGTAATTTAAAGGGTAAATTATCTATACTCTCATATCATTTCTAAATAAAGATGTTTTGTCTTCTTTTCCAATTTGTATCTCCTTGATGTCCTTCAGTTGTCATATTGCTCTGGCTAAAACTTCAAGTACAATATTGAATAGATATGGGGAGAGTGGACAACTTTGTCTTGTTCCTAATTTTAGTGGAATGGCTTTGAGTTTCTGTAGGGAAAAGGGGCTAGCTAATAAATAAATAAATAAATAAACAAACAAATAAATAAATAAGTAAAAATTCTGACCCTGGAGCCCAGAACTGGGTAAAGATGACTCAGATAAGGCCAGTGAAAGAAACACAGTTTGGCTCAAATCAGAGCCATCTCTGCCCCTGGCCAACTGACTTTTGAAACCAACTTAACACAGCAGGACAGTAGAACTTTGGTCCTGGGGCCCAGGACCAGGAAAAGAAATACAGCCTGGGTTTGGGACCTGAGTCAGAGAAACGAAGTAAGGAAACATTCCCTGACTCTGAAACCAGTACCAAAGAAACACTCTTCATCCCTAGAATCAGAGTTAGTGAATGAAATGTTCCCTGGCCATAGAATTAGTGTCAAAAAAGCTAAGTAAGACCAGTGAAAGAAATACAGTTTGACTCAAATCAGAGCCATCTCTGCCCCTGGCCAACTGACTTGTGAAAGCAACCAATCACAGAGCAGGACAGTAGAACCTTGTGCCCCAAGTCAACCCCTGGTTGACTCTACCCCAAGACATCCTAAATACACTGCCCTGACTGGTCATTTAAAAAGGAATGTTCTCTCCATCCTGGTAGAGGCCACTACTCCCCTGGACTCCTTCTTCCTAAATAAATCTCTTTCTCAAAAGAGTTGAGTGTGAAGATCTTCATTCACTGGCATAGAGAAGATCCTTGCTAAGATATACCTCAGTGGACAGAGCAAGGAAGAGCTGAGCAGAAGATCCTTGCTGAGATGTCCCTTAGTGGACAGAGCAAACAGGTGCTGAACAGAAGATCCTTGCTGAAACATCCCTCAGTGGACAGAACAAGGAGGAGCTGAAGAGAAGATACTTGCTGAGATGTCCTTCAGTGGACAAAACAAGAGGAGCTGAAAAAGGAACACTTTTCTCCAGAGCTGGAGGAGATTACTATATTTCTGCAATTTCTTAGGCTGGAGAAACAGAGCTCTCCTAGGAAGCCCCCTTAAGTGGGGGCTGAGCAAAGCTCAGCTCTAGCGGTTCTCCAGGAGAGGAGCAGGATTGCAATATCTTGTGGGGAGACCTTCCCCCATCACACCAGGTATAGCCTGACTCCCCTGAACAGTCAGGACACCATTCCCTGCAGAGCTCCTGGCAGCTCCAGGCATGACTTTCCAGAACAGTCAAGATACTCTTCCCTGCTGAAGCAGTTCCAGGTCTGACTCTTCTGAGCAGTCAGAAAAACTTCCCTTCCAGCTCGAGGTGTCCTGGAAACCTTGCCCTCCAGAGCTAAACTACGTCTTTGCAGCTTCATCCATTAGAGCTGTCCTAAGCAGCTCAAGGTGTTGCCTGACTCCCCAAGTAGTCAGGATACCTATCCCAGAGTTGCAGAACTCACATTTTGGTGACAAAACCTGGGACCAAACCCACAGAGTTGCAAAAAATTTACTTACAGTTTCTCTCCATTTAATTTGATGTTGGCTGATGGCTTCCTGCATATTGCTTTTATTATGTTTAGGTATGTTCCTTATATTCCGGATATCTCCAAGACCTTTATCATAAAGGGGTATTGGATTTTGTCAAAGGCTTTTTCAGCATCCAATTATATGATCATGTAGTGTTTTTCTTTCAGTTTGTTTTTAATGTTGGATCACATGACAGATTTTCATATGTTGAATAGCTCCTGCATCTCTGAGATGAAGTCTACTTGATCATTGTGGGTGATATTTTTGAAGTGCTCTTGGATTCAGTTTGCAAACATTTTATTCAGTATTTTTACTTCTATGTTCAAAAGGGAAATTTTCTGTAATTCAGTCTTTATGTGGTTTGGGTATCAGGGTAACTGTGACCTCATTAAATTAATTGTGCAATGTTTCTTCTGTTTCTATTTGTGGAATAATTTGAGAAATGTTGAGATTGACTTTTCTTTGAAAATCTGGTAGAATTCTTTGCTAAAATCATCTGGTCCTGGGATTTCATTGATTGGGGAGAATTTTAATCACTGCTTTGATTTCACTAGGAGTTATAGATCTGTTTAAATTTCTTACTTGCTCTTTATTTAACTTTGATCATGGATCTGTACCTATAAAATTATCCACTTCTTTCAGATCTTCCAATTTAGTGGAGTACTTTTTTAAAGTATGTCCTTATGATTCTCTGAATTTACTTGAGTCTATAATTATGTCCCCATTTTTCATCTCTAATTTTCTTAATTGGTGTCTTTTCTCTCTCTCTGCTTTTTAATTTGGATGAGTTTCTCAATATTATTTATTTTCTCAAAGAACCAACTCTTTCTTCATTGATTCTTTGTATTTTTTAATGGTTCTATTTTATTGATTTCAGACCAGAGTTTCATTATTTCTTATTGTCTGCATTTTGGGGATGATTTCTTCTTTTTGTTCTAGAGGTTTCAAGTGTCCTGGAGGTTACTAGTATGATATCTCTCCAATTTCACTGTGTATGCAATTAGTGCTATGACTTTGCTTTTTAGTACTATCTTCACTGTGTCCCATAATTTTGAGCATGTTGTGATTTTATTTTAATTCAGTTCTATAAAGTTTTAATTTCTTAATTTGTGTCTTGACCTATTTTTTATTCAGTAGTGAGTTGTCCAGTTTCCATGAGTTTGTAAGCTTTCTGCTGTATGTTGATGATTCCAGCTTTAATCCATGGTGGTCTAATACAATGTAGGACATTATTGCACTTTTCTTATATCTGTTGAAACCTGTTTTGTGTCCAAGTATGTGGTTAATTTTGCGGAAACTTTCAGGTGGTGCTTAGAAGGTATATTCTTTTGTTTTTGGGTAAAATCTTCTGTAAATCTCTCTCTAGTCAAATGCTTTACAACTTAAATTAGCTCTAGCATTTCTCTGTTTACTTTTTGTCTAGATGTCCTATCTATTGGGGGAGAGTGGAGTGTTGAAATCTATCATAGTCAGTGTGTGATTTATGCAGTAGTAGAAATTCTTTTATGAATTTGGATATCTGTTTTGGGTACATAGATGCTAAGAATTACAATCTCTTGGTGAAAATTTATTGGTAGGTAGTGCCCTTCTCTATCTTTTTTCATTAGATTGGATTTGAAGTCTATTTTATCAGATATTAAAATGGCTATATTGGTTTGCTACTTAGCACCATTTTCTTGGGATATCTTTTGCCATTCTTTTACCCTGAATTATTACCTATCCTTAAAGTTAAGGTGAGTTTCTTTGATACATGAGAAGGATCAATTCAGTTTTCATACCCATTCTGCTAGTCTGTGTCTTTTTTAATGGAATTAAGACCATTGATGTTGAGAGTTACTAATGAATAGTGTTTTGTTGACTTCTCTTGTTTCGTTCTTGTGGTGGTTTTTGTTTTATTTTGTTTTCCTCTTTTTATTTTCTGGCCTGGGTTTAGTTTTCTTGTGTGTGGTTAACCTTTCCAGGTTGAAGTTTTTCTTTTATGACCTTTTGTAGGGATGGATATGTAGATAGATACTGCTTAAAATTGGTTTTAGCTTGTAAGGTAATTTTCTCCATCTATTATGATGGAAAAATTTGATGGGTATAGTGTACTAGTATCTGTGGTTTATTAGAGTTTGTAGAACATCTGTCTAGGCCTTTCTGGCTTTTGGAGTCTCCATTGAGAAGTCATGTTATTATAATATGTCTGCCTTTAGATGTTATTTCTTTCTTTCCATTACAGCTTTTAATATTCTTTGTTCTGTATGTTTGGTGCTTTGATTATTATTTGCTGAGGTGAATTTTCTCTCTGCTCCAGTCCATTTTCTGTGTTCTATGCTTCTTGTACCTTCATAGGTAACCCCTTCTTTAATGTAGGGAATTTTTCTTTTATGAATTAAAAAACTATTTTCCATGTCTTTGACCTGGGTTTCTTCTTCTTCCTCTATTCCTATTATTCATTAATTTCGTCTTTTCATAGTATACTGGATTTTCTGCCTGGATATTTTTAGATATAGCATTTTTTGACTGAGGTATCCTTGTCTTCTATTTTGGCTTTAATGCCTGAGATTCTTTCTTCCATTTCTGTATTCTGTTAGTGGGGCTTGCCTCAGAATTTCCTTTTTGACTCACAACATTGTCCTTTCCAGATTTCCTTCAGTCTGCGTTTTATTTATTGATTCTCTCACCACTTTCAGATCTTGAACTGTTTATTTCATTTTCTTCTACTGTTTATTTGTGCATTCATATATGTTTTGGTTAATTTATTCATTTCCTTTTAAGGAACCTTTATCCTATTTATAAAGGGTGCTTTGAGGTCCTTTTATAGTGCTTCAGCTACATATCACTTCTCTGGGCTACTGTGGTAGGGTTGTTGGACTCTAGTTGAGACATATTATCCTAGCCTATATTGCTTGTGTTTTTATGGTGGTGTTTAAGTATCTGGAATTGGGATGTTTGTAATTCTAGCTGTTGAGATGTGGTTCTGTTTTTGTTGGGTAGATGTTTTGTTCCATAGTTTCTGTTGCCCTGTCTGGTCCTTAGGAGACTGTTGTAGTCCCATGTTTTCTGTTAGGGAATGCATCTAGAATCCTACTAGGTATGGCAACTATGGGTTTCAGGTAGAATCTGTTTCTAGTTATTGGGAACTGATACTTAGGAAGGTGATGGGCTAGTAGGGTTGGGGTAAAAGTGTTCGCAGGAGAGAGGAAAGCAGAGTGTTCTGCTAGGCTCTGCTTAATCTCCTGGGAATGGGGCCAGAGAGTGAGAAGAAGCCTTAACAGGTAGTCTGATACAGAGCTAGAGATGAGACCAAGACATTGGATAAGGATATGTGTACACATATGGATATGCATTTGGATTTGGAATTGGAGAGTGAGTGAAGAGCTGAAGCTAACCTATCTGCTTCTCTGGAAGACTTGGCTGGCAAGTTCTCAGTGAATACCTTTTGGAGTCAGGGGCTGAGACAAACAGATGTGCCAATAAGAAATTTCAAGGAGAACATAGTCATGATCTGCACAATTTGGGAGCAGAGAGGGAAAGAGGTAGCAGAAGGTGCTACAGAATTGGAGGGGAGATTGGGGAATTTGATTTGCATGAGAGGAGGGAGAGGTAAAGATTGACACCTAGACTACCTGCTTCCCTGGCCTGCATAGATGATATAATCTTAATTTAGAAAAAAAGTTAATCTTTAGTTTATAACCCTCACCTTAGTTTATATAAGTAAACGACAAAACAAAATTAAAGTACTCATTTTTAAAATTGAAAATAAAACAATATATGAAGAGATCCTTTGATAAAATTTAAAGTAAATTCCCTAGGCAGATAGTTTGAAAAACATCATAAATTGAAGTTTAATGAAACAAAGTTTAATAGATATAAGTAATCTACCAAATACATGAAACTTTATTATATTAATTCCAATTGAGATACTACTTCATCAAACTTAAAATAAGACAATACATATGTTAAGTGTAGAAAATCAGTTAATTTCCTAATGTTACCTGTTATAAATGCTCCTTAATATAATAATTTTCATAACAAAATTTTATTGAAAAGTACTCATTTGTTAGATATACTTTACTTGTGTCATTTGTTAGATACATCTTCTTTGTCTGTTGAAGATTTTATTTTATTAGTAGAATAACCTTTTACATTCATTAATGAAGTCCAATACTTAGTTATTAGAAGACAGTTCCTTTGGAAAATCTTGTAGGGATGAAATTATTATGAAAGTAACATACCAACCAGCCCATTGCTCGCCTGGACATTTTGCTAGTTTGCAGGCTTTATTTCTAATATGTTAACTCACAGATTATGTTTCCTTGATGGGAAAAAACAGTTAAGTTGGCAGATAATGATAGAAGTCTGTACCAGAAGAAGACTAAATATTAACAATATAGGATGTATACAATAATGGCAATATATGGAAAAGATACTTTTATGTCAAGGCCACAATTGAGATTCCAATGAATAAGAAGAATTAGTAGAGTGATACTAAAAAATAGATAGACTGTTAAAGAACAGCCCATGTGCTTATTAGTTGTCTGGATATTGCCTGGGAAAACAATTTCAGAGAACTCAGTTGTATCTCACTAGAAACAAGTGATGAAGTTCCAGTTGGAAATGCATCCTTATAAATACCTTCATTAAATTCAGGAAATAAAAATACATGTTAATGTCTGAATAAAAGTATTATTGAAAACAATGAAACAAATCTCCAACCTCTTTCACAAAACCATATGACAGATGGAAGAGTACTTGAATACTGTACAATAAAATCCACTATTTGCTCTAGTAGATTATTTACTGAGATTTTCATGAGAATTAACACAATAAAATGTTGCTTGTATGAATATTAAAATATATTAAGCAAAAGTACTTAACTTAGTTCTTAAACTTTTCTTTCTGTTTCTTAGATTAATATAAGGATATCTGTTTTTCTCCTTGCCAAGAAAAAATAAATCATTGAGAAGTAAAAATTAAGAAATATTGTTTTAGAGCAAAAGTATTTCATTTTTGGTCAACTAGCTACTAACAGGAAAGTTCAGATTTGAGACTAATAGAAAAATTATCTGGTATTTAATGTTTAACTGGACTGTATTTGTATATCTTCCTTTAAAAATGAGTATAGATAATTCCAAGATGCATTCCAGTAATTTATGGATAATACATTTTTAAGTGAATTTCTTCAGCAAGCTAGTTTGAAGACATAATTCAGATTGCATCCTGATGCCAACATTCACAGTCTAACACCTACTAACAATATGTGTGCTTTCCTGTCAAAAGATGATTCCTTTCAACATAATATTTTAATATGTTATCTCAGTGTGGCAGCTAATAAGTGTGAAAAAGATTCAGGAAATCTCTGTTTTACTAAAGACAAGAATTACCAGTATACAGGAGTCTGCCAGTCAAACTCCAGGTGTCTGAGTAAAGTAGTTGCAGCATAACGACTTTTTTTAAGCCAGAGAGAGCTATTTGTCGTCAGTCATGTTTATGAATAGTTTTGATTTATTTTATACATTGTAGGAAAGGGCATTTTCTTGTTCTCATGTGGCATATCATACTGCAGGGTGCACTTTCCAGAATCTCTTGTATTATGTATGGAGACATAGGAATAGGGGGTTATGATGTACTATAAATTAAATGTGGGCTTTTTAATGCAGAGAAGAGTACCTTTAAAATGTGATGATATATATTCATTTCACATGCCATGTTTCCAAATCAGAATCATATATGTGATTTGTAAGCAATGTGCTTTCTTTGGCTAAAAAGGTGCCTCCTTATTCACGTAGTGTTGGCCAGACTACTTTCCTATAAATGAAGGACTCCAAATACATCTCTGTCACCTCATTCATTTTCCTGAATCAGCAATCTCTGGACACAAAGTTTTCTTTAAACTTTCTTCAAAATATTACACACTGGAGGGGATGCTTTCACAAAGACTGATTCAGCAAGTGGAGCAAGAAAGAAACTAGGAGATTTATAGGGTTCTTTTAATGCTGGAAGAGGCTCAGCTGATGGATAAAGGGATGATTATGCAAGTTAGCCTGAGCTTTCAGAGAATGAACGTCAGTCTCTTTTGGTTTGAAATGAACATTCTCTGCAGCAGAGTGAAATAGTTTTCTGCTCATGGCAAAAGCTTTGTATCATGCTTGCCTCTGAATAATAATTCTCACTTTTCAAAATATTTCACATTTGCTATTTCATTTGTTCTTCTCAATAGAATATGTAAGCGTGGCTGAGAAACCAAATTTGGTAAGTGAAGATAATAAAAACAGAGAGACATTAAAGATCTTGTTGATTATAATAAAACTAATTATTGTGACTAAACTAGTGGTGTTGCTCTACTTCTCTGGACTTTTCAATTAACACATTATCTACAGATGTGGTCAAATACATTCTACTCAGAGAGGGGTTCCTTATTATGAGACCTAGATTTTGTGACAGGCTGTGATTTCCTTTATGAACTATCAATCTTTGTTCCCCAGACAAAGTGAGAAGAGAGAGTTTAAACTCAGTAGTTTAAATCTTATTCATACTATTGACATGCATATGAGAAAAATGTGGTCTTTGATTATTAAATTTGAATTTAGACATTAATTTCAAATCTGATGCTATCTTATTGGTAGGATTGCTAAAAAATGTTTCATTGCTTATAATTCTGTTCCTTTAATTCACACCTCCATATACTGACAAAAAGTTACTTAAGAGTAGAGTATTTTTAATTTTAGGTGTCAACTTGACTAGATTAAGAAATAGCTAGGTAGATGACAGAGTATCTGTGCAAGTGTCTATAAGTGGTTTGTATTTTCTCAGTGTGTGTTGGCATCATCCAAGTACCAAGGGTCTTGGAGAGAACAAAAGTTCAGAGGAAAGATGAATTATCTCTCTCTTTTCCTTAGCTATGAAATTATTGTATTATCTATGGACATCAAAACTCAAACTTCTCTGGTCTTTGGAGTCAAAGTGTTATACCAGCAGCTGCTAGGTTTTCAGGCTTTCATTCTCAGAATGATAACTGCACTATCCATTTTCTTGATCTAGGGTTTTCAACTTAGTCTAGACTACATACCCAGAAACCCATGGATTTTGATTTGTAGCTTTCACCTTCCAGAATCACATAAAATAAGTCACTTTTATCTGTATGTACATGTCTAAGTATGCACTTATCTTTCATCTATCTATCTCTCTCTGCCATCTATATATTTATCATTTATTAATATTTCTTTCTCTCCTGCTAGAGAATGCTGTTCAGCAAAGGGGATATGCTTATGTAGTTACTGAATTGTCAGGTACAATATTGAGTAATCATTTGACATTTCTCAAAAAATACAGTCCAAACTAGTAAGTTAAAGGATATAAAATATTTCTTAAACTACACCTTTAAAATAAGAAGTTGATGAATTCTACCCTGTTACCAGAAAGTGTCTAAACTTGCCTCTTATTTCACAAGAAAAGATCTCTGTGTCTGTCTGTCTGTGTATGTGTATGAGTATGAGTATGTGTATGAGTATGTGTATGTGTATGAGTATTTGTATGTGTATATGTGTGCATGTGCATGTATGTATGCATGTGGGAGCACACACTTGTGTATAGGAAGATAAAGGAAAATGTTTTCATAAAGTATAATTTATTCTTTCATCTGTCCAAGAATCTGATTATGTGAAACAAATTACACATAAAATACACAATGCTGTTACTATTTTATGTGCTATAAATGAAAGTTAAATGGGTTAAGTTTAAGCTTTTTTGTTTAAATTAGTCACTGTGCTAAGAATTAAAAAGTGGGAAAGCACTAAATAGTCAGAACATAGGCTAGGGTATCACAAGGATAATGAAGACTGTGTATGATAAAAGAAGACACACTTGCAGACTGCATTAATAGAGGTTAGCCCTAGGAAAGAAACCGATGTTATAGCAAATTCATCAGTAAAAAATTAGACTTTATTTGAATAAATATTAGTATAGTTTATATAAATATCCCTAGCATTCTGATGAACAGCATTAACTCTAAAATATACTCCTTTTATAAAGGAATGTACTTTCAAAAATTCATCCTAATCACCTATCCCAATTGTCCTATGGTAATAAAATCAATGAGAATATAAAATATACTTACACATTTGTGTATTTTTAGCCATACAATTCTTACTCCAATCTGTTTGTCAGTTGTTTACTATACTTATCTACTGGCAAGTTAAAGGTGTTTGTTCTTTAATCAGGGCCAAGATCAAAGGTGGTGTCACATTTGTTTTGGCAAGTGATAAAGTGTCTTACTTTATTCCAAAAATATGTACAATCCGTTCTAAGAAAGAAGAGCTAGTCATTATATAATAAACATAGGCCTACAGCAAACAGAGCCTTATAAGTCATCAAAGCAATTTAAAAGATCAGTTTGATATTTGACAGAGGCAATATATGTCGCTATTTTGTGGTGACATGCTGAGCTAGCAGTTTACTCAGCTTAGCCTGTGCTGTACTATCAGAAAATCAGTAAAGTCAAACAATAACCAAGATAATAATGCCATTATGAAAATAAGTGGGAAATTTGAGAATATAAATTTATATTAAGTAATTAGGGTATAGTAGAAGGACCAATGTGTGAGTCTGGCCTGCCTCAATTAATCAAGTTAGACTTTCCAGATGACTTTCTCTATGTCTCCTTATTCTTGTATTAGAAGCTATATAGGTTGGTTACACTCCACTTATGTGTTATTGATCATCCTCATCTCTTCCTTAATCATTAGGACCAGTAAAATCCTGGAAGAAAAAACTGCCTAAGGTATATTCTCTGTATTGTCTCAGATGTTTCCCCATATATACATATACATAACAATATACTAAATACTCTACACACAAATTTGAGACAATAAATAATTTATTGAAGAACAACCTATACATTTAATTATGGTAGAGCAGGTAGATATGTGTATCCTAGTCAGCTTGACTGTAGATATTTCTAAAATCAGAAAAACTACAGATTTAAACCTTAATCCCATAATTACATTAATTAAACATGAGAAAATCAGTAACATGTTAATGGCATGCTAGTACATTTTATGGGCTAAACAGTGAATCAAATTTCTAATTTTATTCAACTGTATTGACAATTTTTGAAAAAGGTTTATTAGCTCTTAGAAAATTTAATGCAGTATATTTTTATCATATTCACATACTTCCTCAATCCTTTCCAGATCCACATACTATTTTTGATCCACACAATTCTGGGTACTCAAGACTAATTTATGCTGCCAATATGATTTGGGATGTGTGGCTTTCTAATAGAGTGTGGTCAAACTACCAGGGGGCATATACTTAAAGAAAACCAAATCTCCCTCTCCAAGCAGCAATCAATTGCCATTAGTTGGGGAATTGATTGGGGGTGAAACATCATGCCTACAACCCCTTTTCATGTTGTGAGTTTTGCCTGGATTGAGCTTTCACACATCTTATTCATGTGGTCACAACTGCTTTAAGCTCATATGTGCAAACAACATATTATATCCAGAAAATACTGTTTCATTCAATTCATCCATCATATCTGTTATATAAATGTCCCATTCAGGCTGTGAATTCTTCAATCTCTTATTCTCTGCACCTTGATCAATTTTGGATCTACTGAGGATATCTGTATGCTGTGAATGTGTTGCTCTGATTAGTTAATAAATAAAGTGCTGATTGGACAGTAGCCAGGCAGGAAGTATAGTGTAGGTGGGATAAGGAGAGAGAACAATGCTAGGAAGTGGAAGGTTGAGTCAGGAGACCCTGCCAGCCACTGCTGCCATGAGAAGTAAGATGTAAAGTATCAGTAAGCCATGAGCCATGTGGCAACTTATAGGTTAATGAAAATGGGTTAATTTAAGATATAGGAACTAGATAGCAAGAATACTAAGCCATTAGGCCAAACAGGCCAACCAGTTTAAATAATATAAGCATCTGTGTGTTTATTTGGGTCTGAGTGGCTGTGGGCCCATGTGGGACTGGAGATAACTCCAGCTACATGGATCTCTGTAATAAGCCACATCTACTGCCAAGAGAATTTCCTCTGATGAGATGTAGTGTTCTATTGCTATAATTATAAGTAATTAAGAGTCATTGTAACACTATGTTCATTTAGCAGAGTAGTAGTGGTAAATTCTCCTTTAGAGCCTATGACCTAACAACCCATAGGTTCTTGGCCCCAGTGTGATGTCCTCTATGGGTTTTATTTTGTGGATTGGTGCTTAAATCCAGTAAGAAAATGTTTTTTCCAAAATATCCATACCAGTATTTCATCAGTAAGCATGTCTTGAGTAAGTTGATATGTCAGTGAATAGAACTGATGATTATTTATATCCTTCTGAGGTATGCACAGCACCTTCCTACACTGTGAAAGCTAGTTAACATAAATGAAGATTCTAGATCAGCACCAGCTTTATTTTTTCACCTTCTATGTTCAAAAATATTTGTGTATTTTGCAATAGTCTTACTGTCATATTCTGGGATGTGAAGATAACAAAGATAATTGTCAATAGTTTAATGTTTTGGAGTCTATGCAACCTTATTTATCTTCAACTTCAAAAGAGGAAACTCATTCCTGGAATTTGGACTTTTCCTTGTTTACCTATGCTGTATAAAAGGAGCAATGTCACCCATTACAGGATGACTCCATTTAAACTCTTTCATGCATGTGTATGTATACATTGAAGAAGCTTATATATCAGTTGGATCTTTTCTTGTCATTTTTTTTCAAAAGAAATTTGGTGTTAGTAAATACACACTGTAGTTCTTCCTATACCCTACCCTTCTATTCCCCAAACCACTTACTTCTTCATGTCCTTTTATTCCCCACCCTTGAAATCCCCCTTCCACATGCACCATTCCTAATTCCCTGACCTCTGTGGGTATTCTAAATGAAGTGCAAATACCTAAAGATTCTAAGCTAACAACCACAAATAAGAGAGAATATGTAACATTAGCCTTTTGGGGGGTCTGGGATACCTTAGTCAGAACGATTTCCATTTAAATTTCATAATTTCATATCAACAGTTGACTTATAATCCATTGTGTACATTTACTGCATTTTGATTATCAGTTGGTGGGTATCTAGGCTGTTTATGATTTCTATTTTTGTGAACAGAACACAAATGAACATGGATGAGCACATATCTCTAAAATTGGACATAAAATCCTTTGATCATATGTGCAAAAGCAATGTAGCAGGATTATGTTGTACATCTATGTCTAACTTTCTGTGGAAACTGCACACTGATTTCCAATGTGGCTGCAACAGTATGTAATCTTCCTGGCTGTGAATAAATGTTCCTCTTTCTTTACATCCACACCAGCATTTGTCCCCTTTTTCAAAAATTACAACCATTGTAACTGGAGTAATAGAAAATCTCAAAGTTCTTTTAATTTGAATTTCCATTGTAAGTAAGGATGCTGAGCTATTGAAAATGATTTTTATTCATTTGTATGCATCTTTTGAGAATTTTCTGTTTATTCCCATTGACCCATTTTTAATTGTTTTCTTTTCTTGATGTTTAGTTTTTTTGTTCTTTATACATTCTAAAATTTCTCGATATATATGATCTACCAAAACTACATCAGGGTGAAATGAATAATTTAAATACATTTGTAACAGTATGAGATAAATGCAGCAAATGAAAATCTCTCAGCTAAGAAATACCCATGTCAAAATGCACTCAGGACAGACTTATACCAGACTTCCAAAGAATTTGTAGCTGGAGAGTTTTTCTCTCTGGGTCCCACCAAGCTCTGGCAGTCCAACAGCCCGCTTATAAAATAAACACACAGATGCTTATATTATCTAAAATGTTTGGCCTAATGGCTCAGGCTTCTAGCTATCTAGCTCTTATATCTTAAATTAATCCATTTCTATAAATCTATACCTTGCCATGCGGCTTGTGGCTTACCGACATCTTCACATGCTGCTTGTCATGGTGGCAGCTGGCCGTGACTCCCTCCGCCTTCCTGTTCTCTCAATTCTTCTCTCTGTTAGTCCCACCTATACTTCCTGCCTGGCCACTGGCCAATCAGTGTTTTATTTATTGACCAATCAGAGAAACACATTTAACATACAGTCCATCCCACAGCAAGAACTAATACCAATACTCCTCAAATTAATAAAATGTCCATTCTACCAAGAGCAATATATAGATTCAATGCAATGTCCATCAAAATTCCAATGTAATTCTTCACATACATGGAAAAAAAATAACCTCAACTTTCTTATAGAAACAGGAAAGCCCACAGGATAGTTAAAACGATCTTGAATAATGAAACAATTATGGAGTTACCAAGTTGTATTACAGAGCTCTAGTAATAAAATAAGGGCTATGGTGGCATACTAAGTATACACACTGCTCAATGAATAGAATTAAGGACCCATATATAAGCCTACAGCCATCTGATTTTGACAGAGGTGGAAACTTCAGTTTGGAGTAAATGCAGCATCTTCAACAAATGGATCTGGTCAAACTGGGTAGCTAAAAGTAGAAGAATGAAGCTAGATCCCTAAACAATCAAGTTTTTTTATGCCAATTTTCTACAAGCAGTGAAGCCTTGACTGACAAAATGCCTCCATAATGGTAGATTATTTGCAGGTAAGACTGAGGGGCATTTGGAAACCATATTTGACACTTCTTGGGTAACCTGAGACCTGATATCCCAGGGACCTACGATAAACCAAATAATACCTGTCTAAAAAAAGAGAAAAGAGGTAGTAATGAAATGACTCCTAATGATATTCTTCAATACTAATAAATTAGTACCTTGTTCAGCTATCATCAGAGAAGCTTCTTCCTGTGGCAGATGGGAACAAATATAGAGACCCACAGCCAGGCATTACACACACACAGTGAAAGACATTGGAATACTCAGGCCTAAATGGGAATTCTCCATGAAAACCCTTCCCTCATAGCTCAGGGAATCCCTCAGAAGTGGAGGCAGAAAGGATAAGAGCCCCAGGTGTTTGTAGGAAACTGCCAATAAAACAAAGACCACTAAGTCAACATAAACAAAGCCTATATGAACTCGCAGAGACTGTAGCAGCATGCATAAGGTCTGCATTAGGTCCTCCACATATATAGTATGGTGTCCAGTGTATTGTTTTATGGAATTCCTGAGTGTGCCAGTGGGTGGGTCTCTGGTTTTTCTGCTTTCTCTTCAGCTTTTTGCCTTCTGTTGGTTTGTTTCCTGGAAGAGGGAAAATAGAGTGACACTGGGTATATCAATGACTCTGGGACAGGCCTCATGTTCAGGAGTAGGTGACCAACATATAATGGACTCCACATTTGTTTTGTTTGTTTCTTTGTTTGTGTGTGTGTGTTTGCTTTTTTTTTTGATTATAGTTTGGTAGGGTTTATTTGTGGGGAATGGTTGTTTCTTGGATTGGGATTGTTGTTTTTAGATATTCTCTATTTTTTGGTACATAAATTAAAGTTGGGTGTGTATTGTAGGGCCTTAGAAAAGTAGAAGATATAAAATAAAGAACAATCAGACCACAACCCAAAAAACCATGGAGGATATATATATATCATGGAGGTCCCTAGGATGACTGTGGCTTATAATAAATTTTGGTTTTACTCAATTATTGAAAAAAATAGCCAAACGAATGGAAACACATGAACTATGAACCAAAGGCTGAGGGGCCCCCAGCTGGATCAGGCCCTCTGAATAGGTGAGACAGTTGATTGGCTTGATCTGTTTGGGAGGCAACTAGGCAGTGGGACCGAGTCCTGTGCTCATTGCGTGAGTTGGCTGTTTGAAACCTGGAGCTTATGCAGGGATGCTTGGCTCAGTCTGGGAGGAGGTGACTGGACCTGCCTGGACTGAGTCTACCAGGTTGATCGCAGTCCTCGGGGGAGGCTTTACCCTGGAGGAAGTGGGAATGGGGGGTGGGCTGGGGGTAAGGGGAAGGGGTGGGAGGGGGGAGAACAGGGGAACCCATGGCTGATATGTAGAACGGAATGGTATTGTAAAATAAAATAAAAGGAAAAAAAAAGAAAAGTGGAAGAATATGAACAAAATATATTTAAATTTAAAAATTGTTTCAAATTAAAAAAAAACACAATAAAAAATTATAAAATAAAAAGTACTTCTCATACCCTAAAAAAATATTTTGTGATTGATGGGAGAGAATCTACCTATTGTAGTTGGAATACCATCCAGTTGGTGCTAAGAAAGCAGAATGATCAAGCCATAAGAAGCAAGCAATAAGAAATACTCTCCCATGGCCTCTGCATCAGATCCTGCCTCCAGGTTCCTGCTGTGTTTGTGTTCCTATCTTGGCTTCCCTCAGTGGACCATTACCCAAGATATATAAGTCAAATAAACTCTTTTTTTTTCCCAAGCTACTTTTGGTCTTGCTGTTTTATCATGGCAATAGTAACCCTAAGTAAGACAACCCCTATCTATTACTCTGCACAAAAAATGCTTCCAAATGAATCAAGAACTGTAATGTAAAGCCTGACACTGTGAATCTGAGAGAGGATGAAATAAGGAATATGTTTGAACTCATTGGCACAGGGAAGTTTCTTTCTAAACAAGATTCCTTTATCATAAGCAGTAAGGCCAAGATTATTAAATAGGAACCCATGAAACTAAATGCCCTTTGTACATTCACAAATAGCATCATTCATGAAAGGAGACAGCCTACAGAATACATAATGAGGAAACAAGACTTTGCCAGCTATAAATCTGACAGATGTATTAGTATACAGACTACACATAGAATGAATCAACAATCTTAACACAAAAATGTTTTTATCACTCACATAATACTAACACAAAAGAGACATAAAAGTGTAAGAAAATGTAAATGTCACACTGTTAATAAAAATAAATAGCTGAGCTGAGATACAATACAAAAGAGTATAACCCCAAGGTCATTTAGGTAGTTAACATGGCCTCTACAGTTAAAGAGAATATTAAGGAGGTACATGTAAGATCTCAGAGTCCCTTGAAAATTTTCTCTGTGAATAACTTCATTTCTATAAAACTTTCTGTGTTACTCAAGATGATTAATAGATAAAAATACTTTTTAAAATTTATAGTACAAGTATCTATAGTAATTATAGAAAATGTCATGAATTTGAGAGGGAGCATGTGGAGGGGAGGGGCTTCAGAGCGGAGAGGGAGGCAGCAAAATGATGTAAATACAGTACACATACATAAAGGTAAACAAATTAAGAACAAATATAATGTAATATTTGGAAAATGTATCAATAACAATGAAACATATGCTCCCTTCTTTCCAAGAATTCACAGTTCACTTTCTGAGCTAAGATGACCAAAGTATTAAACAGATTATTAGAACCTCCTAAAGAGGTGATTTCTTTTAAGAAAGTGTCTTAGAGGGGTATATATTGGCAAAAGTCAACAAGGAAAGACATCCCACAAGAAAGAAAATTTGAAGGGGTCTTGAGTAAGTATGAGGCTGTGAAATAAGAATGGGTGGGGAAAGAATTCTGGTGCTGGAGAAAAGGAAGCAAGCAAACACAATATTGCTTTTCATGCTGATATTGGCTCAAATATCCATAATTTTCAATTACAATATAGCTGGGAGCTCTCCTGTGTTCACTCTGTTCAATGAAGTTGTCCTGGTGACTTAGGATTCCTTGGCAGAAATTTTTGCAGTGCACATGTTTTAAGCTAGTGGTTTACACAACCTTGCATTCAAGCATCCCAAAGCCAAAGTGAAATTAAATTAATTTGACCCTTAAAAATTACATTTATAATCAGGAGAACTAAAGACCATTAAATGAAGATAACACAACAAAACAGAAATCAAATTAAGACTCTGTCCTGAAGACCTTTAAGGTGGAGAGGGCCTTTGATGCATTGTGTGTTATTAAATAACTCTGCTCATTTCACAGTGACTTGCTTTTGATAGAGCCTACGATGAAATATACTTCACTGCTCCTGTGCATAATTAATATCATTCTGTAGTCTTCATCAGACAAGTCACCTGTGAATGTAAAGTAAGTGTGTTTTAGTTAAAATTTTTCTGGTAATGGATCCTCAAAGCATAGATGAGTGGCCACAGGCAATATCTGAAAGACTACTTAAGTGCTGCCTTTTTAATAAACCTGACCTTAATATCTATTATTTATGAATTCAGTAAATCAGTATATGTTTGCCTAATCTTTAAACAATTATATATTTTAATGAAAATGTATCAATCTCTTTATTTTGATAATATATTTTAGAGGATGCCTCTAATATTTAGAGGTATACCTCAGAATTTCACCCATGATAGATAAGAAATCTTAAACTGAACCAATTTTCAGGTCCTGCATTCAGGTTTTTTCTTTCTTTTTTCTTTTCTTTTCTTTTTTTTTTTTTTTTTTTTTTTTTTTTGGTTTTTCGAGACAGGGTTTCTCTGTGTAGCTTTGCGCCTTTCCTGGAACTCACTCTGTAGCCCAGCCTGGCCTCAAACTCACAGACATCTGCCTGCCTCTGCCTCCTGAGTGCTGGGATTAAAGGCGTTCACCACAAAGGCCTGGCACATTCAGCTTCTTATTCAGTTACTTGAGTTAAAATTCCTTGCTGTTGTAACTAGCACCATTCCATTTGAAGATAAATACAACTGGTTCTTAAGTTTTCATTGTCTAACAAGAAATAACAACAAATAAACTATAGTAGGATATACATGCTACAAAATTAGTATTTTATAAAGCATAAAAGAATCCCATCAATAGAAAGTTTTCATCATATTTTGTGGCACGAATTGAGGTATTCATTTATAGATATGCATGCTGATGCCCATTCACACACATGGATAACTGTAAGTAGACAAGAAGTCCACATTAGATTTTTCTTGTCTCTATCGACATTACTTTTAGAGAAAGGGAGACATTACTGAATCTTCAGCTTTTCTGGTTCAACTAGACTGACTGGCTGGCAAGGTCCTGTTTTTAGCCTTCTGTTCCTTCCTAATTCTGGAGTTACAGACACATGCTGTCATGCCCAGCTTTTATGTCAGTACTAGAGACCTGAATTCAAGCCCTCATACTTATGCAGCAAACACTTAGCCATATCTTCTGTCCTTAAAAATAATTTTATTATAAAATAAAAAATATGCCAAAAAACAAACCTAGAAAGGTTGAGAAACACCACAATCATTGTAAAATAATTGCCCTCAGACATTTAAGACCCCCTCCTGAAAGATAAGAGCTGTGCCTAATGTGCACAGGTTATACACTTTCTGCATTAAGAAAAAGGCTTTGCCAATTGGTCTCAAAATTATTATTTGTTTCACTTTTGAAGATCATGTATGAGAGCCCTTAATTCTGCCTAGAAGACCTATGGGCAAAAGACGAGATTGAAAAGACAGGCTGGAGCCACATAATGAGTGACATTTATTAGAGCTTTATGTTTTTTCCTGTTAGTAGAAAAGATGCTTTTAACATTTTTTAAGCAGAAAATAGCAACAATTGTGCTTGAAAGGTTTCTCAGATAGCAATATTTAAAATGATAAAGGTCCTTAAAAGGCATTGCAAAGATTGAATAAAGAAATAACTTTGCCAGTAGGAGCTTATGTAGAAATGTTCCCTTTATCAAAACTTCCTATGTGATGAGATTCCCTACCCCTTCAAATAAACTGCAATCAGTAATAGTAGTGAAAAGATAATACTTAATAACCTTTAATAGTCAGACCTTGATCTTAAATAGTATAGAAAATACTCATCTTATAGAATAACTGATTTCTGTTTGAATAATTAATTAATTAATTTCTCTGTGTGTGTGTGTGTGTGTGTGTGTGTGTGTGTGTGTGTGTGTGCGTGTGTAAAGCACAGAAGTCAGAAGAGGACATAGAAAATCTTCCTCTATTGCTCTCCACTTATTCTGACAGTCTCCCCCTGGAACTGGAGCTTCCATCTTCATGGCTAGACTAAAGACAAGCAGAACCTCAGCAAGCATCTTGTCTCCATCTCTACCCACCCTGGTTATTGTTGTTTCTAGGACTCCAGGCTTACTCAGTGGTTAAATGTTGAGCCATCTCTTCAGCCCTTCAACTAATTTCTCAAACTACTTTTGAAATAGTCATTTATGACTCAAATTACCATCACTTCAATTATAAGATATAATAGTTATGATTCTGACAGAAATAAATGTAAATTTTTAAAAAATATCTATCTGAGAGATTACACATTCTAAACAAACAAAAAAAACCTACAGCTTTGAAATTAACCAAACATTACAGGCTACTGCCATTGCCTTTTGTTCTCCTTCTGAACTTGATAGTAACCCTATTGCTAGGGACACCACATACTTGAGTCATAGAACATAATGAAATCAAGCTGGTAAGGGCCTGGAAGATTCATTCCTATTGGTGAGCTTTTATAGAAGAAAAGTAATCACCAGTCTTACCCAGCTGTGCCCTCTACAAGATACAATGATCAGTAGCTTGCCTAGCAAGTCATGCCCATTGGTTCAAGAGGAGCAAGGATATCATGGAGCAATCAACTGCTTTCTATTTAGATGTCAGGCACATTGGAAAAGATTAAAGTCATATATGGCACCATTATTTGGCCAGAAACCTTTGATTGGTGAAGTCATAGGCCCCAAAGAATACCTACTACTGCTCTGGTGCTAAATAGACATAGCGCTCAACCAACTCCTAATGATTTATTGTTATACCCATAGACCGATACACCCTCAACTCTCATGTAGAAGCTTCTATTTTTTTAGATGGTGATTAACAGAGATTCACTACTGGCCAAGGTGCAGAGAATAAGACATTGCTGAATTCTCAGTGCTAAAGGGGTGTGTATCCCACACCTTTCCTCCCAAAGCTCTGGAATCCCTGCAGAAGTGGTCCAGAAAAAATGTTAAGAGCCACAGTGGTGCCTGATCATAAGGAAACATCTTCTGGACAGAAGGGGAGCTGCACATAGGAACTCAAATCAGTTGTGCTAGCTTGCACAAAACCTGTGAAAGCTCAAGCTACACCAAATCCCAGCATGGAGAGGGGATTTGGGCATGGGCTTCCACTCCTAGCAGTGGAGATATGGGCAATTGTTAGCTGATGGAAAAGGAAGGTCAATTTTTTCTCTAAGAGTGTAGCCTCTAGCATGTCAACCACACTCCAGTGGAAGATCACAAATCCAAGAATATTTGAGTATTACAAATTGATCTTGAAAGGATTGTTTGTTTGTTACTTAGGAAAGACAGTGTTGGGTGGATAAGGAAGAATTAAGGGGTGATGAGCATAATTAAATACATTGTAGTGGGTAGCTGTTCTGGCCATGTCCTGAAGCACTGCCCCTAGTGGGTAGCAGGTAACTGTTACACCTACCTATGACTTTGAAATACATGCCACTGAGGCATGGCCACTAGGGACCCTTAAGACCTGAGATGCACATATGTGGCTCTCTCTTCACTACCTCGTGGTTTTGGATGCTGGGACGGACCAGGGCAGATCTCGCCAGAGAGCAGCATTGGATCGTGCCTCATTCTTCCAGGATCCTGTGACAAATTCCTGTATTTGTCTTGTGAGTTTTCTTTCACAAATAAATTCCTTGGCCCATTAAGCAGACTCTGTGAATTGCTAGTTATATAATCCCATTAATACATTGTACAAAGCTCGCAGAAAACTAATACAGTATATTTATAAAAAATGTGCTTCAAGTTTCAAACATAGATAAAATTTTAAGAAAGCAAAATAACTTGCCTTTGGCTCTGATTTAATACTTTTCTCAGCCATTCAGAATTCTAGGAGAGCCCTCCATTTTCTGGTGTCTCCCTATTGAACAATTGCTTGACTTTACTTTCCAAACTATCAAATATCAATTCCTTCAGTAGCGTCAGGTTCCTTTCATTTAAGAGAAAACAATAAATGCAGTTGTTAAAATGAAAAGAAGAAATCATGGAACTAAAAATATAAAGATAAAACATAATGAAAACAATAAGAAACTCAGCCAAGTCCATTTGATTGGAAAGTCTTTTTCCAGCCTTTTACTTTGAAGTAGTGTCTGTCTTTGAAGCTGAGGTATGTTTTTGTATGCAGCAGAAGAATGGGTGTAGCTATCCTAACATCTAGTAAAAAAGACTTCAAACTAAGAATTAAGGCCAACTGTTGACAAGTGGAACTTCATGAAACTAAAATACTTTAGCACAGCTAAGGAAACAATCAACCAGGAAAAGAAGATGCCCACAGAATAGGAGAAAATCTTTGCTGATATACATTTGTTGGCAGATTAATATTCAGAATATATAAAGAACTCAAAAGCAAAATGAGAAAACAAAAACAAATGATCCATTTGAAAAAAAAAAATGGACCTACGACCTGTGAAGAGGATCCCAAAAGAAGAAGAATAAAAAAAATCACTAAAAATATCTCAAAAAGTGTTCATAATCCCTAGCAATTAAGGAAAAGCAATTCAAAACAATGTTAAGATTTAATCTACCCCAGTCACAATGGCAAAAATCAATGGAAGAAATGACAACACATTCTGGAGAGGATAAGGGGGGAAGAGAATCCACATTCACTGTTGATGGGGTAGCCAAATGGATCAGCCAATATGGAAATAAGTGTGGAGAATTCCCAATAAGCTAAAAATAAAAATAAATACTACTCAGCTATACCATCCCTTGGCATATGCCCAAAGGACTCACTATCCTACTCTACCAATACTTGCTCATAGTTTTTTTTTTTTTTTTAAACATTTTTTTTTGATTCTTTGGGGATTTCACATCATGCATTCCAATCCCACTCATTTTCCAGTTCCTCCATATCCATCTTTCACCCTTGTATGGTCTCCCACCAAAGGAAAACATAAAGAAAAAATAAAATAAAAAATAAAAATGTTAATTAAAAATAAAAAAGAAAATGCATGAAGAAATTAGAGATTTATTAAATAGGTTGGAATACACTGGAATTTTGAAGTACAAATGTGAAAAAGAAATGTTTGGAGATGGAGAGGAAACTCAGTGACTAATGGAATTTACATTTTGTCCAGAGGAACCAAGTTTGATTCCCAGTTACCTACATTGGGCTACTCACAACAGCCTGTACTCCAGCTCTAAGAGATTCAACACCCTATCTTGGCCTTCAAAGGCACCTGCATGTATGTGCACATGTACTCACTTAGAAAAATACACACATATACACATAAACAAAATGATAGAAAAAAGAAATTAAAAATTCCGTAAATTTTAATGAATTAACTCTGTACTAAAAATTTTACTAAAAAAGTAGCTTGTGTTTGTTACTAAGTTTAAGAAATGTACTATCAGAGTCATTGCAGTTTGTGTTATTAGCTGTTCAAATCTACTTCTAACCAGAAGTAATAAAAAATAGTATCATAAAGTATGAATTTTTCTATTGTATGTATTTATAATTTTATTACATACATAGCAATTTGTAAAATATATAATTTAGTTGTAATTATACATGTACTTTAACCTATGTTTTAAATTTTCTGTAGATGGAATTATATTCTACAGTATTTTTTCTCTCATGTCATGTTTTAGAAACTCATGCGTGTTAATGCATTCTAGTTTAATCACTTATGCCTATGTGCTATTCTTCACATTATTTCACAACTAATAGTATTGCATATATGTGGTCTTCTCTGTGTGAAAGAGTATATGTTTCTTATCATGTCATTGATATTTTTTACAGATTCTTGGTTAATGCACACAGTGTTTGTTCATTTAAATTTGCAAGTCATTAAATTATAGGCTATTTCTAATGAGGACTATTGAGATCCAGCCCTTCAATAGCCCTCTCCCAGGGTCTGTGGAAGAATCTACAAGCAGCTGATTATCTAATCTTTGATGATAGCGAATGAATCTACATACACAAAACTCTTTTTTTTTTTTTTTTTTTTTTTTTTTTTTTTTTTTTGGTTTTTCGAGACAGGGTTTCTCTGTGTAGCTTTGCGCCTTTCCTGGAGCTCATTTGGTAGCCCAGGCTGGCCTCGAACTCACAGAGATCCGCCTGTCTCTGCCTCCCGAGTGCTGGGATTAAAGGCGTGCGCCACCAACGCCCGGCTTTTTTTTTTCTTTTTTTCTTTTCTTTTTTTTTTTTTTTTTTGGAATACACAAAACTCTTTAAGCCATACAATTTATTCTTCTGAGTCAGTTCTCTTTCTACACAGCTTCTTTTCTGCTCTCATAAGTTGCTCCTTTCTTACTGATTCTCTCTACCTCTTTCTGCTGTTCCCTGTAAGTGCTATCTTAATTCCTTCATCTTAGTTCTGCCCCATCTTGGTCTTTCTTCTCTTGTTCTTACCCACCTAGTTCTTCCCCATCTGACTCTTCCTCATCTTTTTCTGTCTCATCCTTCTAGTTCTCTCTTCTAGTTTACCATTCTAGTTCTCCTCCAATCAAGTTCTCCTTTCTTTCTGAGGTTTACAATTATATACCCATGCAATAGCAATGCTCTGGCTAAGGCAAGGTCACCAGGCTTGAATTCCTTCAAGGTCAAAAGGAAGAGCAAAAAGATCTACACAAAAGAACAGTAATTGTCAGGCATCATCTGCAACCCAAAAGGGAAGTGGCTGATGGGGAAATAGATCACTAAGGGCTAAATTCGGTTAATATCTAAACAAAGAAGATTTATGTGCTCAAACTATAGTCTTAGAAGTGGTTAGTTGAAATGGTAAGAACCTACAGAACCTTGATGGGTGAAAATAAACCTGCCTTCTATTTTTCTTTGGTCCCCTTATCTGTTCAAGCTGTCTCGGCTGCTGCTGTTTTCTGGCAGGGCAGAGGAGTGCACTTGGTGGCTAGGCACCCGAAGTCATAGCTTGATTCACCTGTAAGTAGAAACCCTTAGTTCTGATTCAATTGTTAAAGGTAGATCTAAAACTAGAGATAAGACTTTGGAAAGTGGAAGGTTAAGCTTAAATAGCAAATCAACCAGGCCTTCTCAAACAGGTAGATTGGATGCTTAAGTCTGTTCTTAGAGAGTCTGGGAGGTATCTCAGATAAGATACTTTCATCCATCCAGGGATGGTCCTGGCCAGATGCTGCTAATGACGATAATTACAGAAAGGCATACAATTAAGGATTTTGACTGTGTCTGTTGTAGCACAGTTGGAGAAAGTTATACAAATACTTTAATTATATGGGGAAAATTGTGCCCAATGAATAATAGCACACAAGAATTTCAAAGCAGGAAATGGCTAATATTCAAAAGCTAATATCAACAAGGCTGCTTGAGCCTTAGCTTTATCTCTGGAAGAATTCTTAACTCTTCCAGGTATAGCTTTGTCAAAATCAGCTGAATTTTTTTTTTTTTTTTTGGTTTTTCTAGACAGGGTTTCTCTACGTAGCTTTGGTGCCTGTCCTGGATCTCACTCTGTAGATCAGGCTGGCCTCGAACTCACAGAGATCCGCCTGGCTCTGCCTCCCGAGTGGTGGGATCAAAGGCGTGTGCCACCACCGCCTGGCAAAATCAGCTGAATTTCTACTTCATATATTTTTTGTGGCCTCCAGCATATTTCCATTGTACTAATATCAAGTTATATTATAGAGTTAGTATAACAATTTGTATTCTCTTCAATAGGTAATAATTCCGCTGTTTCAACATCACCACTAACACTAACCTTAGTAGATTTTATAATTAGCTCATTTAAATGATGCAGAAAATATCTTAGTGTTCTTCCTCTGATTTAGATTATACATATTATCATGTTTATTGGTATCTTGCTTCCTTTCCTGAGAATGCCATGCCTTTCCATACTTATTTAATTTCAAAGTTAGCATATTTGACTTGGAGGTCTTTATATGTTTTGAATTTTAGCTATATGTCTACTTTAATAGCAGTATTCTGATGCAATGTTATTTATGAAAGAACTTGAAATTCTTGCTCTGGAAAGATTGGAAAGGAAATGGCTCCATTTATACAGGACTTTCCTATCATGCATGAAACCCTTAGCACTGCAAAAAGTAGGCATGATGGCACAGGCTAGTAATCTCACTCCTGGGAAGGTAATCAGGAGTGTTACAAGCTCTAAGTCATCTGTTGACATTATGAGAGTTCAAGACCAGGCTGTGCTATATGAGACCCTGTCTCAAAAAATGAATGCATGCTAGATTTCACATTTTCCTCCATTAATAGAGCAAAGGATATTTTCTCTTTTCTGTTTTTATTTAGTGGGTTACATACTAATATATCAGTAGAATTTTATTTGCTGAGCCAAGACACCATTACTTGAATGAATATAACCAAACTTCTATAATTTTTCTTGTATATTTGTATCTAGAAATAAGTTTACTTGGGTTTTCATTAAAATTTAGAATGATCTTAACTAATGCAACATTCCCAGATTTTTCACTTCCTTGTTTTATCTTTTTCGTGTTTTAGTAACAAAGTTATATTAAGTAAACTTCGTGTGGAATGCTCATTCTTGTCATATTTGTTAAAGATCACACTATACATATTTAAATTTTGCATTAAATCCTTCCTTAAAATATCATGCATTGTAGCATCTTTTTGGAGAACAGTTTTTTTTCTGTTTTGGTTTTCATATTTTTAAAATTTTAACATAAAGGGCATATATGATGTTGAGTAGATAGGGAGGTGAGAAGATCTAGGATTGTTTATGAGATAGGAAGGAATATTATCAAAATGTATGAAAAATTCAATAAAAACAAAACCAAGATATCATGCATTTATTGACTTTTATATGTAGAGTCCTAAATTCAAAATTACTCCCACTAATACATTTATGAGACCATTTTCTACATCTTTCTTGCATTAGTTTAATAACTTTCTATTTAATCTTTATATCAAAACAATTAAGATAATGCCATTCATATTATTCTCAATTTACCATTGAATATCTGTTGAATTCACAATTATATCTTATTTTCATGATACAACACTTGCTCAGCTATAGAAGATTTTAGCATATTTCTGGAATAACTTATTAAGGACTGTTTTTATGTCAGAGTCTATGGGAGAGTTATTTACATGTAAAGTAAATAATGGTTGTTAAAAAATTTAGTGAGGTAGAAAAATATGACTAATGTAGGTCAAGTTTGTTATAATGCTTGCACCATTTTTAATAACATTTAATATTTATAGATATATTTATGTAGACATGAAATCAGAGCAAATTATTTTTGTAAACTTGACTTTTGTCTTTTTAGTATGAGTTGGTAACTTTTCATTATATACACATAAACACATGATGAATATTTATAATAGTTTACATATTTAAAGGTCTGTTGACTTTTATTTCTGTGATAAGTCTTCTCCATGAATATTCAGGTTATAGTTACTTTCCCTTTTTCGTTCTTAAATATTTGCCTCATTATTTAGTTTTTCTGTGTAACAATTAGTGTTGCCAAATTGACAGAATCTGAAGTCATTTAAAATAATGGGCGTCAAGGCATACCTATGGGAAATGTACGGATTAGGCCAGTTGATGCAGGAAGACTTATCTTCAGTATTTGGGGGAAAACACCATGAGATTCTGGGTCATATGGAATGAATTAAAGCAATATAAGTACTAGTATGTATTCATTCATTGCTCTTTACATCCTGTTTGAGAATCATATGTAACCAGCTGCTTCAAGCTCCTGTTGCCTTAATTTTCCCAACATTTTGGACTGTACTTCCAACTGTGAGAAACAGAACAATTTTCTACCTTGAGTTAATTTTGTTAGAATGTTCTATTATAGCAACAAGAAAAGAAAGCAATACATTTTACAGGCTATAGCTGGGTTAAACAGCATTTTCTTTAATTTTTTTTTTCTTTCACACATTGTCCTCGTATGGCTTCATATGAACCAGTCCTGATCAAGTTGTTTTTTTCTTATATTCCTCATTGCAGTAAGAACACAATGGGTCCATATTTACAGTGAGTCATCTGACCCTCTGTTTTTTCTTTATTTAATACTTCAGAAAAAAAATGAATACTATGATATTCACATTAATTTCTCTTTAATTATCCAGAACATTGTTTCAAACTCTACTTAAAGAATCATATTTTTGGGGCCGGGCGGTGGTGGCGCATGCCTTTATTCTCAGCACTCGGGAGGCAGAGCCAGGCGGATCTCTGTGAGTTCGAGGCCAGCCTGGGCTACCAAGTGAGTTCCATGAAAGGTGCAAAGCTACACAGAGAAACCCTGTCTCAAAAAAAAATCATATTTTGCTCACAGCTTCATAGGTGCTAGCATATTGTCCAGTCTAAGGAAAACTGTCATGTAGTAAACATTGCCTTACAGTTCATCTTCAGAAGTCAGTATTTATTCTAACCAAAATTTTGTCTGGCTTACAGTTGATTTCCACAGAATATTAATCTGATTGTCTACCTTTTCATTTTAGGCCAACTATTTTCACAGGCGGAAGTAGGTTCTGGATATGTAGTTTGGTGTTTAACTGTTTCTTTGCTTTTATTAGAAATAATGACATTCATTTTAATTAAAATATAATTTTATAATTTCCTCCTCATTCCCTTCATTCTACTTTTCCCATATGCTCCCCAGCTCCCTGTGAAATTCATGCCCTCCTCTTCTTTGACCATTATTGTAACATACACATATAAATGAATTATCATATAAGTATAATGTACTGAGTCCATTAAGTAGTGCCTGTATATTTGTGTTGCTGGGCTGATCATTCCATATTGGATAACCAATTAGGAGGCTCATCCTTGGACAGGGTAGTGTTAGGAAGGGGAATTTACTGGACTTGCACAGGGTACACGTCTAATGGACCATGCTGAGCCTGGAATCTAGATTAAATGTGGGGTGCAAGTTGGTGAAGTCTGGTCAATTAAATCATTATTGTCCCAATTTTAAAAGATTTCCAATAGTTGATAGACCACATTTCAAATTTCATTTACTTGTGTTGCATCTATGTTGATATAGAGAAGTGACAATACTGTGTATATTATACGATACTACATCTACTTAATGTTGTGAACTATAACTCACACATTTTAAAGAGTATTTTCCTTCTCTACTGAAGAGAATGGCCTCGGGCATGTATTATTCTGTTTTGAAAAATAATTCTACATTACTTCTTCCCTTTGCTACACTAAACTGAATGTGTTTTATTAATGTCTTTGTGATTCCCTTATCTTTGAAAAGCTGCATAATAGAATATTCCTGCTGTTGGTAAGAGTTAAATACTTTCTGAGAAAAGAATTATGTTCTGAATGGTCCCTCTTCTCCAAGGAATAACAAATACACAAATACTTCTCCAGTCTCTTATCCAGTTGTATTTATATTTCTAGTAGGGTTTTATCCAGATAATTTCTTGTTTTTTGACATGTGGAGAAGGAGTCTTTTAGGAACAAATTTTTGCAATTCCACATAATAGGGAGACTCTGTGTCTTTGTGTGTTACATTATTTCTAGATGAGTGTTTTAAAATCCTTCATACTGAGATGTGTTTGGAATAAATAATAGTAATATATAGAGATTTTAAGTTCTTTATGCCTAGCTGAGACATAAATTACCACAGTAAGAGTTCAGAATGAATCTTTGTAAATTCAGCCCTTTGTGTGTATGCGTGCTATATTTGTGATATCCACCAACTACATAACAAAAATGTTGGGGATTTTTTTCCAGACAGAAGAATTTGAACTTGTGACATGCCAAGTAATAGTGTGAATCCATGAAAATAAAGTGGTATATAAGAATATTCTGTAGCCTCCCACCATTTCACAGATAATCACAGATCATCTCATTGACTGAGTATGATTTACCCTGTAGTGCCTATGTGTGTTATATAATTAGACCTAAGAGGTCACTATACTGAGTTGTAAAGATTTTATCACATCTTATAGCTATTCCCTGAACAATAAAAACAAGTGTTCACATTAAAATTGTGTTAGGCATTATAAGTAAACTAGGGTGATTTAAAATATATAGGAGGATGTTTATAGTATATATGCAAATATTATGTCACTCTATATAATATGTTTGAGTATATGCAGATATTGGTATCCATGAAGAGAGACTAAACCAAACCTGCCTTAACATTATGGAACTAACACATTTGGAATCCTTCAATATGACCCCCAGTTCCTAAAGCTGATAGTGGTAGAATTAGATGAGCGCCTTTATTGCTTATACAGTGTTAAGCGGTCAAGCCTGCAATCACATATGCAACAATAAATAAAACCTAAGGTTCTATTTATATTAAAAATATTCTATATAAATCACTTTATGCAGCTAACTTATTGAAATCTTCATAGCACAGGGTCCTTATACATTCTAGAATGAAATGGTTGAGTAAGCAATGCCTTCTCAAATAGCGTTATACTCAGCAATTATGATCACAGAACATAAGCTGTGCTTGCATTAATGGTATAGATGGGTTTAAACAAAGCATAAGAAATATTAAAACATATGATGAAACCAAGACAATTTCAAAATTTTAAAGTTTTATCGGGTTTACATTATTTCTTAAAGTGGGAGTACTTGCTTCTAATAAAATAAAAAATAATCAATATAGTTTAACTTTCATTAAACATGGAAGACAGAGGATATGAATCTACCTTTGCTTTATCTCATAACTCTATGAAAACTTTATAAAATGATGCAATTGGAGAAAATGGAAGAGTAGAAACCAGAGAGGAGCAAAACAATTAAGTTGAAAGAATAATGGAAGAAAAATAGAACTTAAAACATTGAAAGTTTAATATCTGAGGACAAAAGAAAAATGAGATAGAAAATAATAATAAAGGAAGTAATATGGTCAGAATTTAGAAAGGACTCAGAAATTATAATTACCAGTTAACTATAAAACTTTTGTTATGGGAATATTTATGTATAAAAAACATAAAGATGTCATGTCATAGTCTCTCTAGCATGTAACAACAGTTTCTTATGATAAAATGGAAGGAACTGAAACAAAGGAGATTTTTCAATGTGGGAGTTGTTAAATGTCATAGGAAAGAGAATGTCATAGATCTAACACCTAGACATAATCTGAGTGATAGAATTTCCTTTAGAGCATTGTCAGTTAAAATTAATTTTCCAGGAAAGTGATTATTGGATGGAATTCCATTATAGGAGGTTTACAGTTCTAAGAAAGATAATGTATATGTAGTGGTTATATCCAGCTTTTTTTCTTTTTCTTTTTTTTTTTTAACTCTTAAGGGGCCTGGTTAACGCAGCAGAGGCCACACACCTAAAGAAAACTAATTTCTCTTTCTCCCAACAGCTGTCAGTGAACAACAGTTCCTTAGTTTGGTGTAGGACTCTGTGGCACATATACTGTCATCAAGAACCCTTGGGAAAAAGCTGTGACTGCAGAGATTGACTGACTGATTAGAACAGCCATACTGGGAAGAATGGAATGTCGCAAATCCTATCTAGCTCTCCAGAAGAGTCAATCCTTGCTTACCTCTGTCTTTGAACTAACATAGTTGTAATTAATAGATTTTTTTTTTTTAAATTGGGAATGATTTACTTAGCAGACAGCTAGCTTCCCCCAAACAAAAACCTAATGATATCATCAGGAAGCATCTTGGGCTAAAGGAAAACATTCCCCATCTTGCTGTAGCCACCTCTTTGAAGTAACTACTGAAGTATTTTCAACTTGTCTTGATTTATGATAGTCTTTGTTGTGTAAAACTGTAAAAACTTCACGAAACTGCTTCCACGTTAGAACATGGAATTTAGGGTAACTTAAATCTATGTTCCCAGGCCATGGTCACTCAAAAGAGTCCCACAATCAACTATTTTATTCTCTTTCAAAAATAGATAGATAGATAGATAGATAGATAGATAGATAGATAGATAGATACATAGATACATAGATACATAGATAGATAAATGAGAGAGATGTCATAGACCATCCTTTCCTAAGTCCACCCCCTCCTGCCCCACATCACTGTATCCAAGTCCCCAAATGAAGAAGACATCCCCTGCTAAACTTCAGGTTATGCCTGGCAGAAAACCAGGTGGGCTGCCCAAAGACCTTTTCCACTCTTTCTAGACACAATCTCTCAGTCTCCTCCCTAGTGCTGCCACAGCTGGTGAGCTGTGGCTTCCCTTCCCCAACACCCATATCCCTGAGGATTTTACAGAATACCCTCTCCTTACCTGCATACCCCCACTCATCACTACATCTCAGCCTCCAAAACCAGCAGACATTCCCTGTGAACATACCAGATGAACGGGCCAATAAAATAGGCAAAACATAATGGACACACTCTGAAAATTTAAATAGGAAGTAGAAAGCAAGGAAAAAAAACACTTACCAAACAAAGACAAACTCAGAAACCAGCCTCTAGGCCTCTATAATCACTCAAAAACCAGATGCCTAGACACAAGCATAAGAACACAATAAGAGCCAGAACAATATGTCTCCACTAGAACCCAGCTATCGTACCACAGCAGACCCCGCATATTCCAGCATAGCTGAAATACAAGAAAAATACTTTAAAACCACCTGTATGAAGACTGTAGAGTTGTTTAAAGAGGAAATTAATAAACTCCTTAAAGAAAGTCTGGAAAACACAAACAACTGGAGGAAATGAATAAATTCCTTAAATAAAACTGAAGAAATACAAACAGTTGAAGGAAACTAATAAAACTGTTTAAGACCTGAAAATGGAAATAGAAGCAAAAAGGAAAACATAGTTGGGCAAGTGTCTTTGAGATAGGATGGATTGCCCTTTGGGTATATGCCTCAGAGTGGTATAGCTTGGTCTTTAGGTAGATAGATTCTCAATTTTATGAGGAATTGTTATATTGATATCCATAACAGCTGTACAAGTTTGGACTCTCACCAGCAGTGAAGGAGTCTTCCCCTTGTTCAACACTCTCTTCAGTATGAGCTCTCACTTGTGTTTTTGATCTTAGCTATTCTGATCTTAGCTATTCAGACAGGTATAAGGTGGAATCTCAGAGTCATTTTGATTTTCATTTCCCTGATGACTAAGGATCTTGAATATTTTTTTTTGTTTCTCAGCCATTTGAGTTTCCTCCATTGAGAATTCTCTGTTTATATCTGTACCCCATGTTTAAAAATTGCATTATTTCCTTTTTGATATCTAGTTTCTTGAGTTCTTTATATATTTCGGATATTAGCTCTCTATCAGATGTGGAGTTAGTGAAAATATTTTCTCATTAGATAGGCTGCTGAAGTGTTCTATTAACAGTGTCCTTTGCCTTACAGAAGCTTTTAAGTTTAATGAGGTCTAATTTATTAATTATTGATCTTAGTGCCTGAACTATTGGTGTTCTGTTTAGGAAGTTCTCTCTTTGCCAATGAGTTCAATGCTATTCCCTACTTTCTCTTCTACCAGGTTCAGTGTATCTGTTTTAATGTTGATGTCTTTGATTGACATAAACTTAAATTTTGTGCTGGCTGATAAATATGCACCTACATGAATTCTTCAACATGTACACATCCAGTGAGACCAGCTCCATTTATTGAAGACACTTGTGTAGTTGGAAAGTTCCTCCCGGTCCTGAGGCCCCACATTTCTCTGGTTCTGCACAGCCCATGGTCCCATAACCACTTATAAAATAATTACTCATAGGCTTATCTTAATTACCAATTGCATGGCCTATGGAAAACTTCTTGCTAGCTAGCTCTTATAACTTAACCCATTTCTATTTATCTATAAGTTGCCACGTGGCTGTGGCTCACAGGTACTTTCACATCTTTCTTCTCCTGGCAGTGCTGGTGTCTCCCTCCAGACTCCACTTTTCTCTTTCCTGTCTCTCTCCTTGGATTTCCCACATGCCTCTAAGCTGCCTTACCATAGGCCAAAGCAGCTTATTTATTAACCAATGGAAACAACACATATTCACAGCATACAGAAAGACATCCCCCAGCAAACTTGATTAATTATGTTGATAGCAGCTTTATTCACAATAGCCAAAAACTGGAAACAACCTAGATGTCCATCAACAGAAGAATGGATAAGAAAATGTGGTGTGTTTACACAATGGAATATTACTCCAATGTGAAAAAATGAGTATGATGATATTTTATTTGTGCTATAACAAATAAAACTTATCTTGGGGTCAAAGAACAGAATAGTCACTAGATTAGACATAGAGGCCAGACAGTGGTGGCACACATGCCTTTAATCCTATCACTCAGGAGGCAGAGTTTGATCTGGATCACTGTGAGTTCAGGGCCACACTGGGAACACAGCCAAGTGTGGTGGCATACACCTTTAATCCCAGCACTTGAGATTTCATGTCTTTGCTTGGGAAAGACACATGCCTTTAATCCCAGGAAGTGATGGCAGGAAGCAGAAAGGTATATAAGGCATGAGGACCAGGAACTTGAAGTTTTTAGACAGTTCAGCTGAGATCCCTTCTGGGTGAGGACTCAGAGGCTTTCAGTTTGAGGATTCATGGAAAGAGGATCAGCTGAGGAGTTGGCAAGGTAAGGTTGGTTGTGGCATGTTCTGCTTCTCTGATCTTTCAGCTTTCACCACAATTTATGGCTCTGGGTTTTCTATTAATAAGACAGTTTAGCAATTTGTGTTTCAAATGACATCGTGAAATTTGAAGGAAAAGGATGAAACTAGAAAGTCATCCTGAGTGAGGTAACCCAGACTCAGAAAGACAAACATGTTATATACTCACATAAATGGATATTAGCTATTAAGTAAATGATAAATATGATACAACCCATATATTGAGAAAGTCTAAGTGACAATAAGGGCCTTAACAGGGACACTTGGCTCTCCCTGCAAGAATAAATGAATACATTTTGTGGACTTGGGGTAGATGGAATGAGAACAGGAAAGATCTGGTGGGGGAGTAGGTGGGATGGAGAGAGAGAGTACAGGAAGAAACGACTGGATTGGAAGGCATTTTTGGGGTAATGTGGAAACCTAGTGCATTAGAAACTTCCAGGATTCCATAAGAGTGACCCTAAAGAGGTCATCTCCTAGTAATAAAGGATATGGAGCCTGAACTGGCCACCATCAGTAACCAGGCAGCTTCTAGTGGTGAGACTGGGAAATCAACCCATCTGCAAAACCTTCGACCTATAACCTATCTCTCCTGTAAGATGTACAGGGGTAATGGATGTGCAGAACTTGAGAGAATGGCCAACCAATGACTTGTTTAATTTGAGAGATATGATGCCTGACACTGTCTGAATGACCACATACTGGATTCTGAGTAACCCAGAGACCTATAATAGAAAAAATATCAATAAGATAATTCCTAATGATATTCTGCTATATTTATTCATAGATCTATGCCTAGACCAAACATCATCAGAGAGTCTTCCTCGAGTAGTGAATGAGAGCAAATACAGAGAACCACAGAATTAGGTACAAGGAGAGCCCAAATTGGAGATCTTCAATGGGCCCTTTCCCTTAAATCTCAGGGAAACATGCTAAAAAGGGGAAGGAAGAAATGTAGGAACCAGAAAGGTCAAGGACATCAGGAGAACACAGCCCACCAAATTAACTGTGCAGAGCCCAGAAGAGCTCACAGAGACTGAAGTGGTGATCATAAAACCTGCATGGGTCTGAACTAGATCAGTGCCTTATCAAGTCATCCTCAGAGGGGTTTGCTCCATCAGCAGATGGGAACCGATACAGAGACCCATACCCATAGTCAGACATACAGAGAGATAGAGTTTAAAGTGGAGAGCTCCTTCAAATCCATCACCTCTGAGCTGAGAGATCCCACAGATGAGGAATCAGAAATATTGGAAAAACTAGAGGGTATGGAGGACATCAGAAGTACAAGGCCTTCTGAATCAACTAGGCAAGATACATATGTGCTCACAGATATTGAAGCAGCAAGCAAAGGGGTTACATGAGTCTGTATCAGGTGTTTTCCATATATATTATAGCTGTTAGCTTAGTAATTTATGGGAATACTGATTGTGAGAAGAAGTGGATCTCTGCCTCTTGTGCCTGTGTGTAAGACACTTTACTTCCTGTTGAGTTGCCATGTCAAACTTCTATATGATAATGTTTCATCTTATTATATATTTTTTTTTTGGTTTTTTCGAGACAGGGTTTCTCTGTGTAGCTTTGCGCCTTTCCTGGGACTCACTTGGTAGCCCAGGCTGGCCTCGAACTCACAGAGATTTGCCTGGCTCTGCCTCCCGAGTGCTGGGATTAAAGGCGTGTGCCACCACCGCCCGGCATCTTATTATATTTTATACTGGAATGTTTTGTTATTATCTCTTAGAATCCTACTTTTTTCTAACAAGAGACAGAAAGTGAGTGGATCCAGAGGGGAGGGACGATGGATGAGGAGCTGGTAGGGGTAGAAGGAGAGGAAAATGATAAATATATAATTTTCCTGACAAAACACTGTTGTGGAATATGAGTTAAAGATGTGTTACATTCTTTTATGTTGTGGAATATAAGTTTAAGGATGCAAAGATGTGTTGCATTCTTTCTTTAATTATTCCTTTTTTGTATTATATATAGTTTATTTTTTTATTTTATAATTTGATTTAATTTTACATATCAGCCATGGATTCCCCTGTCCTCCCTTCTCCCGCCCTCCCCCAAGCTCAGCCCCCTTCCCATCTCCTCCAGGGCAAGGACTCCCCTGGAGATTCAGCTCAGTCTGGTAGATTCAGTCCAGGCAGTTCTAGTCCCCTCCTCCCAGGCTGAGCAAAGTGTTCCTGCATAGGCCCCAGGTTCCAATCAGCCAGCTCATGCACTATGGACAGGCCCTGGTACCACTGCCTGGGTGCCTCCCAAATAGTTCAAGCTAATCAACTGTCTCACTTATCCAGAGGGCCTGATCCAGTTGAGGGCTCCTCAGTTATTGGTTCATAGTTCATGTGTTTCCACTAGTTTGGGTATTCGTCCCTGTGCTTTTTCTAATCATGGTCTCAACAATTCTTGCTCCTACAATCCCTTCTCTTTCTCACCGATTGGATTCCTGGAGCTCCACCTGGGGCCTGGCTGTGGATCTCTACATCCACTTCCATCAGTTATTGGATGAGATTTCTAGCATGACAGTTAGGGTGTTTGGCGGTCCTATCACCAGAGTAGGTCAGATCGGGCTTTCTCTCCACCATTGCCAGCAGTCTACTGTGGAGGTATCTTTGTGAATTTCTGGGGACCTCTCTAGCACTTTGCTTCTTCCTATTCCCATGGGGTTTCAACATTCTTTTATGTTTCATTTGTTTAACTCTATGAAGCTCTATTACTTTGCATGCTGAAAACACCTGATTGGTCTAATAAAGAGCTGAATATCCAATAGCTAGGTAGAAGAGGGATAGCTCTGGCTGCCAGACAGAGAGAATAAATAAAAGGAGAAAACGAGATGTTGGAGGATCAAGAAAAGGAGAAGGGAAGGAGGATGCCAGGGGCCATCCCAGCTTCCTCCTCTTTGAGGGGCCCGCCACAGAGCCACACAGCCAGACATGAAATAAGAATGAAAAAAAAAAGTTATGCAGAAATAGAGAAAGAAAAAAGCCCAGAAGCAAAAGCTCAATGGGATAATTAGTTAAGAATAACTGACTAGAAATAAGCCAAGCTAAGGCTGGGCATTTATAAATAAGAATAAGTCTCCATGTTTATTTGGAAGCTTAGTAAATAGTAAAAAAAAAGAATCAAAAACACAAACTGTTGCATGATTCCTAAATGGTTTTATAATGAAAACCTACAACCAGATATTGGGGTAAAAGCTGAAAAGTCAGAGGAAGCAAGCCACAGCCATTTCTCATCTTGCCAACTCCTCAGCCAAAAAGAGAAGATCCTGTCTCCATGAGTCAGACTAAATGCCTCTGAGTTCTCAGCTGAAAGGACCTAATTCCTTTCTCCTCCTGCCTTATATTCCTTTCTCTGCCCAGCCATATCATTTCCTATTTCAACCTTCCTATTGCTGGGATTAAAGGTGTGTGACTCCCAAGTACTGGGATTAGTGTGTGATTCAGTCTTCCAGTCTGAGGAAATAAGACCAGCTGAGGGATTGGTGAGGTGAGGTTAGCTGTGGCCTGTTCTGTCTCAGTGATCTTTCAATGTTCACCCTGGCTCCAGGTTTGTTTTTACTAATAAGACCTTTTAAGATTCATGTTACAATAAACAGAATCCATTCAGTAGATTGTTGTTTAATTTCCATGAGAATATAATCTTTCTCTTGTTTCTGTTGTGGTTGATATTCAGCTTAATGGTAGTCTGATAGGATGCCAGGAGTTATTTCAGTTTTCTCCTGTGTGTTGAAATTTGCTTTGTATCTGAGTATATCGTCAGTTTAGGACAAAGTTCCATGACATGTAGAAGAATGTTTGAGTGAAATGTTCTGTGAATATCTACGATGTCCATTTGGTTTATAAAGTCTGTTAGAGTCAGTATTTCTCTGTTTAGTTTTTGTCTAGATGACCTGTCCATTGTTGAGAGTGGCATATTGTAAGATGAATTGCTAAATGGTCTTATTAATAATAATAATAATAAAAAAAAACAGAGCCAGTTATTTGGGTGCAAGCCGAGAGATCAGAGTAACAGAACAAGCCACAGCCACAAGTTCTTACTCTAGGACATCCTCAGCCGAAGAGAGAGCTACTTCCTCTATACACATGCTAATATTCTTTCTGTCCTTGCCATCTCACTTCCTCTTTCCACCCAGCTACATCACTTCCTCTTTCTGTCCAGCTCTATAACTTACTGTCTGTCTGTACAGACCTCCAGACCTCTATGGTTAACTAGTGCTGGGATTAAAGGCATGTGCCACCACTGGCTCTGTTCCCAGTGTGGCCTTGAACTCACAGAGATCTGGATGAAACTCTGCCTCCCAAATGCTAGGATTAAAGATGAGTGCTACCATTGCCTTGTATGTTTAATATATTGGCTGGCTTTTTCCTCTGATCTCCAAATAAGCTTTATTTATTAGAACACAAATAAAATACCACCACATTTCTCCCTTTTTTGTCTAAAATAAAGTTATAACTAATATAAGAAAAAAGCTATATACAATAAGTACAATAACTATGTACAATACATGCAGGCAACAAATACATCAACAATGTCTAGTCCATTGGCATTTGACAAATTCAGTGAAAATTTTCCATTATCTGTTCTATTATTGTGAGTCCAAAATGTATCTAATTCACTTTCTATCCTAACTTTTAATATCAACCGAAAACTATCTTTTGATGTCTTTCAAACTTACACACTTTACAACTCTTAGTGTGTTTTGTTTCTGAATATCTTAACAAGGAAAACTATAACAATAACTATCTCATCTTCAACTCCCTCAGAGACATGAGAAGGAACTAATATTAACTGAGTAAGGAGGAAGTGCAAACAAGTGACTTCCAAAAAATGAATTATAACAGAAACAGCTGGCTTCCTGGACAGTCACCCAAGGTTTCTCTGCAACACTGAGGCTTCATCTTTGGCCTACAGGCTTAGAATATATGACAGACTCATTTGTGAAGTAGGATTTTCTATAGATCCTTCCTACCTTTTCTTCGCAAGCATCAGTAGTCCTTTGTTTTGTGTTCTGTTTGTACATTTTGGACAGCATACTGTCAGCAGTGGATGCAAGGCACTTTCTTGCCCAATGGCTAACATTTACCACAATGAAGGTAAATTCCAAATGGAGTTTCTTCAATGCCCATCATCTTTTCTGAAGTAGATTGGTGCTGCCAGGAGCAGACATGTCTCATAGTCATAAAAAAAACTGTTATTAAAACATCATAAATGCCTTATTCTGCAGATCTCTGAAGTGTTTGAAGATGACCTGTCTATCTAAAAATATATCTCTGCTTGACCTTAGTCATACCTAATATGACTACAAGTTCAATTGTAATGACTAACATTTCTTTATTATCCTTAATAGTTGGTAATAATAACTTTCAAGGACTAGCAAATTGCATTACATTGTTAAATGAAGTGTATAGGTACAATACATTGAACAAGATTAGAAATATATGTACAGTATTTTTTAACAAAATCAATCTCAAATTTGTATCAATATACATAATTTGTATATAATATACAAAAAGTAAAATATTTAAAACTAGTAGTTGCCTTCTAAAAGTGGATTAAATAATCTACCTTTTTTATATTATCAGGGTATTGAAGTCCAACATTGTCATTGTGTGAAGGTCAATATGTGATTTAAGATGTTGCAGTGTTTCTCTTACAAAAGTTTGTTGCCTTGTGTTTAAGGCATAGATGTTAAGAATTGAAATGTCATCGTGGTGGATTTTTCATTTGATTAGTATGTAGTGTTCTTTTCCATCTCTTTTAATTAGTTTTGGTTTGAAGTCTATTAAGTCTTTAGTCCTTTCTAAAGACCCTTTCTAAGGGGTCACCTAATACCATGGGGAACACAAATGTTTACAGTATGACCCATAGTGGAATCAAAATTATAGTTATGAAATAGTAACAAAAATAATTTTATGATTCAAGGTCACAACATGAAGAACTATATTGTGGTGATATTGTATTCCCCCAAATATTGTACACCCTAATGAACTTATCTAGGGTGAGAGGACAGAACAGCCACTGGATATAGAGACCAGAAAATGGTGGCATACACACCTTTAATCCTAGCATTCTGAAGGCAGAGATCTGTCTGGATCTCTGTGAGTTCAAAGCCACACTGCAAACACCTAGGCATGGTGACAGACACATTTAATCCCAGGAAGTGATGGCAGAAAGCAAAAAGGTATATAAGACATGAGAACCAGAAACTAGAAGCTTTTGGTCTGTTAAGCTTTTAGGCTTTTTCAGCAGTTCAGCTGGAATCCATTTGGATGAGGACTCAGAGGCTTCCAATTTGAAGAAACAAGATCAGCTGAGGAAGTGGTGAGGTGAGGAAGCTGTGGCTTGTTTTGTTTCTCTGATCTTCCAGCATTCACCCCAATAACTGGCCTCGGGTTTGATTTTATTAATAATACCTTTTAAGATTCATGCTACACTATATTAAAGGGTGGAAGCATTGGAAAGATTGAGAACCACTGATATACAACAAAAAGAAAAATAAAACCCAAGAGGAGTAGGCTCCAAAAAATAATCAAACTGAATGCTGAAATCAATAAAATAGAAACAGCCGGGCTATGGTGGCACACACCTTTAATCCCAGAACTTGGGAAGTAGAGCCAGGTGGATCTCTGTGAGTTCGAGGCCAGCCTGGTCTTCAGAGTGAGATCCAGGACAGGCACCAAAACTACACAGAGAAACACTGTCTCAAATAAACCAAAAATAAAAAAAAGAAAAGAAAAATAAAATAGAAACAAAGAAAAGAATACAAAGAACCAATGGAACAAAGAGTTGGTTCTTTGAGAAAATTAACAAGATAGACAAAGCCTTATCCAACCTAACCAAAAGACGGAGAGAATATCTAAATTAACAAAATCAGAAATGAAAGGGGAGGCATAACAACAGACACTAAGGAAATTCAAAGAATTATAAATACATACTGTACAAACCTATATTTCACCAAACTGGAAAATCTAAAAGAAATGAATAATTATCTTGATAGCTTCTACTTATCAAAGTCAAATCAAGATCAGATAAACAATTTGAATATATGCATAATTCTAAGTGAAATAGAAGCAGTCATTAAAAATCTCCCAACCAAACTAGCCTAGGACCAGGCAGTTTTAGAGCTGAATTTTACTAGTCTTTCAAAGAAGTATTAACATCAATACTCCTGAAATTATTCCACAAAATAGAAACAGAACATACATTGTCCAATTCATTTTATGAGGCCACAGTTACCCTGATACCCAACCCAGATAAAGATGCAACAAAGAAAAATAATTATAGAACCATTTCTCTTATTAATGTAGATGCAAAAATACATAATAAAATAATTGCAAAAAAATCTAAGAATGCATCAAAAAGATCACCCACCGTGATTAAGTAAGATTCATCCTAGAGATGCAATACAACAAAGTCAGTAAATGAAATCTACTATGTAAATAAACTGAAAGGAAAAAAGTAAAAAAAAAAACAAAAACACTTGATCCTCTCATTAGATTCAGAAAAGGTTTTAACAAAATCCATCACCCCTTTATGATACCTAAACATAATAAAGGCAATTTAAAGCAGCCCTATAGGCAACTCAAATTAAATCAAGAGAAACACAAAGCAATTCCACTAAAATCAGAACAAGACAAAGTTGTCTACTCTTTCTATATGTATTCAATATAGTACATAACTTTTAGGTAGAGCAATAAGACAACTCAAGGACTTCAAGGAGATACAAATTGGAAAGGAAGAAGTCAAAGAATCCTTATTAGCAGATGATATAATAGTATACATAAATGACCCTAAAAATTCAACAAGGGAACTACTACAGCTGATAAACACTTACAGAAAAGTCATTGGATACAAGATTAGTTAAAAAAAATCAGTAGCCATCCTACATACAAATTACAAAAGGACAGAGAAAGAATTCATGGAAACACCATCTTTCCCAATAGTATCAAGTAATTTAAAATATGTTGGGGTAATTCTAATTTAAAAAATTGAAGGACTTTTATAATAAGAACTTTAATTCTTTTAAGAAAAAAGTTGAATTAGATATCAGAAGATGGGTGCTTATGGATTGGTGGTATTAACATAACAAACATGGCCATTTTACGAAAAGCAATTTATAGATTCAATGCAATTCTTATCAAAATTACTAAACAGTTCTTTACAGACCTCAAAAGGACAATTATCAACCTCATATGAAAAAGAAAGGAAAGGGAAAAGAAAAGAGAGAAAGGAAGGAAGGAAGGAAGGAAGGAAGGAAAGAAAAATAGGATAGCTAAAACAATCCTGAACAACAAGAAAACTGGAGGTATCACCATCCCTAATTTCAAGTTGTATCACAGAGCTATGGTAATAAAAACTACATGGTATTGGCACAAAAACAGATATGTTGATCAATGGTATCGAATTGAAGACAGGCATAAATTCAAACACTTATGTATACTTGAGTTTTGATAAAGAGGCAAGAAATACATACTGAAAAAAAGACATCATATTCAACAAATGGTACTAGACAAACTGAATGTCTGCACCTAGAAGAATGAATGTAGATCCATATTTACCACTGTGCACAAATTTCCAGTTAAAGTGTCTCAAAGACCTCAACATAAAACCAGATACACTTAATCTGACAGAAAAGAAAGTGAGAATAATCTTGAATGTATTGACATGGGAGAAAACTTTCTGAGCTGAACACAGTACACACACTAAAATAATTAAAAAATAAATGGAACCTCATGAAGCTGAAAAGCTTCAGTAAGGCAATGGGCACCATCAATCAGACAAAAGAGAAGACTACAGAATGTGAAAACATTTTTACCAACTCACATCCAATTGAGGTCTAATATCCAAAATATATAAAGAACTCATGAAACTATATATCTAAAAAGCAAATAATCTATTCAAAATATAGTACAGATGTAAAATGTGGTAAAGCATTTTTCAATAGAGGAATCTCCAATGGCTGTCAAATAGTTTTAAAAAATGGTCAAAATTCTTAGCCATCAGTTCAGTGCACATTGAAACTACTTTGAGATTCTATCTTACAGATGTCAGAATGACTAAGATCAATAACCCAATGACAGTTCATGCTGGTGAGGATGTGTAACAAAGGGAACACTCTTCCATTGCTGGTGATATTACAAACTTGTACAGCCACTATGGAAATCAATATGGTGGTTCCTCGGAATATTGAGAATTGATTTAACTCAAGACCCAGCTATACCACTCTTGGGCATATACCCAAAGGATGCTCCATCCTACTACAAAGACACTTGCTCAACAATGTTCATAGTGGCCATATTCATAATCACCAGAAATTGGAAACAACTTATATGTCACTAAACAGAAGAAGGGATAAAGAAAATATGGTACATTTACAAAATGAATTGCTACTCAGCTGTTAAGAAAAAATGACACCATGAAATTTTCAGGCAAATGGATGGAACTAAAGAAAAATCATTTTGAATTAGGTAATCCAGGCCCAGAAAGACATATATGGAATGTTTTCAATTGTAAGTGGATATTAGCTGTTAAGTAAATGATAATCAAGCTATAATCCACAGATCCAAAGAGGGTAGCTAAATACGAGAGCTGTAAGGGGGTACTCATGGACCTCCCTAGGAAGCAAAATTAGAATAAACTTTTTAGGTGGACTTAGGGAAGTTGGGGGGAAAAGCAGTAGGGATCAGATTGGGGTGAGATAGGATGGAGTGTGAGTGTGGAGAGAAACAGCTGGCAATGGAGCCATGTAGGGGGTGAACATATTGCAGTGGAAGCTTCCTGGAATCTTTGAGTATGGTCCTAGTAAGGACTTCTAGTAATGGAGGACACAAAGTCAGAACTGGTGATTTTTTTTATAGCCAGGCAAGGCTTCCTGTGGTGGGACTCTGTTGCTTTTGCTTGAGATGTTGGCCAAGGGTGTCTGGTGGAGATCCCTAAATCACCTAGGCTGATGCTAGGACAGAGGATCACTCTATGAAAACTGATAGCATGGTCCCATTGCCTAGGATAACATCCACACAGGTCATTGAATGTGGAGAAGTTGAACTGGTGCCTTCATGAAGTCTCATCCTATGTTTTAGGTTCTTTAGTGCAGGCAGGTAGTCTGCAGGCTACTGAAAGAGAAACATGGACACGAGCCAAGCCACAAAACCTTTGACCAATATTCTTTCCTGCCTGCAAGATGCACTGGTGCTGTGGGATGTTCTATATATTATGTGTGTTGCTCTGATTGGGTAATAAATAAAACACTGATTGGCCAGTAGCCAGGCAAGAAGTATAGGCAGGACAAAGAAAAGAGAAGGGGAAAGTGGAAGGCTGAGGCAGAGAGACCTGTCAGCTGCCGCCATGTAAGGTCCCAGTAAGCCACGAGCCATGTCGCAACTTATACATTAATAAAAATGTGTTAATTTAAGATTAAAAAGTAGATAACAAAAAGCCTGCCATGGCCATACAGTTTATAAATAATATAAGCGTCTGAGTGTTTGTTTTATAAGTGGGATGTTGGACTGCCGGGGCTTGGCAGGACCTGGAAAGAAAACTCTAGCTACACACTAGGCCAATGCTGGTGCAGAGCAAGAGGGAGCCCAGAATGGACAATGCTTGGATAGCCAGAACCAGAGACTAGATAGCCCAGAGACCTAAGGTAGAACCAAACAGACTGGCATAAGTAAATTAATTAATTAATTAATTAATTAAAATAAATAAATGAGATCATTCCTAATGTTATTCTGCTATACTCATAAATCAAAACATTGTCCAGTTTTTATAAAACAGGCTTCCTCTGGCCCCATATAGGAGTAAGCACAGAGATACACAACCAGACACTAAGTAGAAAGAGAACCTAAATTGAAGGTCTCCATTGGGTCCCTTCCCTGGATTTTGTTGAATCCTGCTGAACAAGGAGAGAAAAGATTGTAGGTGTCAGAGGGGATGGAGCACAAGGCCTACTCAATCAACCAAGCAGGCCTCATAACGACTCTCAGAGACTATTTTCCCTTCCTAGGGAGGTCCATACATGGGGCCTGCATAAATCTGTACCAAGTTCTCTGCTTATATTTTATGGCTGCTAACTTGGTGTTTTTGTGGGACTCCCAACAGTAGGAGCAGGTATATTTCAGATACTTTTGCCTGCCCTTGGGAGACTTTTCCTCCTATTTGGTTGCTTTGTTCAGCCTTGTCTCACTGTATCTTGTTTTGTCCTGTTTAGCTGTCATCTCTTGGAGGCCTGCTCTTTTCTGAAGAGGAAACGTAAGGGGAGTGGATCTAGAGGATAGAGGATTTTGTGTGGGGAATATAAAGGGGGAACTGTGGTCAGGATGTATTTTATGAGAGAAGAATCTATTTTCCTTTTTAAAAAAGAATAAACAGAATACACTATGTCCATGCATGAAATTATCAAAGGAAAAACAATGACTTTAAAATTAAAAAGGCTAAGCTTCTGAGTTCCCACTTTACCATAATAAAAAATTAAATACGTTTTTTAAAAGAATGACAAATTTCTCAACAAGAACATGGAAAGAGAGACACAGTATGAATGATAACTTCAAAATGAAAAGAAACCATTTCCTTCATTCAGAACTGCATATCTAGTTAAAGCACAGAACATGTCAGGTGGAGAATAAATAAATACCTTTGTAGAACATGCAAGCTTTCTCAGAAAACTATGGATTATATATCATATAATCAGAGAAATCAGAGATCAGAGAAACAAGAAAGGAGTGAGGGTAGCACAACCATTAATGTAGTGTCACATACTCTAAACAGAAATCAGGAAAGAAAAACTAAAATTAGAAGAATTTTAATGCAAAATAATCACTTTGTTTAGAAATCGGTAACTAGTGAAAGACAAATCTAAGATTTGAAAGGCTGAGGAAAGAGACCTTATTGGTCAAGACAGAGTAGTGAAGTGACTGCTATTTTTCTTTCTTTCTGTTTTACTTTTAAGGATTGGTCATATTTTATTTATTAAAAAATGCCATAGAAAAGGAAATCATCAAAGTGAATGTATATTTCAACTTTGGCATTAATTAATTCATCCTAGTTTTACAGTATGAGGGCAATGAAGAATTAAGTTACCTTTTTAAAAAGAGAATCAAGGTGCTTTCAAAATAACCCAACACATGTCCAAATGTTTTATATTTAATGAAATAGGTTTTTAAGCAAGTGGATTAACAGTGGTAAAGAAACCACAAAAATAAAGTTCAACTCTGATTTCATCTTAGCCAAAGGACCAAGAATCTATAGACATTAACTTTCAAACAAAATATTTAGCTTTGCATCTAGTATCCACTTATGAGTGAGAACATACCATGTTTGTCCTTCTGGGTTTGGGTTACCTCACTCAGGATATTTTCTAGTTCCATCCATTTGCCTGCAAATTTCATGCTGTCATTGTTTTTCTCTGCTGAGTAGTACTCTTTGGGAGCCCGTTCTCAGGTTCCTTGTGGCTTTACCCAGCAGGTCCACATAGAGGATGATTAGGACCACGGGCTGAGTGCAGGTGTCTGAGATGGTCTGCACTTGGCTGTGCTGGGGGAGGAGGTCTTTTGCTCCACCCCTTGGCATTTCTATAAAAAATCCTGGGGCAGAGACAGTTGTGGCCATTGGAATAGGTTCCAGGCCCTATCGAGGCTATCCTTTATTTTCTATGTGTTTATCTCCACAATATTCTCTGCAATAAATCTTTCTATCTAATATTTCCTGCTGCTCACACTCAAGAAAACTCTGGGGAACTGTGGGGGTGTTGGGTAAACACCCCACAGAATGGCGCCATGAACAGGGACTAAAGAAGAAAAAACAGGGGACTAAAGAAAAAAGAAAAAAGGGGAACTAAAAAAAGTGGGGACTAAAGACAAATGACCAGGGACTAAAGACAAAGTAATAGGGACTAAAGATAAAGGAAAATAATAGTTTTATTACAGAGTTTTAGGCAAAAGTGCTGAGTCAGCCCTGCCAGTGGAAAGGCATGCCGGTGTTATGGAATATATAATATAATATATATAACAATTTATATATATATATATATAAATTGTTGAGAGGCAGGGGTTTTATCCTCGAAAAGGAAAGCAGACTGGAAGGATGTCCGATGCTGCAGCAAAATTCTCTTCTGTCAAAATTTTCTATCTTCTCTCCCTTTCTCAATTTCTATTTGTGAAAAATAAGTATAAGGTATAGGGTAGTAATATAGTTTAGGAAAAACTTAGAAGTGAAAGATTGTGTAGGAAAAAATAAGGCAACTAGACAGAAAAACTCTTCAATTTTCTAACTTTGGGGGCTATGAATGCAAACTGGGGGAAATCTTTCTCTGGGCTTTACGGGTAGTAAAAAAGCTCTTCTTTGAGCTTAAGGGGAAGAAAAAGTTTCCTATGGAAGCTTTTGACCTGGGGACAGCTGAAATGCTAAGTCCAAGTGGCAGGAGAAAGTGTTTTCTCCCTGAGGCAAAAATGGGGGTGTAAGAAGTCAAAGTTTAAAGTTCAGAAGTTTTGGGAAAAGTTGGTCTTTCTCCTGGGGAAAAAATCTTTCTCTTAAACTATAAAACTTTTCTTGGACAATTTGGGGGGAAAATCTCTCTAAAAAGCTTTAATCTTTCTCAAAAGCTCTCTTAAAAAACTTAAAAACTAAAACCTCTTTCTCAGAAGGACAAAAATTAGAATCACCTGAAGACATTAGTATGGGGACTGCCTGTGATTAGCTCTAAGGGAAAACAACAAACTTAAGACAGCAAAACCTCTCCAAGTTCTCTTTCAAGCTTTAAAAATCCTCCCTGCAATGCAGGAGGCAGGGACAAGTTCCTAAAAACCTTCTAAGTTCTGTCTCTTCAAGCTAGTAAAAGACAGTGAGAGCTACAGAAAGCCCAAAAGGGCCCAAAACTTTACCCTGAGAAAAGCAAAAAAGCCAAGCTTTTCAGTTACAGCCAAGCTGAGGCATCAAGGGTTTTGTCTGAGTGAGCTTTTCAGAATGAAAAGGTGCTCCTAATCATCCTAAAGCAAAGATCTGCTGAAGCAATGCAAACTGTTAGCATTGTATCCTCACTTCTGACCAAAAACCCAGAGGTGACTGGCCAGTGTCTCTGAATTGGAGTACATTTCAGGGATACTAGGGTTCCTGCAGTTGTAAACTTCCTGGAGCACAGAGCTGAGGCAGGAAGGTGCAGGACCCAGGGGAAGATTGCTAATGAACAAACAAAGCTAAAGCCGGTGGAAACGGCACAGTTATCTGCTTTCCTACAAGTCCCGGGTTGATAGGTCCACAGCTGCAAAAAGAAATCTGAGAAAAAGCTTTCCTATTGGAGAAAGGACCTTTCTGGGAAAACAGTAAAGCTGAACTGTGTCTGAAGCAGACGTGCTGCCGAGTCAGAATGCTGTCTGGGGAAAGAGCCCAGCCAGGGCAGAACAGACCTATCCAGGAGTAAAGCTTTCTTTTCTGCCAGAAAAAGCATCCCTTTGAGAAAAGCTTTGTTTCAACTGACTCCCTGAGATGAGGGAGTGTAGCCCTATGGGGTGATTGCCTCTGGCATAAGCTCTGTCCTTGAGCACCCAAACAAACACAACCCACTGGGGGACTGGGCCAGGTGAAGGCCTGATGAGGCAAAACACCTGTCCTAATGGGAGTTTAGAAATGGCAAAAACCTCCCTTGTTAGATTTCAGTCTGTACGCAAACCACACAGACCCCGAAAACAGAAACGGACAAAAAGCCCCTACCTTCAGGAGCAGGGAAAGCCGCCACTGTAGTGTCAGAAACTGTTTCTGGGGTAGAGGGGATAAACTGAGACGAAACTGGATACTGTCAGGGAGAAAGACTCTGAAGAAACAGAGGGGACAGATTCCTCCCCAGAAAATGCATGACCTGACAAAGCTTCTAGAGTTTGAGGCAGATTTGGGGGGAGAAAAAGGGCCCCTACCTCCAAAGGCAGCTAGCAGAGGTACAGAGCCGCAGACAGATAGCTGAAGCTCTGCATCTTGGGGGGGAAAGAACAAGTAAAATGAGAATAAGATCAGTGGGAGAAAATCTCTCTGAAAGAGCTATGGAAAAGCTGTTGTACATGATCTTGTTTTTCACTGACTGGCTAAGACTTTCCCGGAAGAAAGTTGCTATCATGAATGCCAGTCTCAATGCACGCTAACGAGGCAGGTGTGGTTCTGATCCGGGGCCAGTGTCAAATGAAGGAGAGACACCTGTTGAAGCCAGGTGAGGAGAGAATAGGAATCTCCCAATGTGCCATAGCTGAAAATGTAAAATGCTTGTTCAAATCTCCGGTTGCAAAGGCAAGAGACTTTGTTCAAACCTCCCAGGCAAGTCTAGTAAAAGAGAACCAGTTGACTCTTAGACCCAAAAAGAAATATGGGAAATGATATAAGGGACTGATATAAGGGACTGATATTATTATGGACTGATATAAGGGAAATGCATTCTGGGAAAGGTAGTTTTTCTGCTAAAGATGGCAACATTGCCCTGAAACACTTTGTCAGCTCGAAAATACGTTCCTGGTAAACTTAAAATACAGCTTTTAAAAGAATAAGGAGGAAAATCATCTAAGAGTTTAAGTGTCAGTTCCATTGGAAAAATTGAAAGGATATGAAACTAGGTGCTTCACGGTTTGGGGCTCCGCTGGTAAAATGCCTTATTTACCCTAATAGCTGTGCAAATTTTTACGGTAGTTGGATGACAAAAAGCTACCTTTAAGAGCAAACAAGCCACTTTAAAATCCTTAAAACAAGGGAAAGCAGTTTATACACTGAACGTTGTCTTAGATATGAAGAAACTTATGTTGAAATTAAAAAAGTTCTTTGCCTTTTGAACAAACTGCCTGCAATGAGTAATTCCTTTGCAAATCTAATAAGGAGACAAGGAAACAGGCACTCAAAAAAGAAATGACTGCTTTATAGATGGGAAACAAACTTTAGAAAATCTAGCTGTCTTACAAAAGAGTTGTTTCACCTGAAAGTTCCTTATAAGAAATCAATGTTAAATATCACAGCTGAGCCGGGCGGTGGTGGCGCACGCCTATAATCCCAGCACTCGGGAGGCAGAGCCAGGCGGATCTCTGTGAGTTCGAGGCTAGCCTGGGCTACCAAGTGAGCTCCAGGAAAGGCGCAAAGCTACACAGAGAAACCCTGTCTCGAAAAACCAAAAACAAAAAAAAATCACAGCTGCTAATAACATCAGGAGTTAAAGCTAATGAAGTAAAAATACTAAATCCTGAAAATGCTTTTTCTCAAAGTAAGCTAATGAAGGATATGTTTCATAAAAGAACATCTACGTTCTTGACTCCTTTGGATAGTAACAGTTTTGATGAAAATATTGGAACTAACAACAATCAAGTCAAAATGTTTCAACAAATTCAAGACGCTATTCCACAAAAGAAAGCTGCCATGCTTTGTGGGCCATTTTCCTGGTCCTTTAGCGGAGGGTAATGCAAAGGCTGATAAGTTAACAAAGATAGTAGCATTATCCCAAGTGGAAATGGCTCAACAGTCATATGCTCTTCATCAAAATAGCAAAAGCTTAAGAAAGCAATTCAATCTTACCAAACAAGCAGTTCGTCAAATAGTTAAATCATGTGGGGTATGTCCAAACATTTTCCTATCCCTCACTTAGGGGTAAACCCTCGAGGTCTACTTCCCAATTATCTATGGTAAATGGATGGTATGCATATTGCAGAATTTGGCAAATTAAGATATGTACATGTGACCATTGACATTTATTCAGAATTTTTAATGGCTAGTGCACAACCTGGGGAAGCTACAAAACATGTAATTTTGCACTGCTTTGGAAGTGTTTTTTGTATATGGGTATTCCAAAAATTATTAAAACTGATAATGGTTCTGGATATAGTAGTAAGGCATTTCAACAATTTTGTACCCAACGGAAATCATACATAAAACAGGTATTCCTTATGATCCTCAGGGACAAGGTATTGTGGAAAGGGCTTATAGCAGTTTTAAAATACAACTTCAAATAATAAAAGGAAGAAATTTACCCTCAATCACCACATAATGCTTTAAATCATGCTTTTTGATCTGAACTTTTTGAATATGGATATCTATGAACAGTCTGCCACAGATAGGTTTTGGCACAGTGGCACCCAAGCGACTTTTGCTCAAGTGAAGTGGAAAGATTATTTAAGGGTCCCGATCCTGTTTTAATATGGGGTCGAGGACATGTTTGTGTTTTTTCACAAGAGGAGAATGAAGCTCAGTAGTTACCGGAGCATTTGGTAAGGAGCGTGGAACTAAGGAAGGTCAGCTCCAATGAAGTTCCTATAAAGGAACCAGAATGAAAGTGGCTCGATTAGCATTTGAGGTTTTGTCACTGGTTTAATGCAAACAGTGAGGAAATAAGAGTTCGGAGCTGTGCCGCTTTTGACTTTACTAGAAAAATACTTTATATCACCTAATAGCTGTGCACTATTTGGCGAAGAACTTTACAGCAGCTAAATATGGTAATTTCACTCTCAGCATAAAGTGAAGTTTTTTGGTGGAGCAAACCAAGAATACTACTGTAATAGAAACTGTTTGTCTGAATTGAAGCACTTAGGGGAGCTATTATGAATTTGGGTGAAGGGACAGCCTCTAGTTAAAAACCATTTACCGCTGACAGTGCATCTCTGCCAGTTATGGAATGGCATATCACAACTCAATAATGACAACACTCACTAAATCCCCGTGTTTTATAGCAAAGCTGACTATAAACTCTAAATTTTAGAAATGATGTACATACTTCCTGTCTAGTTAAGAGAATCTTTCTAATAGAGATAGTAATAATAAATAAGAGTAAGAAATAGAAGATGAAAATAAGATATGTGAGTTTGTAAAAATTCTCTTGTTAAATCTGTGTTAAGAAATATTTAGGTGTTTGTTAAGTTAAATATATGCTAATGGTAGCTTTATATAAGTTTGTAAGATAGATCTATATAGTTCCTTTAAGAATATAAGCTTGCAAGAAGTATCTAAGGTAGTCTTAAGACATGTAGTAATAAGCTTGTAAGAAGTAAATATGCTAGTTGTAAATGTAACTTTAAATAAAACTAAATAAATTAATAAAAGAATTCACTATGTAATAAATAAATAAATAAATAAATTAAATAAATAAATAAATAAATACTTTAGCTTCTTGGTGATTGATATCCCTAAGTACTTAACACTGATAGAGACCATATCAGAAATTATGTGAAATACATTCAGAAATAAAGCACAAATTGACGTATAAAAATATTGATGGGAATCTACCACATGACCTTCAGAAATGGTTTTCCTGGGATGCCCATTTACACCTGTTTGGTTTGTATTCCAAAATGAGTCTTAACCATCTGAAACCCTCTAGGGGTGGACCCCCTTCACCAAGTGCCTTCAGTCTTAACATGTAACTGTGAGAAGGTTACAAACCATTATGTCTGAGTTTGTGCCTTTTTAAATTTTTCCAAAAAAAAAAAAATTATGGAACTGATATAAAAGTAATACATTTTTCAAGATCTAATTTCTTCTAACTATATATAACATGAAATTCCTGCTTTATGTCTAAAGGGACTTTTGTATAATTACTTTTTATCTGTTTTGGTGTGACTTTACTTTTTATTGATTTTTTTTTTACTTTTCAAGACATTGTCTCATGTTATCCAGGCTGTCCTTGAAATTGTTTTGTAACTGAGTATGACCTAGAACTCTGATACTCTTTTCTGTGTCTTCCAAATGCTAATATTATAAGTCTACACCACCATTCTTGACTTGATTTGTTGATTCATTCTTATGATATTTTATATAATACTTTAAATTTGTTTACCTTTTTCATATGTCATATCTGCATTTGTCCAAGGTTTCTGATGCTTCAATTTCACCAATATTTACTCTTGCTAGAATTTTTTTCTGGAGGCATATTTGAGATCGAAGATTGGGTATTTTAGAAACTCTATTCAAAACTTTAAAAATTATAAAAGACAGAAAACAACAAAGGTAGGAAGATAAAGATAAAAGAACTACATTGAAATTTAAGAAAGACTAATTAGGTGATATTAAGTCAAATTATTTCCCAGTATAAGCTATTTAAAATTAAACTAGCCATCCTTCCTGTGATATTTACATATTTTTTGTTCTTAGTTTTACCTATTATTTTTACTTGATTTAATTTTTTCTTATTTATCTTGCTGCTGCTTTCCATTACCTAGTATGGCGTGTCTAACACAACACCATGAGCCATATGAAGCTGAGAACAACTACAAATGTAACCCTATAAAAACTGATAAGATTATGTGAAACTTCATGAGAATTGTTCTTTTGTAACTTGATTGTGTAGTGATAAAGTTTGTAGTTGAAAACATTATCTTTGTTTTGGAGCAAAATGTCAATCTGCTTCAAGAATATTTCATCCAATTCATGAATGCTAATTATGAGCTATTGCCTTAAATTTGTATATAAAAGTGAAGCATCCTTTACTAACAGGATGGTTCCTATGTTAATGCTAGTATAAAGACTAGGACTACAAGATTATGACAGTGGGGACTCCTTGTTGACAGGGAGGAACTTTTCTTTTTGTAATTGTTTTTTTTTTCCTTTTTGTTCAAATGTCACATTCCTGCAATTCTGTTTCCTTTTTCATTTCTCAACCCAAACTCACTAGCTCAAGAGGCACAAAATGACTGTATTTCAAGGGCCAATAATTTTACACTCTGTAATTCAAACAGAAATTATAATGTAGTGGCTTCAGTTTTATATTTGTGTGAAGGATGGAGCTCATCAACAACAACAACAACAAAAAGAACTGAATTTAGGCAAGGCTTATACCAGGGTAGTTTTAACCTTGGGGAGAAAGAAAAGCTAATTTTACATTGAGTGCATTTGTCTTTTTTAAGAAAACACTGATAATCTACAGTGAAGTTAATAGAGCTATTGTTTACCTGGTCAAAATAAACTCCACTGTTGTTCATCTGCCTTTACTATGCAGATGCTTGAGAACTGATGTTGACCAGTTCCGCTGGTTAGTCTTACAGATGACACTGAAGTTTTTTTTTCCTTTGTTCTAGGATGTCAAAGCAGCTAAGGTTTTATAATTAGACAAAATTAAACATTTGATCATTCTTTACTCATAGGAGGAAAATGCTAGTCAACAAAGCAAGACAGCAACATCCTAGACATTGCATAATAAATACAACTCAAAGTTATCTAAAGATGAGTATTGTTGTGTGTGTGTGTGTAATGAGGCTGTTTTGGCAGGTAGGATATAAATCAAAAGCTATTATGGTGGGATAATTAGAGAAAAACATTTGCACTGTTCCAGTGGCTAATGACAAAGTTTATTTTAGAAGAGCAAAACTAAGCAAATTTTTGTGATCATAATGGGACCTGAAAATACTTCATGTAAGAGAATATGTCTTTGCCTTATTGCACCTGATTTAGCTTAACTGGCTGAAATATTAGATGTAGCTTTTTAGAAAATCTGTTGGTAGGGGAGGAAGATATTTAGCCTTTCATTTGAAAATAGTTCTCTGAAAAGATCCTCAAAGATTCTGTGACAATACTAGAGTTAAATGATAAAATCAGTGACATCTTATGGGATAATTGGATAAAATATCACAATTTAGAATCTGTAGTATTCACAAAGCAATAAATGGACAGAGATGATAATGGTATTTTCATCTTAGAATAACAGAACTTACCGCACCCCACTTTCATGGCATGGAAATAAAGGGGATAAGTGAGCAAATGCATTTAAGAAATACATGCATCATCATAGTACTCAGGAGGGTACAACAGGAAGATTGCCAGTATAGGGTCATCCAGAAAAATACAGCAAGACCAGTCTCCAGATCTAAAATACATCTTCACTTATAAAATATTCTAATCCCTTCTACAAATTTGTCCAATGGGACATGGACAATGGGAATGGGAAAGAATGTGATTAAATCTTACTGTAAGAAATTCTTAAAGAATACATTGAAAATAGAAATAAAAGAGAATTGTAATTTCGATTAGAAACTGAATACTCTCAAGAGGCATGGTGTTGAAAACTTGGGGTTATTCTATTTCATTATCATTTTTCAAACAGTCACTTTATTGGACTCATAAATTGATAAGATTTGAGAAAATTATAAAATAATTTAGATTATGCTAGAAAATATTTCATGAACTGATTTGGTATATGTTTTAATTGAGTACTTTTTTTCTGGTTTTTTCGAGACAGGGTTTCTCTGTGTAGCTTTGTGCCTTTCCTGGAACTCACTTGGTAGCCCAGGCTGGCCTCGAACTCACAGAGATCCGCCTAGCTCTGCCTCCCAAGTGCTGGGATTAAGGCGTGCACCACCACCGGCTGACAAATAATTTTTTTTTTTTTATTTTATGTGCATTGGTGTTTCTGCACATGTGTCTGTGTGAGGCTCTCAGATCTTGGAGTTACAGACAGTTGTGAGCTGCCATGTGGGTGCTGGGAATTGAACCCAGGTCCTCTGGAAGAGCAGTCAGTGCCCTTAACCACTGAGCCATCTCTCCAGCCCTTGAGTACTTTTTTTAGCTATGTACAAGAAACTCAATAAACTGCTCATTCTACTTCCCTGAAATTATATGTGTAAATAGTGTGAGCATTAATATAACGTAGCACTAAACCTGCTGACATTAAAGTAGTCCACAATGTACTACAATTAGTTTTCTTCCAAGCTTTATTATGCCCACTGATAAGTGTGTAGTATTCTAATTGTTGTTAAGTTTTGCATTCATGCAGTTTTACATTAGACAATAATCAGTAGAATAAGTCATATCAACCAAAGAAATTCTTAGATCACAATATTGTGTTTTTCTTTCAAAAGATTTTAACCACTGTCCTGGTTGTTATAGGTCGCAGGGTAGTACAAATAGCTCTTACCTTGATATCACAGAATCTATTCTGAATTGCCTTTTTGATTTTTAAGAAAAAATTTTGTTGGCAATACATCCCTACCACAGTTTTCACTCTCACTTCTCCACCTCCTCTCTCCCCCAGATCCATTCCTCTTCTGTTTTTCTTCAGAAAAGAGCAAGTCTCCCAGGGATATCAACTGAACACAATATAACAAGGTACAATAAGACTAGGCACAAACCCTCATATCAAGGCTGGGCAAGACAACCCAATAGGAGGAAAAGGGTCCCAAGAGCAGGCCAAAGAGTTAGAGATACTCCCACTCCCACTCTCAAATTTGGGTGATCCCTCTGCCTAATGTTTGGTTGTGGGTCTCTGCATCTGCTCTCATCAGATGCCAGCACTAACCTCTTTGATGATGATTGGGCTAGGCACAGGTCTATGAGAATATAAGGATATTGTTAGGAATCATTGATTATTTTTCTACAATAGATCTCTGGGCTTTTCTACCTCTGATTTCTGCTGCAGGCCGTGTCAGGCATTGTATCCCTCTTGATTTGGATGCCTCAAATTAGACCCTTCACTAATTGGCCATTCCCACAAGTTCTGAACCTCCATTACCCCAGTACATCTTTCAGAAGGGATAGATTATAGGTCAAAGGATTTGAGGCTGGGTTGATGTCCCAGTCCCACCTCTGGAAGCCTTGCCTGGTTACAAACAATGGCCAGATCAGGCTCAGAATCATCTGTAAGTAGGAGTTTTCACTAGGGTCTCCCTTATAGAATCATAGGAGTTTCTACTGAACAAAGTTTCCATTTCACCCCACCAAATGCCCTCCAATCCCAGTCTTCTCTTCCAGGGCTCTTTTCCTCCATTCCACCTGCTTGATACTTCCTTTTCCCATGCCTGTTCTCCCCCAGTCCACCAGCAGAATTAGAAAAGATCTTAATTATCTTCTTTTATTTATTTATTTATTTATTTATTTACTTACTTATTTATTTATTTTTTTGGTTTTTCGAGACAGGGTTTCTCCGTGTAGTCTTGGTGCCGGTCTTGGATCTCACTCTGTAGATCAGGCTGGCCTTGAACTCACTGAGATCTGCCTGGCTCTGCCACTCCAGTGCTGGGATTAAAGGCATGCACCCAGTCCTTAATTAGTTTTTATGAAAACTCAGATCTAAAATTTCTAATGTGATTACTAAGGGTTAAAAAACTAGTTTTCAATGTGATCCATAACATGCTTTATAGTTTCATCATACACAAAATATAGAAGTATTACCTTCAATTTACATTATTTAAATAAATATAAATTTTATCTATTTTTTAGCAATTTAAATAATACTTTATTGTTGTCAGTAGACACTGGTAATCTTGTCTCCTAGATAACAATTGAGTTTTTATTTTATCATTTTAAATAAACAAAGCAATACAATAATATGATTCTCAGAGTTATTTATATAAGTACCATTCTTAAAAAATAACAATATTAAGATAAAGGATATCTTGAAACAAAACATGAACAGATTCTAGAAATGTACTCCCCAGAAAAAGTGTTGTAACTTTTATGTAGCCTTTATAAAACAATCACCCTAGTTTTAAGAGGTCTTAAGAAAGAAGTCCATAAACCAATGCAAAAAACTCACTACCGATAACTGAAATAATAAAAATAAAATGTTGTTTTAAACAATTATTTTATTTGTCATTTTAAACTTATGAACAACTTTAGCACATGATTAAGAGACTGAGAAGTGTGACTTCTATATATATCAGATACTATTGTATACAAGTACCACAACTAACATAATCTGATGAATATTTAATGACATTCATGTGTTGTTTGTAGAATAATTAAGCATAAATGGTAAGCAGTTAAAATACATAGTGCTATCTGTTTAGTATTAACATTTACATGACTACAACCCATTCCCTTACTCCCTAATATATATGCATTCATCTCCTTGCTTCAATTTTCAGTCTCCCATTTTTTACCCAATTGTGTAAGTATTTGGATTTCATAAGCTATGAAAACTGTAGATAGTGAAGTACAGATTCATGTACTCATATTAAGGAAAAATCAATTAATTGTGTCAGATGTGAACAAAAAGAATGAGATTGAAACATTTAAGTATACAGAGATGAAAGTCGGGCACATCATTAGACAATGAAATTCGAAGAGATACCCAAAAGTGAGGTTCAGAGTTCTAACTGGGACATTTAGATGGGATTGTACAGTGTCTTAGTTGCTTTTTTATTGCTGTGAAGACACAACATGACCAAAGCACTTATAAAAGAAAGCATTTAAGTGGGAGCTTGCTTACTGTTTTAAGGGGTGAGTCCATGACCATCATGGTGGGGAGCATTGCAGCAGATGTGCAAGCATGGTGCCAGAATAGTATCTGAGAAATTACATCCTATTCATAAGTTTTAGACAGAGAAAGAGAGAGAGAGAGAGAGAGAGAGAGAGAGAGAGAGAGAGAGAGAGAGAGAGAGACTTACATGGGTTTTTGAAACATCAAAGCCCACCTCCAGTGACATGCCTCCTCCAACAATGACATACCTCTTAATCCTTCCCCAAACAGTGAACAAAGCAACGGAATATAGGAGTCTATGGGAACCGTTCTCTTCAAACCGCCATAGATGGCAAAGTCCATGATAAATGCATAGTGAAAAATAGAGGGGGGAATGACAGCAGATGCCCTCAAGTCTGGGAAGCATCCATATTCTTTTTTTAAATTTTATAATTTAATTTAACTTTTAATTTTACATATCAGCCATGGATTCCCTTGTTCTCCCCCTTCACACCCCCCTTTCGCCCCAGCCCACCCCACATTCCCATCTCCTCCAGGGCAAAGACTCCCCAGAGGATTGAGTTCAACCTGGTAGATTCAGTCCAGGCAGGTCCAGTCCCCTCCTTCCAGGCTGAGTCAAGTGTCCCTGTATAAGCCTCAGGTTCCAATGAGCCAACTCATGCACTGAGGACAGGTCCCGGTCCCAGTGCCTGGGTGGTGGTGCAGGCATTTAATCCCAGCACTCTGGAGGCACAGCCAGGCAGATCTCTGTGAGTTCAAGGCCAGCCTGGACTAGAGAGTGAGTTACAGGAAAGGCACAAAACTACACAGAGAAAACTTGTCTCGAAAAACAAAAACAAAACAAAAGAACACTGAAGCTTCTCAAAAAACTCCATCCCATCAGTGAGCTTGGGATCTGAAGTCCTGACATCCATATTCTTAAGGGTTTCAGTTCCAGACAACATTGGGATTACAGATTTAAAACTTGAAGAGTCCTTGGCTTATACAAACAAAAGAAAATAACACAAAACAAAACAAAACTTGCCACTGTCAACATAATAAACACAAACCTGAGTATTTCACTGTTCTTTTGTATATTTTAAGTGATATTCTAACATCCGCTAGTGTGGTGCCTTGTTGTGGACTATTACTTTAAATATGTAAAGATGTGTTACATTTCTTTCACTTTGCCTGCCTAAGGCACCTGATTGGTCTAATAAAAAGCTAAATGGCCAATAGTTAGACAATAGAGAGATAGGTGGGGCTGGCAGGCAGAAAGAATAAATAGTAGGAGGAATCTAAGCTCCACAGAGAGGAGGATGAGGGACAAAGAGAGGAATGGCCAGGCCAGCCGCCCAGGCAACTGCCAGCCAGGCAGAAAGAGAGGAAACAGGGAAGTAGGACATATGGAATGAAAGAACGGTAGAAAGCCTCAAGGCAAAACACAGATGAAGAGAAATGGATTAAATTAAGTTGTAAGAGCTAGTGGGACAAGCATAAACTAAGGCCAAACATTTATAATTGATAATAAATTTCCCTGTCTTGATGTGGGATCTGGTTGGCAGTCCAAGACAGCCTGCTACAATGCCTAACTAAACTCTTGAATGAAATTTGCAAGACTATTATGACTTGTGCCATTTCTACCCCAATTTGAACATTGCTAGGACAATATTAAATCCATCATGGTCTCTGAATTTTGCACTAGTTTGCTTTCAACTGTGGATAATTACATCAATTTTTTAAAGCTTTTTTTCAAAAATCACCTTCTTAGGAACATCCTTCACAAGGCTCACAACTGAACTATCTAATTATTCTCTGGCTCCTTATCAGTACAATTTTATTTTCATTTGCCAGTAATTAAATGTTGTTTATTTTATATCTCCCCAAATCATATATCAGTTCCATGAAAGCAAAAATTTCTGTGTATCCAAGACATGAGTTGAAATCACTTCACTGAAGCTAATAAAAATTAAACTTGTGGAATTTTCAATTATATAATCTTTTAAAGGTCATACATGTACATTTTATTTATAATCTTGCAACATGTTTTATTAATCAGACCTATCACCATTCTATAAGCTTTACACCTTACTAAACCACTTCTTAGCATTGTTAACCAAGTGTCTCATGAAGCTTCAATAAATATTATTAAATGAAAGTATAAAATTTGAATGAATAGCTTAAATACCCAGGGGGTGGAATAGATTTTAGGACAGTACTTAGTGATAAGTTTTGATAACAGTTGACTTTGCATAGGAAGACATGAAGATGTTGAATATCTCTTGAGGTTGTGAGAAATGGGCTGTTCTGAATAATATGGAAGAAAAACTCAAAGCGAATAAATAGTCCATGTTCTAGGGGCAAATTTTGCTTACCTGATAATTTCTCTAGTGGTAAGGTGCAGATATACATTAGAATTTACTGCCTTAATAAATGTTGTTCTAATTATAATTTAATTACTGGTATTACAGCCTCTATCCTTATACTTAAGAACCGATTTACCTTCTGTCTTACATATATAAATCACAAAACATGACCACTTCATTACTCTACTTGATTATTTCTTCCCTTTTCCCGTATTATTTTTACAGTCTCCAGAGCATTTAAGAAATTGTTTTGATTTAAGCACTAGTGTGCCATAAAATGACATTTGACTAGTAAAAAATAGGCAGATGTTTTATGCCTAAGCTGAACACATTTCAACATAAATACATGTATTATTGCACACACTTGGGAGAGAGCGGGAAAGACAGGGAGAGACAGAGACAGAGACAGAATGCTTAATAAGTGGTGAACCTAAAGATTTATTTTTCCTTGCTAATAGTAGCTTCTCTATAGAATCACTCTGCTCTTCCTGAGCCATTAATAAAGAATTCATTAAAATGAACCATTAATAAAAAGAGCATAGTTAAATAATACATTATTCTTTAAATAATGGCCAAAACTGGTTACAATGAAAACTATCTATGGATGGATCACTCTCAATTTATAGAAGCCCATCTGCCTTGGTTTTTAATCTACTCAGATTGTTTTTTGGCCAGTAGCACTGCCTAAGGCAAATTTATATCAATCTGACAAAAAGCAATAGAAAGTCTTGCTTCAGAGGTTCTCATTGCTTAAAGCTACAATACTTCTTTAAAAGCTTGAAGGTGTTATAATTAAACATGCATCAATTGCTTAACTTGTCAACCAAAGGCAGTTATTGTGAAACATTTTTTCCCTTCAAACAGATTCTCATTGCTCATGCGTCATTGCATTTATAGAAAAAAAGTATAATTAAAGTACAAAATTAACTTTTGGGAAGGAAACCTTATCAAAGTTTCTACCAAATGTGGTAGTATTGTGTTCCCCAAAATATTGTGCACTCTAATAAACTTATCTGGGGTCAGAGACAGAACAGCCACAATATTAAACATAGAGGTTAGCAATGGTAGCACATGCATTCCAGAGGCAGAAATTTGTCTGGATCTCTGTGAGTTCAAGGCCACACTGGAAACAGCCAGGCATGGTGACACACGCCTTTAATCCCAGAAAGTGAGACTTGAATCCCAGGGAGTGATGGCAGAAAGCAGAAAGATATATAAGGTGTGAAGACCAGAAACTAGAAGCATTTGGCTGGTTAAGCTTTCCGGTTTTGAGCAGCAGTTCAGCTGAGATTCATTCTGGATGAGGACTCAGAAGCTTCCAGTCTGAGGAAACAGGATCAGCTGAGGAACTGCCGAGGTGAGGAAGCTGTGGCTTGTTCTGTTTCTCTGATCTTCCAACATTCACCCCAATAACTGGCCTCGGGTTTGATTTTATTAATAAGAACTTTTAATATTCCTGTTACACCCAAATCTCCTGGAATTTGTCCATTCTGTTGTAAGCTATGCCTACTGATTTTGCTTTCACATTTATAGATAGACATGAACAAACATCATTAATATGTAGATTTTTGATGATGGCTTGAGGGGAGGAATGAAAAGACCATAGAAATGCTAATTTGACTTTAGTAACAAAATTCTAATTAAAAATACTTGTTTTTAATAATTTCATTTTAAAAACTCTATCACCCCTTGTCTTTTCCTAAACAAACATAAAATAATATTAGTACAATAACAATTAAATAATTGGACAATACAGAGTCAAATCATAATCATGTAGGATAATTTTAGTATTTCACTATCATGTCAAATTAGTAAATACTTTTTTTTTGAGACAGGGTTTCTCTGTGCAGTTTTGGGGGCCTTTCCTAGAACTTACTCTGTAGACTAGGCTGTGTAGCACAAATTATTAGAATGTCTTGTTAATAAAATCAAACCCAGAGCCAGATATTGGGGTGAATGCTGGAAGATCAGAGAAGCAGAACAAGCCATAGCTTCCTCACTTTGCCAATTCCTCAGCTTATCCTGTTTCTTCAGATTGGATGCCTCTCAGCTGAACTGTGCTGCTCAAAGCCTAAAATCTTAACCAACCTAGTTCCTGGTTTTCAGGCCTTACTATACCTTTCTGCTTTCTGCCCTCGCTTCCTGGGATTAAAGGCTCACTTTTTGAGATTAAAGGCTCACTTTTTGGGATTAAAGGCATGCGTGACTATGCCTGGCTCTTTCCAGTTTGGCTTTAAACTCATAAAGATCTGAATGGATCTCTCTCTGCCTCCCAAGTGATAGGATTAAAAGCATGTGTGCCACTATTTTCTGGCCTCTATATCTAGTGACTGTTCTGTTCTCTCACCCCGGATAAGTTTATTAGAGTGCACAATATTTTGGGGAACACCACAAGGCTGGGCTTGAACTCACAGAAATCTGCCTGCCTCTGCCTCCCACGTGCTAAGACTAAAGGCGTGTGCCACCACTGCCCAGAGCAAATTCTTTGTTATAAAAGCAATGAGAAATAAGTTTCCCTTCATCTGAAACTAATTCCACCCCTAAAGATAAGGAATGATGAAAAATAAATTCATAAAATAAACTGATGACACAGAGAATATTCTTTTATATGAAAGGAAAGAAAAATCACTTCCCCATATATTTGAATAGAAGAAGCCATTCTACTGCCTTCTTATTGTGTGAACATTGTTTTTTGTGGAAGCAAAAAATTTAATTGAATAACAGATTCCACCCATTGCAAATAATTGTATTGTTAGTCTAACTATATTAGTTTGAACTACAAGTGTGGAAAAACTGGTCAATATTAAGCAATTGCCTTGAAGGAACAGAGCACTCTTATAACTTAGTTACATAATAGATGAAGCACAAAATGAAATAATCGGATGTTTGTCCCAGCAGGAACAAAGTTTATAATAACAAATAAAACATGTTTTATATATAATGTTATATTTTGTAAAGATAAATATTCTGTCTTTATTTGATAATATCTATCTATACCTATATTTTTTCTAAATTATGATGTTCTGTTTCTCTGTAACTTGAGAAAAGTATCTTAAGTACATAAATAATTCTAGATGTTTATGGATGTGTATAAATGTGTTCCTATTTGAGTATTCTTATGTGATTAAAACAGTAACAGATAAACAATGAAAATTTAAAGTCTTGATTAAGTGAATTTGAGCTTGAATTTAAAAGAAAAATCTAACATTTCAAAGAAAATTAAACTTTCATTTTTTCCAGTATTATGTTTTATAATTCTATTATATCCAGGTGAATTCTAAATGTGAAGTTCTCAAGTCTGAAGTGTAGAAAGAATTATTCAAGCACAATTTCCATCTAATTTTGATAATTCAACAATGTGTTTCTTATTTAAAAAAATCAAAGTACTGTAGAAAGGTTTCAGTTAGGGTATAATCACTTAGTATCCTACACTAAGAAGGTTAGTAATCAATTACATTATGAGATTCACTGACAGTGAGAAAGTGAGGCTTAATCAGTAGGTGACACAAAGGGAATTGTACTTTTAATATATTTTTTCTATCCTAGTCTAAGTAACAGTAATGTAAAGGAACGAAGAGAGATATGGAGAGGGGGTTCAACCAGGATAACAGTGTGCATTCTATTTTTTTAGATCAGTCAGAACTATCACTTGCATTGTTCTTTTCTGATGTTCCTCTCTACTAATGATGCCTGTGATTGGTTTGTAAAGGTTATACATAAAGGTCATTACCATTTAAATAATCATAAATTACTTCTCTGCTAAAATATATTCTTCTGTTGGTTACCACTTTCATTTTTCAGTTTAGAAAATATTTTGCCATAGCCTCATTGTTATTATGAGTATAAATTGGAATACTTGATAATCAATGCTTAGACATATACAAGGGCCCTGAAATTCCATAAGGCATCATCACTGAAGCCCTCACTTCTGTTTTGTAAGGCAAGATCTAAGTCTTATTATTTTCAGAGTGACTATAGCTATGATTTGACATTATAGGCAGTCTCAAAATGTTTACTTTTAAGTTTAAAGGAAAATTTGATATTCATCACATCTCCTTATATAATTCACAAACTTTACGGTTTGAAGTAGCATATTCTATTTTTTTCAACATTTATATATTTGTTGAATTTGTGTAGGGTGTGGAGGAGTGGTTGGGCACATGCCACAGTGTTTGTATGAGGCTCAAAAGACAACTTGTAGGGTAAGATTCTCTCCTTCCAGCAATGGGGTCTCTGGAACACAACACTGGTTCACAATTTGGCAGCGAACACGTTTCTCCCTTGAGTTATCTTGTATGCTTAACCTCTCTTTGAAATGAAAATTTAAGAGGGTTATTATAGATTTAGTAAATATATGCTGAATATTTATGCTATTAAAGATACCATATGAAAACTGAATATCATTGAAAGGTAACACAATGAATTCATATTCATAAATACAATTTGTATAAGAAGAAATCATACTGAAGGATAAAAATAATGTTTATGCCATCAAATACTCCACTTGCATAAACTGCATTCTTAAAGCAAATATAAATTCAATTTCTTGGTATATTTTGTTGTATTTTATGCAATTGCTAATGAAATACTTTATCTCTCTATATTTGGAGATCTTCCAAGGCAGAGGCTATGTATATTATAAATGTGCTTGAATACTTTGGTGACTCTATTTTTTAACAGATTTTAAATCTTCAAAAAACAATGGAAAAATACAGTTAAGTAATTGGCTGTAATATATATGAAAGTATCTAAACGGAAAGTAGAATCCAGTATTTTTCCTTCAAATGAGTATGATGCTCTCTCTAGAAGCTTCTCTGAAACTAAGATGATCAAAAATTGCCTCTGAATTCTTCCTTTCTAGCTGTAGACGAACTTGTTTCTCAATCCTGTCTCCTAATTTCCTATCCTGCATTAAGAGACAAAGCAATATAAACAGCTTACCCTCCTTTCATTTTCTTCTCATTACATGTGTTACATCAAGATTTGTATTTTGCTTTGTGTTTAATGAGGATGTTTGCAAAACAATCATGTTTTTATATCCTCTATTATAGATGATAAAGTTGTGATTAGAATATTTCAATTTCCTACCAAAGGAAAGTCAATGTACTACAAGTTTTGTTTCTCAGCTGTCTTACTAGCATTGACAAAGTTGGGACTGGAATTTGGGAGTGATATTTTTATTCTGATGAGCCATAAAATTTAGATGCTGGACTGGAAACAAAATAAAGGTCTGCACTATAAAAGTCCTCACTGTAAAGCCATTGTTAATAAACGTAATATGCCTTACTTAGAAAAACATTTTAGGATAGGGATGTGCTTTTCACCTAATTTTAATTTAATGACTTCCTGTAACAGCTTCTGAATTTTCAATGACAGCTTTTGCCCTTTAGGTTTTACACTGGATAAAAGGATTTGGCAAATAGCATATTTGTAACTCAACCAAAATTTTCTGATAAATATTTGATATTTAAGAAAATATATTAATGAGTTCCTGAATGTTTCAAAGAACCTGTGCCACCATTTCATTTATTTCTGTGCATTGTGACCCACTGAAAACTCTGAGCACCTCTTGCTTTCTTCCTCTTCTCTCCTGTCCTTTTCCCTCACTGCCAGCCTTTCAGTGAAGGTGCACATCTGCTGCCATAAACACACAAATTAGCACATCAATGTTTCTGATGTAAAAAAAAAAGTCAGTGCAATAAGAGAATGTTTTGAAAGCAAGCCAGTTTGTCAGTAAATTATAAGCTTCATTACCATAAAACTCTAACAAATAGAAACCACATCTCATTAACTGAAAGCACAATATGACTGCAGCAATATTCATCTCCCCAAAGAGTGCTTATCCATAAGAAAAAAAAATAAAACTTTTCCTTAGAGCTGCCTCTAATGACAGCATTAATTTTATTTATTAAAGAATGTCTAAGCATTTTGCAAAATGGACATTTTATCCCTTCCTCAAACTTTTTTTTAAAATTTTTTCCTGATGAATCACAATAGCAGGCTATACAGCAAAGGGGTTTTATATGTAGACTGAATTCTGCTGTAGGGTCATTTGTTTTTCATGTTACTTAGGATTCAACCCAGGGACATGTGCATTCGAACCAAACTCATTACCACTGAATCACAGTCCATAATCCTTTTAAATTTACTTGAACAATTTAGATGATATTGTACTAAGTTACAAAGTGGCTTTGAACTTTTTCTACAGTTCGGATATGCCTTGGAATCAGAATTTTCTAATTTTAGTCTCCCAAGTAGCTCCTATGACAGACCTGTATCATCAGGCATAGTTTAATGTTTTTCTGATGATGTTTAAATTGGGAAAAAGAGGAGAAAAAGAATCCAGGTAATGTGTCCATGTTGTACAGATGATGACACTGTTTTATTAAAGTTAATTGTTCCTGATTTTGTTCCTCATGATTTATTGAGTTACCATAGTCAGCTTTGTGTGGTTCTACATTCTTAACATTTTCTTTTATTTCCAATAAACCAAAAATTCTAGTCAACTCTTTATAGTAGATTATGGGTTGTTCAAAGTGCTGAAAAGTACCAGTTTTACAAAATACACCTAATTCCAAGTTAATGAAGTCATTTGACTGGCAAGAACAAGGATTATCAGAAAAGACAGAAATTGTTTCAAGAAGGTAAGAAACTAAATATGGTTGTTTAGTCAGCTATTTAATTATAAGCCAAGATTCTAAAAACAATAGTGTAGGGGATTAAATAACATGTGATCTCAGACTCATGATAAAACACTGAAGAGAAAATAGGATGATAGAAAGGTGAAGTAACATTGAAAATGTAGATTTTTGAGGCCTAAATAGGAGTACATGGTGATTTTGTGCATTATACAAAAGCTGAAAACTTTTCAAAACCTAAAGTTTCAAATAAAAAAAAATTGGTTCAAATATTTTGGGTGAATAAAGTTTTCATGTCTTTTATATGGCTTCAGGTTTTCCAATTCCACAGTGAAGATGGGGAAAGAGGTACTGTTGTGGAGAGAAAGGTGGATTGAGTTCTGTGTTCTGTGTTAGTGTAGCAATTGAAACCTGAATGGCCTTGCTTTATTTGCATAGTTCTACACAAATCTCTGAGATTGTTTCTTCATTATCTAATAGAGTGTCAGTTCATACATTACAGAGCTGTTATAAAAATTAAATATAAGAAAATTTGTGTGAGTGGAGCTAGCATAGAATTATTGCATAAGTTGTCCCTTTCTTTACCTGACAGGGAGGTTAACAGTTACCATTACTTTAACAATAATTCAAAATCCAGGTGTGATTTTAATTTGAATTTCAGATGAATAATTAATTTTGCCATGACATGGACCCCTACATACATGGAGACAAACAAAAACAATTGGCTTGAGAATCAAACATAGCTTGCTGTCTTGTATTTCAGCAATGATGCTATTTTGAAAGGATATTTGGTAAGTAAAATAGTCTTACAAATCCCTGCCATAACAAACATAATTCAGTTCCAGAAAAGAGTCTTAGCTACAAAATTAAGGCTACCCCTTAATTGAAGATTCTGTGCTGAAACAACAGGAAGAGGCTTATGAGGAAAAATCCACTGAGATAACAGACTGGAAAAAATGCATAATTTCAAATGTCCAAAGGCTAGATATTGATTGAGGTTATCCATGTAAAATAAAACAGAAGGAGAATGCAGAAACCTGGGCTCCAAAAAAAAAATGAAAAAGAGAAGCATGTATTTGATTAAATTCATTCCTTCTCTGTATCTGTTTCTGTTTCCTTTTGCCTCCTCTCTAGCTTTCACATGTTCATTACTTCCAACTATCTAACCAGTGCTACTTGGCTATCTATAAACTTTCTGCTTTGAAAATGTATATTAACTCTACTATTTTGTTTGTTTGATCTTTAAAGTTTATTTAATGCTTTAAAAGTGAAGGTTTCCAATTGTATATGGGCAGTAACTGAAATCCTGAATGAGTGATGGACAGAAATGAATTCAAGAGTCTGACTATCAAAGCATGGAACATTAATCTCAAGGGAAAATAATATGTCTCCAACATTTGTGCAAAAATCACTTGTACATTGCTATGGGATAATGCTTTTGTATACTTGTTTAACAAAACACTGATTGGCCTGTAGCAAGGCAGGAAGTATAGGCAGGGTAAGCAGACAAGAGAATTCTGGGAATAGGAAGTCTGAGTCAGAAGATGCCAGCCCACTCTCTGGAGAGTAGCATGTAATGCACAAGGGTAAAGCTATGGAACATGTGGAGACATATAGATTAACAGAAATGGGCTGAGTTTAAGTGCAAGAGCTAGTCAGTAGTAAGCCTGAGCTAATGGCCAAACAGTTTTAATTAATATAAGCTTTTGTGTGTTTACTAGGGTCTGAGCAGCTGTGGACTGGGTAGGACACAGAACAGCTTTCAGCTACAGTACATGGAGGCACAAATATGAGGGATAAATAGTCTTCTCCAGGCAAGAGCATACCAAATAGTTATGCAACCAAATGGTCAGTCTCGAGAACAAACATATGAATAAGATTTTACAAACTGACCAGGTTATATTAGGGATATATATATATATATATATATATATATATATATGCATTCAATAAAAATTAATGAAAAATTAGTTCATGACTTTGAAAGAGAACCAGGAGGGCATATAGAATGCTTTGCAGGGGGAAAGTTAAGGGAGAAATGTCATAGTAATCTCAAAAGGTTTTAAAGTAAAAGAAAAATCCGATCTATTTATAAGGAATCAAACTTATTTGTATATTAACTTTAAGTTGTAGTTTTGAATCATATAAACCTATTCCTTTGTTAAAATAAGAAAATCACCAGAATATGTCTCTGTGAGATGTTATTGAGATTATATACATTAAATTATGGTGTCATAAATAAAACTTCAATGCAACTTATTCATTCTTATCAATGTTCAAAAATACACAAAGCAAAAAAAAGCTATTTCAATCTAGTCAAGCCTAAAAATATGAAATAAATGATGTTTATATGTTAGACCCTCGCACTTGGTTTAAGGTTTGGCCTTTTTGAACCTTGAGAACAATCCCCATCTTCACTTCTGCACTAAAGAGGTACCACTTGTCTTCAGGCCTTGTTTTCAAAAGTGACAGCACATATAACAAAAATACTAAAAAAAAAAAAAGAGGCTATCAGTTAAAGAGTGGGGCAGGGGCAGGACATGATAGGAATTGCAGGGAAGAAAGTGAAAGGGTAATTTTATTTTAATTTAAGATGTATTGAAAAATAATACCAACAGAAATGTTAAAAGCACCAGAGCATGTATGGCCTCCTTTCTGTTTTTAAAACCACATTTTAAATTTATAAAAACTTTTCCATGAGTTCATCAAGGAACTTTCCCTGTACAAGCCACAATTCTTCTCTAGTAGATAGCAAAGTCATTGCTTAACATCTGCTCACCGTCACCATCTGTTTTCAGTTTCTTGAGGTAAGACTATTTCCTGATTGCCACCTGCTTGCACAGCTCATGCTTTAAGCCTTGTCATCCTTTGCTGATTCTTGCTGCTCCACTGGGACCTAATTGACTCTTTCCATTTTTTGAGACATTGTATTTGGATATATTTTCAAAATTTCCTTTTTTATATTGTCTCTTAATAGCCAGTATGTTTCATATCATTGGCTAAAAGTAATAGCATGGATTAATGGCATTAAAGCAAAGAACAATGTAATAATAATTGGTATTGTGAATCAGTAAAGCATAGGAGATAATTTATCTTGAGACTATGTTTGGTTTTTGGTTATGCACACACTGTATTGTAATAATTAACTTAGCAGCCTAGTTTCTTCACTTGCACATATTATTAACATGCCACCCTCTCCAAACAATGCACCTAGTAATCTCAAAACTATCATAAACCTTCACCTGCAATGGCCTACATACATTCCCATCTCGAAACCGTGCTATACATTTCCCCAACCTTGGTAATAATAAAATCCAGCCAGGTTCTGTTCCAGTGCATTCCCAATATATCTAAGTACAAAGACTAGAAGGACCTATTCAGCCTGAACTGGTATTGGGAGGATGTGCAATAAGGAAAAACTGATTTCTCTAGTAAATTTTGAGGGACATTCCCCTACTTACTATGTTATTCATGTGCATAATTAGAACATTATTTTCACTTTTTGGATACTAGGAAAAGAATCTGGAAAAATGCCCCTGACTATGACCCCTAATAATGGCTTTTTATAACACCAATATATTTTCCAAAATCACTGACATACATGTGCTCAGGAAAATGTTGGCCTTGGCTTTTCAGAAGTTTATATGTTTATTTAATGTTCTTATTATGTTTGGAGAGTTGACCAGAAAAATAATGTAAAACTTGCTGCAAAATAAGATAAAAATTGCAAAATTGTTGTCATTACCACAGTGGAAAACATATTCAATGTATCATGGATAGCATTGTGCCATATTTCTGTATTATAAAATAATAATATCGTCATATTTATCTTTAATTGTTTTAGAAATAGGTTGAGGAAGCCAAAAGAAGTGTTCATGTTATTTGTGAGGGAGAATCACAGATGTAATGCAACATTTTCAGTACAATGAATTAAACACATACTACTGGTATTGTTTCTGTGTGCTGTTAAATTTAATCTCAAGGCTGAGATCACAATTTTCAGTTATTTTCACTATTGAGATACTCTTTTTCTTCCTTTCCACAGTGTAATTTTTAGAAAGGTGTTACCATAATCAACCCACATTCTTAGTGAGAGTTTTTGCTCTCCGTTGCTACAGACATTTTACTTAGTCAGGAGATTGTAAAACTCTATTTGCTTTTAAATATGATATTCATATCTGCATGGAAGTTTATGTTTTGGGTTATAGTTAAAACTTGTTCAAATTAGTCAAACATTAGCTATTAGAAAATTTAGTGAATACTGTGTCCATCTGGTATTATCTAATAAGGAGCTTTCCTTTCTTTTTTTATAGCTTGAAAATGTTTTCATTCTGGAAATTTCAACAATCTAACTTTGCCTACTTAATGCCCCATTCTGAAGTCCCTAAGGAATTCTGCTTCCTTAACTAGAAAATGATATTAGAAAACAAACTTTGTTTCAATCTGTCTTTCTCATCAGCCAAAGCAAGGAGAGGCACACACATGCATAAAAATGCATTAAAATACCAAAACATTTCTTTATATTCTATACATATTTATAGTAACAAAACATCAGGAGATACCAACATCATCTGCTTATCTCTCATTTCATAACTCATTATATCATTTTCTTCTTGCTAACTTTCAATTCCTATTCCAATTCAAAAACTTGTGTTTTATCTGATAATATGTGTGTATAGGTATATTCAATACACATGTATGACAATAGCATGGCTGGTGACATAGTATGGCAAAGAACTTCATTCACTAAAGCATAGTGTTTCTATGCAGTTCCTTTGGCCTTGTTAGAGACTCAACTCATTTTCAAGACTGTCTAGGTCTTAAACATACTCTTCTTATACCTCTCACTGAGTATATTTTATACATTGCTATATATTTAGATGGCTTTCTTATAGTCTGTATTCCATCCTGTAAATCATAAATGGCCTGAGTGTATAAATTATGTTTTAACATTGCATGCATTAAACTCAACTACCAGTCTCTTAATGTTAACTTTTTTTTTGAGATTGTAATTGCAGCTTCTGCTCCTTCCCTTTCCTCCCTCCAAAACCTCTTACATAACCCTCCCCACTCTCCTTCAAATTCTTAGCCTCTTTTGCTTTTTTTTTTTTTACCATTATTCAATACATATACATACAAACATACACACATTAATAACTATAACCTGTTCAAGCTGTATAATTTTACTTGCATGTATTATTTTTCAAAGCTGACCATTTGGCATTGGACAACCAATTTGTATGCCTTTCCTGGTGAAAACTACTTTGGTTGCTCCAAACTTTCCTCAGTTGCCTATAGTTCTTTGTTATCAATTTCATAGGGAGAATGAGAAAAGGAGGGCTCTTTAGGGAGGTTGAGGGAGGTAAATACATAATGAGGAGGGAGGTGGTGATAAACTAACAGTAAGGATGTCTGGAAAGTGAAAAGTCACAAAGAATTATATGATTAACTATTTACCACCCCAAGACTGAAATACATGTAATTCCATGTACAAATATACATATACAGTTTCAGTGAACTATTATCATCTGAGATGACAATGCTTCCTCCCAGAGCCAGTGATCATCTACCAAAATTGCAATACCAGGTATGAGAAGCAGCTATGTTTTAGGATGTTGGCCAGGGAAGTTCAAGTGATTCCCCAAATACACACCCTCTTGCTGATGCATATTGTTACCCCCTTAAAAGAGGAAGATAAGTCTCTATTTCTGAAGATAACACACACTTCAGAAACTCAGAGACTCCTGAGCTAGGAACGACCTGAATGCTGCCTCTCAGAGTACTAGGTTTCATGGTACCTGAAAGCACTGTTCTTCGCCTATTCAACCACCCATTATTTCTTGAGATCTTGATTAGAACACATATGTTAGTGTCCTATAGTATTTTTTATATGAAGACATGCAATTGGAATTTTCTAGTATGGAGATTTTGCAGAATGTTTTTTCAACAACATATGTGCAAAGGGTATATTCAATTTTTACATAGCATAATAGATAATTTCTTTTTAACTGTGTAATTATCCAAAGTATACATAGAGGTACTAATACTCATCCATTCAGTTTGTAAATGCTACCTTAGCTTTATACTGGAATATTATGAGCAATGATGATATACACATTCTTGTGTGTCTGCTTTTGAAGACAACAGTTTTCAAACTGGATAAATAACTGGAAATATGACTAAAATATATTACATGTCTGCTCAACTTAGTAAGAAACTTCAAACTGCCTTCTAAAGTGGCTATAATATTTGCAATTCACATTAGCAGTGATTAAGGCTTTGTCATTTCACCTCCTTGACAGCTAGTGTTTGGCTTTTGTTTATTTTATTAATTTGAGTAGGATGTGGTGCTATTACATTGTTGTTGAAATTTGAAGTCATCTAATGAAATATTTTGTTCAGCTTCTTTTCCTTTTCATTTAAAATGATATAATTTTATTCTTGGGGTGTCTTTAGGGAATTTGTCTTTTTCCTGAGTGAGTTCATTGTAAATGAATTGAAAAATATTATGCTGATATAGTCACTGTTTAAGGTAATCATCCTTGAATAATAGCAAAAAGATCACTTTGGCCTTAGTGTTGTTTTCTTAAAACAAAAGATGAAATTACACATGAGACCAATTTTCTTTATACCAAAAAGAATGTGTTCATTTTCTTCAAACACAAGAACATGAGACTTAAATTTCAATGAAAATTCTGTTAAAATAATTCATCTTTACAATCTCATCACATAATTTAGATCTTCACAACACTATTTAGTTGTTGTGTATAAGTACTTCAGTGTATAAGTAACTTACTTTGTTTCCACAAGCATTCATTTTTTATGAGGGTTTAGTATCATTAAAAAAATTTTATTTGTAAGCATTTTGCTGCAAATATTGCATGTAATTTATTTATTAACTACTATATAATGACATAAAATTATACATATTCTAGGATAACATATAGTATTTTATATAAACATATATTGTATAATATTTACACCTATTTCATCATATCCATTTTCTCATAATGTGATCAATTATTATGATGAAAATGAGTAAAACTTTTCATCTACATTTTATAAATATACAATAGCTATCATTACTTGTAGCCACATTACAACTCCACATTACACTAGAACTTCTAACTCTTATGTAAGTATAATTGATCATTTTCCTATCCCTCATTCTTTCTTGACCTCTCCAGCAGCTGGTAGTTACTACCAACTATTTCACTATCAATTTCTCTGAGATTCACATTTTTTGGATTCCATTTTTGATTTATAAAAACAAAATATGTGTCTGTGTCCGTGTCCGTGTCCGTGTCCGTGTCCGTGTGTGTGTTTGTGTGTGTGTATGAACTGAAAAGGGTCAAATTCATGCTTCATCATACATGTTAAGAACATACTTCAGGACTGATGAGATGGCTCAGTAGATAATGATACTTGCTGAAGCCTACTCAATTGAATTCAATTCCCAGAATTCATATAAACATGCAAGTGATTCCACAGCGTTACTCTTTGAATTCCCTTGTGTCCTCAAACACACACACACACACACACACACACACACACACACACACACACGTATAAAATAAATTACTTTTTTGTTTAAAAACAAACCACCATGGAGCAACACCTTAATATTTGCCTTTTCTTTTAATCTATATCATGGCAATTATTCACTATATGCAGTCAGTCTGTAACAAAATGAAGGTACCTATCCCTGTACTAAGGAATCGGTTGTTATGCTTTTAAGTATTTGAGCTGGTTAGGATGTGAAATCACAGAGTTCTCGCTGCTGTATCTTTGCTTTTCTCAAGGAGGTTTATGCTTTTTCTTTATACCATAAATACATAATAAACAACAAACATTTGCTTTTGGAGGATATATCAAAGAAAAACTTTGGCTGTTGAAAGGTGCATCATTTGCACCTGCATCAGAATACACATCTTGTTTCCATGGTTAAGCCACAGAAAGGTTATTGATTTTAAGCCAAAACATCTTCAATTTTTATTCAGTCATAATTGAAATAGAAATCCCTTTGAAAAACTACATATTTGCATCTGAAAGTACCTTTTTTGAAGGACTCTTATCATAAAGAATGTCCTGTTTGTACCTCTGGGAAGATTTGGATTAAATTAACAGCATCCTTATACAAAGTTGTAATTTTCTCCCAAATAAAATAAATAAACCTAGACCAAAGGTGTTTGGTATTTATATGCTCTGGGATAATTTCCAGTAAATAAGAAACCTACTTTGAGGTTGTTACCTTAATTAAAGCAGTTATTTCTTCAGAGTAGCCAACAATAAGTAAAATGCAAATGATCTTCTACCTAAATGTCCTAGCCTAGAAGTTTATATACGTTTAAGATTATAAAGTTGTCAATTCAACTAAAGAGAAAATTGTGTAGCAAGCTATGAATTACTTTATGAGTATCAAGAATAACACTGAACATGACAGTAGGCTTGTTTTTAATATAATGTACAGAAGTCTTTCAGGTTCCCCTTCTCATCACTGAGGATAAGTAAACCATTCATTCCAGTGTAAGGAGAATTCTGGAAATTTCATTTGCTGCTTTTAGAAAGCAACATGAGTGATCTTTACATACCAGCTGTTTTTCAAGTGCATTTAACTGACATTGCCAATATACCCAAATGACACAATTTTACAGTTGTACATTTGTGATATAGTTCCTTTCCCATATATGCTCTATAGATATAGCAATGTTACCCTCAAAATGTGAATTAGTATACATCCTCTCTTGGAAAAGATTGAGGGACATCAGTATAATTTCTTTAGTGTTCCATAGGATTCTTTAGTAAAGCACTCTGTACCTGGGAGATTGCTTTTTACAGAAATGTATTTATTTTCCCAGTTCGTAAAATAGAAATATACCTGCTCATGTTATATACTTCACCTTTGTTCATAGGTACTTTTGATATATATATATAGAATTAGTTTTATAAAATTATGAAATTTTAAGCACAATTATTTAAAGCAAATTTTTTTCTAATAATTTGTCATTTTGTTCAATAGTGATTAACCTGTTTTCTGCACTTTGTGACTTGCTTTTTATATTCCTTAGCTAAATAGGCTAGTTTTATCCGTTACATTCATCTTTTCATAGGAACATTTCTTTCATTAGATTTCCAATATATTTTCCTGCTTTCAATTTCATGGATTTCTGCTTTAGTTCATATTGTATCTGCTGGTTGTGTTAGTCTTACATTATTCTTGTTTTTCCATTTTGTAAAGTAAAAGCTATGATTGCTGATTTTTTTTTCTGTTTTAAGAGTTCCATTAAGAACAATATATTTATATGTAAAAATGGCTTTGTCTGTATGTATCCCACAAGTATGCCATGGTATTTTTACTTCATTCATATTTTTTAAATTTCTCTTCATGTTTATTCTTTGATGTATGTGTCATTTAATCAATTCACTTGATTGTAAAATTTAATTAGCATATTATTTAGTTTTGTTTATCTGGAAGTAGAATCTAATTGGTATTTATTTCTACCCTAGTCCCATTCTCCTATGAAGTGTTGCATTTTTTATATTGTTTCAAATTTGTGAAATGAAATATGATGTGCAAAGAACAGAATAATTGAATATTCATCATGAACTTGAAAAGAGTGTATTCTGTTGCTGTTTGATGGGCTGTTTTATGAATAATAATAAGAACACATAGACTTACAATGCTATCCAATCAGCTGTCTGCTTACTGATGTACTGCATGATTGCTTTATCAATTATTGAATGAGTGTAAAGTCCTCAGCTGTAGTAATAGATTTGTCTATTTTTTCTTGTATTTAAATTAGTGTTTTTCTTCATAGATGTGCCTGTACCTAAAACACTGCTATTTTAGGTACAGGCACATCACACACACACACACACACACACACACACACACACACACACACACATATATATATATATATATATATATATATATATATATATCTCAAGGAAAACTTAACGATAATATTAAAGCTATGTAAGCCTAAAGTAAGATTTGTTACTTGTTAAACTTTAAAATTTACCAAATAAATATTATCTTAATCACATCTTTGACATGTATTTCAAAAGCTGTATGCACCTATTTGGTTGAACACCAATTTTATTTAATATGCAACCACCAACTAGGGAACACACAATTTCTCAGACTCAACAATATTCCATTGCTTCCAACATTAATAATAGTCAGGGTTCGAAACCCACAGGTTGGGACTCAGCAGTATGAAAAACATTGTATTCCACAAATTCAGCTCCCTTTCAACTAGCACAGCTGGCTTAATGGGGGAATCTACAGTCATCCTGCTTTCTGTTCATAATCAGATCCATATTCAGGAAATGTTAGGTTCATCTGGACAGGGATTTGTCAGAGCTATCTATCACCCTAGTGGAAGAAAAAATTAGTCATAGAAGAACTTCAATTAATATTTGGTGAATTAATAAATTTTCAAAGATAGCATGTTTATAATGTTTTCAACTAAGGAATTCCCTTGAGCTAAGCACCTCAACCCAAACAGCTATAGAAACAATTATGAATTATCAGAAAAAAATTCTTCCTCTGACAATATCAGCACCCCCATATTAGGTAGGGAAGATATATTACCTAAGTAAATGAATATTAAAATTAAGTTATTCTGGCTATGAACATACATGTTCCATAGTTTTGGATAGAAATCAACTATAGAATGATCACTACATTTGTGGTGTAATTACATTAGGGAGCAATCTGAATCCAAACTTAAGGAAGAATAGATAAAATAATAGAGCTTTATGTATTTTTTTAAGTTTAACACAAATATTATTGAAAGGACTTTAAGTTTCTAGAAATTTTCTGCCTGAAATTTATAAAAAGTTTATTGAATGATTACTATTTAGTAGACACTGGACTAAGTTTGGTTGTTGTTGTTGTTGTTTTTGTTATTGTTTACAGCCTTAGCTTATCTTGTTTCTAGCCAACTTTTCTTAAATTATCCCATGTATCTTTTGCCTCTGGGCTTTTTCCTTTTCTTACTTCTGTATATCTTACTTTCACTCTTATTCTGTGGCTGGCTGTGTGGCTGGATGGCTGACCACTAGATTCCTCCTCTCCTTGTTCTCTTTTGCTTTTCCAGATTTCTCCTCATATTTATTGTCTGTGCTTGGCAGCCCTGACTATCCTTTCTCCTGCCTCACTATTGGCTGTTCAGCTCCTTATTAGACCAACCAGGTGTTTTAGACAGGCAAAGTAACACAGTTTCACACAGTTAAACAAGTGCAACATAAAAGAATGCAACACATCTTTGCATCATTAAAAAAAATGCTCCACAGCCTAAACAAATGTAACACATCTTCAACTAATATTCTACAACATTTCCCCTTGTTTGTCTAAATAAAAATGAATGGATTTAACTGTAACATTGTAAAACTATATACAACAATAAAAGTTATCAAGTAATAATTAATTCTTACTGTGCAAAGTATTTTACATGCACTATTCAATTCATACAGCAACACAGAAAGTTAACAATATTCATGAATTTCCCTAAAGGAAAACAACCCATTCAAATTCACGTTATTTCCTGAGCTTTAAATCATGTTCTCAAGGAAACCACTCTGTATTTAAAGTCACTATAGTGCTTAGGGAACAGTGAGTTTGAAGTCTAGATAGAACTGGAATATTGCACCCAAATCGGAGCCACATTTTAAATTATTTTCAAGGATGTGTTTGAAATGTATCTTTTAGTGATTTTTTTACATAATTTCTTTATTTTATTAGGTTATTAGAGTGGTACATATTACTGCTCTTTCTAATGTGTAACTGAAGTTTTTCTGTGTCCCACCCAGTCCACAGTTGTGGGATGTTCTATATGTTGTGAATGTGTTGGTCTGATTGCTTGATAAATAAAATGCTGATTGGCCAGTAGCCAGGCAGGAAGGATAGGCAGGATAAGCAGAGAAGGAGAATTCTGGGAAGAGGAAGGCTGAGTCAGGAGACACCAGCTTGCTGTCCAGGGAGCAGCATGTAATGGCACATAGGTAAAGCCATGGAACAGGTGGCGACATATAGATTAACAGAAATGGGCTGAGTTTAAATGTAAGAGCTAGTCAGTAGTTAGCCTGAGCTAATGGCCAAGCAGTTTTAATTAATATAAGCCTCTGTGTGTTTACTTGGGTCCAAGCAGCTTTAGGAAGGGTGGGTGAGAGAGATTTGTCCTGACCATAGGCCAGGTGGGACACATGAAAACTTTCAGCTGCACTAATGGGTTTAATAATTTATTTGCTACTTACCTTAACAAAGGAGAAATTCTGGTGATGGGATGGTCAAACACCCTAATAGTCATGCCAGAAACCCCATCCAAGGACTGAGGAATCTGGATGCAGAGATCCACGGCTAGGCCCTGGGTGAAGCTCCAGGAGTCCAATTAGCGAGTAAGAGAAGGGGTTATATTGCTGCGGGCTGCAGGGATATATCATAAGAACTCAGCTGGTTATGGCAAAGTCACAACCTGGAGGAATCAGGGAATTCCTCCAGAGGAAGCCAAATCCCAAGGAGTTTTTGGTGTTACTTGGCTTGTTATATATCAGCTGTATTCTGTTATGAAAATCATGTGTGCCTTCATAGTTTTCCCAATTGATTTTTCCCTAAGAAGGGCTAAAAATGTGGACTGATCACTCTAGACATACACATTCCAGGCCTTTGGAGAACAGCCTCAGGAAAGGCTTTCTCTGGAATCAGATATCTCCCCTAGCCACTTTCAAGGACTAAAGGAGACATCACCCAGGTGGTCACCCAATTTCTGAGGATTAACAGTGATAACAACCCACAGGCGAGTCTCCTGACTTAAGGTAAATTCCACAAGGGGACACCGCCTAGGTCAGGTAGACATTAAGTAATAGCTTTACACAATTTAGCTCAGACCCCTCCTTTCTTACAGCCTTACTAACTTTATAGACCTCTAACTGTGAGACCAAAATGAGCCATCTTAGAAATAAGACCAAAATGCTTTCACCCAAAAACTAAGGCCTAAGATTTCTCCTTTTAGGAATAGGCCATTAGTTACTGAAACCAGTCAGTTCAGATTCCAGAAACCAGGAACTGTAAAAGTACAGAGTCACAAGATAGTCACGAGGTAATGCCTGCCAGACTATGGAATGTCCTCTCCCTGGTTTCCAGGGTAACTGACCACAGAAATGCCCCCACCTGAGGGCAGCCAATGAGAAATGGTGGCGGGCAACCACTCCCTTAGAAGTAATTTCTAGAAGTCCCTAGAAGCGAGCCAATCAGAATTGTACCTGTACTAGCACCCCTAAATGATGTAACCTTGTGACTTTTCCCTTTAAAAACTGAGCTTGCAGACAGGTGGGCACTTTCTCCAGCCTCCACTGCGTTGGATGTATTGGACAAAGTCCCTGCCTAGGCTTGTATTGCTTTTGGATATCCAGAATTAAACCTTGCTTTTGCATTCCGGCATGCTCGTCTTTGGTGGTCTCTCTGGGGGTCACGATCTGGGCACAACATAACTACTTACCTAACCACTTCTAGGAATATTTAGATAACCTTCTGTGCTAACAGCTATGCTCAGCCAGAACCCCCAGTTCAAACCTCCTTGTAATTATCATTATTGGTAGCATCTGGCCAGGTCCATCACCGGATGGAGGAAAGTACCTTATCAGAGATACCTCTACTCTATAAGAACAGACTTAAACATCCAGGCTACCTGTTTGAGAAGGCCTGGTGGATGTGCTAATTAAGCTTAACTTCCTCCTTTCCCAAACCTTACCTCCAGTTCCAGATCTCCCTTTAACTATCACCAGAGGTATCTAGCTGTACACAGGTTGCCTAGAGACTGAGCACACTTTCCCCCACCCTGCAGAAAAACGGCAGACAGCTTGGACAGATAGGAGCCACAGGAAAAAAGAAGACAGTTTTATTTTCTCCCATTGACCTAGCAACTTATAGATTTTTAACATCTTTTACCAAACACATTTAAGATTATAGTTGTGCACGTAAGATCCCTCTTCTTAGATATTACCCATATTTAGCCTTTAGTTAATTCATTAGTCACTTCCCTTTTGGGTCACAAATGGTAATTAACAACTAGTGCCCCTCTTTGTAATTCTTATCAACCCTCCATTTGATCCTGATAGCAGACAATCACTGCCTGAGGAAGTTCAGGCTGGGTATCCTGGGTGGAGGGGAGGATTGTGATTTTGGGGAGATATGTAACTGTAAAGCAGAGGACAGAGAGGGGAGAAGAGAATGGAAGAACTAGATGGGTAAGAACTTGAGAGGAACAAACTGAGATGGGGAAGAAGTAGATTGAAGGGCTACAGGAGAGTACTAGAGGAATGAGATGGAAGATGAGGAAGAGCCAGATGAGAGAGAAGGAGACGGGAGAGGAAATGATATGGGAAGGAACAAGATGGATGAGAAACTAGAAGGGGCAGAACTAGATGAAGGAATTAAGATAGAACTTAGAGGGGATCGCAGACAAGTGCAGAGAGAAATCAGGCTAAAGGTGACCTATATATGAGAGCAGAATATAAGCTTATAACTGTCACAGAATAATAAAGTATATGGACTAAGGAGTTTCCTGTACATAGATTCATTTCTTTTCATCAAAGATTAATTATCAGCTGGTTGTAGATTCTGGGAGGGGACTATCGAGGGGCTGGACCCCCATAGTCCTCCATATTATATGAACGAGAATTGTTGAGACCAAGATTGGAAAAAGCACAGGGACAAATAGACAAACGAATGGAAACACATGAACTATGAACCAAAGGCTGAGGGGCCCCCAACTGGATCAGGCCCTCTGAATAGATCTCTGAAGTATTCGAAGGTCACCTGGCCAAACATCCTAATTGTCATGCTAGAAACCCCATCCAATGACTGAGGGAACCAGATGCAGAGATCCACGGTCAGGCCCCAGGTAGAGCTCCAGGAGTCCAATTGGTGAGAAAGAGGAGGGTTTGTATGAGTGAGAATTGTTGAGACAAAGGTTGGAAAAATCACAGGGACAAATATACAAACGAAAAGAAACACATGAACTATGAACCAATAGCTAAGGAGCCCCCAACTGGATCAGGCCCTCCAGATAAATAAGACAGTTGATTAGCTTGATCTGCTTGGGAGGCATCCAGACAGTGGGACCGGGCCCTGTCCTCAGTGCATGAGTTGGCTGTTTGGAACCTGGGGCTTATACAGGGACACTTGGCTCAGCCTGGGAGGAGGGGACTGGACCTGCCTGGACTGAATCTACCAGGTTAAACTCAATCCTCAGGGGAGTCTTTGCCCTGGAGGAGATGGGAATGGGGGGGGTGAGCTGGGGGGGAGGCGGGGGAGGGGGCAGGAGGGGGGAGAACAAGGGAATCCATGGGTGATATGTAAAATTAAATTTAATAAATAAATTTAATAAATGAAAAAAATTACTATGTATAATAAAAAAGCTTATATTTGTTTGAAAAAAGAGAAATTGTATTAAAACATGACTTTGTAAACATTATATTTTATTTAAACTTATGTATATAACTCACAATTAGTAAAACAGATCTCCATACTATTAAAGGAAGGGTCCATTGTAAACAAACTGCCAATAGATAAGAATTAGAGAAGCTAAGTTGTTGTGCATTTTCACCATTTAATATGTCAATACCTCTCTCCAGAAAGTTTCCATATCTCTTTTCTTGCTGCAGTGGTTTTTCTTCTAAAGATCTACGTCTTAGCTGATTTCATACCTATAGGAGAGAAAAAAAGATGGGTGCATATTTAAAAGGGTCAGAACAAGTCAAAAACCTTTACATTAAGAATATTTTTTAAATTTTTACTTAATTTTTATATTCTATCAAAATAAATTTTCAAATCCAACCCCTTCCTTCATTTCCTCTCCTTCAATTCCTTTAATAGGACCCAATGATATTTCCTCCTAACCTCATGCTCTCTCTCTCTCTCTCTCTCTCTCTCTCTCTCTCTCTCTCTCTCTCTCTCTCTCTCTCTCTCCCTTTCTCTCTCTCTAAATCAACTGAGTTCATTTGTTGCTGCCTCTATATGTATTGTTTGCGACCATCTTCTGGAGCACAGGTAGCCTCTCAGTGACAAAAAATGACTGTCTCTCCTTTGGCAGCCATCAGTTGTTATAGTTCCTTAGCTGGGGGTAGGGCTTCCTGACTTGTTCCCTCACCTTTGCTTGGGTTTTGTCTAGTTTGATCTTATGTAGGTCATATATGGAAAACATGGTTTCACTGAGGTAATCTACTAGCACTTAAAGTCTTTCTGCTAACATAATAGTCCAAGATTTAACAAGGGGATATTCTTTACTCCAATCATAATCTTCAGATATTCTTTCCAATATTCATAGCAATCTAGGAACTTGGTGTTTGTGTATTTTCTTTAAATTCTAATTATTGCTTTTGTGTGATAATATTTAAGTAAATTGGGTGTATAAAATGATTTTGGATACTTCCTCAAACTCAATCTATGGTGAGTTATTCAACCTAACATTTGATACATGTATGGAAGATGTTTATTATTCTGTTGATGTTCACATTAAGATGTGGATGACATATGTTGGCATATTTTGCTAATAACTTCTCTTTTAGGTTTTAGGACTATAGGAGCAGTTTTCCTTTTATCGTAATTTCTCAGATATTATGGCAGTATATTCCTGTATGTTGCCATGTGGTTACAATCAGCTGAACTTGTAGTCAAATGATATTATATTCTAGGTAATCTTGAAGTTAATTTTGTAGTGTAATATTTGTTTAAGACAAGTTTAAATGTGTTAATTCACCTATGCTATGAATGAAAAAAATGGTGCAAGTTGATATACCATATATGAGTTTGGATTTAGAAGGCAGAGAAATCTAAAATGTGGCCTCTTTTAGCAAATAACAAAGTATATGATAAGATGAATACTAAGCACTTTGTACAGGTAGTTCCAAACCTCTTTCTTGCAAGTGATCCCAAGCACAAGGCTAAACAAATCTAATTAGGTTTTACTGTGTAAAGTTATTATTTGTTTAAATGTTGTAATCCTCTTATTAAATATTAGCTGAAATTTAATTTGGTATCAAGCAGTAAATATTGAAAAGCAGGCTGAGCTTTTATCAAATCTACCTTGGAATGCACTCCCTTTGATGAATTTCATATTTGCATAATTAAAATTTCTTTCCCCTGCTGTTTCCTCCAATTCAGTGAATGTTTCTTGGAAACAGATTGGAGAAGCAGATAAATCAGAATGATTATTTTTATTATGGAAACCAAATGATTATGCAACATGATATACAGTAAACACATATAAACAGTATTTTTTTCAACTGAGTGGTCAGAGAGCCTTGAGGAAAATTTCTTTCAGTATCTTTCCTAACAATGCTGAATGGATCTATGTTTATTAATGAGGGCAAATTTTTGAACACCACAAAGATACAATCAGATAAATTTAGGAAATATAATGCCTGTTTTCATTTACTATTGATATAATGAAAGTGTCACCTGTCTAACTCAAAGGAAATGGTAAATTTTTGTATCATTGAGTAGAGAAAGACTTGGAATTTTTCTTTAGCATATTTGGAAAATCTTGCAATAGCTTGAAACAGAATTTCTCTTTAGCAGTTCAGAAACTGTGTATTTCATATTATCTGATGCTACTTAGAGAGCACTTACATCTTTTGTTTTGTTGTTTTGTTTTTTCGAGACAGGGTTTCTCTGTGTAGCTTTGTGCCTTTCCTGGAACTAGCTTTGTAGACCAGGCTGGCCTCGAACTCACAGAGATCCGCCTGGCTCTGCCTCCCGAGTGCTGGGATTAAAGGCGTGCGCCACCACCACCCGGCTAGAGAGAGAGAGCACTTACATCTTAGCAATACCTCTCACTTAAAAAAATTGAACTGTTAACACAAAATGCAAGTGACTAAAATAAAAATGAAGCATAAAAATGAATTAATTCTACTGGAAAAGTAATTCATCTTTCATTTCTAACACAAGAAGGCAAGATTTTCAGTTTATTTTAAACATGAATAATCTGGATATTGCCATAGCTCTGGATTACAATATTTTTTTCTTACAGTAAATTTTTAAAATACTATTTTTGAGTTATTGGTCAAAATTTCCCCTTGGGAACACCAAAACAACCCAGTCTATTGCCAAGGATATTGGTTACTCTACCCAATCTGATAGTCAGTTCCTGTTGTTGAAGACAGCGTTTATGTACCACATTGAACACAGGGAAGTCAAGCTGGTGCCTAAATAGAACTTTCATCCCTATTGGCCAGTGTTCATGCAAGGTAGTCTGCACACCACCAGAGGAGAAAGATAATCATCTGTGATCTACAATGGTGACCTACCTGCACGATTAGCTTCTGTGAGAGTGGTACACATTTTGTGATAGTAAACAACCACTGTCTGTTTGGATATTAGGCCCATTCCATGAGGTGGAATCCAAGTGCAACACTGCTTAGGTGGCCAAGAACATGATACTAGATATAGGCCATGTACCTAGGAAAAAACCCAATACCACTCTTCTGCTAAAGGAATGTAGCAAAGAAATGACTCCTAATGGCAATCTGTTATACTCATAGATCAGTGTCTTGTTCAGCCATCAACAGAAAAGTTTCCTACTGAAGTAGATGGGAACAAATAAGGAGAGCTATAGCCAGACATTATGCAGAGAGTAAGAAATCTTGGAATCCTCATTCATAGGTAGGATGTCTCCATCAAATCCTTCTTCAGGGATCAGGGAACTTTGCAGAAAAGGATCTGTAAGGATAGTACAAAGCCAGTGGAGATGGAAGACATAAAAAAATAAGGTCTACTAGATTCAACAGGAACAATGCACATACAAATTCACAGAGACCGCTGCACCATGTGCAAGTATTACACACATCTAAGCAAGACAGAATCCCAGTGCTGAGAGCAGAAGTGGACATAAGACTCCATCTGTAGCCCAGAAGCTATCTCCAATTGACAACCATTCACAAAGGAAAAATTAATTTTCTCCACTGACTGCACAAACCACATTTAACAGCAGGCCCCGTGCCCAGCAGTAGATGACAAACATAAAACTAACTCAGGGTATTCTTTGAAGTTTATTGTCTCATAATACTTTGGGCATTCGGTTTATTTTCTTGATATTTGGTTTATTTATTATGGTTTCTTTTTCTTTTTCTTTTCTTTTCTTTTTTTTTCTTCTTTTTTTCCCCCAAGAAAGAGTTTCTCTGTATAGCTTTGTGCCTTTCCTGGAACTCGATTTGTAGACCAGGCTGGCCTCGAACTCACAGAGATCCGCCTGGCTCTGCCTCCTGAATGCTGGAATTAAAGGCGTGTACCATCACCGCCCGGTTGATTTTGTGTTTTTGTTGTGCGTGTTTCTTATGTGTTTTCTTTCTTTTTTTAAATCTTAGTGATATTTATTTATTGCCTGTTTGTTTTCTAAAGAGAGTGATAAAGAAGGCTTGGAGTTGGATGGGTGGTGAGGAGAGGAAGATCTGAGAGGACATGTGTGAGGGAAACATGATCATAATATATTTTATGAAAAAAATGTTTTCAATTAAAGAAGTTAAAAAAATGTTTTTACTTACTCTTGAAGAATTGCATACAATAATTTTGATCATGCTCATTCCACTTCTCTAACTCTTCCATGGTCAGCTGCTACTTCCATAATAACCACACAGATTGCTGTTTTAAGAATATTGAGTCCTGTTCATGTTAACCAACTGCTTGTGGGCATGTGGCCTAAAATAGGGTGTGATACGTATATCAAGTGTCACTTCAGTTATCAATTACTAATACTATACTAATACAATTGCTTCTTGTTTAGAGGTGGGACTTCATGCCTGCCTCTTTTCCTCTATGCTGGGATTATTTTCTTGCTTGAGTTTGTTCAGATCTTGTGAACGCTGTCATATTGCTGTGGGGTTATGTTTGTATCTACTCTGCTGTGTCCAAAAAATGCTCTTTCATTGGAGTCATTTACCACCTGTGCCTCTTACACTCTTTCTGCCCTCTGTTCCTGGATAGATCTTTGAACCTTGACAAGAGAGGTTGAATGAAGGCATCCCGTTTATGTTTAAATGCTCAAAAAGCTTTTTACTTCCTACATATTGTTCAGTTGTGAGTCTCAGTGTTAACTACCATCTTCTACAAGAAAAAAACTTCCATGTTGAGAGTTAAGAGATAGACAGATCTATGTCATAGAAAGATACAAGAATCACAATGAAACTATCTATTGGAAGAAATTTAATATGAAAGTATTTTATTATTTCATAATTTTTATCTGTCAAAGTAAAGTTTTAGTTCTGCCTCATGGTGAAATCTTGTAATGAGATTACTTACCTGTCACACATCTCTGCTTACAGTTAATTTCTGAGGAAAATCATGCTGACATTCACTAATTATGCATTTACTCAATGTTATTTGATTGTATTTTCTCTGAAGTAAAATAAACTTGAAGCACATTTTATGTCATTTATGTTAACTGCTATAGTATTGATAGTATAAAAATAATTCATTTCTATGTGACTAATTCTAACCTATTCCTATCAAATTTGAAGATTTCTAAAGAGAAGACCAAAATAGCCAACTATGTGTTATCAATATTTTCTTGAGGTATGGTGATAATATTAACAATTTGTATTAACTGTTTTATACTTTTACTGCTTTTCTTTTAATAATGCACATTCTAAAACTTTTTGTACTAATATAAGCTTATATTTCTAATGTATTGAGGCTGCCAGAGAGTTTTTTTAATGGTTGGATTACACTAAGTATTTATCATATTAGACAAAAAAAAAGCAAAGAAATGTATGACCAAATATTGCACTTGACGTCAGTGCCTAAGTTTAAGGATTCCTCAGCACTTGACAGCAGCCAATGTGAGTGTAGAAATTTGTGATACCTTATATAGGTTTGTAGTTCTCAGCTGGGGATCTGGTACCCTTGGTCCTAAAGACTTGAGAGCTCTTCAGAAGTTTTCTGGTAACCAGAGGTTTTCTTTTCTGGTTCTTGTGACCTTGTATTGTTCTTCAGTCTCCCCTCTAACTTCCTTGGATGGCTCTCCACTGTTGTTACCATCTTTTTGCCCTGTTCTGATTCTGGTTATTTGGCTGCTTCATTTAGAACTGTCAGAAAGATGGATACTTAGACTGCATCACTCTGCAACACTCCCAGCAAGTCTGCTATTGCCACTTGTCCCTCTCAGCTTCATGTTTAACTATGCTTTCTTTTTTTACTGGCTCAGCTCACTTTATGGAAAGTAGGCAAGATGACTCAAGAGGCTAAAGCGATGGCTGAGCAGTTGATGTCTCATACTCTTCTTGTAGAAGACCCAAGTTTTGTTTCCTATCACCATATAATGTTGCTGCCTGTAACTCCAAATTGGGGGGAACTGACTTTCTCTTCTGTATCTGCAGGTATTGTATTACATTAATATGTACAAACTCATACCCCCAAAACATATATATGCATAATTGAAATAAATATATAAAATAAAATATTAAAAAATAAAAAGATGTCTTGAAGGAAGACATTTGGCCTAAATACTGCAACAATAGGGTAGGCGTGGAGAGGTTAATGGCCATTTCTCTTTGCTGCCTCACTGATTCAATATAGCCTGCTTATATAACTATAAAGTGGGTATTTGGACCAAGCAAATACTTTGTTTAAGCCACTTGTAGCCTTCCCCATTAGGACCAATCACAGACATCGATCCTTGTGCTTTAGACCAGCCATAGCCTAGGTCCACAGACGCTAAAGCTGTCATTTTGTATCAGTGAAACATCAACCATCCCTCTGGTAATCTGCCAGGGGAAGTACATTCCCTCTGGCCTAAGACAAAATGGTTTTAGTGACATTTAAAGTTCATAAAAATTGTACTTTTCAGTACACTGTGTTTCTACACAGTTTAGGTTAGATGTATGAAATTCATTTTAGATGATTTTCTCTTTACAATAGGTTTTTGGTAACGCTACTCCATATTAAGTACATGAGCATCTGTGTTTTTCTTTTGTGGTCAGAAACTGAGTATTTAACTGCTGATAACTGGCCCTAGAACAGACCAATCAAGTCATTGTTTCAGAGGTAGACCATGGAAATCTGCTGGAATGACAAAACTAATTTGCTACTAGGGAAAATTCTGCACATCATTAATAATAAAGATCATTCATAACACAATGCACTTCACCTCAAACTTTTGGATTTAACATATACAAGATGTCCTGGTGCCTCCATAAATGTTTGTACCATTGGTTCATAAATTATATGCAGCTGTTGAGACTTTGTTACCAGAAGAGAATCCAACTATTCTCTAATGTTCTTCTAAGGCACATTTTTTTTCAGTTTCTTGGCCCTTCACAACAGTTTCTGGTAATGAATTCTTCCCTTAAATAAAAATATCTTGCCAATTTATTACATTTAATACTATAGTTGGAAGACCTGAGCAATTTAAAACATAAAAGAATGACTTTATTTGTAAACAGATAACTATGGAGCCTTCTGTTTATCCAAGTCTTTCAAATAAATACTTTATGTCAGTAACATGGGCAGACACAATAGTTCAGACAAGAATTAACGTCGGTCTCTTTGTTAATGTTTGAATTTTGTGTTTCATCAGCAACTTTTCTCCACACTGAATTATAGTCAGTCTGTAAATGTGTCAAGCCTCCTTCAGCAAGCTATCTATTTGGCTACTTGAGAATGGTTCAGGATGCTAGGGGTAGAACAGCTTCTTATTCTCTGGAGAAAGAAACAAATCATTGAGAAAAATTGATCAGTCAATCAGGCTTCACTATCAGGAAACCAACTAATCTGCATTCCCCACCCCCAGGGTTTTCTCTCTAATCATCATAGAAACTTTCATGATTCCTACTGTGAGACACAAGACTCTGAAGCCCAATTAACTGTGTAGTTAAGTAAAAATGCAGATTTTTTATTCTACTAGGGCTACGGTATAAATACAACACTTAATGTGATGTATATAGCAGTAATTAAAAAGTTGAAAGCGGTTTACATCATGCTGATTAAGGAAATGAATAATGACATTATCTCTGGATGAAATCTATGGCTACATACATGGTGCGACTTACAATGTGTGAAAAACTCTTCTTGTCTGAGAATTATCACACATAGTAATATTGCTCTAACATGTGTGAAATAATTTGCAGTTTCCATAGCATTGTCAAGTAACTATAATGTTTACTTCTCTCAATAACACTGAAACACATTGGTGAGATATTATCATCTCTATTTACTATGCAAGTAAACACATATTTATATTTAAGCATTTATAATGTAATGGTGCCCTTTAACATATAGCTTATCACTTAATATCATTTTCTTCATAATATTACTTTATAGATAAGGCAAATACGATTCACAGAAGCTTACAAGTTTGTCTCTGTTTACATGGTTAGTAATTGATAAAACTCAGACTGGAATCTAAATCTTAGCTCTTTCAAGTCCATAGCCAAATATCTAAACAAATTCATACAGGTGACCCATTTTTAGTGAACTGTTCAAATTTACTTGCATGAATTATGATGTCTCAAGTGTTAGCAAGAAGAATTTAGTCTAAAAGAGTTTGATTTTCAAATCAAATGCTCATGGATTTAAGCATACTTTCAGATTCTTTGCTTAGCAATTAACTCTAATACATCACTGACCTCTAGCTCTATCACTATCTTTATCTAAGCCTGTCTGTGTGATACCAATACAAATTTATGTCTTGAGTGGTTTCCTTAAACTATAATTGTTTTTACTTATAACTGGAGAGTTTTCATTTTTATCATTTTTCTTTAACACTATTTTTATTCATTCTTTGAGACATTCATATAATTTATTTTTATCATTAGTTTCATTTCATTTATTACTCTTGTTTATCTTAATTTATAAGGCATAAAATATATGGGTATAGAAAATATTACTTTTATTTTGAAATTAATATATTTATTAATTTACAAGTATATTCTTCAGAGTTACCGTTAATTCATCAACAGATAGGTAATGTCCTTTAATTCAACCCAACATGCACATACATGGACACAACATTTTTCCCCCAGTTATTACAATCTTTGCATCTGAATGACTCAACCATGAATAAGATTAGTTTTCCCAGTATGAGTCCTTAAATCTACAGCTCTGGAGTTCAACAATAATTGAATATTTAATCTTTGATTTATGTATTTCTATTTTGTGTGTTGTGTGTTTGTGCGTGTGTGTTTGTGTGTGCATGTGTGTATGTTAGTGGAATATGTGCATACCCGGTTCTCATGGCAACCAGAAAAGAGTGTTAGGAACTGGAACGACAAATAGGTGTAAGCAGTGATGTGGTTGCTGGGAATCAAACCCTTGTACTTCAAGAACAGCCAGTGCTGTTAACCACCAAACTGTCTCTCTAGATGCACTGATTCTCTACCTTCCTAATACTATGGCCTTTAATACAGTTCCTCATGTTGTGGTGACACCCCAACCATTAATTTACCTTCCTTGCTACTTCATAACTGTAATTTTTGCTGCTATTATAGATTGTAATGTAAATACAAGATATGTAGATGGCCTTAAGCAATGCCTATTAAAAGGTCATTTGACCCAGCTACACATCTCTCTCCAGTATGCAGAGAGTCTAGTCTGGTCCCATGCAGGTTCCACAGCTGTAGGCCTAATGTTTGTGAGTTCCTATGGGTTTGGTTCTGTTGTCTCTGTATGTTTCCCCATCACTATCTAGACCCCTCTTGCTCATATAATCCCTCTTCCCTTTCTCCAACTGGACTCCCGGAGGAGCTGAGCCTGGTGCTTGGCTGTAGATCTCTTCATCTGCTTTCATCAGTTAGTTACTGGATGAAGGCTCTGTGATGACTGTTAGGGTATTCACTGATCTGATTATCAGAGTAAGCCAGTTCAGGCACCCTCACCACTGTTGCTAGTAGTCTAATATGGGGTCATTCTTGTGGATTTCTGGAAATTTTAGTAGCACCAGGTTTGTTTGAGGGGACCCTGGCAGTGTGATCAGGATCTATCCCCGGTGCATGAGCTGGCTTTCTTGATCCCATTACCTATGGTCAGACACTTTGCTCACTCTTGATGCAGCGGGGAGGGGCTTAGTTCTGCCTCAGCTGAATGTACCAAGCTTAGCTGCTCCCTCATGGGAGAACTCACACTTTTGGAGGAAGGGGTAAAGGGTAGGTTGGGAAGGGTAAAGGTGTCATGGGTAAGTGAGAGGAAGGATGTAGTCAGAAGGTTTTTCTGGTCTTGCCAAGTGGCTGCAGTCCTATGGCCCACTTATAAAATAATCACTCAGAAGCTCATATTAATTATAACTGTCTGGCCATTAGTATAGGCTTATTACTGACTAGCTCTTACACTTAAATTAACCCATAATTTTTTTTCTGGAGCTGAGGACCGAACCCAGGGCCTAGCAATTGCTCTACCAGTGAGCTAAATCCCCAACCTCAAATTAACCCATAATTTTTATCTATGTTTAGCCATATGACTTGATACCTTTTCTCAATTTTGCCTTGGCATCTTGCTTCCTCTGTGTCTGGCTGGTGACTCCTGACTCATCCCTTCCTCTTGCCAAAATTCTCCTCATCTGCTCACCCCACCTATACTTCCTGCCTGGCTACTGGCAAATCAGTGTTTTATTTATCAGCCAATAAGAGCAACACATATTCACAGAATTCAGAATGACATCCCTCAGCAGAGGGATGAGAGGGGGATCTGTGGTTGGTATGTAAAATAAATAGAAAAAAATGCATGTGTAAAATTCTCAAAAAATAAAAAACACTTTAAGAATAATTTTATTTACATATTTATTTGTATGTTTCTTTTTCAAAGAGGGGCTGTGTAGTCTCATCTGGACTCGAACTTTTATCTTCTTTTGCTAGTATTACCAGATTAATTTCATCTTAATATAGGTAATACTGGGATCATATGAATGTTTATTCCTCAAGGAAATTGTTTAATGTTAGCCTATAACCAAATTTTTCCTTCTGTCTCCAATCTAGTTTCTTCCTGGCAGGGTTTTCAGGACTTACATCTTGTTGAATATCACCAGATGTCCAAGGCTTCAATGTCTTTCTACAGTCCTATATAGGCAGAAATTGCGGGTGTAATTATTAAATTGAATTATTTCTTCCTTACAGAACTGCCTCTAGATGGATAGCTATGAGACCATACAATACATAAGCTAAGACACACATCCATGTAATTTAACCAGAATTATACTCAGGATAATTTAGGGTTAAATGAAATAAATTTATCCTTTGGTGTTCAATAGAGTGACTTTAAATTGTCAATCATTTATTATCTGTGGCCTCATAAAATTCCTATTTTGTGTTTATAATTTTGTTATTCACATCTATAAACTAGGCATGTTGGTAATAAATGCCTTTAAAGTTTTAATATCAATATGATTTAAATAAACTATATATAGATTCTTGATATATAGATAAACAGACATAGATTATTATAAAAAGTAGATATTTCAAAATATGTTTCTTAATAAGGCATGTTGGTTCAGGCCTTTTATCCCAGTACTCAGTAGGCAGAGGCAGGTGGATTTCTGTGAGTTTGAGCCCAGCCTGGTCTACATTGCTAAGAGACCTTATATCAAAAATATATATACATTTTATCCTTCTATATTCTTGTATAAACATACACATACACTTGGCAGGTAAATAGATAAATCTGAAACAAAGCACAAAACTGATCCAGATTGAGGAATTCATTGCCTGTACTGTTGGTGAGAGTTTTTACTGCCACCTGTTCATCCTTATCTCTCCTTACTCAGAGTTACTGGAACAGCTGTTAGCAGAGGGGATGGAATTATGACCATGGTTACACAGCGGAGCACTGCTACACAGAAATGAAACACTGTACAGCCTATTCTGGGTTAATGTCATGCTTTCATGATTCCTATGCTTTAATGTACTGAATTAAATAGTCACACACCCCTAAAAATAGCTGGTCTAGTTTCTAGAAGTACTTTTTAGACATCCTAAAGTTAGAAAACTTTCTACAGGAATGGGCACATTTGAAGATGAGTTAATGGGTAGGATTTTCTGACAACTGCCTCCCAGGAGATCAAAATGCCAATCTTCTCATCATCTTTTTATTAGCCGTCCTGAAACAGAGAGATTGACCCTCATGTCTCCAGCTCCTGAAATATTTTCTGAAGTAGAAGAGATAGAAAAGGCACATTTTAAATAATTTTAAATAATACTTTTCCAGCACATACACAGCTGTAAAGTTTCGTTAACAACACACACACACACACACACACACACACACACACACACACACACACGACAATAGTTTGACAGAAAAATAACATTTTCATGGCTCCATAATTGCTGTTGAAAATCAATCATGTACATATATTGTCCCCACTTAGGATTTCAACAGATTTCTTAAAAATCTTTGAGAGGTAAGAGTGACATGTGGAGCTGTGACAAGAGAAAGAGGCCATGGGTAACGAAAGGCCTTAGAGCATTTTTGCTTTTACAATGAAGCTGGCTTTTGGCAAAATATCAATTTTTATTATTCATTTGGAACTTCTCTGAGCAGTCATTCAAACAAATAATAGACAAAGCATAAATGTTATGCTTTTTATACAAAACTCAATGGCTAGTTTAAGCAGCTTGACAGTTTTGTTCCTGTTTTTGTTTCCTAAAGATAGACTGGAGACGATTCTAGGTTTTTATATTTATTTTTTTAATTTTAATTAATAATTAATTATATTTAAATTCACTTTTAAAATCTACTGCCTTTAAATATTCCATAATATGTAAGTTTTTACTAAGTGTATGGTTTACATCTATCTCTAGATGGTCCAAGTAGATATCTGCATTTCTTTTTGTATCTAATAGAAGCCTTAGTTAACATTTAAAATCTGAACTACAAAATTTTAAAAGTCTCCTAACAACTCCTTAGTTCATATGCTATATTTTACACATTTAATATATATATATATATATATATATATATATATATATATCCCCTCTAATCTCACATATATTTTTTGGTAACTATTTTTGCCCACAATTAAAGGATGGAAAAATCAATTTCCATTTTTGCTTTATACAATGTAACTAATGTTATCAGATTTTTATGCCACCTTTGAATTTATTCATATATATTATTTATATTATAGATACAATTTTCCCTAGGAAAATTTGAAATGCATTGGAGTACTATGGATTATGTGTTATTTATTTTATTATCCACATATAATACATTATTGAATACCTGGAATAAATATGCACTTTTGGTAATGTCAGTAATTACCTATGTAATTCAATTACCTAATGGATTTTGACAATTTTGAGGTGTCACAGCTTTGTTACTCTTCTCCCTCACTTGGTTTTATGTTATACTTTTCCTTCATGAAATCCAGTTAAGATGGTATCTTATTGAACAAGCGCTAAATGGTTTCCAGAGTCTTTACTGTCATTATTCAGATGAAACATTGCAATGTCACATATATAAATATGCCTTTCTAAGCATTAGTAAGCATTAAGAGTTACCTTTTCCTCTGCATGATAACTGCTAAATAAAGTTTAAAATTATATCACAATTATAATGCAAATAATAAGTTTACTTTTAAATGAGGAGAAGGAGTAAATTGAAGCTTAATATAAATTGAAACTATGAAGCCAAAAGATTTCTTAACATTAAACCATGCTTGGCAAGTGAACAGATTCCTCTGGGGAATGTGTTGGGAGCATGTCACTTTCATTTTTCAATTGTATAAAAACATTCAATGGTATATATAGAAATCGACAAGGCACCCTGGCAGGAACATGTGGACTGAGAGACCCAAAAGGTCATTTCCATGATGAGTAATACTGCTTCCTAACAGTGGTCATTCCTTTACAGTGGTATTGTGTACTTATTTTATTCTCCCTCTTATCTCCTTCACACACACAAACCACATATATAAAAAATCAGAGCACATGATGTTTGAATGCCTTTTATCCTTCTGTAAGAAAAAAATAAGGCACATATAACTTAAGAAATATAGCAGATGTACTGATTTTGTGATAAAGAGCAGACGTTTCAAGGTCTAGCTGCACAGAGAGAATTTTAGGTACAGTCTAAAATTGTGACTGAAGAAGCAGTCTAAGTTTGTGTCATTAGCAATATTTGTAATCTTACAGCCTTTGTATTTTTGTAGGAATAATCTGTAGAAAAATGTCAGAAAATACAATCTAGGAAAGTATGTTTGGTGAAACTCAAGGAGGCAGGTGATATACATACATACATACATATATATATATATATATATATATATATATACATATACTAGAAGAAGCAAAAGTAAAAGAGTTGCAAGGCAAGATGTTATCAAACATTCACAAAACAATGCTACTCATTATGACATTTATCCCATCTCCACACTTCAACACTTCTCTAGCTCCATTATAAGAAATACACAGTCTTACAGACACATATCTGCAGGCGCACTCAGATACACAGCTAATAAACTAGAAGACATTATGAGGCAAAGAACTATAAATTAGACAAAATCAAAAGCCACAATAATTCTTATGGGGGATTTTCATAGTGCCATTTTTGCTTTATTATCACAAATTGACTCTTTAACTCATTAATCTCTATTTCTCACAATATTAGTATGACTCCCCAAGCAGGGTGCTCAAATTGAAAAATAAGCATTGAGCATAATACAAAGGAATAATAATTATCAAATACAATATGTGTTTACACATTGATGAGGATACTTAACAACTCTCCTCTATAAAGAATGTTCAGAAATGGTTTTGGACAAAAGATAAAGCTTCACCAAACAAAACTAAACAAAAAAATAAAATAAAATAAAATAAAATAAAATGAAAACAATCAGAATTTTAAAAGAAGGAAAATGGATTATGACCTCATGACTTTTAAATCCTGTTTAAAATGGTTTGTCTTTCCAACTGGTCTGCAGCACAGTTGATTTAGGAAATGTCTTTCGTGTCCAACTGTTACTGTGCCAAAACCAGTTCCACATTTAGCTTCAAAGGAGTATACAGATTTATCCCTTCCCCCCTCCCTGTTGTCTGCCTGCCTCCCTCCTTTGCCTAGCAACTGATGACCTCACTAGTAGAACTCTGAGTGTAGAAAAAAGCAGTTGTTTCCTGCCTTCATTCCAGTTGCCAGACCTCTCTGAGGCAGAAGCAAGAATCAATTCTCCAGACTACTCGGCTGCTCTGGGTGTTCAACTTGTTTGCTCTACCACCTCATGAAGGTGATCTTGATCTTATTTCCACATGGCTTGTACTGAAATCGGGTAAGTGAAACTGAGTAACTCTCAGTTTAAATTTGAAAGCAAAAGACTATTTGAATGTTGTTACTGTGTTACTTGGACAGGGACAAGAGGGTCAAAAGTGGTATTGGGGGGATCACAGGCAAAAGTAAAAGAAGGTGATTGTAGGCAAGAGTACTGATTGTAAGAGTACAAAACACTAATGATTTTAAATGTAAATTTGAAATGAGTTACAAAGCTCTAAACAGTAGAGCTAAGTCATGAGGAACTTATACTCTAACAGATTCTGATATAGGTTAAATGAAAAGTAACTTTTAGTATAATTTAATTTGACTATGTGGTGCATCATAAGTCAACAGAATGCTTAAATAGAATCTTTGACTTCTGTGAAAGAATGTAATGCCCTGTCCCTGCCCCCACTGCCTAGAGACTTCTCATAACATTCCTGCCAGAATCTGAATTCTGGCCTTAGTCGGTTAGCTGCTGCTATTTTCTGTCAACTAGGAAACCAACTAGGCTATGTAGGCACTTTTTCCTACCTTTGACTGATAATCGAAAGGCACACATCGAAGCTGTTGATGGTGATCATGTAATCTGGTATTAAAGGGACTTCTGGTGATGTGGGGGGTATCAGTCGGATAAGAAAGTATTTGCCAGACTACATAGAGGGAAAAAAAAACAAAAAATGGTAGTCCTTCATTCCTCTATGTTCCAGGAATTTAATCACGTGCTTGAAATATTTTCTGGGAAATACATTTCCATTTTAAATAAATATTCATTTCTGTTTTTGTAAGGCTTGAAGGGCATAGCTGTTCATCCATAATGGTACCTGTGGACAAAAATGGAAGCAAGGAGACACGTCACAATGTGCCACTTTGGTGTCTGAAGTGCATGCGGAAGGATGATGAAGATGATACCGAATGCTGGGCCCGCCCTCGGGTCCCCCTGAGACGCCCCTTCACTGTGCCGACACCAGGAGCCTGCATTCTTGAAAATCCAAGAGCTCTGAGACACCCTTTTACACTAACACCTGCTATTGAGAAAGAGTCCTTAGCAACAGAAGTAAACAGCTCGGAGGGCCTGGAAAGCCAGAACAAGAAGGATCATGATTCTATTAATATGTCCCAGGAAATCTCTGGAAGCCCAATGGCACTGATGATCGGAGGTCCAAGAGTTGTTAGTGCAGTTAGTGAGGGAAATGGCAATAGCTCAAAGCCATATATGCCTGTGCCTAGATCCCAAGGGTTCTTTCCACCAAGGGGCCCACAGTCACGAGGCCCTCGATATGTCCCCACACTTAGATCGGGGATAATGATGGAGGTGACTCCAAGAAATGGTAGAATGGCATACAATGGCAGCCTGGCCCATGTTTCTTTCCCACTGGGAAGTCCAAGGCACCCTGTGGATAATTGGCAGCAGAGACCTCCTCTCCATTTGTCAACCAATGTTTCAGGCTTACCTTGCTCTACTGCTTACTGCTTCATGCCGCCTCAACCACCAGCGTTCAATCCATTTCCTGTGATGCCTTCTCCCTTTGCTTCTCCCCTGAGATTTGGCCCTCCTCTGTTGCCTTTTTTTTTTCTTTATAACACTGGAGCAATTCATCCTCCTCCGTACTTAAACTAGGGGGTTTGCAAGGAGTAAATGGGAAAGAAAAGGGTTGGGGAAAAAAGCTGAAATCTACTAATTTTTTTCTTTATATATGAAATTCCCCACTCTCTTACATTTTAGCACTAATGTGCCTTATGTGTTTAGAAATTTAATAAAGATTTGAAAATTTTAATTGTTGTGTCTTTTTTTAATCCTGAAACCATAGATTTTGTTTTCTATATTTCAGAAAATTAGTGCAGATATGTACCCGTGTTTCCTACATAGCTCACTTGAATCATTACCACTGTTTGCTCCTGACTGGTCCTTCAATATGAACGTGAAAAGTAACAATTGTGACCTTGTTAGGCCAAGTATAGAGTTAGTAATTTCTACATGCCTAAAGATAGGATAGCTGCTCAAAGTGAGATGAGCACTTTAAGTTGTTTCACAGAGGCAGGCCGAAATCCACAAATGCATGAACAATAAAATGAGGCATGTGGGAAAATATATCCTGATCATATCCAACTTAAATCCACCCTCCACTCTGCCTGGACAGAAAAAAAAAAATCTAGCCAAATAAAAGAAGAGTCAGGCTAAACAAGCATGAAATCAGGAAGGTGAGGATGGGAAAGCCTTAGTGCAAAGATTCTGTTTGAAGCAGGATCAGTCCTTCAAGTTTTCAGTTTTGCTAAGACAGTAAGATGCAGATGGTTTGATACACAAAATTCTGGGAAAAACATTAGGGGGGATGGGCACAAGATTTTTCATCCTTTCTTAGAATAAGGCCTGTTACATGATCATAACTTTTAATTGCAAATGCAAGTATTTTACCTATGTGTAGGAATTTTATTGAATATTGCTATATTTGCTATAGCATCAATATTATGAAGATATACTTGAAATATACCAAAGCACTCATACAGTATGTTTGGCAAAATCAAGTAACACTAATATGGGCACAGCATATAAGATGCAAGGATGGCCATTTTGAATATATAATTTAGTATACTCTTTAGAAATAGACCTTAAAGTCTAGTGGTAGTGAATGCAATGACTAAATTGGAAATATTTCCAAAGAATACTTAAACTGAACATATCTCACATGCAGTTCTACATGTGATATAGTAGCAAGAAGCTGGCATAAACTGCTGATCCAAATAACACCTATTGGTAAGTAAAAGCCATTCATATATTTTGAATACTAACACTAGGTTCTTTGCTATTGCAATCCCTCTAAAAGCATAAAGATCCCTGGTGTTTCTTTGTCTCCATTATAGGTCACACTAAATGTGCAGGCTGCTGTGTAATGGGGAGCCGGAACATCTGTATGGTGTTTGATGGCTTTCCCTTCTCCCTGTTTATGTCTTGAAGCTGGCAGAGTTCCATCAGTTCACTGTGTCCAGGTCAGCAGGAATATTCTGCAAATTGTTTGACAGCTGCTCACTATGAGGTAGCTTAGTCTCAGCATTCCAAGCACTTATTGAATTTTCAGGCTTATTGAGCAGGAGACTTGGGCATGCTTATTGTCATAAAAATATTTTTCAGCCAGATGTTAAAAGATATTTTGACAAGAAATCAAGTTGTTGTCTGAAAGCCAGTGCTGCCTCTCCAGAGATCTGCAAAACAGTGTGCTGAATGACAGCAGGCAAGGATCGCCTCTCCTTCTCAAAAGAAGGACTCTGGATAGGTGCTCAAAAAGAGTCTGTGTGCAATTACAGCAATCTATGACAAATACACTATAACAAGAACGCACCACAGAACAGTCCACTCTTTTTCAACTCTGTTCCCTCTCTTAACACCCTTTATGTGCTTATTATTCTCTATGCCATTTCTGAACACTGAACCCATAGTAAGCATCAAAGAATAACTATCAGCAAAATGAGGCATTGAGGTTTTATTTTTGCTTCTGCATTACAGGATAAATGTGTTTTCTTTAGTTTATTTAGAGCTCAGTGCCCACAAAACAGGCTTCAATGAATTCAACTATCAAATAAGCCTGGAGTTCTGTTCTCTCATGCAAGGGAAATAAAAATATTTGCTTTTTTCAGGCTTCTGTAAAGAATCCGGAGCCACATTGTTATCAAGGTGAAAAAATTAGAACAGACGAATTATCTTAAAATTGTAATTTCTAAATTATTGATTCATTCTGTGCCAATATTAATCCCGTTGCAATATGAAAAGTACTCACAGTGTAACACAATTAACTCTCTTGATCATGTACATTTTCTTTCCATCTTGCTCTGTGGTTGAGCTGTTCTTAAATGAAAATGTGGAAGATAAATACTAATAAGGTGGATTTTTCTCATAATAGTGGGAATGAGTTAAGTATTTCCTCTTCTAAATTATATAACTGTCACAAGAAGATTCATGTTAAGCTTTTTATTATAGCTCTCATTGTATGCTTAGTCATACACTGTGCCAGCCAAATTTTAATGTCCTATCCTATATAGTTGGGGAGATACATGGTACAACAAGAAATACCTCTAAGTATTTTTGCTGTTTATAATATCTACACCTCAGGCAAAACGTTTATACATGCTTCTAATGAAAGCACAGAAAATGAAAGTATTAAATTCCAAAGTTTAAAAACATTAAGGCTTACATGTTTTCTAAATTGGGATGTTGTTAAAATTATATCTCCTTCTTCAGAAAATTAACACGAACAGTAAACATTATGAACTTTTTTGTATTTTCTGGAGTTTTAAGTTTGATGTCATAGAAATATGATTTCATCTACTGTGGGTGGTTTCAGTTAGTGATTATATATAGAGGACAGAGTTCACTCTGTAACTATCACAGTGTACTATAACAATGGTGGTAGAATATTAATTATTACTGAAAGATATTGACTAATAGAGGTTCTAAATATATCTCTTGGCTAAGTGATTCTCTTTCAAGTTCACTAGCTAAAACCAGGAATAAAATAAATATTAGACAGATAAAAATCACTATGTCTTTTCACAGGGTAATTTCATAGCTATCTCAACAACTTGTGTCATTCCTTTATAATGACCCAGAGCTGAAAGTACTAAAGAGAAAATGATAGTACGAAATTGATTTAAATCACCAATTTATCTCTCTACTTTTCTATGTTGATATTCCTTTTTATTTGTTGTTTTACAAACGGGGCACAATGTAGCTCAGGTTGAACTCAAACTTCTCATAATCCTTCAGAATGCTGAAATTACAAGTCTGTGTCACAACATGCAGTTTCCTCCTTTGTCTATAATAATGGGAATTATAGTATTAAATATTATATAGTATTCATCAAATAAAGCTTAGACTTCAGAACTCAGATATATTAACTGACATATGAGAACAAATCTGGGCATATTAATGGGGTTTCATAGGCATACGTTATATAATGTATCAGAACTTTACAAATGTTTTCTTCTGCCATTTTGAGCAATGCCATGCATAATTATAATTTATAGCTAATCCACCATGCAGAGAACTGACAAAAGAATTCTGCTATCACTTAGTACCCATTGATTAAATATTTCCAAGGTAGCTTCTCCCTATTATTCTACCCAGCTTCTGGAAGACAGCCTTCAGTTCTCTCAGCTTTAATTATACTAACATATTAAATCATGTTTACAAGTGATATTATTTGATATTATTATTTGTCTATACCTGACTTTTTTCATGCCATACTCTCTAGTTTCTCCTATCTGCTAAAAAGTTATTGACTTTTACAGTTTGTCTGACTGAGTAGTATTTTGTTCTGTATATATATGGTATTTTCTTTAGGCATTGTGTTGATGGATACTTACTTTGTTTTTATTTATTGTCTATTGTGAAGAGTGTTGTGATGAACATAAAAGTGAAGTGTGATTTCATTTAAATTTCATTTATATCAAACTAGCAACATTTCAGATTCATATAGGAATCTTGGTTTTAAGTTTTTGAAGAAATCCCCATGCTGCTTTCCACAAAAAATGCACTAATTTACAATCCTATCAACAATGTATAAGGGTTTTCCTTTTTCTACCTTTACTCTGATGCTTATTGTTTTCAGTATTTTTCATAACAATCATTCTTACTTGGATGAAGTGATAAGTGACATCTCATTGAGGATTTGATTTTCCCAAATAATCACTAATCTGAGCATTTTACCTGTTGGGAGTATATGTTTTCTGAAATGTCTTTTGACACTGTCTTTTTTACACTGAGCTTTTGGATTTGGGTTATTGATTATTTGGAATGCCTTACACATTCTAGATACATTTCTCTTGTCATATGTATAACTTTCAATAGTTTATTTCATTCTTCAGAATGCCAAAAGAGGGCAAGAGCCTGAAGCAGTGCTTGTGTTAAAGGTAGCAGTGTTTCTCTGCATAGTAGGGCAGTTGCACATTTGAACTCAACATCATTTGAGACAGCATGAATAAGACGTGGACATGCCCAAACAAGACACGATCCCATCATGAAGATAGATGTTGGGCATTCAGTATGCCTGTTACCTTCTGAGAAAGGGGAGAAAGAGTTTACTATAAGAGTGTAGACCCTGATAAATTGATCGTACTTCTGTGAAAGACCACGTATTAAAAAGGATTTGATGAACACAAATTAGTCTTGATGTGTTTTAATAAATAAACAAATAAATAGATGAATAAACAAACAAATAAACAAATAAATAAATAAATAAATAAATAAATAAATAAATAAATAAAAGACATGTAGGCTCAAGAGATGACTCTACACTTAAGTGTTCTTGCTGTTGCAGAGGACTGTGATTTTGTCCCAGGTACCTATAGGGCAGCTCACAAGTCTTTGTACTTCCAGGTTCAGGGTATCTGATGCTTTCTTCTAGTCTTCATGGGTACAGCACTAACTCAGTACACTTACATACATTGAGGAAAAACATCCAAACACATAATATCAAGATTTTTTCTTTCTTAATTGAAAAAAGTGAATTTCATATTATATATTGTGAGCAGTTTCCCTTGCTCTAACTCATTCTATATCCTTTCCACCTACTCACCCACTCAACTCTACGCTCTTTTTTTCTTTCTCTCTTTAGAAAGCAAACAGACAAAAAAACAAAAATAGAAACAAGCAAGTATAACATAAAAACTAAAGAAACCACAATAAATAAATATATCCATACTTTTTGTAAAGGACACAAACTTAGGCGGGAGGGAAAAGGGGTGTACTCAGGAAGAGTTGGTGATATGAATGAATATGCTCAAAAGACGTTATATGAAACACTCAACTAATAAATATGTAAAAGTAATTAAATGCTTGTGTACTATAAGTTTTCAGAAAAGTGTAAAGTAAAAGCAATTCATAATCTAAGGATAACTACAAAACAAATAATAAAAAAATATTTTTCAGTATATCAATTTTACAAAGAAATTCTAAGTAAAATTTAGTTTAGTAAGAGACATTTCACTATTGTTTCTTTGAATGGATAAGTATTTTATGGAAGTAAGTTCACTGTGTTCTCAATGGAGAAAATCCCTTTTCCCAAATAATATAATATGTACCCAACAAATCCATCAATCCCACAATAAAGAGCTCTGAACACACCATAGTGTTTGATAATGTAATTTACTATGAAATATGTATTAGTTACTGGCTTCTTCTAACATTCACATTATAAAAAGCTTTGACATTCAGGCCACGGTTATTGATGAATGATGTTTGTTCATGTAAGAAAGGGAAAACCAGATGGAGAAAGATAGAAGATTAAAAATAGAGAGGGGTTGGAGACACTGTCATTTAAGAAGAGTTGAAATGCTTCAAAGTAGGAAACAGCTGCAAATTTGAATTGCTGTGGGAAAATAATAAATTTGGATGTGGCACAATGTAATCCAAAGACTTTGTGGCAATTTGGAAAAATTATGTGTCATGCATTAAGTGCCTCATGATAGAAAAGGGCATGTGTAGAGACCACATATTTGACAGAGTAAGGATTAGGTGATTAGAGAAACACTATCCAGCCTTCCTAAAAATGAATATATCTCAGTTGCTTCATTCCTTCCTATAAATATCATCTCTCCTTAGATACAAAGCAGTCTCACATTCTGTATGTGAAACTGATATCACTTTGTGGCTTAAGTATCATTGATCCCCTAAACTGGCCTTGGCAAACAAATATAGTATCAAGGCTAGTTTCATTAATGAAGTGGGTATGTAAGGAATTATATTCAAATAGGATTGTTTTTTCTTCAAATTCTTAAATATAAAAGAGATTGAACTAATTATTTTTTTAATTTAAACTACAATATTTTCTTTCTAGTGGAGTGATTTTATAATTTTCAATTTTGCCTTTCACTCCACCAATTAAATTTTAGCTCCATGAGGTGGAGTTTCTGACTTTAAGTATATTTCACCCTGAAAAGGACTATTCTCCTGTTTTCCTCAGTTAGATTTGTATGTACTTTAGATGTAGTATTGTTATGCATTGCATAATCTGCAGTGATAAATAATGGATAGCTAGCCATGTGCAATACACTAATAGACCATGTTTAATGCATTAAATAAAAGATTATTCATAGACAAAAATTATTATATTATTAATCAGTCACAGTTGTAGGAAGATAGTTAAAAATTAATTAATTATGTTTCATAATTTATTTGTATTGTTAGATGCACTAATTAAAAGCTTTATTTTTATTTGTCTTTATTCTTCTTTCATACAATGTATCCCTACTGCAGCCTCCCTTCTCTTACCTCCTCTCAGTACCCCCATACATATACCTCACCTCTCTTTTTCACAAAATCCACTCCTCCTCCATTTCCCTTCAGAAAAAAGCAGGCCTCCCAGTAATGTCAACCAAGCATGGCATGTCAAGTTATAATAAAACTAGGTACCTCTCCTCATATTAAGGCTGGACCAGGCAACCCTGTAGGAGGAAAATCACCCCATGAGCAGGCAAAAGAGTCAGAGACAGCCCTCACTCCCAATGTTAGAAGTCCAAAAAAACCCCAAGATAAACAACCACATATGACCTAGCTCAGACCCATGCAGGCTCCATTATTGTCACTTCAGTCTCTGTGAGTCCTTATGAGCCCTGCTTAGTTGATTCTGTTGGCCATATTTTCTTAGTGTCCTTGATCTCCTGCAAGACCCATGTCTTCTGTGAGGCTCCCCAAGTTTTGCCTATTTAACTAAAAGATGGACTAAAGATCCTCAGTGATAAGCATATTTAAAAATCTCTTGCAAGTTTACAAGACTTACTATTGTTAAGTGCTAGTTATTTTCACAATCCAATTTCAATACCTTTTCAATTTGTAATAATTTGACACTGTTGTTGTCATCAAAAGAATGAACCTAAGAGCATGTCAGTTCAAAATATAAAAATATATTTCATCTTCAATTAATGTACATGAACAGTTAAATAAAGGATGGGGCAAGTCTACTTCTTTCATATTTCACTTAACATTTTTACATTTTCTAATTGACTAGGAGTTTAGCCAGCTAAGTGCTCCTATCAATACTTAATTGGAAAACTAGTAAGAAGTCATTCATCTTCGGGACTTAGACTCAGATAAACAAAACAAATGCATGTAACAGAGTTTAATATAGGTAACCTAAAGTTTAAAAGTTGAAATTTAAAAATTAAAGTTAAAATGACAGTTCTAGAAAATATATCTTATCATATAAAATGGCTCGAACCTGAATGCTACAAGAAATTGAATCCTAATAGTCATCCATAGAAATGACTGAGTACTAAAAGAAAATCATTCTGTCAGTAACTGAGGATACATCCTATATATACTCATGATTATTTCTATCACTTCTGTTAATCTGGTAGGTACTTGATTTATTAACAATTTTTAAAGATTTAATAATATGATGAATATAATATTTGAAATCTAATCATTTCAAAGTTTTATTACATCATACTTCAGATTCTACTACTGTGATAGAGAATGACAATATATATATATAAATACTAACATAAATGTTTCCAGCAGTATGAAATGATAATATTAAAGAGAAAAAAGTATTTATACACACATTTCATTATAATAACATCAGAAACCATACAAAGGCACACTAAAATAATAAGATGATGTTTGTGTCAAAAATTTAGAAAGCATTTAAAAGTGTTTCAGCTTTTTCATTTATTATATTTTACATCCCAAATGCAGTTTCTCCTCCCTTATCTCCTCCTAGTCCCCCTCTCTCTTCTCCATCATCTACTCCTCTGTTTCTCCTCAGAAAGGGACAGGCCTCCTATGGATATCAAACAACCATGGCACATCAAGTTGCAGTATCACTAGTTACCTCCTCTCCTATTAAGGCTGGACAAGGCAACCCTGTAGGAGAAAAAGATCTCAAACACAGGCAACAGAGTCAGAGACATCCCCTGCTCCTACTGTTAGGAGTCTGACAAGAAGACCAAGCTACACAACTGCAGGGGGCCTAGGTCAGTTCTATGCTGATTCCCTGGTTGTCAGTTTGGCCCCTTTGATATCAGGTTAGCTGATTCTGTGAGTTTTCGTGTGGTATGGTTGGCCCTTGAGTTTCTGTAATCCTTCCACCCTCTCTTCAGCAGGATTCCCTGAGTTCTGCCTAATGTTTCTGTGGGTCTCTGCATCTGTTTCCATCAGTTCCTGGGTGAAGCCTCTCTGATAATTGGGCTAGGCAACAATCTATGAGTATAGCAGACTATCATTAGAAATCATTTCATTGATTTTTTTGCCAGTCTTGTTTGGTTCTATCCTAGGTCTTTTAGCTGTCCAGCCTCTGGGTCCTGACCCTCCAGACAGTGTAAGAGATGAGATCGTTCTTTCTAATAGTATGGGTCTGAAGTTGGACCAGTCATTGGTTGGCCACTCCTATAATTTCTGCACTACTTTTACCATAGCACATCTATTAGGCAGGAAAAGATTGTAAATCAAAGGCTTTTGAGCTGTGTTGGTGTAATAATCCCTCCACTGGAAGTCTTGCATGTTTACAGGAGATGGTCAGTTCAGGATCTTTAACCCCCAGTGCTATGAATTGCTTTGGTCCCCCTCATAGATTCCTGGGAGTTTCGATTGCACCAGCTTTCTAGCTTGTCTAAAAGTCAACTAATCTTTTTGTTGTTGTTGTTGTCATTTCAATATTTTATTTACTTAAGTTATTTAATTTACATCCTGACCACAGTTTCCCCTTCGTCCTCTTCTCCCATTACCCCTCCCTTCAAGTTCCCCCTCAATCCATTCCTCCTCTATTTCTGTTCAGAGGAGGGCATGCCTCCCATGGATATCAACAAAGCATGACATATCAAGTCACAGTAAGACTAAGCTTCTCTCCTTGTATTGAGGCATTCCAGTATGAGGAATAGGTTCCCAAGAGACAGCCAAAGCATTAGGGACAGCCCCTCCTCCCATTGTTAGGAGTCCCACAAAGAGACGAGGCTACAGAACTGTCACATACATGTAGAGGACATAGGCAGGTCCCATGCAGACTCCCTGTGTCAGCTATTTTTTTTTTTTTTTTTTGGTTTTTCGAGACAGGGTTTCTCTGTGTAGCTTTGCGCCTTTCCTGGAACTCACTTGGTAGCCCAGGCTGGCCTCGAACTCACAGAGATCTGCCTGGTTCTGCCTCCCGAGTGCTGGGATTAAAGGTGTGTGCCACCAACGCCCAGCTGTCAGCTATTCTTAATACATTAAGAATTGCCATACTTTCATTTTAAAACAACCAATTTATTTAAAAAACAACAAATTATATATTAAAGAGAATTCACAATAAATTAAACTTTCCAATAAATATGTAAAAGGAAGTTAAAATAAATATATTTTCCTATGTATCCACGTGGCAAATACCTTCTCATATTGTCATTACAGGATTTTGGAAATGTGGCTGCCATAAATAACAGAACATTTATTGAGAACATATTACAATATTAAACAAATGATTTCAAATTTCAGTTTTATTTCATCCAAGAACAAAAATCCCATATTTTTGAGATTATTCTGGGTAAATACTGATGGATATAGACAAAACTTTACCTACAATATGTTAAAATTAGCTTACAATATGCTAATTAAAGTAGCAAAAGAAGACTAGAAATAAATGTTCCAAAACAGAAAATGTCTAGTTAAAATTTGGCTACATTAAAATAACCATCAGAGCAATAGTAGACACTATGATTTTAAGAATGGAAACTTATTTGCATTTTGCTTAATTTATTTAAATTTGACAAGGAACATTATTCAGAAACAAACTGAGAGTCAGATCAGACTTACAACAGATGGTTCCTTAAGTTAGAATACTCAAGGGCATCACTTATTGTTTGAGGCTTTCTTCAATGGAGTCCAAAAGGAGGAGGAATTGATTTCTAAGGGTGGTGTATGAGTAGTATTCTGTTTTAAATGATGAGCTTGGGTAATGAATGCTTTATTTTATTATGCATGTCATTCCCCATGATGCATGACTTAAAATCATGCATCTGCATATTTATGCATAGGCAGAAGAGGGATAAATAGTGTTTTTCCCCTAAAAATTCACTCAAAGGATATAGTTTGCTTTACTGTACATGCACCCAAAGACAATTTAGACTTTATTAACTCCTTGCTTCTGAGCCCTACATGTTTTAGGATTGGTTTGAAAGAAAATGGGGCATCACCATAGGGTTGTCCAGGAGAAGCCACCGACTGCACTGTTTGCAGCAGGCCATGGACAGTACTTCATGCAGGAAAAAGGTTGTAGTTTGCTATGGACACAAGTAGGAAAGGAGTGTATATGTAGCTCACAAGGAGCATCCTAGGTTACTAAGGTTTCCCTGTTCCTGACTTCCAGAGCCACTAAGTAGAACCTTTCCCAAATGTGCTCCTCCCTTGGCTGTTTCTCTCTCACCATAAGAGAAAGTAGCCACATTGTCTCTTATGAAGTGACTCTGCACCTCCCTTAGAAGTTCATTAGTTACTACTGGTTAATTTTTTATGTTAGCATTTTCCAGTGCACATTACTAGAGGGGTTTCTGTTGTCTGATAGGAAGCTGACTGCCATAGAGCTCCAACTGCTAATTTTTCTCCTCTGTATGCACCTATTTGTGAATTGCTTTTGTTTATTTTTTAATTTATTGAAATTTCATAAAATATATTCAGATTATGGTTTCCCCTCCCCAAACATTTTCCAGTTCCCAGAAACCACAATTTTAAGAATGAAAACTCATCTGAATTCTAGATAAAAGTAACCGGAGTTCTAAATAAAATGTCAGTGTGCTTCAGTTTTCTTTTGTTATTGCTTACATTTATTTATTTTATAATTAATAGGCCTTTGTAATTGAAACTAAGAGTTTTGATCAAAAGAAGATTATATTTAATTTCTAACACACCATTGAAGTTTGTATTTCAATTATTTAAAATAGAAAATATATGACATAATAGAAAATTGTGCTATAATTTATGCTCATAATTATGACTAAATTAGCCCCCAGAGAAAGAAAATGAATGGAGAAAAAATAAAGTACATTCAGACTAGTTACAGTAATCTCCATTAAGCGGTTTATTTGAGCTAAGGAGCAACACACCATTGCAACACTGTGTTTCTTGGTCTTTGGCAAAATGAGTCGGTATGTGCATGTTGTTCCTCAAGACATTAATAGTAAGTCACTTGGGCATGGGCATGGCAGACTAGGAATCAAGAGGCTGAGTCAAAAACAAAACAAAACAAACAAAAAAAAACAACAACAAGGCATCTGCCTTCTACCACAGTTTTAGTTATGCAAAGGGTCAAACACAAATAGGTCAGCTGAAGCAGCATGATGTAGTTTAGTTTTAAAACCTTTAAATATAAAATTTCTTTTCAACTTCACAGTTCTCAATTTCCCATTGAACTGTAATATTTCTAGTTTGAATACTTGCATCCCAGACCAGCATATGTTATCTATAGCCAGAAAATTGCCAGAGGCATGTAGATGAATCATATTTCTGATATTGGCAAGAATAAAGATCCTAGGAATATCACAATGTACAGTTCAATATCTTCCACCTTGTGTTGTTTCTTAGTAATGGCAAGCAATTGGAAAACAGGATTGACATAAAAAGAATGAATTGGGTATTTTAAAACTACATATAATTTAACCTGGGTTGCAAAACTCTTATAATAAAATTTCCCTTACCTATTATAAGGCATGTACTTGAAATTTACTCTCAATAGCAGCACAACAAAGTCTTTGTTGCACAATTTGTACTCTGCACAAAGATGCCTAGCCAAAGATGTGCAGGATAGAATGTAAATACTTTCTGTATTCTCTGTGATAAGCAATATACCAGAGGAAGGAAAACTTTTTCTTATTTGTCTGTTCAGAGTATATTTTTTTTTTCTAATTTGTCCAGAGAAGCAGTAAATACTAATTGTGGACCAGGTTAATAACAAATGGTTCCCAGAACCTTCATATTTGATAAGACAAGAACATCATTAAAAAAACAGGATCAGAGTATAAAGAAACCACAGTTTTAATGTTGATTGAATTAAAAAATAATTACTATTTAACATGCCCAGCAAATGATCGAAGAGCAGCAGGCTCTCAACTGTAAATTACCAGCTAGAAAGCTACCATTAGACAGGAAAAGTGGATTCACATGAAAAAATAAATTAAAAATACTACTGACAAGAAGCAGTTGCTTTTAAAAGGATTTCTACAAAGGAAAAATCCCTTGAAGCTTCACAGTTGCACTATGTAATGAACATTTCTAATGGGCAAACTATAAAAACATGGCTAGAACCTCCAAAACCAAGCACCAGGGAAAGATTTTAAATATATTAGTAATATGACTGTTATGATTTGAAGTTCTCAAATATTAGAAATATAACATCAATTCAATATAATAAGTTTACAGATAGAGAATGGGTTCAATTCACTACAGAACCTACCATTTACAGAGTATGATGACTAACAGACAGAAATATATTGACATAGGTGGCATAAACAAAATAATTTTTCTTTCCCAATACTTTTAATATAATTTGGGTTGCATTTTGTGTTTCTCTTCTATAATTCTTAGAGGTGAGATAGCACTGATGAATTTTACGGAAATTCCTCAAACAACTCAGCTACATTCACATTTCCACTGAAGGAAATTATGTAACCCTTTCTTAGAGGACTTAGCTGTGGAACTGTACGATGTGTAATTAACACTTTCATGTGGCATTAACAATTTTGTTAGCACATTACTTTTTAATATTTGCATTAGTCTTATAAAAGAGATTAAAAAGACTGTAATTTCCATATGGAAGATTTTGCAGTTGTAAACCAAGGAAATAATTACTTTAATCACATTATGAAACAATACAATATTTTCAACTTATTTTTTAAAATATATTCCTTCTCAGTCAATCTAGAACCATGGTAGCTGCTGAGATTTGTGCAAATACTGTTTTAAATAAATGAAGTACAACTTTCAGTCTTGCCTGTCCTCCTACCAAAGAAAAGGACAAAAGTTAATAAATATTGTCTTGTTAATGACCCATGAGGCAGATACATATATATGGATTCTTATATTTTCAAATAAAGTGATGGATGACATAGATAAAGAACTCAAAGTGAAAAATTCATTAATTTTGATGTCCATAATATATAATAAAATCTGATTACTTCTAGAGGAAATAGATACATGAAGATAAGTTATTCATTAAATTTGCAATATATATTTATTTTCATAGAATTAGTTTATTTAGGCATATGTAGTGCATTTCAGACATTTCAAAGTCTGTTGCAAGTGTATTTTATAATAGCTGTTATAATGGATGAATTGAATGTATAATAAAAATCCATTGTGGAGCAAGTCGAGAGTCACACCAAGTAAGGTAATAGAGGGCTAGAAGCTGACTTTACAAAGACTTTGGACAAGTGCAATCTGGATTTTATTCTCAGTGCAATTGCAATGGCATCATAGGATCCTGGCTCATTTGGTTTTGTAGAACTACTCCTTTTTGGATTGTCCATGCATCTCACAGAAACTTGAGTCTACAGTGCTAAAATTGTGAGGTTCATTGAAACAAAGTATTATTAGGTACTGAAGAGAATTAATAACTATTATTTCACAACTGGATCTAAACACATATAATAATTTTGGTGACTAGCATTCTTGTACCTCTATAGATACGAAGATCAAATGTTCACTTGATGCCTTCATTTATTTCCTTCTAAAAAAAAAAAACCCAATTCAGAAAACTTTGGATTCAGAATCAAGATCCCTAGTGTCTCTGCAGTACTCACACCTGTTCCTGTTTTGCAAGGGATTAACTACCAGCATAATGTTACTTCCATTATAATCATTTCAAGATGCTGGAAAGTCAAATTTCTCCTTGTCATGATTTAGGTATTTGATTCTTTAAAAGTGGACAAAGAAATGGGCAAACATTTCATTCATCAAATTTCTTTTTTCATTTCAATCAATTATTACAGTCTGTGCTGCTTTAACTTATGGTTACATCAAGACAGTAACAAACACATTTGTCTTTGTGTTGTCATGCAGTTCAAACATTTTCTTGACAAGAAGTGATGGCAGAAAATACAGATATTCTTCAATGCAGAATCCTAATGAAATCTAGTTAGGTCCTTCCTCATTCAGAATCATGAGTGCCTGTTCATTTATTCAACTATAAATTTGCTCAGTTGTACTATGTATTTTCATCATAAATGAGCATGAAAATTTTTGTTCAAGTCCTGGTACTAGAAACCTAACAAACTACTCGAGATAATATTATGGATCTTAGAAATGAACCTAAACCTGCTACTTTCATAAACCAGTATTCTAAATAAACACTTATTTTAAATAAATACTTATTCTTATACCGATAGATACGTTTAGCTCTCACCACTTATAATAAAATAAAATACAACCTTTGCAACATATGAAGACCACAACAGAAAGCCAAAACTCCTCAAAGTGCAGAAAACAATTGACCATGGAATATCCAGCCATAATGGATACATTTTAACACAATTCTTACACCCAAAGCAATATCATAGAAAGTATGTAGACAGATTGCAAGAGCCACAGAAAGATGAAGTCTAGGGCTAGATTGTGCCTGTTAGGTATGAGAATGAATCATACCTGTGATACTACAACAATATGGTAGCCTATCAAAACAATAACACTAATAGACATGCTAATTTGGAGGCAGGTAAATCCTTACTGACCCTACCTCTAAACAAAGAACTATAGGCAAATAAAGTATAATAATAGAGGGAGAGTTAGTATTCCTCAGGGATGAACCCTCATATAGACTATTAGAGTCAAGTGGTCAACCCTAAAAACATGTATATAAACAATAAGCAGATTCAATAATGATCAAAGAGAATGAGGCTTGAATTTGAGAGAGGGAGTTTAGGTGGCGAGGAATATTGATGATACTGAAGAAAAAAGGATATGAGAGGTGTTTGAAAAGAAAATGGAAGAGAGCAAATGATACAATTGTGTTTTAGTTAAATTTCATGAGTCAGTTTATACTAACGCTTAGGCTACTATGTGATGTGTGAATAAAAGTATTACAAAATTTTGATTTGTACATTTCTTTTTTATTAATTTATTATTTGTTCATTTTACATACCAACCACAGTTTCCCCTCCCTCCCCTCATCCTGCTCCCCCCACCTCCCCCAACCCACCCCATCCACTCCTCAGAAAGGGTAAGGCCTCCCATGTGGAATCAACAAGACAGGACCAAGCCTGCCCCCCCCTCCACACACACACCCTCATATCAAGTTGTGTGGCTTGGTCTGCTTGTGAGACCTCTGGCAGTGGGACCAGGATCTATCCCTGGTGCATGAGCTGGCTTTTTAGATTTGTATGTTTCAAAACAGAATATTGTGTAGAGTAAGAAATATAACACAAGGATAAATTAATGTACTTCTTTTTAATTTAGAAAACTTCATATCTTTATTTTCTTATATGATTTTACAAAACAATTAAAAGTATAATCCCTTGTTGAGCAGTGGTGGCTCGAGTCTTTAGTTCTAGCACTCTGGAGGCAGAAGCAGGCAGATCTATAAGTTCAAGACCTGCCTGGTCTACAGAGAAAGTTCCAGTACAGCAAGAACTACATAGAGAAACCCTGTCCCCTGTCTTGGAAAACAAACAAATGAAACCATCAACCAAACAAGAAAAAAACTTAAAAAATTATATAATATACAAATATATAAGAAAAACAGAAGTATAATCCCAGTATTGTTCCTTTGCCTTTGTCAACATGTACAGAAATATTCATATATTTCCCACTCTATCAATAAGAAAAAGCAGCAGTGTATCCAACATGCTCAGAAAATGCTCAGAAACATCATGATGACATCTTTCCATCTTAATTTATAGACATTTTCATAACCAAGTGCAATTAAAAATAGTATTCCAATAAAGAGGCGTTCCACTAATGCAAAATAGAAAAACAACAATCACAACATTCTAGTATGATTGTAGTTTATTTTTATCTCTTTGTTAGTACTTAACCATAAACAAGGCACAGTTCACATGGATTAACATTTAATCCTTGTAAAATCTTTAGAAGAAATAATTCAGTTTATAGCTAAGAAAATTGAATAAAGGAGAAGTTGTAAAATGTAACTAATTTCACACACTTAATGAGTGTTGAAGCTGAGTTCCTATATAGCTTGCCTAGTGCCAGTTAGTTCACATAATTACCACTCTATAGAGAAGCTGTGATCATCTTCATAAAATAGTTATAAACTTCATAGAATAATTTTTATAGCACCTCAAATTAAGTCAATGACATCATGTAAAAACAGTTCAGAAATAATCCATATTTTATACAAAGGAACACAGTAACCATGACTTAATAGACTATGCGTTTTGATGTTGTTTTACTTGAATTAATTGCAAACAAGTATTGTTTAATGAAAGAGCATGAAAGAAACGGTTTCCTATGTGATAGGTGAACCATGATAATTTTCTTTCACTAGTTATTCATTATATTTGACTGTCTTTGCAAGACACAGAGGTTATGCATGTTTGTTAGTACAATAGCTAATTGAGAAGCAAATCTGTTGCTATCTTTTGCATAGTATTTTCTTATATTTAGTTTACCCACCAATGTATTTAATGTGGTCATTAGTATCATGATTTCTTCAAGAGGATGCTTCAGATGATCCTTGGTTAAAGATTCTTTGTTTGTTTGTTCTTTATAAATGTACGAACTATAGATTTTAGTTAGTACTTGAATTCTGTACTGGGTCACAGTTCAAGTTTTAGAGTTAGAGTTACCTGGGCTCAAATATTACCTTAACAAAAAAGTAAGTATGTGGACTCTGGCCAGTTGCTGACTCTTAATTTTATGACTCAGAGGATACTTAAAAAAAGACAATAATTAATATATTACACTTTAAATACCAAAGCACTTTTCCAGATACATAGTATGTACTTATTAAGAACATGTAAATTGTACTTTATGGGTTTTTATGAGACTTGTTTTGTCATTCACTAATATATTTTTCAGTCATGTTTATAAATGTATTTTAGTTTGTACATTTTCCACATTTATTTTAAAACAATTTTTGATATACATATAATTTTACAACTAATCAACTATTAAAGGAAGCCAAGTTGATGAGAACCCACTATTGCCATTTCAAGAAACCAGTGTAGTTTCTTTTGTTGTTGTTGTTTTATTTTTCATATATTGAAAATAGTTTTTTTCATGTAATATAGCCTAATTACGGTTTCCTTTCCCCCTACTCCTCCCTATTCCCTGCCTCCCACCTGTCACCTCCCCTCCCATCTAAGTCCACTCCAATTTTATCTCATTTGAAAAGAAAGGGGCTGTTGTGTTTTTGTCATTATTTTAATTTTTGTATTTGTTTTCTTTTGGGGTGTTCTATTTTGTTCTCTTGGTTTTGAGGAGTTTTGTTGTATAGTTTTTGTTTTTGTTTTTTTGAGAAAGAATTTAAAGTCGGATGGGTAGGGATGGGGAGAGGACCTGTCTGTAAGGACTTGGAAGAAAGGAAGATGTAGGGTTTCTTTCGTGTGTGTATGTGTGTGTGTGTGTGTGTGTGTGTGTGTGTGTGTGTGGCTTTTATTTTTTTAACTCTTTTGATGCTCTGCCACCTAGCTCTCAAATAAATACACAGAGACTTATTCTTACTTATGAATGCCCAGCCTTAGCTTGGCTTGTTTCTAGCCAACTTTTCTAACTTACATTATTCTATTTCTCCTTAACTACATTTTGCCTCTGATTTTTCTTTTTTTTTATTTTTTTTTTTTCTTACTCCATGATTACTGTGTTATGTCTATGTTGTTTTTTTTTTCTTTTTTTTTTTTTTTTTTTTTTCTTTGTGATGCTATTTCTTCTGTTTCTATTACATTCATCTCTTTATTAGACCAATCAAGTGTTTTAGGCAGGCAAAGTAACAAAGTTTTACAGAGTTAAACTTTGCAACATAAAAGAATACAGTACATATTAAACTAATATTCCACAACAGGAAGAATGTGATCAAATATATTTCAATTAAAAAAGTGTTTTAAATGATAAAATATATTAAAAAAGAAAAAACAGGTTTCTAAAATAAAAATAAATGATGGACTAGACATTGTTAATGTAATTCTTGCTTGTATATATTTTATATCCTTATTGTATATACTTTTTCTTATATCACTTATTTTTTTATTTTAAACAAAAAAGGGGGAAATGTGGTTGATAAAATGTGCACCCTAATTAACTTATCTGGGGGTCAGAGAACCAAACAGCCACTATATAAAACATAGAGGTTAGGCAGTGGTAGCACACGCCTTTAAATCCTAGCATTTCAGAGACAGAGATCCATCCAGATTTCTGTGAGTTCAAGGCCACACTGGAAACAGCCAGGCATGGTGACACACACCTTTAATCACAGGAAGTGATGGCAGGAAGCAGAAAAGTATACAAGGCATGAAAACCAGGAACTAGAAGCTTGTAAGCTTTTAGCAGCAGTTCTTCAACTGAGATCCATTTGGATGAGGACACAGAGGCTTCCAGTTTGAGGAAACAGGATCGGCTGAGAAGTCAGTGAAATGAGGTTAGCTGTGGCTTGTTCTGCTTCTCCGATCTTTCAGAATTCAGCCTGATATCTGGCGCTGGGTTATTTATTTGATTTTTTCGAGTTACATAATAACATAAAAAAATATGAATCTAGTGAGGAATCAGACATGCCATGTCATAAGCGGCAATTCTACTCAGAGCTGAAGCTATTGCTAGATTGCACTGTTTATTTTTGTTAGCTTATGTTTTGTGATTTTAACATGTTGTGTCTCTGACACTTTTGCCTATTCTTGAGACTATTTTACTCCTATTGGTTTGTCTTGTCCAGCCTCAATATGAAAAGGGTTTCATTGTCTTATTGTACTTCTTTGTGATGATTGGTTGCTGTTTCCTGGAGGCCTGATCCTTTCTTAAGGTAAATGGATGGGAGTGGATCTGGGAGAGAGGGGAGACAGTGGGCAAGCTGAGAAGAATAGAGGAAAGGGAAACTATGTTTGGGATGTATTGTATGAGAGAATAATCTATTTTCAATTTAAAAAGTAAAATTATATATATATATATATATATATATATAAAAAATATATATATATATAAACACAAAAGCAAAAATAATAAGATAAAACAAAAGCTAACATCAGAATTGGACAAATTTAATTAGCAAAGTATGGTTGTTCTTGGTTTATTCATAAGTATTTTTTCCTTTTTTTTTTTAGTTTTTTTTTCCAAACAAGGTTTCTCTGTGTAGCTCTGGTTGTCCTGGAACTCTCTCTGTTGATCAGGCTGGCCTCAAACTCAGACATCTGCCTGCCTCTGACTCCAAAGTGCTGAGATTGATGGCATGAGTCACCACAACCAGCTAGTATTTTTTTCTACACTAAAAATACTCAAAGTTAAATTTATATTCATGGCCATTTGAGCAGTGAATTGTTTCTTAATGTGTCTTTAAACATTGACATATTATTTTCATTGTTTAAATAAGTAGTGGATTAGAACCAATAGGTATTGCTCAGACTTATGTAGCATTTTGACAAGCTAATACTCATTCATAATGTGTTATTATAAAAAACATAGACATCTATGATCATATGAAATGATTCTAAGAAATATTTTTTCCATCCTAAAGGAAATAAAATATAATTTATCACAAATAGGAGAATGTGCACTTTGCAATTTTTCCACAAAGCTTCTGAGTTTTAAATGGAAATATAATAGTTTCTCAAAAGTGAATATTTATAACATAAATATTATAAAACCCACTATAATGGCTAATCACTATACACACAAATATTAGAGACTTGTTCCTCCATGGGTTTCTATTTGCTTCATTCTGTCTTCATAAACAGTTTTTGAGTAGAACATGTGTTCCCAAGTGTCAATCTGTATGACAGCTGAAACGCGGATCTAATTTCCAGTGTCTGCTTTTCTTCCCCATGCTGTAATTTACACTGTGCTAGTCACTGCATGCTCTGGCTCCTGTTTTGGTTGCGGAATTAACACCTCTGGATACTCCAGTTATCTCACAGCTGCCTCCACCTCTTTGGCTCTAGTCTTGTCCTCCTCCCCTTTACCCAGTCTGTCGGGACAAAAGTGACCTCATTGAATAAAAATCTTTCTTTAGTTCAGAGAATTATTTGAAACTGAGTCATCTACTCACATGAATTATCCTCATGGAGAACTCCAGAAACTTTCCACCTCTCACAAAATTAGCTTTGCTCAACAAAACACAACTTTCTTCTTATTCTTTTATTGAAAATAGGTTTTAAATAAAATATATCTGGTTGTGACTCTCCTCCCTCTTCCCTTCCCAGTTCCTTCCTTTATTTAAATAGTTTGGATATACTAAGCAATTTTAAAAAATCAGACTTAAAAAGAAAGCACCATAAGGCAAAAGCCTTTCTTGTGACTATTTGTGCTATTTTTTCTTTGTCTTCAGAATAATAACAATAAATAAAAGAAAGAGCTAGGGAAAGTAATCGCTTTAGCTACAAAATGACATTACAATGATCCTACTACATGCCCATGCCATATTAAAACAACAACAACAATAATAAAAGGCCTGTAATTCTTTCAAGTATTGTTTAGGATGAAATTACTGCAAAGATTAATTTTGATTAAAAATGAATTAAAGTTTGCTATACAATGTTCATAATTTATTTTTCCTAATATATGCATTTCAGACTATAAATAAATTTTAGACAGCTCTAACTGTATACTCAGAAACTGATATCTAATATTTTAAATATTATTAAGTTCAAATTATTTTACAATTTCAAATCTTAGGAACTACATTATTTATTGTTGTCCACAGTAATATTTAAATGCATTGAGAATAATAGAGGTATACTAACTTAATTATGTCTAGCAGAGTTGAACTGTGGTAAGAAAACTGAGTTTGCATAGTAGTGAACTTTGAAATGTGTTAAACCCTGAACTTTAAGCCCTGAAAACATACATACAAGCAGCATTATACAGACTGTGTAAGGTTTATTTACATGTTTAGGAAGATATGTATGTATGTTTGCATGTCTGTGACAACAATTAATGAAAAATGGCCATGAATTTCCAAAGGAGCAGGGAGGAGTATATCAGGTGTTTTGAGGAGAGGAATAGGAAGAGGGAAATGGTGAAATTATATTATGATCCCCAAAACTAAATAATAATAATAATAATAATAATAATAATAATAATAATAATTAGAAAGAAAACTTGTTTTATTGTAAGTAACTCTTATAAATATATGATTTTATTTCTCTTCCACTGATGGGCCATAAAGCCAGGCTCTCAGGAATGCTAAGCAACACCCTCCCACAGAGAAATATTATCAATATTTTCCTCTGTTCTTGAAAATAGTATTTTACAGTTACTGTGTATACACCTTGTATATGTATGTTGAATTTTAATAGTTGTTTAAATCTTACTTATTTTTATGTCCTTATTCTCCAAGTTACTTAATATGTTACTGAGAACAATTGTTAAAATATTGTCCTATGGCAGTGAACTTCCTGTGTTCCTTTCTGCTTCTGACAATTTTTCCTTTCTGTTTTCTGTACTACCTTGTTAATTTCATAGAAATCTTCAACCATTTTAGCTTTTGGTACCCAGAAATTTTATAAACATATCAAATTGAGTTAATATGTAACATGTCAAATGTTATAATAAGAGCACTAGATTTGAATGGATTAGTGTATTTTTATTTTTTTATCATTTATATTCAGTTTTATTCCTTGTGTTTTGAAATGACAGTGTAAGATTTTAAAGTGAGTCTCACAATATTTGTCTTTTTTCTGCTATGGCTGTCATTTTCTTTTCTTTTCTTTTCTCTTCTTTTTCTTTCTTTTCTTTTTTTTTTTTTTTTTTTTTTTTTTTTTTTTTTTTTTTTTTTTTTCGAGACAGGGTTTTTCTGTGTAGCTTTGTGCCTTTCCTGGAACTCACTTGGTAGCCCAGGCAGGCCTCGAACTCACAGAGATCCACCTGGCTTTGCCTCCCGAGTGCTGGGATTAAAGGCGTGCGCCACCACTGTCCGGCCATGGTTGTCATTTTCATGTTTAATGTACTCATTGATTTATTCGGGTTTCTAGTTCAGCTTATGCATTTTCTGTCTGACACATTCATTTTATGTCTTTATGCTCCCTATTTGCTACTTTTTTTTTTCTATTATTACACTTTGATTCTTTACTTTAAGATTTATGTACTCTTTTCCTAACAGTTTTAGGACACAAATTCGGTCATTTAAAATAATTTTTTTATGGTAAAACATGCCTTTAATTAGAGAAATCTGGAGGCAGGAATAAAAGGGAAAGGGTTCTTAATAATGTCTTCAGCCACCAACAGTTATTTCTCCCAGAGGACACAGCCCATTTTGTGCCTGGTTCCCATCTTCCCCAGATGCCCAGACAGTATCTGGTTCCTGTCACTTGTAACATCATAAACACTTGTTTAGCAATGGAAGACACTTTACTTAGTTTTTAAAAATCTTCTCTGAACATTTCAACTCTGTAGAAATCAAATGCAAAATATGTGCATTTTTAAATTATCTTATACTCAACTGTCTGGATCACAGCAATCTCCTACAGTGAGACACAGCTGGGGGGAGGTAAGGCCGTGCCAGTCTGCACACCCAATATTTCCTGGTGGAAAGCACTGGGGACTAACTCCTGTAACCTGGCCTCCATCTAAGAGTCCCTGCAATGCTGAAGCCAACTGGAATGGAAAACTAGAGCTCTCAGGATTGGGCCAGGCAGTGCTGGCCAGTGTGGAAGAAACATCATGATGACCGCGGCCCAGGGAGGCTAGTCTCAGTAATAAGATTGCTCAAATTTAGCTGTATATACACTTATCTACATGTCTTCTATAGCTAGAGATAAAAAAGAGCCGTTTAAGTTTGGAAAACCAAATCGCATTCAGCTCTGGAGCAGGCTGACTCTGGCCACACCCTGAGCCACTGTGAATTTGCCAGTGTTCTTCCGATTTACTGGAGTGATTTTAAAATAATTTTTTAACAGTCTCACATTTGTATCTCAAGAACTTTGATCACATTTACCTCCTCTCTCGCCTGCCTTCTGCTCCCATTGATCTCTCTTCAACTAGCACCACCATACCCTTCCCTCATTTCCTTTTTTTCTTCATTGTATTTGTATTTTAAGACATCATGAAGGTAGTCACAACTGCTGCATGCTCATGAATGCAATGTCTATTTTCACATTGCAATATCCAGATGACTGTTTTCCACCATCCTCCTCCATTTCTTTAGCTCATACCAGCATTTTACCCCTCCTTCTCTGACATTGCCTAGGGTTCGCAACAAGCGACATAGATGCCCTAGTAGGGGCCAAATATTCAAGCAGTAACTTATTCTCTCACTTTAACCAGTTATGAATCTCTGCTTTAACCATCACCCACTGTAGAAAGGAGACTTCTTGGGTTTGAGGCTTGTAGCTGCATGAGTCTGTGAGTATAAATATATTTAGAAGGAAGCTTATCTACATGCCATCGTATCTCTTTGTATTCTAACATTTTTGACATATGTATTGGGTTTTTATAATTTTTGGGGGGTTTTTTGAGACAAGGTTTCTCTGTGTAGTTTTGGACCTTTTCCTGGATCTCACTCTGTAGACCAGGCTGGCCTCAAACTCACAGTGATCTGCCTGCCTCTGCCTCCTGAGTGCTGGGATTAAAGGTGTGTGTGACTACCGCCCAGAGGGTTTTTATAAAATCTTCATAGCTTTAGAAAATAAAACTTTTTTACATCCCATCTTACTAATTTAGATACTTCATTGTTTATCATAAATACTCTTCTCTTTTTTTTTTAAGTTTTCATGTGTTTGTCACTACATCTCCTTCAATATCTTTTGACTTTGTTTGATGAACATGTTGATTGATACAATTAATCATTTCTTGAAATGTATCAACTGCTATCCTGTTCTATCTTTCTATGCTATTTTGAGGGAAATAAACTGCACCTCTATAGCACAAATGTTAAATTTTTATTACCCTATCTCCATGTCTCAAATTTTCTGTTCAGTATTCATCATCTGTGAATGCTTCATTTGGTACAATTTGTTATTATTTTCCAATTCTTATTTTCTCTTTTTATAAACATCCATTCTAACATTAAATCTCTGCAGTACAAAGTTTCTTACATATAAAAAGAACTGTAAAATGTCTTTCTGAAGGTCATCACCTCATATTTATGAATGCTTATAACAACTATGATGTAGACACAGTGAAAGAATTTACAGTAATAATTGAGGTTCTTTGTTGACTTTGAGCTCATCCAGAAAAATACTGGACAGAATGAGAATTACTCATCTATTTCCAGTGCCCTTAGAACTACATTACAAGACCTGGTTGATGATGACACTACAGTTTGGGTTACAGGACATTGGCAAGTCATGCCGGAACTGAGCTAGAAGTTTACTCCCTGTTGACTAGGTTTCACAATACCCAAAGCTGCTAATCAATATGCTAAAGGAGAAATCATTAGTGGCTGGGGAGTTCATATACACTAGTGGAGAATTTGCTATTGTTGTTTTGCTAAATGACCAGAGCCAAATTGCCATCTAAATACTTATTAGTCAAAACGTAGAGAATGTTTAACTGTGGTATGCTCATCCCTACCCAAGATACCTATATCAGTCAGTCAAAGACTCAAGGTTTGTTCCAGAAAAAAAAAGTAGAAATAATTTAAAAGCCAAGTTTGAATAGTAATCATATAAAAAGAGTGTCTTCTGTAAAAGACACAGCAAATTACTCATAAATTTATTGCAATTATCGTTACTTGCACAAGTCTTGCTCAAGATTAAGCCCCTCCCCACTTTATCATATATAATACAGGGGCTCCTGAGGGCCTTACACTCTCACTGAGAAACTATGATAAGTTAATAAATACTAGGGGAAGAGGTGATTTTTGTTGCTCATTTTCCAGTAACTCTCAGTCATGCTAATGTAAACAAACAAATTTAAATTCTGTGGATCAAGATGATAAAAAGACAGTTTTATACTGATGACTCTACTTAAACTTCTTCATCACAGCAACAAAAATGCTAAATGAATGTGAGAAAAGAACTTGCAGAGTGGAAGGATATTCTTGGTGTTTGCAGAGAGATAAGAAATGGTAAGGAAATACAGTAATCAGAATACATTACATACATGTAGACACAAAGAATAAATGTAAGAAATGAATACATTTCAAAAGAAAAAGACATCAAAGTTGTAAGATGCTCATTGGGAAGAAGAAGGGTTTCAGTAAGAGACAAAAGGGAATATGAGCAAAACTCAGTGTATATATGCATGACAATTTTAGTCCATAAAAATAAAAATTACAAAAAGAAGAATTGAATATTGATAGTCCCTAATGTTGGAGACTAAAAGTACTACAGAATTTCTCCCCAGATTGCTGTGAGGAAAATCAAACATTCATAAATTCTGCAATTGAAAAGAAACAAATTCTGTCAAAAACTTGAGAAGGTGAAAATGTGATTGTCTATTTGAATTCCCAAATGAATATGCAAATGAGATAAAACACTGATTTCACCTTTGACAGAACTTGAAGTTTTTATTTTCAGAAACTATATGATAATAAATATATGTTATTTGGGGACACTGTGTGTCTGGTGACCCTTTATATGGCCATGAAAAACTAATGTGTTTGAATATGACCATTTGTTGTCATTTATTTCAAGTCCTTTGAGAACAGCTAGAATTTAACATTCTCCATTTCTTGGTCTGCAAATGTTCAAGTGACAAAAAATACATATATCTGGTTTTCTTACCTTTATTTCCTTGCAATATTTTATTTATTTGGGTATTTTCACCTTAAATCCTTGATCTACTGTAATCTGTAAAATGTATTATTTTCTCGTGTGTGTGTGTGTGTGTGTGTGTGTGTGTGTGTGTTGTATAAGCATGTGTGCATATGTTTGTGCTCATCTGTGTCAGTTGTCTTTTCTTATCTTTATTTCCTTGCAATATTATATTTATTTGGGTATTTTCACCTTAAATCCTTGATCTACTGTTATCTGTAAGATGTATTATTTTCTCGTGTGTGTGTGTGTGTGTATGTGTGTGTGTGTGTGTGTGTGTGTGTGTGTTATAAGCATGTGTGCATATGTTTGTGCTCATCTGTGTCAGTTGTCTTCCTTAATTACTTCACCTTATTTTTAGGGACAATCTTTCACTTCACTTGAAGCATGTGGTTTCATTTTGATTATACTGACTTGCCCACAACTCTTCAGGTTTGGCCTGTCTTTGTGCCCCAGCATAGGGACTAACAGAATCTGCCTGATCCCCATCTCTTGAGTTTCACAGTGGAACAGTCATGCATGGATTTTATGCGTATGTTGAGGGTCTGAACTCAGATTCCCATGTTTTCAAGAGCAAGCCCTGTAACAAGTAATCCATGTCCTCAACTCTAAGATGATTTAAAGAAGCATTGTTGTATGGTATTGTGTGTGTGTGTGTGTGTGTGTGTGTGTGTGTGTGTGTGTGTGTGTGTGTGTGTGTGTTCTGACAAATAAAGCTTGCCTGGAAATCAGAGGGCAGAGCTAGCCACTAGTTAACTATAGAGGCAAGGCAGTGATGGCACACACCTTTAATCCCAGCACCAGGGCGGAGGAAGCAAGAAGAGCAGGAGTTCAAGGCCACCCTGGACTACACAAGATTGAACCAGTCTAAAAGAGAAACAGAGCCAGGTGATGATGGTGCATGCCTTTAATTGCAACACTAGGGAGGTGGACACAGGATCTCATTCCAGCCATTTAATCTGAGGATTCATAGAGGTAAGGTGTTTTTGATGGCTGGCTGCTCAGCTTCTCTGATCATTCTGCTTTCATTCTAATATCTGAGTGTAGCCTTTTATTTAATAAGACTAATTAGGATCACACTTCAGCACATATGTAGTTCATTTTCAGTGATAATTTGATTTAATTTTTATAGGCTACTCTTGAACTTGATTGATTTCTGCTCATGATTAGAGCTTTTATTGTCTTCAACACATGAATCATAAGTAATAATTGATGTGGTAAGCAAATTATGAGGTTACATATTTTTGAAGAATAATTAGGAAAATCTATACATTTATGGATGAAATATTGAAAGCAAATAACAAAAACAAAATCATAACAGTAATTTCATTTAGATGATGAAATTGTAGGTGGAATCCTTTATGTTCTCTATTTTCAAAATCATTATAATAATTGGCAAGTACTTCTATTACAAAAGTCACTAATTTAGAAATACATCTAGAAAAAGTCTTAGTAACTAACATTTATAACTATCATCAATTTTATTAAGATTTTAATAATATATGTGTTATTGGATTATATTATATTTTTATACTAAATAATGGTATATTAATGGTATCTAAATTCTCAATTCAAAATCCAGTGTTTTTAAACATTTTACTCTTAGATTTTATATTTAGAAAAAACATTTCTCTAACTTTAAATTAATCAAATTATATATATACTTTAACTCAGACATGATAAGAAATTTTTTCATAAAGAATATGCATAAATAATCAAAAGGTTAAGGTACAAAAAATCAACACCACTAGAGAAATAATATTTAGATAAATGCAAATTAAAACCACAATGTGCAGTATTACTAATACACAAAGAATGAAAATAATTTAAGTGTCTGACAAAGGTGAACAAAGTGTAAGTTTTTGTAATTTATTATACATAATAAAATCATTTTCAAAAGTCTTAATCAGGCTTAAATTGTTGTGAAAAAAAACCTCTGTGACCAAAATCAGCTTACAAAAGAATGAGTTTATTTCATCATATAGCTTGTAGACCATCATCCAGGAAAGTCAGGGCAGAAACTTAAGGTAGGAGCTTGCAGGAAGAAACTGATGCAGAGGTCAAGGAAGAGTGCTGCTTACTAGATTTATTTATTCTTATGGTTTCTCAGCGGACTTTCTTAGAGCACTCAGCACAAACAGAACTGGAGTAGCACAACCCACAATGAGTTGAGCAGTCTGACATCAATTGTCAATTAAGACATTTCCTCTTACACTTGTTTACAGACCAATCCTGTGAGAGGCATTGTCTCATGTATGTTTCCGTCTATCCAGATGATCCTAGCTTGTGTCTGTAGACATAAAAACTATACAGCACATTAAATAATGAGAATTCTATCACTATCAATAACATAGATGCTTATTAATAATGTACTGATTAAAATATAGTAATCACACAAAGTCAAATATCATAGTGCTGTCAGTTATGTTGTCTATAAGAATGTATTGTAAAGAGTAATACAGTGGAGGTTGAGATGTTTGGACAAACACAGAGTATATATGGTCAGATTAACGAACTGATGGGTTTGTAATATAAATTAGAGGTAGGATGATTGCTTAGCATGCAAAAGACTCTTAGTTGATTGCCAGTACCTCTAAAAAAGCATTAAGCTGGGTGGTGGCACTTGCCTTTAATCCCTGTGAGATCAAGGCCAGCCTGGTCTCCAAAGCAAGTTCCAGGAAATGCCCAAAGCTACACAGATTGATATACCAATTAGTTTGGTTGAAGTTATTTATCATCTGTCTGTCTGTCTGTCTATCTATCAATCTATAATAAATATTTATTACATAAATACACAGAATAATAATTTTAAAGTATATAGCCAATCTCAAAAAATTCTCAAAAATGTTTTCAATTTAAAAGTTATTTATGTGCTTTCTTTGGTACCATATATCCAGACATTTCAGTCATGAAACTTACTTACAGCAAAGACTATATTGTTTGTATTGGAAATTTCCATTACTTCTACTCATATTTTTTTAATTTCTATTTACTCTTATGTTTTGTGAGGGTAAGGCATGCTTATGGAAGCCAGAGGATAATTTGAGGTTTTTCAGTTCTTGAACTCCAGTTCTCAGGTTTAGTGACAAATACTTTAATGCCAATGCACCCCAGCAGCCTACAACACTTAAATTTATTTTAATTATGCCTGAAATTAAAATGGAAAACTTTGATTGAAGTTTTAGTATTAATCTAATTGGTTTGTGTTATAAGTTGCATGATTTGAGCAATTTATTGACACAGAAAGCTAACCATCAAATAATGTTCAGTTTAATTTTCCAATGAGAAAAAGCTTTATGTCATGATTGAATATTATTTGGTTGCTATTATGAATTTAATTGCCTTTATCTAAAACCATTTATGCTGCTATAGAAGCTGTAAAAATAATTAGCTTGGGGGTAGAAGAGATGCCTCAGCAGTTAAAAGTGCGTGAGGCTCTTACAAAGGACCTAGGTTCGGTTTCCAGCTTGCACATAGTGACTTGCAATCATCCCTAGCTCAAATTCTTGGAGATCTGACTCTTTTTTTTTTTTTGGACATCAGGCACATATAGGGTATGTACACATATGTACATGCAGGAAAATATTCTTACACATAAAAGAATACATCTTGTAAAAATTGGGATAAATCCTTACTGATTCCATGTCATTTGCCTGGATGTGTATTTTTCTTGTTTATTTGAAGTAATCTATTTTTTTTATTTTTCATGAAATTTATTACATATATTTCTGCACCAAATGCCTACTTATTTCCCATGGAGATCACAAGAGAGTATTAAACCCCCTGGAACTGGAGTTATGGATGGTTGTGAACCACTATGTGGGTATGGTGAATTGAACCCAGGTCCTCCAGAAAAGCAACAAGTGTTTCTAATCACTGAGCAATCTCTCCAGTCCCTATTTAATTTTAAATAAAGACAAATACTTGAAAAACTACTGCCTATGCTAAAATCCTTGAAAGAATCTAAAGATATTTATTAATGCATTTTCACAAAACACTCAAATTTTAAATGTACTTGAAAATAATTTTGATATTTTGTTAAATGATTTAATTTTATAAGTTGTTTTGAGTGAAATTTACTGAGAACTAACTACTGATTGCAATTTGTCAAATTTAGAACTTTTTTTTCAAATATAAATCTTCATTAAGTTACTGTCCCATAAAACTATATCAAAATATCAAGGAAAAAAATCAAAATGAAGCATAGTGAGTATAACCATGACATTTGCTGGTGAAAAACAGTGCAATAACCATGGTTAATTTTAACATTTGGATGCATGGCAAAAAGATGTTATAAATAGCTCTTGTTTCCTGTAAAAATGTATACCATAAAGTTAACATTCATAAACATTTGTAGTAATTCATATTAAGGTAATATTTCCCCTCAAAATAGTATAACAATTGCACTAAAAAGAGCAAGGTACACTGGTTACCTCAGGAAATAAATTTTGAAATCAAAAAAATTTATTATCCCTGTTTCTAGAGTAGTAGGGAGTTAGAATGGAGAGAGAATATGTACTTAACCTGTTTTTACTAAGCTGAACCAAGCAATCTATTGCAACAATAATTTATTTGATTTGGGGCTGGAGATCTCACTTAATGAGATGAGAGCAGTGAATAGATTAAATTTAATTGCTGTGCTTGCCACAACTATTTGGTGTAAACAAGGAAATAAAATCAGCATTGTATAAAAGCCATTCCAATATCTTTGGATTAAGTAATAAATTAAAAGGCGCTTAAGAAATAATGCCCAAATTTCATGTTATTTACATAGTGCCAAACCAGGCATAGCCATGTTAGCCAAATTTGAGAATAATAGAAGTCATCTTCAAAGTGTCATCATAAAAGGATAGATTACATTTGCCTATCACCTCTAATTAGTTTTATGGCTGTTGAGCGCCAATTTAATCTCCTTGATCCACTTTAGACAACAGGTAAACAGACTGATTTCAAAGTAGATTAGTTTCTGAATCTTTTTTCTCTCTTGACTTAAAATGTTTTATGAAAGTACATCTAGAATTTTCCCCAAAGATACAATTCTGAGTGCAAATTAATTGTAGGATTAAAACTGAAAATTTGAACAAAATTTAAAAGTCACAGTAAATTGAAGAGAAAAGAGAGACGTGAGGTATTACACATTTTACTGACTTCTGCCTTTTGTCTTTCCTCCATATAGCATGCATAATTTGTCAACATAAATTATATATATATATATATATATATATATATATATATATACATATACCTTTAGATTGTAACAAATAGAAGTAATTAAGCTAAAACTGGCTCACTTTCTTAAGGTATAGAGTGTCCAATTTACATTGAGTGATTGTAGAAGGGCTCAAAGATGCTATTGATAATAGAATACATGTGAAGGGAATTCTTGACAAAGAAAACAGATAATGCATTCATAGTCCGTTGGCTGTGATTATCCACTTAAATGTTGAAGGAAAACAAAGAATGTGGTTGGAGGTTATGTAGTTAAGATGGTAGTAGTTTCAGAAGGATTGTAGAAATCCACATAATATAGTGCCTGCAGACTATTTGAGGTGTCTTCAGATTATTTGAGAAGTTTTATTTTATTCTTTATGCAATGACAAGCTGTTATGTTTGGAATTAAGATGAAAATGCTCTGGTCCTACTTATTCTACATGAGTACAGATAAAGGGAATGAGGAGAATGTCTAAACAAGTTTGAGATACATCATTTACAAAAGCATTCCAGAAATCCTACGTAAAAAATGATTAGGCCTGGAAGCTGGGTATGCACTTCAGTGGTAGAGTACTTGACTATCATGCTCCTGGCTTTAAGCTTGATCCTCGCTGGAAATAAACTTAAATGTACTACAAAACAAAGACAATGACCAATTTCTTGCAGTGTTTGTGAAATATGTTCTCTACTAAGTTAAAATTGATTTTTTCTTATTAAATTTTTCTTTACTCTGAAGTTTCAAAAGAACATGAAATAGTAGCTGTGGTGGAATTTTTCTAATTATCAATAACAAGAAACAGAAACTTTAGTTCAATGAGCTTCTCAAACTAATTTCTTAGTCTCAGGAGAACCCCATCGCAGTTGATAATGTGATGTCTGGAAATGGCAAATCCTGATAAATATGAGGAGGTTATGCTGTCCTCTGAGTTAGACATTAAGGGTGTTGAAGTATGAGCAAAAGTACTCTGAACCACCAGGATTTTATGCAATAGGCACAGAACTGAGACATCAGCTTTCCCATCTGAATAAGTAAAAGATACAGATGAAAATAAGCAACTTATTCAGAGATCCATAAGAGAGATGAGGTCTTAGAACAAATTCTTCAAAATTTAGAGACAGACAGGCAGATACAGATAATCAATCAAGCAAATAGAACCCCCACTAAAATACAATTGACAAATTGATGAAGTCTCAGAATAGACAAGTTGGAGAATTTAAAACTCTGTGATGGTGTTAATTGTCAACTTGACAGGATCTGGAATCAACTAGGAGACAAGCTTCCAGGCCTACTTGTGATGGGTTATATGGTCTCTTCAGCATGCATATGCCTTTGAAGGATTATGTTGATCAGGCTAATTGGCGTGCAAAAAAAAAAAAAAAAAAAAAAAAAAAAACACATCTAAATAGTGGGTGGCATCAGACTCTGGGCTTGGGTCCCAGACTGAAAATGAGAAAGTGAACTAGGTGAATGAATTCTTGATTGTGGATGTGATGTTATTACCTGTCTCAATCTCTTGCAACTTTGATTTTTCCACAAAGATAGAGGGCACTCATAAATTTTGAGCAGATTAAGCCCTTTCTTCTCTAACTTGCTTTCCCCTCCCCCCACGGTGTTTTGGGGTTTTTTTGTCAAGAAATTTTTTTTGTTCATCTTACATACCAATCACAGACCCCTCTCTTTCCTCCTCCTGTCACTCCAGCTTCCCCCCAACACACCCCTCATTCTCTTCTACAAGAAGGCAAGGCCTCCCATGTGGAGTCAGCAGAGCCTGGTACATTCACTAGAGGCAGGTCCAAGCCCCTCACCCTGCCTCAAGGCTGTGAGAGATGTCCCACCATAGGTTGAGCTCCAAAAGCTAGCTCATGTACCAAGGATGGATTGTGACTCTACTTCCAGGGGGCCCCTCTTGTACCCATTTCATGAAACCTCCAGAGACCACCAAGGAGGTGGTTTCCAATGCATGCACATAAGAGTCCTTTTATTGTTAGGTTCAACCTGGGAAACCACATGGCAGATGGAAGGAAATGTGGCAGTAACTGTGAGCCCAGGTGTAGAGAGTTTTTATAGGGAAAAACCACAAGCTGGGAATTGGCAATTTGGGATTGGGTAGAAGGGATATGGCGCAAGGTCATTTTTTGAAACTATTGGTCTAGACTTTGGGAACAAAATCACATTTGAAACCATTGGGTTAGACTTTTGGCAGGGAACAACAACCTGCTGGACAGGATTATCTGGATTGCTCAATAGGATTATCTAGATATCTTCAAGGGCCATAAATCACAGACAGAATGTCTGCAGTAGGATACCGCTCTGTGTCTGTTCCAGTTGTCATGGCACATTCCTGAGGTCCTTCCTGGAACTGAGTACAGGAGGTGGTCTAAGATGATGGCCCTACCCTAAGATGGAGTCTGTATTGCCTTCACACCCCTTAAGCAGCTCAAGCTACACAACTTTCTTGGTTATGCAGAGGAGCCATCTCTCCAGCCTCTCCCCCAGGGTGTTTTATTATAACAAAAAGAAATGAAACTAAGAGGAACTCTGTGGAAGTAAATATTAGAGAAGATCTTGAAATTTGGTAAATTATGACTTCAGGAGACTGATCAGATCCTCAAGGTAAAGACTAAAGAAAAAATCCACTCAGTTCTGAAAAGGAGTGGGATGGAAAGAGGCAGTTCTGAAAACAAAAGGGGTGGGGATGGCAATTAGTGATCACAAAGGGACCCTCCAAAAAGTAGGAGGAAAGGCAGGGAAGGGCCATGGAGTGAATAAGTATGCATAATGATATAGTTAAATGAAAATGTCAAATGAAACTCATTGCTTTATAAATTAACTTTTTAAAAACAGAAAATTCGGTTCTCACTAAGGTGTGCAATTAATGGAAATATGAAAATTGTTGCATCAAAGACAAACTGAAAAGGGTTTCAACAGTTCATAATCTATATGACAGAGGGGAATTATAGTACTCCACGCTTTAGTTTCCCTGTTCCACCGTGAAGAAAAGAGGAAAGGAAAGCTGAAGTTAGTTGTAAATGTCAAGGCTGGGAAAATGTGTTAAGTATTAAAATTAATAATATTTTGATTTTTTTAAATATAAACCACTTCTACCCTTTTCACATATATTTTCTTCATATTCATACCTCTTCTTTTCATTTTGCCAACATCTCATTTCTTGTGCAAAATGTTTGAACAATATACATATATATATATATATATATATATATATATATATATTCCTAATTATTTATTTTGCTTTTACTACCTAATACTTGTGTAATACGCAGTAGCTTTTCCTCTGTACTTTACATGTGTACACTTAGTTTAAAATATTATTTTATTTTAGGTAATTTTTTGTGCATATTGTCATTCTTCAAGTGATGGATAGGTGAATATCCATATTTTCTGCTAAATGTCTTTCTTTTTTATTAAATTAAAAAAATATTTTACATACCAACCACAGTTTCCCCTCTCTCCTCTCCTCCTTTTCTCTTCCCTCACCTCCTTCCTACCCTCTCCATCCACTCCTGAGAAAGGATAAGGCCTACCATGGGAGTCAATAATGCATGACATACCAAGTTGAGATAGAATTAAAATTCTACCCCCTGCATCAAGGATGAGTGAGGCATCTCACCATAGGGAGTAAGTTCCAAAAAGCCAGCTCATGTGCCAGAGAAAATCCTAATCCCTCTGCTAGGCACCCCACAAACAGACCGAGCTACACAACTGTCACCCACAAACAGAGGGTCTAGGTCAGTCCCAAGCAGGCTCCCTAGCTGTCAGTCTACAGTGTGTGAACTCCAAGGAGTTCTGGTCAGCTATCTCTGTGGGTTTTCCCATCATGATCTTGAACCTCTGACTCCTTCAATTCTTCTTCCCTCTCTTCCACAGGACTCCCAGAGCTCACAGGCATAGTGCAGGGAGGGTTGAAGAGTGAGTGCAGTCTGCTTTTATAGGTCACCTCACACATGCGCATATAGATTGCGTGACCCCCACACAGCACAGTGCACAGATTACATGGGACATAATGACCTGGAGTGACTAAGCATTTTGCCTGGCTGCTGGACAGCACATGCCCGGTCATGTAGCTGTAAAATGTCTAGGAATGATAACAGCTCCATCCATAAAGAAAAAAAAAAATCTCTTTCATTGCTCTCCCTCTCCATCCCTCCCAGAACTCAAAAATCCTGATTCCTCATGTTCCCATTCCCCATCCCCTCCTCTCTATCCCTTTCTCTGATTCCAGTATACCCAGGAAATCTCATCCATTTCCCCTTCCCAGGACTATAGTTTTGGAACACACTTGTTGAAATGTCTATGCTTATCAGTAAAATAAATAAGTGTAATAAATGACAGAAATATATTAGGAGGAGAGATTAATTTGAAAATACTCAGCTTCAATGCAGGAGTACTATAAAGTAGTTTAATGTTACTTGAAAGGCAATGTAGATGAACTGTATCTGTATATTCCAAGTACAATGGCTTCAATAAAAAAGTATAAAATTTATGCTGAGTCAGCCCCAAAATAAATCACATAGATATTTCAAAATCTAAGAAGGCAGACAAAAGTAAAAACTGCATAAAAAACAAGAAATAAGATACAATGGGGAAGAATAGTACTGGTTGACTCAAATAAATACCAGGTTAAGTATGAATTTGTACATACCAATTAAAAGGCACATATGCCCAAAAGCTTATAAACATGAAAATCCCCACTAGTGTTATCTATATGGAATTCACTTTGTTACAAGTAGACAAAATGTTAACAGAAAACCTTCAAATTCCATTATTTTCCTCCTGTTCTTTCATATCATATATGTTCTACTATCCCCTCTTACCACCTTTTAAAATTGTTTTTCACAATCATGGGTTTCCAAATGAATACTTCTTCATGAATACTTCATTTTTGTTAAGCCTTTTCCTGTCACTCCCCGCCCTCCCCACAAAATCTCAGGAACATCATAAAGAATGTGAGAGCTGGAAGATGGGTTGACAGCATCCACTGGTATGGCAAGCACAATCGAGTGGATGGCCCACATTCCAGAATACATGGGCAACACAAATAGAAATCTCTGGTTTAAAAGTTATACAAATGAATAAACTATTTTAAAATAATTACATAGTGTTCAGAAAGAATGTGATACAAGGGCATTTAGAGTAATGAGGGGTAGATATGATCAATATACATTGTATAATGTGCTGTGGAATAGTATTTTAATGTGTGTTACATTTTTCCTACTGTTTTTGTTAACAATGGAAAGATGTGTTACATTTGTTTGATTAAATAAAATTAACCTGCAGTCAGGAGGCTGAGTCAGCAACTAGCTGACAAAAAGTGGTAGGGAGGGTTCTTAAGTAGGGGCATAGCAGAAGGATGGTGCTGCTGTTTTTTGGGGGAGACTCCAGTAAGGAGAGAAGGTTAGCTACTTGCTATTCAGCCTCTCTGAGTGAGCAGAATTTCACCTCAAACTTTGAATCTTGAGTTCCACAGAGGGGTAGAGATCTAGATAAAGTTTCTTTCCCTTAATGGTCTTGAGAAAGCTGGTGCCTGAGGGAAGGGAATTCCCATGGGGCTTGTCCCTTACAAAACAACCACTGCTGGTAGCTGTGGAGTAGCAGTTGCTGATTAGGACAGCAGTTACTTAAGGGACCGCCATTGAACTTGGTGAAAAACAACATAGGTTTGGAGAACTTTTAAAGAATGTCAACAAGAAAAGGATAGAAAAGAGTGTATTGTTGTAAGACTACCTAAAAGAAGGTTTAAGCAGCTATACTGACCAGAGAAATACAACTTTTGAGCAAGAGAAAATTTAAGAGCTCCAATTGAGCATTATAACAGAGACACCAATCCACCAGTCTTTAGTGGCTAATTGTAACTGGAATTACAGATGCCCAACTTGGAATGATCTTAACAAATTACATATGGCCACTCTTTTCAGAAATCAAATGGAATGTTAATGGTGGAAATTTTTTTGAATCAGCATAGACATTTTGGAAAATAGACATCAATCACATGAGCCCTTCATTGTGATACTTAAATAATTTTAGGTTTAAATAAAAGAAATATTAGGGCAAATGGTGTTAGATACATACAATTAATAGTTGAACTGTAGTCTGCTTGCTCATGATCTCTGTCTCTTTCCTGCAATTTAACTGTGAAAAAGACTTTGCCACTTAGGGGGACATTCCAGTTCTCACGAGATGATTACTAACACCAAGGTTCGCATAATTGTCAGTCATGCTATATTGCTCTGATTTGATGGAATACTATTGTATGATAGGGTGATCTGTCTGTGAGGCTTCAATTGCTGTGGAATTTAAGATAATTGCAAGTTTAAGACAACATCTGGAGATCTTCAGAGGCCATTTTAAGGTTCTGAAATAGAGGACAGCAATGTTCTTTAGTTATTTGTACTTTGTGTCTTTAACCTGGAAGGGAGATAAGATAGGTAAGTTATCACCTGTTTGTAGACCGAAATTCCTTGAATTAGTTAAATGCTTATGTCCATAGTTGAACAGGAATTGAATGCAAAGGCAAGTGGAGAGGTACAAAATGAAATGAGAGATACTTTTAGTTACCTCATGGAACCAAAGGAGAAGTTAGTGTATTTTAGCAAATATAGCTTCTTCGTACCTGCCATACTTTTACATAACAAGAGAGCATCAAAATGGGTGGAGCAATTTTTGATAAAATAATAAATAATAAGTGAGTCTGCTATTACAAAACTAGATGTTTTTTAACCTATCTAGTTATAAATTCAGCATCTGATGAGGGCCTTTCATTGCATTATCCCATGGGGAAAGACAAGTGGATAAGAGAGGGCAATGGAAAACACATAAGAACTTTAGTCCAAAGCCCCTTTGTAACTTATGTTAATTTATTTCATAGGGTAGAACTTTCATGGCACAAATACCACCTATGAGCACCCATGAGGTAAACACTAAACTAGCTGATTATAATATGTTACAAAATATATAATCAAAGATAACATTTAGTATTTTTCTGAGGCCGTGAATGCTCAACAGTCTAGTGCTCAGGCCAGAGGAAGGCATTATTACAAAATACAGAATAATGATCAACATGTTTTATAAATTTAAATTTGTTAATCCCAAACAAATTATTGCCAAATTATGTAGCTAGAGTTTTCCTGCCTTGCCCACAGTCAGGACAAATCTTTGTCACCCACCAGTTCCATAGCCGCTCAGACCCAACCAAGTAAACACAGAGACTTATATTGCTTACAAACTGTATGGCCATGGCAGGCTTCTTGCTAACTGTTCTTATAGCTTAAATTAATCCATTTCCATAAATCTATACCCAGCCATGCAGCTCGTGGCTTACCAGCGTCTTTACATGCTGCTTGTCCTGGCAGTGGCTGGCAGTGACTCCTTCTGCCTTCCTGTTCTTTTATTTCTCCTCTCTGTTAGTCCCACCTATACTTCCTGCCTAGCCACAGCCAATCAGGTTTTATTCATTGACCAATCAGAGCAACTTGACATACAGACCACTCCACAGCACAGCCAAGTACAGACCATCTCAGACACCTGCACTCAGGCCCATGGTCCTAATCATCCTCTATGCAGACCTGCTGGGTAAAGCTACAAGGAATGGGCTCCCACAGGACATACAGAACATCCCACAGCAAAATCAAGTCAATTCAATTATGAACAAAGAATTATATATCTATGTCAATGAGATTTCTTCTCACTATGCATGTCTGTTTCATACCTCAAAAAATCAGCTAATATAAATCCATCATAACAGTAATGAAAAAAATCATGTAGTCAGGTAAATACACATAGAAAAAATATTGACAAAACAATAATTTGCAATGAAAATAAAATTTTCCTTAACTTATAGAGAAAAGATGCAATGATTGGTAATATAACTTAGAAATAGATTACATGCTGTCATATTTGAGGCCCTGTATCTTCCCCAACCATGCAAAAATAAATCAACAAACAAACAAAAGCAAAAGAAAGCAAAAGTGAGAAATGGCTGAAATTTCTTAGACTTTGTCTACTTGTTTACTTTTTTCACCACACTATGAATGGAACCTAGGTCCTAGTATTAGGTCCTAGTATATGCTAGGCAAATGATTTACAAATGTGCTTCAGTCCCAGTATCTCAATAACTTCTTAAATCATGTTGTAATATCAGAGGTTTTTGCTCCTTCATTTTATTTGGGATCATTTTCTATATATGCATCTTTATCATGAGACATTTAAATTTGAATTTGTTTTTCTTAATGCTTCTTCTGGTACTGTATGCTGGTAAGTTATTGGACTGTGAAATTCAGTTTAGAAATTTCTAGTTGATAACTATAAATATTATTTTCAGATTATTTAACATATGAGCTTATACTTATTTAATTCTCCTATAAGGCATACACAGAATTTTGCCTACTAGGATATACATGGAAAAGGACACATATTTTCAGCCTTATTTCTCTAAGTAAGTAGATGTACAAAGCCATGCTTCATTCTAGATAACCTATTTTGTCTATTCTGCAGACTCAGGTTTTTGTTTTGCTGTAAATGAATATATAAATAAAGAATGTTCCTTAACAAAGAATTTGATTAAATAGAGAAGGCAACTTGATTGCTCAAGCTAGAAATCATTAAAATTATAATACTCATCTGTCTTAAGTAGTTTAGAGACAATCTCACCTGAAGACAGGAAAATTGATCAGCAAAGCCCTGAAGACCACCTCTAGTCCAAATCCATAGATTTCTAATATAGCAGACATTGATCTGCACAGTTTATCCATGTTGTTTAGAGCACTGAAAGAAGACTTCTACATCAATTTAGAAAAAGAAAGTTGTTTTGATTATTTTATTCTTCTTGTAGTTATAGTTCTGATAGTCATCTAGTTCCTCTATTGAGTTCCTTTGTCCACAAAGCTCTTACCTCTAAAACTTATCCAAGGGGGTACTGAGAAGGCTAAGTTCAATTAGTTTTAAAATAATATGTATCAGTTGGTTGAGCATGTCAGGAGTCCTTAAACACCTCCTTATAATTTTGTTATTTGATTATTTAGACAAAGGGACATTAAATCAAAGAAATGGGATTAGAAATACTTACAATGGCATTTCATACAATTTTATATGATTTTTGCTTTTAAATAGTTATCATGAGATATTGTTTAAAAAAAGAAATTAAACACATCTGGGATTACAGAAAACTTATATTTTGTTTGCATGGTTACCCCCAGCCTTTATATTATACTTTACTAAGCATTAATTCCTTCAAGAAAGAAAAATAATCATTATTCTAATCCTATTTTCTGCTTCTACTACATTTTCGTTCACAAATTTTTAATTTTTATTAATTCATTGATAATTTCATGCAACATATTTTCATCATATATATCCTCCTCCCACAACTCCATCAAGATGCTCCCCCACCTCACTACCCAATCTTATATTTTCTTTCTCTTTATTTTTATAGCATGTATATATAACACATAAATATTAAATACAGTCTATTGGGGCCATTTAGTGTTGCTTGTTTTTAGGAATCCAGTTGGTATTAGATAAACAATTATGGGGCTCATTTCTGGGAAAGACTAATTTTTCTTCTCTTGGTAATAGTTAATTATCTGCAGCAATTCATTTAGAAGTGGGACCTTATTAGATCACTTCATCCATGATGGCATGTCAATTAATAGAGTTATTAGGTCTTCTTTTGGCAACCATATTATTGATATTTCTAGGATGCAGCTTCCCTCTGGCATATGGAACACAAAAATCTCACAACAAATGCCCTCATCTCTTGGTTTTAAAATCTTTCTGTCCCCTCTTCCTCAAATTTCAATTTTTGGGCTAGGCAACCAATAGTTCATTATTCTCTGCATTTTTGACAAGTGGTGGCATTATTTACTGGTCTCTGAGATATAATATATATATATGTGTGTGTGTGTGTGTGTGTGTGTGTGTGTGTGTGTGTGTGTATACCTATGGGTATAAAGCATAAGAATTACAATGAAGTTAGAAATCACATTAGTTTAGAAAAGTGGCAGTATTATGTTCATTTCTAAAATCTAGGACCTAACTAACCACAGAAAATTGGGTAGGTTTCTAGACTAAGCATGAATTCTATCCTATTGAGCAGAACTTTGAGTATAATTAGATAGCTATTGGGTACTGTCAAGATATAAGTGCTGCTATTGTGCTTTAGGGGATTGTCTTTTTGGAGAATAATATTTTTAGATGTGTTACTTTTGTTTATATTCTATTTATTTAACTCAGTGAAGCTGTGTTATTTTTCCTGTCTAAAATATCTGATGGTCTAATAAAGAGCTGAACAGCCAATGGCAAGGCAGGGGAAAGGATGAGTGGGACTGTCAGGCAGAAATAATTATAGAAGGAGAGAATGTATCTGGAAGGAGAAGAAAAAGCAAGAGAACAAGGAGGGGAGGATGCCAAAGGCCAGTCATACAGCCATACAGCCAGCCACAGAGCAAGAGTGAAAGTAAGATATACAGAAGTAAGAAATGGAAAAGGCCCAGAGGCAAAACATACATGGGATAATTAAAATTAAGAAAAGCTGGCTAGAAACAAGCCAAGGTAAGGATGGACATTTATATGTAAAACGAGCCTTCATGTGTGATTTATTTAGGAACTAGAAGGCACCCCCCCCCCGAAAAAAGCCAAAAGAACAAAGAGTAAAAGAGCAAAAACAACCACAACAGTCTTAGTTAGGATTTTTACTGTGAAGAGACATCACAAACACAGCAACTCTTATAAAAGAACACATTTAATTGGGGCTGAATTACAGTTTTAGAAGTTTAGTCCACTTCATCATGGTGAAAAGCATGGCAATGTAGTCGTATTTACTTCAACAATGACCTTGTGCTATATGGCCCAAAGGAAGCTGTGCTTCCTGCCATTGTACATGACCTCTTATAAGAAGTAGGAGAAGGGTCTCATGCCCCTTCTCCCTGCTCCTGCCCACAAGGTAGTTTTACTCTCGGTCAGATCAGAGGACAATGTCAGCTGTCTACTCCATTATATATTCGTGGGTGTATTTCCTCAGTTTATATCTTAATAAATTCTATTACTCATTTAATAGACCCATGTGGATTGATCATAATTAGTGGTGCCCAACGTGGGGCACGAACCCAAGACGAGGGATTAAGAGTCCCATGTTCTACCAACTGAGCTAGTCGTGCTCTTAATCTACTTATAATAATTCTCAGTCAGTCAAGAGATATCAATGGAAGGTCCTCCCACAGGGACTATTAAATAGCCCTACTCTGTGGCAATATTTTGTGGAAAAACCATTGGAAATAATTTATGCAAAATTTCCACAATCTATAATCTACAATTATATGGGTAATATATTATTAGCTGATCCAAAGTTAGGTACCTTAGAAAACATATTTGAAGAAGTAAAGAAAGTTTTGCCTCACTGGGGATGACAAATTGCTTCTGAAAAAATACAAAGAAATTTTATTAATTACTTAGGATATAAGATAGAGCTACAAAAAACTAGACCCCAGAAGGTACAACTCAGGAGAGACTGATTGTGGACTCCTAACGGTTTTCAAAAATTTTAGGAAGCATTTCCAACTTACTGGCTATTATTGGAATACTTAAATATGAACTATTAAATTTGGCTAATACCCAAGAGAATTATCAGCTGAAGCTGAGAAGGAATTGGCTCTAGTAGAAAAGAAAATATGAGAAGCACATGTGGATCATGTGAATCGAGAACTTAAATGCATTCTGGTTATATTCCCCTCTAGATAATCCCCCACAGGGATTTTGATGCAAAGAGAAGATATTATATTGCAACGTATATTTCTACCATGTAAACTGAGTAAGAAGTTAAAAACTTATGTAGAAAAGGTCTCTGATTTCATTCTAAAAGAAAAATTAAGACCTCGTCAGTTGACAGAAATGGACCCAGCAGAAATTGTTGTACCTTTAACTAATGAGGAAATTTCCTCATTATGGAAAGATAATGAATACTGGAAAAGAGCCTGCAGTGACTTTTTGGGAGAGAATAACAACTGTTATCTCAAAAGCGAGAGAATAGAATTCATAAAGAGAATTAAATGGGTCCTTCCTCACACTGTAAGTCAAAAACCAGTCTTTGAAGTCCCCACATTCTACACTGATGCAAATAAATCAAGAAAGGCAGGGTATAAATCAAGAAGTTTCAGTAAAGTGGTTCAAAGCCCCTACAAATCTGTATAAAAGACAGAACTGTATGCCATTCTTATTGTACTAATGGACTTTACAGAACCTCTCAATATAGTCACTGTCTCTCAATATGCAGAGAGAGTTGTTTTACAAATTGAAATTTATTCCTGATAATACAGAATTAAATTCACTATTTGCTGTAGACCAGCTAGCTCCCACATTTATTTACCCCAGTGATCCTTGAAGAGTGAGGGTAAGATACTTAGACAGAAGTATAGAGGGGAGAGAAACAGATAGAAACACAGGATAGCATCAGGTGGGCCTGGATCCTTATCCACCAGCCCAGAACTTTATTCAAAAGGGCTTTTTATAGCAATGCCAAGGGGAGGATAAAAAGACCTCCCCCTTCCTAGATACAGCCAAGTGTAGACGCTTCCAAACACATGTTACTCAGGCCTATGGTCCAATCATCCTCTTATGCTGGGTAAAGCCACTAGAAAACCTCAGTGGGTTCCAACAACTACTTATACAATTACAGGAAATAATCAGAAATAGGGAAATTCTATATTTATAAAACATATATCAGATTCCATGCGGGTCTGCCAGGTCCTGTGTGAAAAGGTAATGATGCGATTGATCTGTTATTCAATAATAATGTGCTAGAAGCCTCAGAATTTCATAAGAAACACTATATAAATAGCAAGGGTTTGGACAAGAATTTCTCCATCACTTGGCAACAAGCCAAGAAAATTGTAAAAAAAAAAAATGTCCTACTTGTTCCTTCTATAATCAACCTCCATTACCTGCAGGAAACTACCCAAAAGGTATACAAAGGAATGAAATTTGGCAGATGGATATGTTTTATTTCTCAGAATTCAGAACATTAAAATATGTATACCATACCTTTGACACCTATTCATGATTTCAATGGGCAACTCCAATGAGTTCTGAAAAGGCTGATTCTGTAATTATACACCTATTAGAAGTTATGGCCATCATGGGAATACCTGCACAACTTAAGGCTGACAATGCTCCAGCATATGTTGCAAATAAAATAAGACAGTTTTTTACTTACAATATAAAGAATGTTACAGGTATAACACAAAATCCCACAGACCAAGCAGTCATAGAAAGATCCAATTGAACTTTAAAGGATATACTAAATAAACAGCAACAGGTAACAATGACCCATAGAAATAGATTACATAATGCTTTTTTAACCTTGAATTTTCTCAGTACTTATGAGAAAGGAACAACAGCTGCAGAGAGACAAAGGACAACAACAACAAAAAAAAAAACAAAAAAAAAAAAATCAAAACAAACAACAACAAAAACTCCTGAGCTAAACCAACCAGTTTACTTCAAAGATGTGTTGGCTGTGGAATGGAAACCAGGATATGTCTTACATTGGGGAAGGGGTTTTGCTTTTGTTTCTGCAGAAGAAGAAAAGCTATGGATACAAACAAAATTAATAAAAATTCACTTTAAACAGGAAAAACCCCTTGATGAGGAGAAGAAATAGCTCATCTACCCATATGACAACTCTATAAATTGTAAGAAAAGCTCAACAAAGAAGGGATGGGGCAGGGTTTGGTTTTTTGTTTTTACATGGTAATAGAAATACCCATCTTCAAGAAATCATAAGGCCTTGGAGACCCAGATATCTACAACAGAGGGGAAGAACATATTAGTATCAATATACTCTACAGGGTAATAGGTAATATCTCACTGCCTTACATCAATATCTCTTTAAATCTAGAATAGTTGTGGTCTTGATTTAATTATAAATCAAGCTGGATTTGGAGTTGTAATGTGGTTCTCTCCTTCTCTCAACTCAGGCATGTTGTTAAAAGAAAAATTAAGAGATTCTGTCTTATATCAGAAGAGTCAACTGGAATGAGACAGAAGAAAACGAATAATCTAAGGATCAATTGTTATCAAAATTCTATTTCTATCCATGCTTTTTTTTGTAATCCTTCCTTATATGTCATGTCATCTTTAAATCCAAACTTTCCATTTTGATACTATTAATGTTCAAGTTTTCCACAGTGAAAATAAGTCTTCTTAATAGCAATCTCTGATGTCGCAAGAAGGAAGATGGGGCCCCACAACAATGATTCTACTTGGTCTAGAAAGATACCATGGCACCTAAGAACATTACTCAGTGATCAGCTTTGAACTGAAAACTCTTCAGGACAATTCGAAGATGAATGGTCCATCAAAATTCATTTCTAGCCAGAATCTCAGACAATCTTCTCCATTACCAAGACTGGCTGCAGACTCTATGGCTAGCCCTATTGAGACCTAACAATCTAAGATTTCTTACAGGATCCCACAGAGATATTGTCTTTTTCATCCCCTAAACAGCAGGAAGTAATTCTAAGAAAATGATGCCCCTCCCAAAGGTCTTTTTTTTTTATTCTCAGGGTTATAGATTGATGATTATAGGGATGGGGGTGGAATAATAAACTTCGGACTCACTATTATCTTTAGAAAAGAAAAAAGGGAATGAATATGTATAGGATATTAAGGTAGATTATTGGATTTGCTAGTAAACTAAGCAAATTATCAGCCTTAGAAAATTTGCACTGATATGGATTCTTGTATATTGATACAAATGTAAACTATTCTTATATTCCTATTTAAGATAATTTGTATAGTGATACAAATACAGAACTATTTGTTGTATTCTACACATATTCCTACTCCTGTTTGAAATATTTTGTATATTGATACAAGCATAATATTATATTTATCATACTGTATGTAAGTTCTACCTCTATTTAGAATATTTTGTATATTGATACATATTAAGGATCTTATTGTCATGTTGCATATTGCACTACACATTTCTGCTTCTGTTTAAGATATTTTGTATATTGTCATAATTTTGAGATCATTGTCCTTATATGGAACATCTGCTTATAGACTGTTTACCTTGTTAATGTGAAGCCTTAGTCCTTAAGTTATTTAGGTAGATAAGATTTACTTAACTATAGTCACCCGTGTTTGTCATTTCTATAGTTATGTTAGTTAGGTTGTCCAGATTTACAGAAACATATGTCAGGTGGATAGGTAATCCTTAAACACTTCATAGACCTAGAGAATATGGCATTTAAATGTTTTGATAACTTAGAATTCTGTTGACGTGAGATATGATTGCTCCTGGCAGCACTGATCTGATTAAAAAAATATATTGGGCTTCTAAGACATTTCTGTTTGGAAGTTTGCCTTCTTCTTAGCACAAAATGCCTTGCTGGGCAAAGAATGACTGTTGACAGTATAAACACTCTCCATTCAGGATGAGCAGAACACAAGGAAAAGCAACTACTGAACCTTGCCAAGACAGGGTAAGATGATCTTTCAAAATTCCTGCTTCTGAAAAGGGTCTGTCAGATATTCCAGGTCTGAAGCCAAATTGGATCCTCCAGTGAGGCTGAGGAACTTTAGGTGACTTTCCAGGCTGCCAGATATCTCTGCCTATTCTCACAAGAATTTTGGAAATTGTTTGCTTGAATTTTCCATTTTCTCAGGTATTATTATGTTCCTTTTCATATCTTTGATGGAGTTGAAGACTAGGTAATTACAGTTACAAACTTCTTGTATCTTAGCTAGAACATTAGTACTAGAGTTAGAATCTTCAGGACAGGACAGCTATTGGAGTAATCTCAGTAATTTGCCATTTACCCATGTTCTGAATATTTCTGGACATTTAGCATGTTTTTCTTGTTGATGTTATTCTTGTTGGATGCAGTTCCATTTTGTTTATGTTAATACCCTTTGTTTTGCCTGGACAAATCGTGATAATCATTCTTATTATATATAGTTTGCATTAAGATTAGAACCTTCTTATTTAGACAAAAAGGAGAAATGTAGTGGTATTTGCTCTGCCCATGACCTTGGGCTATGTGGCCCAAAGGAGGCAGTGCTTCCTGCCATTGTATATGACCTCTTATAAGGATTTGGAGAAGGTTCACATGCCCCTTTTCCCTGCTCCTTCCTGTGAGGTGGATTCACTACCAGTCAGATCAGAGGACAACTTCAGTTGTCTACTCCATTCTGTATTTGTGAGTGTATTTCCTCAATTTATATCTTAATAAAATCTGTTACCCATTTAATAAACTCATGTGGATTGATCATAATATGGCAGCATGTCCTGGTGCTGGGGAAGGAGCTGACAGTTCTACATCTTGACCCATAGACAACAGGAAGTGAGTGTCACACTGGGCGTGGCTTGAACATATAGGAGACCTCAATGCCCACCTCCACAGTGCCACATTTCTTCCAACAAGGCCACACCTACTCAAACAAGACCCTACCTTCTAATAGTGCCACACCCTATTAGCCCAGCATAGACACATGAATCTATGAAGGCTATACCTATTCAAACCACCATGTTCTACTCCCTGACCCACATAGGGTGTAGCCATAACCCAATGCAAAATTCATTTAGTCCAACTTCAAAAGTCCCCATAGTCTTTCACAGTCTCAATAATGTTTAAAAGTCCATAGTGCAATGTCTCTTGTAATATCCCTGTAATCTCTTAACTGTATTCCATTGTAAAATCAAAAAGCAGATCATATGCTTCCAACATATGATGACACAGGATCTCCATTGCCATTACAAAATGAAGGGAAGGGAGCATAATGAGGAAATATTCTACCAAAGCAAGACCAAAAACTAGTTGGGCACACTCCAATCTCTACATCTCTACATCTGATGGCAAAATGCTTTCCAGATCTCCAACTACTTTCAGCTCTGTTGACTGCAACACACTTCTTCCTCTTGGACTGTTTCTGCTACCTGTTATCAGCTTTTTTTTTTTTTTTTTTGGTTTTTCGAGACAGGGTTTCTCTGTGTAGCTTTGCGCCTTTCCTGGAACTCACTTGGTAGACCAGGCTGGCCTCGAACTCACAGAGATCCGCCTGGCTCTGCCTCCCGAGTGCTGGGATTAAAGGCGTGCACCAGCACCGCCTGGCAGCTTTTTTCATTAACTGTCCCATGACTCTGGCCTCTCTAACATAGTGAGATCTTTAAAACAATCCATATTTTACCTTCATGTAGCTAGAGTATTCCTGCCTTGCCCACAGTCAGGACAAATCTTTGTCACCCGCCAGTCCCACAGCTGCTCAGACTCAACCAAGTAAACACAGAGACTTATATTGCTTACAAACTGTATGGCCGTGGCAGGCTTCTTGTTAATTGTTCTTATATCTTAAATTAACCCATTTCTATAAATCTTTACCTTGCCATGTGGCTGGTGGCTTATTGGCGTCTTTACATGCTGCTTCTCCTGGCAGTGACTGCAGTGTCTCCCCCTCCTTCTTCCTGTTTCCCCAATTCTCCTCTCTCTTTGTCCCGCCTATACTTCCTGTCTGGTCACTGGCCATCAGTGTTTTATTTATATAGAGTGATATCCACAGCACCTTCACAACTTTACACAATGGCCTCTGAAGACCTCCATGCAGAGACACCCCTGACACACACCTGGCCTCAGTAGCTTTTCTTAGTCACAGAGAGATATTCTATAACTCCTTTCTTCTATACTTTACTCTGAGGCCTTTACCACATGGATGAAGCTGCCAAGTTCTTCTGAATGCTGGGGCTGGAACATGGACCTCTTGTTCAATCATATTTTAACTAACTTTCTTTTTTAATTGTTTCCTTGACTGCCTAAGCTATCCTGAAACTGAATCTGTAGGCCAGGCTCACAGCCTCTGCCTTCTGAGTGCTGGGATTAAAGGCCTGCAACACCATTTCTGGACCTAAACTATTCTTTTATTCCTTTTCAAAAGTTGGAAGATTTATTTGCTTGGTAATGTCTTGCCCTGAAGTTACCACTTCCTTTATTCCATTTCCATTTAGTATCAGGCTTTTCTTTAGTATGTTTATCTCCTTGAACATTGGATTTAGCTCTATTCCACTTTTTGCTGCTCCTTTTTGTCCTCAAATTGTACATTTTGTATTTTCCCTTGCTCATCTTGTTCCTTTCCATTATAGCTCTTCATAAGAGTGAATATACTAATAACACTATGACAAAGTAATTACTAGGCTCTTTTGAGATTTCTTTTGCCAGTGGAACTCCCCCCAAACTCTTTAATTTAGCCTCAGACAGACTTTTCGAACAGGAGAAAAAAGCTGCTACATTCTTCACCAAAATATCACAAGACCTGTCTTTAAGGCACATACCAAAATTCTTCTCCTCTGAAATCTCTTGAGTCTGGCCCCCACAGTTCACATCATCCTGGGTAGCACTGTTTTCCTTGTTCCTAGTAGTATGGCCCATTAAGCTCCACTTAAAGCATTCCACAGATTTCCTAATTCAAAATTCCAAAGTCCACCACATTCCTCTAAGCAAAATCATGCTCAGGCCTACATGCCAACTTCTGTCTTACTTGGGGTTTCTATTGCTGTAAAGAGATACCATGACCATGTCAACTCTTTTACAGGAAAACATTTAATTGAGGCTGGCTTAGTTTCACAGCTGTGTATAATTATTGATTAATTTCTATAATTGGCAGCTTGCATAGAATGTTCTAGTATAATGAGAGACCTGGTACTCCTCAGGGTGGAGCCTTCCAATTGAGTTCTATCTTGACTTCTCAAAATCCTCTGCATGTCATAAACAATAGGGATTTATCATCAGCTGTTTTGCAGGAATCTAGTGCAATCCCAGTAGCATATATTTGGTTGATCAGGGGTTTCTCCTGCCTAGTAAGAGAGTTATTTTTTTTAAACTTATCTGTGGCTCTGGGTGACATTATCTTATATATATGACGAAAGAGCAAGAGAATGCAGTCATCTTATAATAGAGCAAAAATGTCCCTGTAAGATACCAGCTGCTAAAAAATAAAACACATGATATTTGGAATTGGTTACTTTCTTTTGAGTCCTTGGATAGTGAGATCTCACAAGCACCAGAAAATTGCAACCTCTTCTTGCTCTTGTCTACTCCCTCCTCAATTTGCTGGTAAGACCCTATTGCTAAAGACATCACAAAATTGAGTAATAGAATATGGTGAAATCAAGCTGGTGCACAAACTGTATTCCTACTTGTTTGCCTTTATAGCACTAGGAGGTGCTATATAGTCCATTAAAGAAGAAAAATAATCACCCAAGTTCCACAGATGTAAGCTTCATGTGCTCTAATAATGGCCAGCCCAGATAGATATGCCTGCTGGTGAAACAGTTTTATTATGGTTTGAATAATAATGTCCCCCATAGGCTCATGTATTTCAACACTGAGTCAATGGTTGGTCTTGCTGTTTGGGGAGGTATAGGAATATTTTGCCTTACTGGAGGAAGTACCTCGCTGGGGGTGGGCTTTGAGGTTGCAAAGCCTAGAGCCATTCCCAGTGTTGTTCTCTCTCTCTCTCTCTCTCTCTCTCTCTCTCTCTCTCTCTCTCTCTCTCTCTCTCTGTCTCTCTCTCTCTCTGTCTCTCTCTCTCTGTCTCTCTCTCTCTCCTTTCTAACTGAAGATTAAAATGTGAATTCTCAGCTTGCTGCTAAAGCTGCCCTGCCTTCTATTTCCTGTAATATTTCCTCACCATCCATACACTGTACCGCTCTGTAATCATAAACCAAAATAAACTCCTTCCACAGTTGCCTTGGTCCTAGTCTTTTATCACAACAACAGAAAAGAAATACAGAATGTGATATCAGCAAAATTCAAAATAAGACTACTTTGAAATTTTGTCCTGTCCAAAACAAAATGGCTAAGATCCAAAGAACAAATTATGATAAATGCTAATATGAATGGGGGGAAAGTAGAGAATGGTTTTTCACCACCAGTGGGAGTACAAAGTGGTGCAGTCACTATTGAAATCAATGTGACAGTTTGTTAAATTACCTCATGATATAGATATACCACTCTTGAGCATATACCCAAAGGACTCTATATCCTACTTCAGAGACATTTGTATTTGCTTATTCATTGCCACTCTATTTTCAGTAGCCAGGTGTAGCAGGAATCTTGGAGATTCTTATTAATAAGATCAAACCCAGAGCCAGTTATTGGGGTGAAATGCTAGATGGTCAGAGAGACAGAACAAGCCACAGCTAACCTCACCTGGCCAACTTCTCAGCTGGTCTTGTTTCCTCAGATGAGAAGTCTCTGTGTCCTAATATCCGAATGGCTCTCAGCTGAACTGTGCTGCTAGAAGCCTGAAAGCTTAATCAGCCAAATGCTTAACCAGGCCAAATGCTTCTAGTTTCTGGTCCTCACGCCTTATATACCTTTCTGCTTTCTATCATCACTCCCTAGGATTAAAGTCTTGCCTCCTGGGATTAAAGGTGTGAATCACCATGCTTGGCTATATCCTTGAACACATGGATTTCTGCCTCTGGAATACTAGGATTGAAGGTGTGTGCTACCACTGCCTATCCTCTGTGTTTAATATTGTGGCTGTTCTGTCTCTGACCCCAGATAAGTTTATTAGAGTGCACAATATTTTGAGGAACACAATACCACCATAGCCAGGAAAGCGCAATATCTCCAGTGTCAATCTAGGAATAAATATATAATACAAATGTGGTACATTTAAACAATGGACCATACAGATTTCTTTAAATAGAATATCTTGACAGTTAGTTGACTGAATCTCTCCTATTAACTTATAAATTACTAGAGAAAGCCCTGTAGTTGAAAATTATAAAATGAAATGTAACATTGAATTTTATGTATGGTGATTCACACCTATATTTCCAGCTGAGACAAGAAGGAAGATTTCAAGTTTGAGTCCAGTCTAGGCTACAACAGCTCAAGGAAGTCTGAGCTACATACTGAGATAAAATAAAAAAAAGGAAGGAAGGAAGGTAGAAAGGGAGGGAGGAAGGGAGGAAGGAAAAGAAAAAAGGTAAAGAAAAGCAAAGAAAGTAAGATTTGGGAAGAGAACAGACATTAGGTTAAGAATCAATATTTATAGCAGATTTAGTGTTGAGATGAACATAATTATTTTTTCTCACAAAAACTTAAAATGTGTTTTTTCTCAGTCAACACTACATGAATCCTAGAATGTTTATGAGCTTAATGCAATGTTAGGAACAACAATTTAGAAAATTGTAGTGTGGATTAAGTTTGAACCTTTTGGTGTGTAATAGATCTGTTTACTGTTTGTTCATTAATAATATACTCTCCTCAAAGAAGGCATATAAAAAGAAATCATTGGCGATGACAACACTCCATTGAATAACTTGAAACTATTGTCTGAATGTTGGGTTGGTGTGATTAATTAACCCATCAGCACACTCAGTTTTCTGATGAAGAATAGAGGCTGTGTAGCACTGAATCTCAAGTAGAACTTGAACTTTTTGAGGATCTTGAACTCAAATTTTCTTCTAACACAAGTGGCCTAATTGAATTTCAATGAACTCAAAGTCAAAGCTTTCTAAACTATTTTTAAAAAAAAATTCCAAAAGTACCATTCTCTGTATTTGAACAGTTTCTTCTTAATCATTTGAAGTATATAATGGATGACATACTTTGAAATCACTGAGTCTCCAAACTGCCAATTATAGAATTTTTTCAAAATAAATTTGTGGATAAGGATTCCTTACACTGTGCCTCGTTACTAATTTTTCACTACTAATATTGACAATTCACTACACTATCATGTTAAAAAATGATATAATTAAGAAAGAGTACAATATAAGCTTATGTCTTTGTTAATAAACATTAATCTGGTGTCCAATGTATACAACTTACTTGATGACAGGTTGACAGGACCCCACACTCTGAAATTTCACTTCATCCAGAACAAATCATAGTCAAAATTTGTTTTAAAAATAATCTTAGGAGATTATGCTAAATAGACATATTTTAAGTCTAAAGAACATAGGTGAGAGGATAAATTTCTTTGAACAATGTCATATACAGATTTAAAGTATATTTTCTTATTATCTTTTAACAAGAATATATTAAATGACTACTAGTTTTGGTTACTCAAAATTGTTATCTGATTTTTAAGTTATAATTGAAACATCACCAATATTGCAATAATTCTATAGATGTTAAGTCAAATTATGATGATTCGTCTCTTCAAGAGAATACCTATATTTAAGGCAATCTGCTGAAATTCAGTTTAAATGCTATATTCAATAAAGTGAGTATCACATATAATATTATTCTCTCTTAAAGTGCATACATTAGTCATTTAAGGTGAGAATATACTGGCTGTCAGCAGTTTTAATAGGATATAATTTCACTTGGCAATATAGTGGTGAACATCTCAATTGAAAATCAGGGCTGACCCCATTCTCAGGAGTAGCTAACCAACACAAATGGGACTCTGTTTTTAGTGGCTTTTTTTTTGTTTTTGCTTTGGGTTTTTTAAGCCAGAGAAGGAACAGGAAATTAGATGGCTAGGAAGCAGGGAGACTCTGAGAGGAGTTCAAAGACAGGAAAATATATGACCGAAAATACCATGTGCAATATCAAAGAAATAAGTAAAAAGAAAAAAAAGAAAAACATTGTCACTAGGGTAAAACTATATAGTTCATATACCTTCAGTCATATGATGCTTTCTGTATCTCAGATCTAGATGAGGAAAATGTATACACTTTATTGGTATCTTACTTGCATTTAAAGGTCAAAATAACTTAGTTCAGGGCAATTTAACACAATGTCATAGAGACTGGATACTTGAACTTGTGGTAACTTGTTGCTGAAGGGCTTCTCTCCAGGTTCCCCAAGCCCCGCAGTCCCACAATCCACTTATAAAATAATCACTCAAACGCTTATATCACTTATAAACTGTATGGCCGCAGCAGGCTTCTTGCTAACTGTTCTTTTATCTTAAATTAACCCATTTTTATAAATCTATACCTTGCCACGTGGCTGGTGGCTTACCAGAGTCTTTACATGCTGCTTGTCCTGGCGGTGGCTGCATTGTCTCCCTCCTCAGCCTTCTGCTTCCCAGAATTCTCCTCTCTCCTTGTCCCACCTACTTCCTGCCTGGCAACCTACTTCCTGCCTGGTCACTGGCCATCAGTGTTTTATTTATATAGAGCAATATCCACAGCAGTAACTTTTGTAGCAATGTGGAAAAGAAAAACATCATCACAGAAGTTTCTACTTGATTGAATCACAAACAGCTCCTATAGCCATCAGTATTCAATGACCCATCATTTGAGAAAAAGAGGCACATGTATAACATATTCTATTTTTTTAACACTGAACATGTTCCAAGTAGTATGCTATTGAGACATCTGTATTGTATGCATGCAAGAACCTAAAGAAACTTACCCCATTGAAAAGAAATGAACTTTGATGCTCATTATCTCAAAAAAAATATAGAAAGAGAAAAATACATGCTTTTGATGTTAGTATCTCCAAAATAATGTAACAATCTTCATGTATTAACAGTATTACTATTTCTACAATACAATTTACCAACAATTACTACAGGTTCAGTTATGACTCAATACATTAATAAGATTTTAAAGTGATGCTAATTTTTATAGAAATCAGTGTAAGGTATTATGTTCATATTTTAAGTAGTGTGACCTTCAATGTCACATATAAAGTCTTTATTCTTCACTATGAACATTTTGCTTCTTGTATTCATGTATCTAAAGGTGAGTCTCAGGTTGTCCAATTGGTGAATTTAATTTTAATTTTTCAATCCTAAATATTTCACAAATGATTCTTTGCTCATTGATTCTTTTATACTCATCAGAGTGATGAGAACAATTTTTACTATCTTCTATTAATTAATAAAGTATAATAAAGTAAAATATAATGTAAACAGAAATAAATGTAAGGAAATATCATAATTTTTCAGTAAATTGTAATACAGACAGTAACACCATTCTTTTCTAGTGTCCTTATGTTCCAGTTTCATTCAATTTCCTCTTTTTACTTAATACTTAGAAAAGGTAATTCTGATCATCAAATTTATCTTTATCATGTTAGTTAAAGGAACTGAATCTACAGTATAATAATGTAGTGAGCTAAGTAAAAACCAACTGTTTCTGGAATCATGCAGATATTCATTTAACTGACTTTAATTTTCAAAACACTCTAAATATTATGGAAGATTTTTGATACACATACAGCTTACACGAGCCAAATTAAGTTGAGAAGTGCCTGATGACTTGTCAAATTAACCATAAGATGGTCATTTATAATTTACATGTTAATTTTTCATATCATGGGAAATGGTATAAAAATGGTGAAGCCATGTTTGTCTCCAAAGTAGGTAACAGTGGGTAAAGCAGAGGATGAACAAAGATTCATGATTAGAGTACATTATATTTTCTCCATTATTTTAATCTTACTCTGGTTTGAAAGGATAAACTACACACTTAATGCCACTATCTTGTAAGTGAAGAAGTTGGGAATTAAGCCAGCTATATTTGAAATTATAATCAGGGACACTTTCAATAATCTTCTAAGTTTACTTCTTTAGATAGGCATTATTTATGAACAATAAAATTACTCAGAACTTTAAATTTACTCAGTAAAAATGACAATCAGCTACCACTGTAGTTTAAATATAATCATAATAGATGATCAAAATAATACACTTTAAGCGAAAGGAATGCTTTAAAATAATGTGAAAACTAATTAAGTTTAAATATGTGTATGATACCTGTGTATAAGTTAGGAACTCCAGGATTTACCAAGTACTTCCCGGGCAAAATTTGTACATTTTTTCCCCCATATAAATTTCATGACTTATTAAATTTATATGCTCTGTAGGTGATTAATTATCTTGCTCAGGAACATGGTATTTTGGACAAGATACTTAACATTTTGGATTCAGTTGCATAATCTTAAAATTAGCAATCACAGGACATACTTCAAATTTACTTTTGCTCGGTTTCCCAGCTAGACAGGCAAACTGCAATGAAAATAAATAAATAAATACTAGCAAATCCTTCCAAGTAACATGCATCTTAAATCAGACTTTAACAAGGCAATATCTAATTCAACAGTTCCTTCTTCTCAGTCATTAATTTCATTTCTGGATTTACACCAACCTGATATAGAATGTTGAAGAAATGTGATCATTTAACCTCCTGATTTTAAAAGTACAATGATATATAGCTACAGCTATAGGAAACAATACTTATGCTTTTGTAGATGCATATATACTCTTTCTAGAGTATAATAAATAAGCAAGGATCAGGCTTTCAGAAAAGAATTATTGGATGATGAATACTGGATGAAAGGAAGCTTTGAGCTTAGAACTAGAAAGCATACTACAGGAAGAGGGAATAGGATAAAGAAAAACTAATATAGCTCTAAAGAGGTATGATAAGCATTTTGGAGGGAAGTATAAACAAAATCTTTTTTTTTTTCATCTAGTTTACATCCTGGTCGCAGCCTCCTCCCATCCTTCCCTTCCAGTGTCTTCCCCCAACTCCCACCCTGTTCCTATCCCCAAATCCACTCCTCCCTGGTACTATTTAGAAAGGGACAAAGTCTCGCATGGATATCAACAAAGCATGGCATATCAAGTTGCAGTAAGACTAAGCACCTCCATATATATCAAGGTGACCCAGTGTGAGGAGTAGGATTATTAGTTTTGCTGGGAGTTGGTAGTAGACAGATAGGTAAGAGTCTTGAACATTGAGGTTCTTGGAGTCAAAGTAAGGAATTTATTCTGTATACTTAAAGTGATTAGAATTGGGCCATATTAAAGCTATCAAATCATTGAGTACATAATTAAGAAAATCTATGCCAAAAGTTAGATGGGCATTGAAAATCTGCTGCATGAATAATTATACATTTGAATCTAGCTAATAAAAACAAAAGGAAAGGGAATTTTAAAAGAGAACAGAATTTCAGTGTTAGTGACAATATAATTAGTGGGAATGGAGTCTGAATTATGTTAAAGTGACATATTGTTTAAGGAGATGGGTACATTTTTCCCTCCCTCCCTCCCTCCCTCCCTCCCTCCCTCCCTCCCTCCCTCCCTCCCTCCCTCCCTTCCTTCCTTCCTTCCTTCCTGTCTTTTCTTTCTTTCTTTCTTTCTTTCTTTCTTTTCTTTCTTTCTTTCTTTCTTTCTTTCTTTCTTTCTTTCTTTCTTTCTCTCTCTCTCTCCCTCTCCCTCTCTCCCTCCCTCTCCCTCTCCTCCTCCCTCTCCCCTCCCCCTCCCCTCCCTCTCCCCCCCTCTCTTTCTTTTTGGTTGTTTTCAGACAGGGTTTCTTTGTGTAACAGCCCTAGGCCAGAACTCACTCTGTAGACCAGGCTGGCCTCAAACTCACAGAGATCCATTTGCCTCTGCCTCCTGAGTGCTGGGATTAAAGGCGTGTGCCACCACTGCATGGTTGATGGTACATTATAAGAAATCATATGCTAGTCTCCCTGTCACATGAACATCATAGAATATGCTTATACAACCCAAGATGGCTATAGTGTCACCAGATATAATGACCTTATGAGACTATTACCATATATTCAAACTATTGTGGACTGGAATATCATTGTGAGGTATTGGTGAGTATTTGATTTGTTTCATTATATAAACTTACTTTTATAAAACAAGATTAAAAAGTCACTAAATTAGAAGCTTATTTATTAGTGCTGATGTTAAAATATGTACCTTATCATAAAGTGACTTTGCAGCTAATATTTTTTGCATATATGCTATTTGAAGAACAGATTTCATTTATTTCAAAAATCAAAAATAATTACTCAGGAAGAAGTTTTGCTCCTGTTATGAATTGTAGTGTACATATCTATAATACAGAATATCTTATATGCAACCCCAGTGAAAAGGACGTCAAAGGGATCACAATGCACAGATTGAGACCTGCTTGAAATAAGGCAAGATTCACAAATTGGTAGGTATTAAAAAATGCATTTTCCTATCCAAGTCAAAATAAACATTTACCTTTGTTATAAGGAAAATAAATCTTATAATGAGAATTTAAAATAAAAGAATGTATTTTATATAGACATTTACAAGCACTGTTTCTGTCTATTCTTTTCATGACATATTTCAATGTAGAAAAATATAAGGTAGAATAATCTCATACTCTTATGAAGAAAGCATTTTTGCCATATTTTAAAGTTATTTTTTAACATTAAAACATTGATGGAAGCTGGGTGTGCAGCTTACAAAGGAGGCAGAGCCAGGCAGACTTTTGAGTTTGAGGGCAGCCTAGTATACAGAGAGAGTTCCAGGACAGTCAGACATACACAGACAAGCCCTGTTATGAAAAAGAAAACAAAAAATAATTGATGGAATTGTATCTCAGGGTACAGCTACCGCGATGACTTCACATCCACTGGTAGCTTTGTGTGTTTCTGAAAACAAGGGATCTGTCAGAAATATTATATTATTTAAATTCTTGTATTTGTTTGGAATAGTCATTATGTGATTGAATATATAAATAATTAAATAGAAGTTGTCAATAACATGTTATTTATAATCTTCATAATATAAAGTGGCATGCGACACCCTTTACCTGTGTAGAAACATAAGACAATATAAGTAATCATACAATATTGGACATTTTAAGCACAAAAAAATTTATAAGAAGGCTAGATGTTGTATTGACAGCTGCAATACAATTATTCAATGTTACTTGAGTAATTCAATAACCATTTGTTTCTTTGGGGATTTTGTCCATTACTCACCTACTAACCACCTTAAGTGTCTGGTGACCTTTCTTCTGATTTATAAACATTCAGCACAAAACAAATGAACAACCATTAATGCATTGTTTGATGTTCTTAGACGTCTGAGTTCTCAAATTCTCACTTGTTTTTCTTTTACAAGTTTAAAAATAAAATGCCAAGTCACATGATGTAGCCTAACTGCAATACACAAACATTTATTCAATAAAAGTACGAAACTGATTTTGACAATGTCTAATGACTATGCAGAGCAGAAGTTCACTGCAGGTTATAGGAAGATTTGAGAGAGGATTCAAATCTCTAATGAGAAAAGACTTCGGTCTTCAAAATGAAAATCAATAGAGCAGATAGCACATTGTTGACATATGTATACTTGAATCATGTGTGATCTGTTTTAAGTGGAACCTTTAAATGTTTGATAAAAAACTCCTTCTATCTGAAAGGCAAATTTGAAGCCAAATAAGCTTTATGATTCTACTATTGCTTATTTTCTCCTGTGTTTTGCTAAGGTTTAATTGAGTGGGCTTTATTAGCTGAGACTTTCAGTCATTCTCTTTTCTATGTTAATTGTGAACTGTATAAGAGTCCCATTCCTGTTTTTTTCTCCTGTGCAGGAGCTGCTATATAAGCAAAGAAGAAAGCCAGCAGCAAACATGTTCAATAGCGTTTGATGACATACTTTAAGAATAGAAAATTCTATAATTCTTTGTCTATCTGATATCCATATATCAAATAAATAAAAATTTGGGCTAATTTATCTTATTATGTACTTCTCCAGAAACAAATGTTTTATTTTTTAACAATTCAAGTATCTAATTACACATTAATATTTTGACAATGAATCTAGAGAGGGAGTAGCTTGATCATAATGAATATAACCACATGCTCATGATAGAAAAAAATTGATTTACAGCTGAAGAAGGTCATTTTGACATTAGAGATTAGTTTCCTTTGTAGTTAACATAAATCATGTGCTGATTTGGGACTTTACTTTGTTTGTCTCTGGTGGATAGTTTTATGTACACTTGACACATGCTAGACTTATCTGAAAGGAAGGAACTTGAACTGAGAAAGTGCCTCCATTAGATCAGGCTGCGGGGCATTTTATTAATGACTGATGGGGGAAAGAGTCTACTGTGGGTGGTGCCATCTCTAGGCTGATAACCATAAGTTCTATTAAAAAAATAAAAGCAGTCTGGGAAAGCTATGAGGAGCAAGCCAGTAAGTGGCACCACTCCACTGCCTCTGCATCAGCTCCTGCCTCCAGGTCCCTGCCCTGTGTCATTGATGATGAACAGTGATGTGGTAGTGTAAGCCTAATAAACCCTTTCCTCCCCAACATGTTTACTGGTCATTGTGTTTCATCATAATAATGTTAATCATAACTAAGACATTGCCTAAAAGTATATTTTAAAATTTAACATTATCTTGAAAATATCGCATATATTCTCACTTTCTAGTGGCCATTCATGATTACTTTATGAGTGGCCATTATCTCATTTTAATTATGTGAGAACTGATGGGGTTCTTTGGACAGAGTGTTTCACATATTGAAGCGTAGAATATGAGGTCAAATAAGCTAATTAACAAGGCAATTTGATTCAAGCTAACAAATACCTCTTTACATAGGATTCTGGGACAAATACCCTACAAGGACCTGTACAAGTTCACCCTTCATTAACTCTCTCTCCTAATTAGGAATCCCACTCTTCCCTGCTCAGTGCACTCTACTCACACTTCTTCCTTGATAATCTTAAAAACGACAGAGCTAATCTTTGTTGATCACTGCAAGCTTGACCTATAATATTTTCTTTGCTGAACTATATCTTCTCATGGAAAATACCATTAAAAGTACCAATCTGCTACTAGCACTCTCAATCGTTGTCTTCTCTGTGATGTGCATTTAAAGTGTTATGCCGCACAGAGCTAAACTTAATGCCACAAAAATTAAATATCTTGTAAAATAATGGTTGACATGTTATATGGACAGAGGAAAATGTGCAAAATCCAAATAACATTAATATTTGAACCTAATATTCAGGAAGTCATTTTCACTTGGGTCTAAGCAAAAGATTATATTAATATATGATATCCTTTATGTTTTAAGAACGTGTGTCAGAATTTGCTTGAGAAAATGACAATAATGGAATGGCTGAACAAGTAGAGTGGTACATATGCCCCCACACGGTGTTTATTCAAAAAGTAGACCATAAGTGTACCAGCTCTCAAATCATGACATGGAGACTTAATATTAGTTGTTAATTCTTGGCCTTATATAAGCTCATTTCTTGCTAGTTCTTATAATTTAACCTGTTTCTCTTCATCTATCTTTTGCCTTGGGCCTTTTAACCTTTCTTTCTATATGTCTTACTTTCCTGCTTCTTGTGGCTGGATGGCTGGTGACTGCCTGGATTCTGGCCCCAGGCATGTCCCTTTTATCCCCCTTGTCATTTCCTCCATCTTCTCTCTCTAGCCTAGATATTGTCTCTGCCAGCCAGTTCACCAATCCTTCTCCTGCCTAGCTATTGACTATTCACCTTTTTATTAGACCCTTCAGGCGCCTTAAGCAGGCAAGGTGAAACAAAGACAGCAACACAACTTTACATAATTAAACAAATGTAGCAAAAACACATGTAACACATAGTTACATTGCTAACCAAATGAAGTGTAAACAAAGGTAACACACATTTACATAAAGTAATTTTCCACAGCATAAACAAATGTAACACATCTTTACATAGTTAAAATAATATTTAATAACACAAGAATGCTCACTAACAAAAGCAGACGTCATCGTTCATTAGTCAAGATTTACTTATAGAGTAGATTTATTTTATTTTTAATTTATAAAGTAGCAAGTTTCCTCATGACATTTTCCCTACATACTTAGATTTAGGAGATTCTTCTTTCTACAGTCTCATCTCTTCATATTCCTGAGCCTTGATTCTCACTTAAAAATTTCCACCTTTTAGAATTTACCCCTTCAATTTACATGCCTCTTGTGTATGTGGAGCTTCATTGCCTGCTCCCTTGTGATAAGCTCTGTTCTAGTTTCTTATCCTCTAAGCGCAGTCATACTCACACCAATACACATATGTAGGATGAATTACTAAACGGTCTTATTAATAAAAAAAAAAAACCCAGAGCCAGATATTGGGGTAAAAACCTGAGAGATCAGAGGAATAGGAAAAGCCATAGCCAACCTCACCTTACAGATGCTTCAGTCTCCAGAGAGCTTCTTCCTGTATACCCATGCTTATATACCTTTCTGTTCTGCAATCTCACTTCCTCTCTCCGCCCAGCTATATCACTTCCTGTCTGTTTGTACAGACCTCCAGACCTTTATGGTTAGTGCTAAGATTAAAGGTATGTGTTACCATGGCTGGCTCTGTTCTACAGTGTGCCCTAGAGCTCACAGAGATCCTCCTGAATGCTAGGATTAAAGGTGTGTGCTACCATTGTCTGACTTCTATGTTTACTACAGTAGCTGGCTTTTTCCTCTGATCCTCAGATAAGCTTTATTGGGGTACACAGATAAAATATCATCACACACATATAAAATTTAGAAGCTGAGATCTACATGTGAGAGAGAACATTTGGTATTTGTCTTTATGAGTCTGGATTACCTTGCTTAATATATTTTCCAGCTCCATAAATTTCATTTGCTTTATGGTTGAGTCAGATTCCATTGTGTATCTGCACTATATTCTCATTGTACATTAATCAATTGATTGATATCACTGTTGATTCTGTTTCCTAGCTATTGTGAATGGAGCAACAGCAAACACCAATGTACAAGTATTTCTGTATTAGGATATTAAATCCTTTAGTTACATATCCAGGAGTGATTTAACTGAGTTGTATGGTAGCTCCATTTCTCAAGCTTTTGAGACACTTCCACACATTCTAAAATACAAGAAGCATATACCTTTATATGCTGCTTTCACAATTATAATATGGTATATTTTGTTTACTATTAGGGACAAGAAACTCCCAAATCATTTTAGAGTATGTCATATAACAACCTGATGTTACTAGGCCCTTCCAGTTGCTAAAATATTTCTCAAAGATTTCTACATTCTGTTAGTGAAAGGGAGGCTGAATATCTGAGAAGAAAAATGAGAGCACAGCCAACTAATGAACAATACTTTGCAATCATTTGGCAACATGAATTCTATTCTCTCAAGCAAATCATACCTTTCCATATGTATTGGACTCCTTAAAATAATGGTTAAATGATTGTTTACTAAGGGATTACATGAAATAGAAACATTATTCCTTTTAAAGTAACAAAATACTTATGTATTGAAAGTTGCATTTGCCAGGCAGTGGTGGTGCATGCCTTTAATTCTAGCACTCAGGAGGCAGAGCCAGGTGGATCTCTGTGAGTTCTAGGCCAGCCTGGTCTATAGAGCAAGATCCAGGATAGGCACCAAAGCTACACAGAGAAACCTTGTCTCGAAAAAAAAAAAGTTACATTCATTTGTGCACTTATACACAACCTTTGTGTGAGAGTAAATGCCTTGTTTTGTAAAATATTAAAGAAGCTTAAGGAATCAATTCCTCCACCTTAAAAATTTCTTAAACTTTTATTTCAATTAATGACATGTCCTTGCTATAGATAACTATTTGCTTTTCTGTAACTAATTTCTATCTTGAACATAAACTTAAAGAACTCTGAAATTTCTGTTTCAGATGTTTTCATCTTCATTATTAAGTAACAGCTTGAATAATTAGTTTAATATTCTCATGAGGAATTTATCATGTAAAAATTAATGAAATCTTCTGTTTGGTTATAATGCATTCTCTCAGTCATTGGCATGTTTCTTACAAGAGCTGAGGTAGTTGGTTTTTTTTTTTTTTTGACAATTCAGAGCTATATTATTTGTACCCATCACAAAACAGATGAAAAACATTTAGTAACGCAAAGAGCATAATACTTTAAATGACAACCATTATCTTCTAAGTTATTATTATTTTACAAGTAACAGCATCCAGGGACAAGACCAGAAATGACAAGCTATCTTTTCTTTCCCACTTAACCTGATGAAATAAAAGCATACTTTGTCCTTACCCATCCCCAGTAGCCTTATTGGAGCTAATAGAACAGATGTTTTGTCACCCAGCTAGTCACATGATTATTTTCATCCTGGAGAACATATTTTGGAAACAAGCTAATGAGGCGATCTACAACAAATACACTTAGTCCCCTTTGGCTGATATTTCGTTGCTGATCTGATGTCATTTATCCTTCATTGTTAATTAAATGAAAACAAGCAGCAATTGCTTTCCCTGTATAATGTGTTCAGAAATAAAGCTGTGTAATGTGGTGTATAAATTTGTTTTTGTTGAATTGTTCAAGTTCAAGTGATGAACTTTAAGACTGTGCTAATTGTTTAAATGGGGGCAAAGGCATTTAGAAAGACCCAGGCTCATTACGAGAAGCACTAGTGTAACAAGGGTATGTTCTTAATGGAAGGCTCTCTCCACTTATATGATAGGAGCATTTTGGATAATCTTGGGGTTTATGAACCAACATGTCCCTGTTGAAAATACTAATGATCAAATACAGTCAGAATTATTTGTAAACAATTGGCTCAATGTGATTATCTGCTGATGTAGTAACTGATATATATTCTTGGTGTCTTTTTTGTTTCTTTGTCTTTTTACCTGTACAGAAAAAGAGAAACTCCTGCCCTAAATAATATCAGCTTCTTACTCTAAACAAATGATTTTCCTAATGATTAGTTAATAAAAAAACAATAAAATCAAAATCTACGAAAACATTGATGTGGAGTAATTAGTATTGAGGGAGATCATAATTTTAAGATCAATTATGTATTGAAAAATTTATTTCTATTACAAAATTGGTTAAAGTGCTTTTTAATTGGTCTTGCTTTGTACAAAGGTTTATCTTTTATTTATTTTTTCAAAATTATGTTTGTATGTGTAGGTCTGTATGTATGAATGTACACATGAGTGCAGGTACCCATGGAGACCAGAAGAGGCCATCAAATTCTCTGGAGCTGGCATTACAGGGGGTTGTGAACCTCAAGATGTGGATTCTATGAACAGAACTTGGGTATCTGGAAGAACAGCAAGTGCTCTTAGCTGCTGAGCTGTCTCTCTAGCCTCTATTATTGACCTTTATATAGCAAGAACTTACCTTACTCTAAAAGCCTCAATAGTACCCTATGAAGAAAGACAGACGAAAGGCAGAAATGAGGCTCCTTGGAAATAGTAAACTGGCTAAATAAAGCAAGAACACTTTAAACAAAAATTTAAAAAACAAAACCTCTAATACTGTGCATTTCACAAAAAAAAAAAAAAAAAAAAAAAAAAAAAAAAAAAAAAAGCCGGGCGGTGGTGGCACACGCCTTTAATCCCAGCACTCGGGAGGCAGAGGCAGGCAGATCTCTGTGAGTTCGAGGCCAGCCTGGGCTACCAAGTGAGTCCCAGGAAAGGCGCAAAGCTACACAGAGAAACCCTGTCTCGAAAAACAAACAAACAAAAAAAAAACAACAAAAAAAAATACTGTGCATTTCATTTAAAATTAAACATTATTTGGTAGGGGCAATATTTTTAATTAAGAAATTTTTTTATTCATTTTATATACCAATCAAAGATCCCCCTCTTCCCTACCCCTACCCAGCCTCCCCCCAACACCTCCCATCCCCACTTACAAAAAGATAAGGCCTCCCATGGGGAGTCAGGAGAGCCTGGTACATTTAGTAGTGGCAGTTCCAAGCGCCTCCCCCTGCCTCAAGCCTGTGTGAGGTGTCCCATCATAGATAGTGGGCTCCAAAAAGCCTACTCATATACCAGGGTTATCTTGATCCTACTTCCAGGGGCCCAGTAGGGACAATATTCTTATGGTGTTTTCTGTGATGGTAATTAAAGTTTTCCATGTAAGAATGCTGTAACACAATAAACAAACCTACTGAAGTCTTATATCAGCCAAGCTAATCGCTTCAACATTCATCCTCCAAACTACCCCAAATGTCTTTTAAACACTTTTAAAATGCAAATTGTTCTTTTACACAATCCACTGATCCAAGTTCTACTTAGATAAAGATTTTGAAAACATCACTACTGGATTCTATCATAGTAAAGTAAAAAGAACTATAGAGCATCATGAGTAATCATCTCAGTGCTCAATACGCTTGGATCTTTGATTCTTAGTTTCAATAGTAAACAAGTGCTTATGGAAATATACTTTCTCATTACCCAATTTTACTTATAAATTATATACATAAATCATCTTCCTTTCCATAATTTGGTTAATCTACCCAGAACTGCTCCATATACCATGTGTTTAAGTCAACAATTCCTCCTTGTATTCAAAATTGAAAGTTATGTATAATCACCTGGAGAAATCTATTTAAATATTCAAGTAAAGACATATCTCTTTATGAAATTTATTTTCAAATAATTTGTCTCCTTTGGCCTCTAACACTGAGTTAAATACTACCCAATTGTAATTCAGAAAAGAAAATCTGTATCTCTGGAAACTTACAAGATATGATCATATTGATAACCAGGCTCTGATGTTTCTACAGAAGAGCAAATATTTGGATGTTTTTTTAAAGACATTCCCTCCCTCCCAGTGAGTAAGAACGAAGCCTGTCGGTTAGCACAAGCTTGATTACTCCATGTTCTGTGTGTCAGGAGTGTTTTGGTAATAGCATATTGTGTTTTAGGAAAGACTGTCAATGGAATTTCACTGGCCATGAAATCCAAAATAAATTACCCATTCTAGTCATCGGCCAATTTATTTGTAAGCCAGTGGCGTGTAGTAGGCATGTTATTGCCTTATTATCAGGTAAATTCATTTAAACTCTTTTTATGTATGTGTACATATATATTTCACAAAGCTTATATAATAGTACATTTTCATATGATTTTATAATGGGGCTTCCTTGTTAATTTTCATATACATATCCCCTCCTCCTTAACTTCCCATCCCTTGTACCTATTTCTTCCTTTTCCATTATTCCTCTTTAACCATTTAGGGCACTGCATTCTATGTCCTGTCTCTTGAAAGCATCTTGCTGTGCCCCTTTATTAATTTTGTGACCTCACTGGATGCTTTAAATGGAGCACAAATACTTGGTGGTTCAAAGGTAATATCTACAGAAGAGAGAAAACTTGAAATATTTGTATTTATGAGTTTGTGTTACCTTACTCAGAATGATTGTTTCCAGATCCACCCATTTAACTGAAATGTTCATAATTTCATTTTATTTATAGTTGACTAATATTCCATTGTATAAATTTACCACATTTTCATTAATCAGTCATTGGTTTATGAACATTTTAGCTGTTTCTAGATATTATGAATAGAGAAAAAAATGAAATGGTTGAACAGGTAACTGTGTTATGGGATATAGTACCCTTTTGGGTATATGCAACAGAGTGATTTCCTAGACTTTTAAGCAATCTCAAAGCTGATTACCTGAATGACTGTTCTCAACAGAGTAAATAGATATTCATTCTTTCTAATATCTGCATGAGCAGTTGTCATAATTTGGTTTGTTTGTTTGCTTGTTTTTTGATTGGTTGGTTTTATTTTAGATATTCTGACTGAGGAAAGATGAAATCAAAACTGGTTTTAATTTGCATTTCCCTAATGACTAAGAATGTTAAACCTTTTAAAAATGTTAATTAGCCATCTTATTTGCATTTTCTGCAGAATCTTCTGTTTACTTTTGTCCCTCACTTTTGATGTTTAGTGTTTTGAGTTATTTATATATTTTATATTTTAACACTGTCAGGTGAGTAACTGGTAAAGATTATGTTCCATTCTGTGTGCTGCCTCTTCAAAGTATATTGTTCACTGCTGTATGAAATCTTTTTACTTTCATTGTGTTCTATTTATCAATTGCTGATCTTAACACTTGTGCTAATGTGATCCTGCTTAGAAAGCCATTTCCTGTACCATTAATGAGTACAATCATATTACCTACATTTCATTTGTCAGAATCAGGGAATCTGATCTTATGATAAGTTCCTTGATTAATTTGGAGTTGGATTTTGTACAGAATAAGAGATAATGACAGTGGTTCTTTTTTTTTTTTAAACATGTAACTGCCTAAATTTGAGTAATACTCTTTGTTAACAATATTGTCTTTTCTCCAATGTGCACTTTAGGCCTGTTTGTCAAATATCGTGTGACTATGGGAGAACGGTCTTTTATATGAATACTGCATTGCTTTATGTCAGTGCCTTGCTGTTTTATTTACTATAGCTCTGTAATATAACTTAAAATCTAAGATGGTGATAACTCTAGAAGTATTTGATTGTTCAGTGTGGTTTGGGTCATTCTGTAATTTTATTGCTTTTATATTCAACTTAAGACTGTAATTTTCAATATCTGTCAAATTTGCAGGGTCATTTTTAAAGGGACTATGTTGAATCTGTAGAGTTTGTTTTCTAGGATGGGCAAATTTCACAATATTAATCCTACCAGCACATGAACAGGAAAGTGCCTTATGTTTTTTGCTATCATTGTCATTATTTTCTTTGTCTTGATTGGTTTTTCACTCAGTTCTTTCATTTCATTGATTAGGTGTACTCAGAGGTATTTTTTAGGTTATTGTGAATGTATTGTTTCCCTGATTTCTTTCTTGACCCATTTGTCATTTTTATATAGGAAGAATACTGATTTTTCTGTATTAATTTGGATAGTGATACTTCTCTGAATATGTTTAGCTTTAGTATTTTTGAGAGTTCTTTATGCATATAATTGTATCTCCTGTAAGGAATATTTTGGTATCTTCATTTCTTATTTGTAGTCCTTACATCTCCATCACTTGTCTCTTTGCTGTAGCTAAGACGTGAAATACTATATCAAAGAGGTGTAAGCATCTTTGTATTGTTCTTGATTTTAGTAAAACATGCTTTGTTTTTGCTTTTTATTTTCTCAGCAGGATTTGGCTAGTGATTTGATACTTATTGTGTTTATTATGTTTGGGCCTGTCACATGTATTCAAAGATCCTCAAAACTTTTATGCTGAAATAATGTTGGATTTTACAAAATTACTTTCCTTCATCTAACAAGATGCTCATTTGACTTATGTCCTTGAGTCTATTTTCAAGGTTATTGACTTGCATATGTTGAACTATCTCTATATCTCTATAATAAAACCAACATGATAAAGTTAATTTTATGATTAAATTCCAGTGTGTTTAGAGTCTTTAAAATACCATGATAATATTCACTTATTTAAGTTTTAATTGGTACTGAAAAAATTTAAATATTAAATTATGGTACACTTCTATATAGAGAGATATATAATTCACTTTAGCGTGTGGTTATACACAAATTGTCATAAATTGCCTGACAGTCATTCTGTTTCTATCTGTATCTTTAAACATACACACAGAGAAAGAGTTTTATTTTCCCAAATGTCAATATTCAGTCTCTAAATATACTTTGTATTGCAAACCTTAAATCCAATCAAATAAACAAAAAAAAAAAACTTTCAATGAGTATGTAAAAGCACACACATATACATATATAATAGATTTCTTATTGTTTCATTTAAAATGACTTAAAAATAGAAGGTTTTGCATACCTTAGAGTAAAGAACTAACTGGTATTATGTGCTATAATAAATCATCACTGACAAATTACCTCCCTCTGCTGAACCATAAGGAGACACCATTAATCCCTAAAGCATATGGCTTCATTTTGGCACAGTGTTTCGCATATGCTTTGGTATGACTAGGTGAAATATCTAATGTCATATGCAGTAAACCTTTAATCTCACTTGTAAATGATCCTTATCAAAAAGTATTCAGTGGTTCCTAGAAACTATGTTGGCTTCATAGGATTTTAAGATTCAAGCTTTGTAATTGAGGTATTTCAATATTTGTGAATATTATTGAATTGTAAATAAAATTACTCTGTGGAAATTGTATTTTCCTCTTTTGTACTTTTCCAAGTTCTTGTGTGTAGCAGGAATCTTAAAAGTTCTTACTAATAAAATCAAACCCGGAGCCAGGTATTAGGGTGAATGCTGGAAGATCAGAGAAACAAAACAAGCTACAGCTACCTCACCTCGCCAGTTCCTCAGCTGATCCTGTTTCCTCAGACTGGAAGCCTCTGAGTCCTCATCCAGAATGAATCTCAGTTGAACTGTGCGGCTCAAAACCTAAAAGCTTAACCAGCCAAATGCTTCTAGTTTCTGGTCCTCATGCCTTATATCTGCCATCACTCCCTGGGATTAAAGGCTCACTTCTTGGGATTAAAGGCGTGTGTCACCATGCCTGGCTGTTTCCAATGTGGACTTGAACTCACAGAGATCCAGAGGGATTTCTGCCTCTGGAATGGTAGGATTAAAGGCATGTGCTACACTGCCTATCCTCTATGTTTAATATTGTGGCTTTCCTGTTCTCTGACCCCAGATAAGTTTATTAGCATGCACAATATTTTAGGGAACACAATACCACCACACTTGTGTTAATATTTCTCTTAATATATCAACTATTTCAAATTTCATTTTAGTTAAAATGCAATGGACTTATAATGTTTTTAGCCCTTATTACATAATCATATAAGAATCCTCAAGATAGTAACATGATAGAATCACATTCTTAAACCTGTGGTGTCCAAATAAAGTCACTGCTTTTTTGAAATGAAACTTCTGGTAATCAGAGAAAGAAATGCAAATTAGATAAATTCAACATTATGCTAAATAAATCTCACAGCACCCATAATACTTAGCATTCATTGATAAACCCTGTTGTTAATTCTGTTGGAATATACATAGAATATACATGGAAACATGTATGATAAGCCATAATATACATAATAATGAAATAATCTTTATAATACAATAGAAACACAATCACATAAAAAACTATGTCACCCCATTTATTAAAGGTGAAATGCATACATGTTTAAATAAGATATAATAAATAAAATATTCACATCTCTGAATAAATATAAAGACAATATATTTGCTCTAACACTAATTATGTATAGATATTTGACAGAGAAATTCTATAAAATTCATAAAAGTTGAGTCCTTCAAGAAGCTCTATATTAAGAATTATCTAGTATGTAATTAAATATAAGTAATAGTGACAGCTTCTGAGCTTACCTAGTGATTCAAGAAGTATCCAGGTTTATTTTACTTAAGCATAAAAGTGTAACCGTATTCATTCATGCAAAAACTACACATAAGTAAGAATTTCTTCATAAGTAATTCCTCATAAAACACTTATTCTGCTTTTCCACCTATGTTACATGCCATAGGCAGTAGTTGAATCAATTAGTGAGGCAGAAACATTCAATTTCCATTTCATTTGCTCATGTTTCACTTTCTAATGGCAAATAAAATTATAAAACAAAATCCTCATTATTGGTATACTATAAACAAAAACAAAGTTAAAAGAGAAAGATTAAGAAGCTTTGGTATATACATTGTAATTCTCTATATCAAAACAAAGTCTGTTAGAAATAGTAACAGGGAAATGTTTAAAACTACAGATGGGTGAAAAGACTCCACCTCCAGTTTTTAAATTATAGCAGCTTCCAGATTAAAGAAAAATTCCTGATATAGCAGTACACTTTATATCCTCTGGCAACATCTTTTTTTATTGCACTGGAAACTGATGTTGAATTTCCTGAATAATTACATAAATAAACCATGCACTTTACTTATTTGTGTGTCCATATTTAATGATATATTGTGCATGTAACTCTCAGAAATATGATTTATGGCATTTTATATTACCACAGAGAGGTGTTTACTTGAAATATGTACTTGAAAAATATCATATAAAATGATATTATTTGATATATATTCAGAAATGATCTGATTTTTTCAAGAAAATACAGGCTGAAAACATAGTTTCAATTAAATCATTTTGAGAGCACTCCTAATTGAATTTTCAGGTTTAAATGATGTAACTGACTAATGCACATAAACATATAAATTATATTTATTTTATTCTCTAGGATGAGGCTCAGGATTCAAATATAACTGTGAGTTGACTATTACTACCATCAAAACAGTATAAAGCAAATCTACATTGTGTAAATCTAAAATAAACTGTTAAGTATGTAAAGGAATTTTAAAGCAAATTCTGAAGCCCAGCAACTGTGCATTTTCATTATTTTTCTTGGATAGTACATACTGGTATTGATACAAACTAATCATTACTCCCTAATTATAATTTTAAAAATTGGAGAAGGAAATAAAACTTTCTACACAACCAAGAGCCAGGTTTTGAAAGTGTCACCTCACTTTTATAAACTTATTTTAGCATAACTCTTGGAAAACTCAATAGGGAAGGAAGTCCATAAGGTGTGTATGTAACAACTTCCAACAATAGTGGAAAATCACATGGTTTTCAGATGACTTAATATATGGTAACCAGCTCATGAATCCATAGGATTTATACAGTAAAAATGGCCATTCTAACAAGAGCAATCTACAGATTCAACTCAATCCATATCAAAATGCCAAAACAATTCTTCACAGATCTTGAAAGAACAATTTTCAGCTTCATATGGAAACACAAACCCCAGGATACCTAAAACAATCTTAAAAAATAAAAGTCCTGCTGGAGGTAGCAACATCTCTGATTTCAAGTTGTTATACAGAGCTCAAGTAATGAAAACTGCACAGTATAAGCATAAAAATAGACACATTGATCAATGGAATCAAACTGAAGTTCCAGACATAAATTCAGATATCTATGGACATCTGATATTTGATAAAGAAGCCAGAAAAATACACCAGAAGAAAAGACAGCCTCTTTAACAAATGTTGCTGTGGGATGTCCTGTATGCTGTGAACATTATGTTGCTATGATTGATTGATAAATAAAACGCTGATTGGCCAGTAGCCAGGCAGGAAGGACAGTGTAGGTGGGACAAGGAGAAGAGAATGCTGGGTAGAAGAAGGCTAGGTCAGATGATGCTGCCAGCCGCATTGAGTAGCAAGATGGAAGTTACCAGTAAGCCATGAGCCATGTAGCAAGGTATAGATTAATAAAATGGGTTGAGTTTAAGTGTAAGAGCTAGACAGTGGTAGGCGTGAGCTAATGGCCGAGCAGTTTAATTAACATGATCTTCTGTGGGGTCTGTGGGGCTGGGCAGGACAGGAGAAAACTCCAGCAACAAAATGGTGCTGGTCAAACTGGACTGGACAGATGCATGAGAAGAATGCAAATAAATCCTAACTTATCACCTTGCATAAAATTAAACTCAAAATGCATCAAAGGCTTGCTGTAAATTGCTTTAATCATGTTTAGGTATGTCTCTTGTATCCCTCATCTCTCCAAGCTTTTATTATGAAGGGGTGTTGGATTTTGTCAAAGGCTTTTCAGCTTATAGATGATTTTCATGTGGGCTTTTTTTTCTGTTTGTTTATATGGTGGATTACATAAACAGATTTTCATATGTTGGTCCATTCATGCATCTCTGAAATGAAGCTTATTTTATTATAGTGGAAGAATCTTTTGATGTATTCTTCCATTTGATTCAGTTTGTGAGTATTTTATTGAGTATTTTTCAATCAATGTTCATGAAGAATATTGGTCTTTAATTGTTTTTCTATGATGAGTCTGTGTGGTTTGGGTATTAGGGTGAGTGTGACCTCATAAAATGAATTTGGCAGTATTCCTTCTGTTTATATTTTGAAAATAATTTGAGGAGTATTTGTATTTAACTCTTCTTTGAAACTCTGGTAGAATTCAGTGTTAAAACCATATGGCCCTGGTCCTTTTTGGGGGGAGGGACACTTTTAATGACTGCTTCTATTTCCTTAGGTGTTAACAGGTCTATTTAAATTGTTTATCTGATCTTGATTTAACTTTGGTAGTGTTATTTATCAAGAAAATTGTCCATTACTTTTAGATTTTCTAATTTTATGGAATACAGATTTTTGAAGTACAACCTAATGATTTCTTGGATTTTCTTTGTCTGTTGTTATGTCCCCCTTTTTATTTCTGATTTTGTTAATTTGTGTATTCTCTCTATGTCTTTTAGTTAGTTTGGATACTGGTTTGTCTATCTTGTTGATTTTCTCAAAGAACTAACTTTTCGTTTCAGTGATTCTTTGTATTGTTCTCTTTGTTTCTATTTTATTGATTTCAGACCTCAGTTTGAAGTTTCATGCTGTCTATTCCTCTTGAGTATGTTTGCTTCTTCTGTTCTAGAGCTTTTGGGTCTCCTTTTAAGTTGCTAGTATGAATGCACTTAGTGGTATGAAGTTTCCTCAGTGTAACCTTAGTTTGGGTGTGCTGTGCACTCATTTTCATTGAATTCTAGGAAATCTTTAATTTCTTTCTTCATTTCTGCCTTGATACAGTTGTCATTCAGTGGGGAGTTGTTCATTTTTCATGAGTTTGTAGGCTTTCTATTGCTTCTGCTGTTGTTAATATCCAGCTTTAATCTGTGGTGGCCTAATAAGATACACAGGTTTATTTCTATTTTCTTGTATCTGTTGAGGCTTTTTCTGTGACTGAGTATGTGGTTAATTTTGAAGACTGTTCTGTGAGGTGCTGAGAAGAACATATATCCTTTTGTGTTTGGGTAAAACATTCTGTAGATGTCTGTTAGATCAATTTGATTCATAAACTCTATTAGCTCTATTATTTTCTTTTTAGATTTTGTTTGGATGACCTTTACATTGGTGAGAGTGGGTTGTTGAATTCTCCCACTATTAATGTATGAGGTCTTGTGTATGATTTAATCATTAATAATGCTTCTTTTACAAATGTGTGTGCCTTTACATTTGTGGAATAGATGTTCAGCATTGAGATGCCATCTTGGTAGATTTTTCACTTGATGTGTATGATGTGTCCTTCTCCATCTCTTTTGATTAATTTTAGTTGGAAGTCTATTTTGTTAGATATTAGAATGGCTACATCAACTTGTTTCTTGGGACCATTTGCTTAGAAAATCTTTTTCCAACTCTTTACTCGAGTAATTTCTATCTTTGATGTTATGGTTCATTTCTTGTATGAAACGCAATGATGGATCTTGGCTTTGTATTCACCTGTTAGACTGTGTCTTTTTGTTAGGGAATGAGTCCATTGAAATTGAGAGATATTAATGACCAATGATTGTTAATCCCTGTCATTTTGTTGGTGATAGTTGTGGTGGTAGTTTGTGTGTGTTTCCCTTCTTTGCATTTTGTTGATGTAAATTTATTAATTGTCTGTGTTTTGTGGGTTAAGTTAACCTCATTGTGTAACATGAATCTTAAAAGGTCTTATAATAAAAAACCTTGAACCAGATATTGGGGTGAATGCTGAAAGATCAGAGAAGCAGAACAAGCCACAGCCACCCTCAACTTACCAACTTCTCAGCCAAGCCTGTTTCCATGAATCCTCAGACTGAAAGCCTCTGAGTCCTCATCCAAGAGGGTCTCAGTTGAACTGCTGCTTAGTTCCTGTCTTCTCATGCCTTATATACTGTTCTCCACCCAGCCATGTCACTTCCTGGGATTAAAGGTTTGGGTGCTTTTCAAGCAAAGGCATCAGATCTTAAATCCTGCCTGAGACCCATTCTTCTATCTATTATATTCTGTTGATGATGCTTATTTTTGTAGTTCCTATTAACTTACCTACATTTTCCTTTTCCAGAATTCCCCAACTTTGTGTTTTATTTATTGGTTCTATTTCTATTTTTAGGTCTTGAACAATTTTATTTATTTCCTCTAACTATTTGTTTTTTTCTTTGCTTTCTTGACATTCTTTATTGATTTCCTCCAAATTTTTGTTTTGCCCTTTCCTTGATTTCTTAAGGGATTTATTCATTTTCTCTTTAAGGTCTTCTATCATCTTAATAAATTTGGTTTTATGGTCATTTTCTTGTGATTCAAATGTGTTGAAATACTCAAATCTTACTAGAGCTGTGCTTTGGTGCAGCCATATTGCCCTGGGTGGTGTTGATTGTGTTCTTACATTGGCATTTAGGCATCTGAATTTGGATTGACTGTAGGTCTAGATACTCATTTCTGAGTTTGTATTTGTTGGATGTATATTTTGTTCCTTGGTTTCTCTTTCTTCTTTGATCTTCTCGTCTTTGTGGCTTGGACTTCTGGCAGCCAGAATGATATCTGATCCAGTAGGGAGTGTCTGTCTAAGTTGTGGACTAGACTTCTTGTATCTAGCTTGGCCTTTGGTGCAGCAGAGGGTCTTTGTTCTGACTGTTGTGGCCTATACTTGTTCTTATGACTGGTGTGGCCTGAGCCTGAACAGCAGAAGTCTGCAGCAGTTGGGGGTAGGGACTGTACAAGGTGCCGGTGGTGAGGTGGGATAGGGGCTGGTGTGGAATGCAGGATAAGTCTTTGGGAAATGATTCTAGGGAGTAACGTAGTTCTTCTGTTATTCTGACTGGTTTGGCCTGCACCTGATCCTTTCTTCTTATTTTATCCTACAGGTCATTTTAATATATATTATTATGACTTCCAGTTTAGATTTTTATGGGATTCAAGAGTGTGCAAACAAGCAGGTCCCTGCAAATATGACTGTTTATTGTGATTTTCCTTTGACTTTTTTCCTACTGTCTATTTTTTCCTCTTCTGATTTGTTAGTTTTTTTATCTTATTAAATTTTATTTTATTATTATTGCTTAAAATCCTGCTTGTTTTCTGAGAGACAGAAAGTCAGTAGGTCTGGATTAGAGGAGAGGAGAGGAGGAACTTGGAGGAGTAGAGGAAGGGGAAATGGTAATGAGGTTAATTTATGTGAAAAGAAAAAACTATTTTCAAGAAAAGAAAACAAATATGGGTGTCTGTACTACTACTTTTCTTCAATGATGATTGGTGTTTCCCCTCAAACACAGAACAAGTGATACTGTCTTTTTTCTCAGTGCCAGTTTCAGACCATAGCTACAGAGAAGTCAGTATCTTTTTAAATTGAAAATAGTCTTCTCTCATACAATATATCCTGAACGCAGTTTCCCCTCTCTCCATTCCTCCCAGCCTCATCCCCTCAAATTGACTCGCTCTCCATTTCCCTTGAGAAAAGAATAGGCCTCCAGAATCAAAAAAACGAACAGGACAAAACAAGATACTATAAGACAAGGCAAAAGCCCTCTATCCAGGCTGGACAAGGCAACCCAATAGGAGGAGTAGTCCCAAGAGCAGGCAAAAAAGTCAATGATGTACCCACTCCCAATGTTAGGAGTCACGCAAAAACATCTATAACATGCAGAGGACCTGGTGTAGATTCACGCAGGCCCCATGTGTGCCAGTTCAGTCTCTATGAGCCCATATGAGCCTTGATTAGTTGATTCAATGTGCTGTGTTCTCTTGGTGTCCTCCATGCCCTCAGTCTCCTAGAATCTTTCCTTCCCCTCTTCTGCAGAGTTCTCTGATCTCCAAGGGGAAGGACCTGATTGAAACCTTCAGTTCAGACTCTCTCCACACAATGCCTAGCTGTAGGTCTTTACAATTGCTTCCACCTACTGTCAGAGGAAGCCCCTTTGATGACAATTCAGCAAGGTCCTGATCTAGGAGTATAGCAGAGAGCAGAATATCATTTAGAATCATTTCACTGATATTTTTTTCAAGTCATATTTGATTCTACCCTAGGTCCCCAAGCTTTCTAGCATTCAGTTACTGGTCATTCAGGCAGTGTAAGGTATGTGCCTCAAGTTAAAGTGGAAATTCATTGGCCACTCCCACAAGTTCTGTGCCACCCAGCACATTCAGCAGGAAGAACAGATTATAGGTCAAAGTTTTGTGACTGGGTTGGTGCCAGGTTTCTCTTTTTGTATCCTGCAGAGTACCTTTCTGCTGCAAAGAGACTAGAAAATAAGGTTGAAGGCTCCATGCAGGCACCAGGAAAGCTCCATGTTCAATGAGCTGTGGGAAAGTTATCCTAGACAAAAGGCCTTGCTGCCAGTATGCAGAGCAACCCTCTGCCCAAACATCAGCCTAGAATGTGTGGGGATTTCCAAGAGACCTCCTTGACCAATAACTCATGAGAATGCAACCCAGTCCTTCCACTGGGAACCATGCCTGGCTACAAGAAATGGCCTCTTCAGACTCCATATCCACCACTACTACAAGTACTCACTAGGGTCACTGTCATAGATTCCAGGAAGTTTCCTCTGCACTATGCTTCTACACTACCCCTCAATTTCCCCCAATTCTTGCTGTTTCTCCATGTACTCTTTCCCTGTATCCCTTCTTACCATCACTCCTGCTCCTGTTCCCACCCATCTGCAAAGTATATTTTATTTCCCCTTCCCAGGGGGACCCATGCATCCCCCTTAGAGCCCTCCTCTTCATGTAACCTTTTTAGGTCTGTGCATTGTAGCTTGATAATCATTTACTTAAGACCTAATATGCACTTATAAGTGAATACATACCGCATTTGCTTGTCTGGATCTGGGTTACCTCACTCAGGATGATTTTTTTCTAGTTGAGAATTCAATATCTTACAATAGGATATGTGTGCTCATTTCTATTGAGAGTTCTTTTTATAAAGAGAGTGATAATGATATTTAATGGATGCATTTGATATTTTTCTCCTTTTTTCAATACACGGTATTGTTATCTTCTCAACACTGTTGCTATTTTTATACCTTTATTTTCTTTGTTCCTCTTTAATTAATTTATATTTGAGTCACATGTTCCTACACACCCCTTTTCCATAAAGCATCTTCATCTCCAAGATACTGTTTTGAAATCTTCTTCATTAATGAACTTATGCTCTCTAGATATTATCACACTAATAAATGAAAATATGTAATCATGATTTGTATTTCAGATTTTTTCCTTAACCATTTATCTCTGTGTCAAAGAATCTTAAAGCCCACCTACCTCAATCTAAACTAAGATCTTTAAGCCCTGTGTTCTCTCTTAATAATTTCTAACTAGTATTTCATAATTGATGGTATCTCCTTCCTTTCAGAACTCTGAAGTCATGCTCAATATTAGTAGCACAAACAATATTTTTAAAAGGTATTTTATTTGGGGGGCACCCAGGCAGGGGAATCAGAATCTGTCCCTGGTGCATGGGCCGGCTTTTGGGAGCCCAGTGCCTGTGGTGTGATGCCTTGGGCAGTCTTGGTGCAGTGAGGAGGGGCTTGGATCTGCCTAGGCTCAGTGTTCAGGACTCTGCTGACACCCCTGGGAAACCTTGATTCGGGGGATGTGGGGATGTGAGGTGGCTTGGAAGGGAGGGCTGGAGGTTGGGAGGAGGTAAGAGGGGGGATCTGTGGGTAGTATGTAGAGTGAGTAGAAAATTTACCCCACAACAAGAGTAAATTGAAACATTATTAAAAAATTGTCAAATTTTCTTGTGATTGTTGTAGAGATATTTTCTCAACAACTTACTTTCAACTCTTCAATGTAATGACTGGACTTCATTTTTTTTTATCCAACAATTAGATCTTTAGTTTGCTCATTTATTAGCTGCCACTATGTATTTGCATTGCATGTACACAAGATGTCTGAAAACAACTGTTGGACCCCAAAGTTTAGGGTCTCAAGTGGGTGCCCCAAGAACGCAGACTCTAGTCCAGTTGATGCAAAAGCACGAGGATTTATTAAGCTTCTATATAGAAGGGCAAACTCTGCTCCTAAGAGCAAGAGTCGCATCTTACTGCAGCCCCATAAGGGCTTATAAAGGAAAAACCCACAAAACCCACAAGATTACAATTCCCATACAGTTTCGTTTCACAAGATCATGGTCTGGTTACAGAGTGATCACAGAGGGGGTACAGTTATGTCAACAGGTACATTCTTCCTGAAACCTCAAGGGGGGATATCAGGGCAGGAGTGGAGTTTACACAAAGGTCACAGTGGTCCTTCCTGGAACACCTGCAACTATCCCAGTCACAGTTGAGCACATCGCTTAAGAGAAATCTTTTTACATTGTTATATGGTTGCAGGGGAGATTGAACAATGGCTAAGTCAGGTTGCCCTTGGAAGTAGATTTTTAGTTTCTCATTTCTGGGTTCTTGAAGTTTCTCTTTCCTGAGGTTGGGGGTGTGAACCTGAAGGGTTAGGGTCTTTCACAACCTTTTTGAATGATAGCATTATTTTAAAATGATGCCACTCCTTTCAGAATTGGAATACTTAGTTTGTTTACATACATTTAAGTAATGGTAATATTTTTATTGATAACAATATATTGGGGCTATATTGAAGAGACCAGCTATTGTTAATGAACAGTGGATAGATAATTTATACTAATTAAACTAAACAGAAGAATAAAGGTAAAATCATTTTGCTAATTTATTAATTTACATTTATAGTAAAATAATCTGTCATTAAATGCCTGACTTGTATTTTTCTTATGCAGGTGATTTTTTCTTATCTCTGGTCTGATTGATTCACTAGGTGCCTCTCTAGAGAACTTAATTTACCTAATCTCCTGTTTTTGGTCTGGCAGTGTATCCTCTGAGTATATAGAAAAATGTAGTTATATCCATTACCAATAGCATAGAGCCAGCAAATGAGGTAAAATCCCTTGTTATGTGATTACATTATAGACTAGCATTGCTTTTATACCTTTCTTTTTCCATTGAATACTTTCCATGAATACTTTCCATTCTCTTTCTGTCCATGCCTACAGTCATGAAAATATTGAGAGGGTGAAACTACACAGTAATGTGGTCAAGCAGGCCAATCTAAGAAGGTTGTAACATGTTGATGTTCAAATACTACATCAAGTGTTTATTGTGTTTATGGGACTAAAGACATGAATAAATGAAAATATATTCTTAGTGTGAACCCTAGCATTGTTTTCAAATGACTTCTAACAAAACCAAGAAAAATAAGTACACATTTTATACTATGCAAGTTACTTATAAAGGTTCCTTTTATACTAAAATTAAAGTGTTTTCTATTATTTTTATTTGTTTGTAATATTTAGGTTTGAACATCCCCAAAGGTTACAGCAACAGATTATGAACAAAATCAACTGGTTTTAATTACTAACCTCACTTACTGTAAATTAAGATGCCAATGATCTGCACAGAATAATTTAAACATGGGTTTACTTTTATCAGACTTGTTGTAATAATGAACAGGCAACAGATTATCCTCAGAAGGGCAATATACTTTACCACAAATCACAAGTTGCATTTCCTCCTCTTATTTTTTTTTAACTGCAAAATGTGATTCCAAGAAGATGTTATTAAGCTATAACACCTTTGTCATTTTGAAGTTCTAGGCACTTAAAGTGCTGAATTTTAGATTACTTTTTTATATTCTGCCTGTGCCTTGTTTCCTTACTGTATGTAAAGTTATTAAAGCTGTCTTCTTCAATTTCTTCTCTACTTAGGAAGCTATGACAAAAAGATGAAAGAGACTAACTTTAATCTCAAAAAGCTAAACTCAATGCAGAACTGAAACAGGAGAATACATAAAGGCAATAAGAGTACTTTTCCAAAGGTAGTTTACGATCATTGAGTGGTCACTAAAAAAGCACTAAACTGGAAGTATGTGACAACATAATGGGCCCAGGCTCAATTTCCTCTCTAGATTGTTGATGCTGGATTTTTAAAGGATGCTGTGTAATTGGACTGCCACTTGCCATACAATGATTTGCTCTCCATGGGGTGGGGTTGGAGAACATTTGTTTTGTGAACTGCATAAGAGAAAAATACATATTAAGACATGGGTGGCAATTAGATTTGGCAATACATTTTCAAAAAGTACTATTAAATAAAGTGTTTCACGAAACAAAAAGAGTTTCTTGACAATATGTTTTCTTTATAAAAGGTCTAAAATAGAAATAGGCTTAGGGATATAATATATCTTTGTAATTACTTGACGTCTAAATAGGGATGAACATTTTCAAGCATTTGTTCTTCATTGCTCCTATGCATTTTTGGACTCATATCTGTTTCTTTAGCCTTCCAACTGCTGAAGATTTTGAAAATTACATGCATCTGAAATCATACATTATTGCCTCATGTTGAGATTTTTTATATGTTATTGAAGTTTCCCTGAAATTTAATCTTTCATTATTATCTTTCTCATTCCTTTATGTCAATGCATACATACTAGAATAAAATTAGGTGTGGTGGTATTGTGTCCCCCAAAATATTGTGCACACTAATAAACTTATCTGGGTTCAGAGACAGGACAGCCACAATATTAAACACAGAAGTTAGGCAGTGGTAGCACACACCTTTAATCCTAGCATTCCAGAGGCAGAAATCCATGTGTTCAAGGATACAGACAGGCATGGTGACTCATCATGCCTTTAATCCCAGAAAGCAAGCCTTTAATCCCAGGGAGTGGTGGTAGAAAGCAGAAAGGTATATAAGGTGTGAGGACCAGAAACTAGAAGCATTTGGCTTGTTAAGCATTTGGCTGGTTAAGCATTCAGGCTTTTGAGCAGCAGTTCAGCTGAGACCCATTCCGGATGAGGACTCAGAGGCCTCCAGTCTGAGGAGACAAGACCAGCTGAGGACCCGGCGAGGTGAGATATCTGTGGCTTGTTCTGTCTCTCTGATCTTCCAGTGTTCACTTCCAATAACTGGCCTCGGGTTTGATTTTATTAATAAGAACTTTCAAGATTCGTGCTACAATTAGGCTTAAAAGTTCCATCTACCTAGAACTAAGCGATTACAAACTATTGCCAAAAATAATTCTTATATGTTTCCTTTGTCAATGTGCAGATTGCTAGACATTATATTCTACTCATATTATTAAAAATTATTTTCAGTTGACTTCCTGTATCTCCATCATCTGTTTTCAGTTACCCAAATTAGTTGAATTTATTTTTTATACGTTTCATTCTACATCACAAGTAAGCACAGGACGGCTTGCAAATTAAACTGGTCAAATAACTTTGTTGTCTATGTTTTAAAAAGATGAATGATAATTTTTACTACTTAAAATATTTTTAGAAACTCCTTTAACCATTTGAGGTTGTCATAATAACAATTGTCTTCACTTGGAGAAATGTTAAATGTGCCAAAGTAAAACTTCCTCTGAACATTATAGGCCAGAGGCAGATAACTTAATGATGGTACATTTATTTCAATAATAAATACTTACATAGGAAGAATTTAAATTTTCAAATGAAGATTGATTATGTAAACTTTTGCATATATGCTCCAAGTATCTTGTATGAGGCACAGTAAAACTTTCAACTTCTATATTTATAAAAGCCTCAGACCTTCAATAAGAGTTGCACTAACTACATTTTCTTGCTATAAGGAAAAATTTTTAAATGCCTTCAAGAATTATTTGAATTATAGTACCCCTCCCCCAAGCAGTAACTGACTTAACATGGCAATTTTTGAAATCATGTTTTCAATAAGTAGAAATAAAGGCATTCACTGAGAATTTATGAAAATCAATCAGATCTAATTAATCTTTATCAATAAAAAATTGAGAGTCAAATATTGGGGTAAGAACCTGAAAGATAAGAGAACCAGGACCAGCCACCAGTTGCTTCCTAACTCAAAATTGCCAAAATTCTCTCTTAGCTCTGCCTTACTACTTCCTGTATGCTGTCTGTCCTTAGGACTCCAAAACTCTATGATCAGCTAGTGGCTAGCTCCGTTCTCTGACTCCAGGCAAGCTTTATTCATCAGAACACAATCAACATATCACACAACACAAGTTTCCACTTTTTCTCCTTTCCCTGTCATGAATAAAAAAATGGAGTATCACACCACATCTAAAACAATGATTTTGATGAATTTTTATGTCATATTATCGACAATATTATCTGTCCTTAAATTTTATATTGACAATAAAATAGATGAATAATATTGGAAATTAAATAATCAAATTTTATTATTCTTTGTAAATATTGCTCATTCAACTTTTGTTTTTCTTGTAATTGATTCTGCTTCTTGGGCAATGTCATTATAACCAATGAATATATATGAAAGATGGTGTCCTACTTATAATAAATTGATGTATAATATATACTCATTAATTCCTCAGACTATTTTATAAATACATCAGTGTTTGGCATTGATGGCTTCTCAACCATGTTATTCACCAGCCTGCTTTATTCTTCTATTCCTTAGTGTTAAGGCCTAGTAGGAGCATTTTCTCTTTATTTTTACTTTCTTGATTTTTTTCATTTCTTTTGTATTTGCTTTTGTTGTATAAAGAGTTATATCTTACTCTGTAACCCAAGCTGGCCTGAAACTCCTGGGCTCATGTGATCCTCATACCTCAATATCTTGACTAGGTGAAGCTGATGCTATTTATTTTCTTAGTGTATTCATATTCTAACATAATTTATTTGGTTTTGAAGATGACTATTTTAAACTACAGTATGTGAAGTGGAAGAGATGGCTGAGAATTTCAGAGCATAGTACCCAGGTTCTATTCCCAATATCTGCAAGGTGTCTCACAACCATGTATAATTACAGTTCCAGTATATATGAAATCTACTTCTGGACCACACTGGCACTACATACATATGATACATGTACACACATACAAGCAAAACACTCATACAAATAAAAATTCATAAATAGCTTTTTTAAAAATGACATCAGTTTCAAGGTGAAAAAAATGAAATATATTGTTATGATTACATTATCACATTTGGTTCTTTCTTTCTTTCTCTCTCTCTCTCTTTCTTTCTTTTATTTTACACTACTATTCAGTTCTACATAACAGCCACAGATTCCCTTGTTCTCCCCCTTCCTGCCCCCCTCCTCTTCCCCCCAGCCCACCTCCCATTCCCACCACCTCCAGATCAAGGCCACCCTTGAAGACTGAGATCGACCTGATAGACTCAGTTCTTTCATCTTAATTTTTTAAATTCTTTGAGAATTTCATATGTATAAAAAGAAATGTGATCATTCCCCCCTCCACTCTTTCCAGATATCACAGCCAAATATCTACCTCCTATTTTTATGTCCTATTCTTTTTTTTAAAAAATTCCACTATGCACATTTATTGCTAAACTTATTCACATGGGGTGGTACTACCCATTGGAACATGAGCCACTTATCAGTGGCCAGTGCCCCAAAGAAGAATGATTCTCCCTCACCAACAACTTCTAAATACCATTGAGTTGCAGAATTTAAATATCTTGCTTTTTTCTGACATAATTACAATTTTAGCCATTTCCAGTATTTCAACATTTAGGAAATAATATAAACAACTGTTTTATAACTGTTATTTTTATTCTTAATTAATCTCCTAAGAGCAATTAACTAAGATCCAATGGTAATGATTTGATTATTAAAATGATAGATTTATATTTTATCATGAGAACACTTTGTTATTCTTATCCCAACTTTTTCTAAGAGTACTTTGTAAAATATTACAATTCATTATCAATTCTTATATATTTTCTTTATATACCTTGCTGTGGCATTATATACATAGTCAATACCATGATATATTTTTGATGAGTTACATGTATGTCAATCTGCCTAATTACTGGCACACTTTATGATATTCTAAAGAGAGGAAGACATTTGCTTTGATTCCCACTTAACTCAATAAGCTATAACTTTCATGTTCGCTTCCCTGTTCTCTAATGTGGTACAAGTAATTAAATTATGATTTTACTTGGGTTGCATAAGTAATATAATGTCTAGAAATTTGCAATATGCTGAATGGAGAAATCACAAATTATCAGCATGAGACAGTTGAAACGAGGTTTAAGATAAACAAACACAAATAACATGTCAGCCACTGTAAAAAGTGTAAATTTGAACAGATGTAACTTCTAGAACAGTAGCAAATAGATTAAATAAATTTTATTTGGATGAAATCCAAGGGAGAAAAAAAATATGAAACTGATAGAAGCAGTGTCCAGCAGCTCTTTTATAATAATTTTACCTTTCTGGGTAGAAAGAAATAAATAACTGTTCGTTAAAATTTAAAAAAAAATACTCAAAACACATGCTGATTATGTGAACCAAAAGTGTCAGTGTTTTCAAAGACACAAGAAAGATGTGTTAAAGCATGAAAGTATTCATCTATGAAAACATGATGATATAGTTAAGATGCCCAGTTATTATTGTTAACCCTATATCAAAGTATTGGTATTGGTTACAATAAAAAAATGTACTATTTTTTGCCACTAGATAATTTTATAGACAGATACCATAAATATTTGGTTTTATTTATTGAATTAAATTTGTTTCATACAGTATATTCTGATTATGGTTTTCCCTCCCTGATTCTTTTCCCGGTCCTCCCTAGTGCCCCACACATCCAACTATACACCTTTGATCTCTCATAAGAAAACAAGCAGGCAAATAAGAAAACAAACAAAAATAAAATAAAACAAACTAACTAACAGATTAAAAAATATACACAGAGAGACAGACAGATGTGCACACACACACACACACACACACACACACAGAAATCCATACAATCATAAATTTGGGAGACATAATACATAGGCAAAAGACAAGTGGGGTAAAAAAATGCCCAAACAAAGCATTATGAGACAAGAATTCAACCACGTGCAGCTCCAGGCTTCTAGTCCCAGACATTCATGCTTAGGACTGCCACATATTCATCTGAGGCCTCTTGGCCCAGGTGGGCAGAAATCAACCATGATCCTGCCCAGCATGGCACTATTTAGGTGAGCTTGTATAGAGTGGGGAAATGGGAGAGAGAGAGAGACAGAATAATTCCTTTGCTGGGGAGAGAGGCAGATCTGAAGGGGTGAGGGCAATGCTGATCAGGCTGAGGTAGATAGCCTGTTTGCCACACAGGGCCATGGTGGTGTCTGGGCCTAGGCTTCTGTCTAAGGCCATGTTTTGGTCTCTGTCCTTGATGCAGCTGTGGAGGTCTGTGTTGATGTTTGTAGCTTCTATGACCATCAAAGCCCAAGCGGATGCCTGGGGTCTGGGCTGCAAACTGGGTACATGTTAGCATTCAAGAGCCACATCACCACTGGGGCCATGCCAATCTGGGTGATTTACAATGCCAACTAGGGCCACAATGACATCAGGACCCAGGCTGTTGCCAAGGAGCATATCTGAGACCATGGTCCTACCACAGCCTGAGTCTGTTGATTTCCATGGCTCGTGTTGCCACCAAAGGTTCCTGCCACATAGATGCCCAGGATATGGCCTGCTACCTGTAGCCACGTTAGAGTCCACGTGATTTGCAGCTGCAGGGCCCATACATATCTGAATAACATGTGTTCCCACCTGGAGCCACAGTGTTGTATGGTCCCAAACTGTGGCTAGGTCTATGCTGGGTCCATAGCCAGTCTGTATTGATGACTGAGGCTCCTATTGCCATCAAAGGTTGTGAAGACATGAGTGGGATCTGAGGTCATGTGGGTGTTTGAGGGCCATGCTGTCACTGGGTCCATACCAATCAGAATGACCTATACTGCCAACCAGGGCCGTGGTATGGTCTAAGCTTGGGCTGCTGCCAAGGGCCTTGTCTAGGTCTGTGGCCCTGCCACAGTCTAGGTCTGTGTTGATGTCCTTGGCTCCTGTTACCACTGAAAGCACAAAGTTGGTCCTGCCCTTCACTGGCTGCAACACTCAGGAGAACTGGTCCTGCCCCTCACCAACTGCAGCACATGGGAGAAAGGGCCTTGCACCTTCCCTGGCCCCACAGCCGAGCTGACCCTGTTGATGGGGAGGAAGGTCATCTGGCCCCATCCGTCATCTGCCATCCAGTAGAGTGGGCAAGGGAGAGATTACCTTCCCCCACCCCTCACTGCCTGTGGCAGGTGGGAGAGCTGGCCCTGAGGTCATGAGAGTGAGAGAATTTGGCACTGCTCCTCACCAGCAGCAGCACTTGGAAGAGTGGGTCCTGCACACCTCACCTGGGTCGCACGGTCATTCTGATCCTGTTGAGGGGGGCAGGAGAGCCTGCCTGGAGGGCATGAGAACAGGAGGACTTACTCCATCTGCCATGTGGTGGTGAGGGTGAGGGAAATATGCCCCACCACTACTCCTTGCCACTTGTGGCAGGTGGGAGAGTTGGCCTCAGACCATGAGAATGGAAGAGCTGGTCTTGCCCCTCACCAAGAGCATTAATCAGGACAGTGGGTCCTATAGCTCTTCTGGGCAAAAGAGTAGAGCTGGTCCTGGTGGTGTGAGTGCAGGTGTGCTGAATCTGAGGGCATGACCACAGGAGAACTGGCCCTGCTCCTTGCTGCCTGCTGCATTAGGTGAGCTACATAGGGCAGTGACGGTGAGCTCACTTGGTGGTGACAAGGGAAAGCTGGAGGGCTGACCAACCCAGCTACCAACCAGGCTCAGAACCTGGGCTATGAGTTAGCCCATCACAACATCCACTTCATCTATGAACTGCTGGAGAATATTAACTGACCTGCAAATCAAAAGCTACAGGATCTCCATGACACAAGGAAATAACAGGATATCCAAGAGGACTCACAGTGAGGGCCCAGTATTAATAGTGTAGCAGAAGCCAGAGGCCTTGAACCAGATCAATGACTCATTACAATTAACACTTAAAATTAAAGATGTATGGACTAAAGGGTATATGGTGTGACTCAATGGCCATACTACAGCTTTCCAAAAATGTTTCTTTTGATTTTCATTTGCTTGTTTGCTCATTTTTGTTTTTACTTTAAAATTTTGTTTTGTTTTGGGGAGGAGGGTGCAAGGGCAGAGGATGGAAGCCAAGGGACAGGGAGATGAGTGGGATTGGAGTGCATGACATAAAATCCACAAAGAATCAATAATTTTTTTAAATAAAAGTATTATGAGACAAAAAAAGAGAAACACCAACTTACCCAAATACTGTTGAGCTAGTTTTGTGTTGGCCATCTACTGCTGTGCATGCCCCCCTTAAATGTGATTTGTAGAGCCAGTGAGACTCCATTGAAGAAAACTAAGTTTTCCTTTGTGAGTGGTTGTCAATTAGAGATGGCTTCTGGGTTATGGATGGGTACTCATGTTCACTTCCCCTCTCAGCAATGAGACCATACCTAGCCTGGTCCTCTGCATGCCCTGTGCATGCTGCCATAGTCTCTGGGAGTTCATATCTGTATCAGTTCTGCTGTGTCCAGAAGGCATTGTATCCTTTGTGTTCTCCATCCCCTCTGGCTCTTAAAATTTTTCCACCTTCTCTTCAGTATATTTCCCTGAGACCTAAGGAGAAGAATTTGATGGAGATATCCCATTTAAAACAGTGTTCAGAAGTCTCTCACTGTCTGTACATTGTCTAGTTTTGGGTTGCTGTAGCCTAGGGTTCCAGAATAATCTGATAATTATTTGCATTTTGTCAAATATGGTTATAATTCTGGAAATATTAATAGAACAAAATGACTGTGGGAATATATATTGACACTAGCTTAAATAGTGAAATAACATCTCAAATTCCCGTGAAAAAGTAACATGTTCTTAATTTTAGGTTTCTTATGTCTTCTGAGATGCCCATATGTTGGTAGGAATTTTCAACTGTAAAATATAGATGTTATTGCAGTGTTGGGTTTCAAAAACTTTAATAGCATAATATAGAAAAGTAAACTCTTTAGGGCTACACAAAAGATAGTGATTATTTTTTCAAGTGGAAACATACATTGGGAACTTTTCAAGCTCTGACTATACAGTTGTCAAGGTAGTAAACAGTGTTTTTGAGAGATTGCAGCATGCTAGGGATTTGCTATATTTATATTTACTTGAATTTTATGAATTTATGAAATGACAGAATTTAAAATGTGTTTGTCACCTGTCAATTGATCATAATCACATCGGGTGTTATCAATGTTTCTACCTCCTTAAGTACTGAAGATAACTTTTTCCTCAGCAGAAAGTAGGCCATGTTTGTCAATCATGGAATAATGTCACAATATATTTTATATCATAATATGTAGTAATTGACATTAAAGTAATTAATATCTCTATTTCATCCTTTATGCTTTTCATTTGGAGCTTTAAAGACACTTTCTTCTTTTTTCACAAAGTATATTGTAACCTATTAACTGTATTTGCCCTACTGTGATAGACAATACCATAATTTATACTTTGTAGAATTTGGAACTCATTTTCTGATTTCCTCACATTCCCAGTCAAAAACAATTCCCACTTTACTCTTATTATTTTGTGATCAATTGTTAAACATATTCCATAAGCAATATTTGCCTTATTCTGTCTGACTTATTTCACATAGTATAACTACCAGTTTCATACATTTTGCTATACACTATAGCGTATATACACATATACACATACATATATATGTATATATCCTTTGCTTTATCAATTCATCATCTATAGAATATCTAAGTTTACTCCATAACTTTGCTCCTATGAGTGGTGTACAATTACAAAAATACTGTTCAAATATCCCTCATATAGGATGTTAGTCTTTTATAGTACACAATTTTCATGCATTTAAAATATATCATTATTTTTGAGAATTTCATTTAATGTATATTGTGATCATATTCACCTACAAATGGTCCCCTATCTATCCTCTCCACCCTTTCATTTCTCCCCACATACCATTGTGATTTCTGTTTTTAAAGTTGTTAACCCACCAAGTTCAATTTGTGTTGCTCAGCTAGTCTTGGATATATGTGTCTGCCCTGTAGTTCTCAGCCTACTAATGAAGACATCACTAAAGAAAACTGATTCCTCCTCTCTCATCAGCTATCAAACACCAGTATATCCTCAGCTAGTAGTGAAATTTTCTGCTTCCCTTCCCTTCTCCATGGTAGCATTTTTATATGATTTGAGTACACTGAGGTTTTACGTATAGTGTCATAGTCACTGTAAGTTCATATTGTAATAGGCTTGTTGTATCTGGAAAACACTGAATGATTAAAGGTATCTGCCACTTCTAGTTCTTTCAATCTGTTTCCATCCCCTTTCTTGAATGCCCCTAAGCTCTGAGGGAAAGGGTGTGATATGCATGTCTCATTCAGGGCTGAATACTCCCATCACTTATTTACTGTGTTGGATAGTTTAGGTTGCAAGCAGAATCTTCTCTGATGAGGGCTTATAGTTAAACTAACCTATATGTGTAACAAAAACCCACTAGACATTGTATTAATACTATACCCATTTAGCAGAATAATTGTATTAGGTTCTCTCTCAGGTCTTAGGGCACAACCAGACATGGGATATTGGTCTCATTATCAGTGTTTAATAAAGGTTTCATCTCATGGAGAAACCTTAAACTGAATAAGAAAATGGTTATTTCCATGAAATTCATGCCACTATTACACAACTAAATACATCTTGTAACTTGCAGGGATCACAGGTGGCAGATTGGGGTTTAGTGCTTATTCCTCCCTAACTTCATGTATCTCATTGCTACTACTATTCTTTTGACTAATTAGTAGGTGATTAGAAAATACACAATTCAATATGGGACAGTCTGTCCACCCTTCATAGTCTCTATGTGCACATAATCTTCAACAAACTATTTTAAGAGCAGTGGAGTAAGGAGCTACTAACTAAGGATACTTCCTTCCTAGGTAGATATGAAAAATGCTTTCCTCGCTCATGTACTGGGATTATGGTTTGCTTTCTCCTAACATTTCTAAAGGATGGCTTCATTCATATTGTATTCTTGGTTGATAGTTGCATTCTGTCAGAACTTGGCATAATTCTTTTTAGTGTCTCCTGTGCTACAATGTTTTTGTTGAGAAATTGACCTTTAGTCCAATGTATGTTATCAAATAAATGATATGATATTAATCTCTCATTGCTTTTAGAATTTTCTCTTTGTCTTCTAACTTAGAAAACTTGTCTGGAATGTGCCATTGCTATACTCCTTAGTGCTTTGGCATCTTCAAAATCACATGTCAGTCTGTTATTCAGATCCACCAGAGTCTCTCCTACATCATAGAGATCAAACCACTACAGGCTCAGCCAAGTGATGTCAGTCTCATTCAATTTCAAGGTCTCTGCTGAATTAACTTTCTTTTAACTGTCTTTTGTACCATGGTTTTAGGCAGGCAGGAAATAAAACACACTTAGGATAAATTTCTTCACTAATGACTGTATATTCTCTATTTTCTTTCAGGCATTGATATTCATGGGAACCTCATTAATGTTAAAGAAGTGTCCCTAATGGCTGTGTGAGCCACCCTATCAAATGGCTCCAAATTATATAGCCTTTGTATAACAAGGATCCATAGTTACATGACCAAGTCTCTATAGTTCCATGGAACTTAGACAGATCTTATCAATCCCTATATGCCCCCTTGTCTTCTACCTTTGACAACTTAACTGTGATGTATCATTGTTACTATCGTTTTATGTATCCTCTCCTTACTGCTCTGACATCTTCCCAGTCTGATTTGCGTGAGTCAGGCTGCAAGAAACTTTTATTTATTTTAACATCTTTTTTAAATTTAATTTTACTTTATTTTACAATACAATTCAGTTCTACATATCAGCCACGGATTCCCTTGTTCTCCCCCCTCCTGCCCCCCTCCTCTTTCCCCCAGCCTACCCCCTTTCCCACTTCCTCCAGGGCAAAGCCTCTCTATTCAAACAGTTCAAAGGCAAAATAGTCCCAACATGTTATAGTCCCATATTAGGTGATCAATAAAAATCTTATCTTTACATACATCATTTAATTTAATACACATAATTCATTAATGCAAGTAGTTTTACAACCTAATTTTTATAAATGAGAAAAGTGTAACAAAGATAGTCATATAAGTTTACAATCATAAATGAGTATATTAGAACATATTCACACAACTGAATCTGAAGACTTGGCTGTCTGTTTACCTACAAGTGAATGTAGGTTATCATGATCATGACATAATTTGGAAAACTTCTAACAAATACAACTAATTTTTTTTTATTTCTTATGTCCTATCAAAGTAAAACACCAGTTCTCTGTGTCTTGTAATACTCTTGGTAAACTTTAATAACTCCTATTGTTTAAGCTTACAGTATTGAAAATAGATGATCATGTTTCCATGGGGTTCTTATCAGTATTGCTTGGTTCATATTTTAAAAACACACTGTCATGGTTATTTCTAAATGCTACAATCTTGAATCACCAAAGATGACAGAATAAATGATGGATTATTTAGATTAGGATGGATTGTTTAGATTAGGTTGGGTATGGTTATTTGGAAACTGGCAGGCAAGAAAGAGAAAGACTCACTACAGAAAATTCTCTCTGCATATTAAAGAAATGTCTCCATGATCTTGTTTATTTGTCTGATATTCACAATAGCTAGTAGGACAAATGTACATGTTCATGAACAGATAAATAAATATAATTTTCAACAATAGGGATGCACATAGAATAAAACACATTAAGTTTGAAAACACAATTTCATGATTGAAGTAGAATATAAAAGTGAAAGTTGATTTTCCAGATGATGAGTAGAGAATAAAGGTCACCAGTCACAGGTTACAAAAAGGAGGATGGAGAGAGACAAAAGTTGATTTCTGGGGATTTTGTTGTATACCAGAGAAATAAACACAACAGTGTCAATGAAATTAACAAAAAATACATTGTCATATAACAAAATGGAAGACAGGAATTTATATAAGTTTACCAAAGAAATATAATGAAAGTTTAAGATGATAAAAATACTAATTTAACATCAATTAAAATATCACTTTGTCTAGCATTGCTGAACATATCCATAATCCAAGTACTAAAGAGGCCACAGTAAGATGATTATGAATTCAAGCTAGCCTGCATGACATAGTGAATTCTAGACCACACTGTATTATCTTAATATATTGTCTAACAAATGACAAAAAATAGAAATATCATTTTTCATGTTATAAATACGTGTAGCTATGTTCTCTATAAAATAAAATTTAAATAAATATAAAAGTATATTATTGATTTTATGTATGACTGTAGCAATCAGTGGTACGAAATGGGGTGAATAGGAAAGATGTAAATATTGATACATTTAATGAACACTAAAGAGTTACCAAAAGTTTTATAACAGTCACAGATGAGGAAGAATAAAACATGCATATAATTAAAACATAGGGATATTAGAATAGTTATTTTTAACATCAGTGAAGAAGATGCAAGGTGAATGAAGTATTACTACTAATAATATGTAGTTCTGAACTCATGATCTTATATACTGAACAATTGAGTCCCATAATTGTATTAAAGTTCTTGACTGTAAGAACTTGGAAAGCACAAGAAATGAGACAACTATGGATATTTAGGGACTAACATCTCATGAAGAACCTCCTTGAGATGAGTAAAGGGCTAGGTTTTCTTTCCCAATAAGTATTCTACATGTATCAATATTTACAAATACAACATACATAGATATATGATTTTGTCAGATGGCAATATTCAATTATCTAGTTATATTTGTCTACCCTGTCTTGAAACCTGATTCACCATATATAGAAGTATCATCAAATATTCATTTAAATATCTTTATCATGTCTCATATGTGGTGGTATTGTGTTCCCCAAAATATTGTGTACCCTAACAAACTTATCTGGGGTCAGAGAACAGAAAAGCCACTAGATACTTAGGATAGGTAGTGGTAGCACACACCTTTAATCCTAGCATTCTAGAGGCAGAAATCCATCTGTTCAAGGATACAGCCAAGCATGGTGATTCACGCCTTTAATCCCAGAAAGTGAGCCTTTAATCCCAGGGAGTGGTGGTAGAAAGCAGAAAGGTATATAAGGCATGAGGATCAGAAAGTAGAAGCATTTGGCTGGTTAAGCATTTGGTTGGTTAAGCATTTGGCTGGGTAAGCTTTTAGGTTTTGAGCAGCAGTTCAGCTGAGAGCCATTCAGATGTGAGGACACAGAGGCTTCCAGTCTGAGGAAACAAGATCAGCTGAGAAGTTGGCCAGGTGAGGTTAGCTGTGGCTTGTTTTGTCTCTCTGATCTTCCAGTGTTCACCTCAATAACTGGCTCAGGTTTGATTCTATTAATAAAGACCCTTTAAGATTCATGGTATATTCATACTTTTCCCATTTTATGAAATATTCAATTTCTCTTTGATTCTCAGAATGCTTCCCTATTTTTTTCCACTTTCTGTAAAACCATGTTTGGAAGATCAATTTTATTTTTGTAAATTTGCATGTTATCATCATGTATTTGTATGCCTACATCCAAGAAACCAAATATAGGGAGAAGAAATAATAAAAAGCTGAAACTTGAAAATAAATGCTATAGTTATTTTTATAAAAGTTGTCTATCTGTCATTATCTTTCCATCCCTTCTTCTCAACACTTCACTTTTATCCTTTTATATACTTAAAATGTCTTCGTTTTAACATATGTTTAATTAAGACTATATCTGAGAGTAATTTAATTAAAGTTGATAATAATTTGGTGCCTGTTGTTGAATACTAGTTATAAATGTGTTACATTTGTTTATGTTATGGAACATTTGTTTAATGATGTAAAGATGTGTTATATTCTTTTATATTGCATTTGTTTAACTCTGTGAAGCTCTGTTACTTTGCTTGTCTGAAACACCTGATTGGTCTGACAAAGAGCTGAAAAGCCAATAGCTAGGCAGGAAAAAGGACAGGCAGGGCTGACAGGCACAGAGAATAAATAGGAGGAGAAATCTGGAATGAGAAGATAGGGTAGTGAAAAAAGGCAAAGGCAGGAGAATGTCAGGGGCAAGCGAACCATTTACACAACAAGCCACAGAGTAATAAGTAAAGAATGGTATATAGAATAGAGAAAGATAAAAGCCCAGAGGCAAAATGTAGACGGGATAATTTAAGAATGGCTATATAGAAACAAGTCAAGCTAAGGCCAGGCATTTATAAGTAAGAATAAGTATACATGTATTTATTTGGGAACAGAAAGAGTAAAGAAGAAAAAACAAAAACAAAAACAAAAAACCAACAACAGGTATCCTCACAAAATTTCTGGTCTGCTTCTCTGATTTGCTCTCTCTGTCTATCTACATCACTTTCTCTTCCTGCCCAGCTCTGTCACTTCCTGTCTATCTGTACAGACCTCCATGGTTAACTAGTTTTGGAATTTAAGGCATGTGTCTTTCCTAAGCAAGACATGACATCTCAAGTGCAAGGATTAATGGTGTGTGCGCCACCATTTTCTGGTCTCTATGTCTATCTTGTGGCTGTTCTGTTCTCTGACCCAAGATAAGATTATTAGGGTGCACAATATATTGGGGAATACAATATCACCACAGATTATTAATTTATTTATTTTAGTGAATTCTTGTGACATTTTTATACATTATGTCTTAGGCCCTTAGTGCTGTTATTATAATTTTTTTCCTCTCATTTTCATCATTTATTTTACATTTCCAGATTTATACATTTAGGTCTTTACCTACTTCTGCTTTGTTTAAATATTATTACATAATTATTTTGTTTTTTCATTAAATATCAAGAGCTATTTTTCTAAAAGTGGCTATAGAGTAATGTATATTTAATCATACACCTGCCAGTGGCACCTAATCAAATAATTTTTAATTGTTCATTTATTTATTGTCATATTTCTGTATACTCCTAAGTGATGTCTAGAAGTCTATAAACCAATATCCAATTGAAATTGATATGCTTTTAAATATCTAAACCCAAAACTAGCTTGAATTTTTTGCATGATTTGTTCTCATCCTGAAGGCTTAAGGACAGCAACTTTGTGACTGTTTTGCTAGTTTCTTCAGAACAGTGTTACATATTGAGTTTTCATGATTTCCGAAGTCTAGTTCAATATTCTTTTCAGAAACTTGGTTGGTAAATAAATATTATTTTAGAGTCAATTTAAAAATATTGATTATTTGATAATTTAATACAATAAATTTTTATCATTTTTACCTATTCTCTCCTAGCTTCTCCCACATTCATATACCCTTCTCTACTTACCTTAGTGTGATATTTTTGTTTTGTTTTATCAACTCTAGTACAATTTATACTAAAAATATGCTCTTTGTTGTGGGGCAATCCACACCTTTAAAGAAAACTAATCCATTCTCTTCCAGCAGCTTTCATTTTCCAAGAGTTTTTTTTTTTTACCTAGTTCTGTGACTTTATACCTGCTCCCTAACTTCCTGAAATTTTTGTCTGTCCTCTGTATGTTTGTGTGTGTTTGTGTGTGTGTGTGTGTGTGTGTGTGTGTGTGTGTGTGTGAGAGAGAGAGAGAGAGAGAGATAAAAACATCTCAGGTAATTGGGACAATAAAAGAAAGTTTTGGATTTTGTCTTAAAGCCTGAGGGTTATTACATAAAGAAATTGCTTTTAAACTTGCTAAAATATGCAATAGGAATTCCTTATACACACAAGTATAGCTACATCTGCATTGCAGTAAATAAATAAATGCATATGTTAAATGAAAGCAAATATGCATATAGTCCTAGATTTGACTTCCTTTAGTTTTTCCTTGGTTATAAGTAATGAGATATTTATATATGTAATAATTTAGGGGAAAAGTGGAGGTGCATTGAAAGAAGCTGACTCAAAATTATACTTCAGTTGATCTTTAGCAAGGGCTAAAACCTCAAGATAACAGGAAGCTAAGACTGTACAGCATCGTGGCCATAGGCAAGATATAAGGGGCCCTGAGGGGAGATGTGGGAACCTTCAGATCCTCAAAACAAATTGAATTTCTCTACCTTAAATGTTTTTAGAGGTTTTAGTGGTAAGCTCCACACTCCATGACCTACCCTAACCTGGTATATTCACCTGAAGTCAGGATGATACTGGTAAAAATAAACTTGTAATTAAAGGTTATGTCTGGTCTAGGGATCAGGTGCACTAGGCTTGATCAAAGCCATAATTGAGAGGAAGAAAACTGAACTCTTATTCAGGATTTTGAAGACACAGTATTCTCTCTGTCCAGTGGTAGCTACAGCAATGTTTGGTTTTGTTTCTGAGAAGGGGAGAAAGAAAGCTAGATGTTTTGTAACCTAAATCTATGAAAAAATATAACATTAAAAAGCAAAAATAGAGCCGGGGCAGTAGTGGTGCATGCCTTTATTTCAGCACTGGGGAGGCTGAGGCAGGTGGATCTCTGTGAGTTCAAGACCAGCTTGGTCTACAGAGCTAGTTCCAGGACAGGACAGCCAGGGTTACACAAAGAAACTGTCTCAAAAAACAAAAATAAATAGAAAAATGATAAAAATTATATCATGGATTAGGAGCTTTGAGTCAAATATCTTTTTGTTTTTATTTACTGGTTTTGAAACCCATCTTATCATTTAACTAAACCATATGTATTCTTTTTTTAAGTGATCTTTGTGAAATGATTGTAAGTAGAGCATTTTGTAAAGTGTTAATTCAATTTCACAGCAAGTTTCATGGAGAGTAGAAAATTGAATGACAAGTTTTAATTTTTCAGAGGTAATTAATACCAACTTTCCTAGTTAATCCAAAGCTCCATGTGGAGGATGCAAAAATAGCTTGCTTCATTTAATATGCATAACAGATGCCATTATATTTCTACACATCTGAATAGTGTTTTCATATTGGTAAGAATTGAGTGCAGTATTTCAATCTGAATTGTTGCCGATTTTTTTTAAGTCAATAATACAAGCCTACAAAATTAAAATGCACTACTTGTGTCAAACATAACAAAATCATTGTTTGTTTATTTTTAAGGTTCTAATAAAAAAGATTAATGATACTGCTGGATAATGAAACAATCTGGCAAGAGGCAAGCCCCTGAATACAGAGTGCCATAGTAGCAAGGGGAGCTCAGGGAAAACTACTTTCCACCCTGAATGCATTCAACAGAATCCTTTTAACCAGTTGACTGGCATTTGGGGATTAAAGAGGGTTTTGCTGTTGTTGTTATTGCTCCATTTTTTCCCTATATGTTCCTCAAATTTCTTGGAGATTATTTACCTCCAGACAGAAAGCATTTGCATTTGAAGAGATTTTTATCAAAAAAAAATCAATATTTGCATTTGAACTCCAAAAACACTCTATTTCCTAAACAAAAATACCCGCTACTACTCATACACATGCTACAAGCAGTAACACATCATTAATGCAGAGCTTATTTACTCAAATTGATGGCAGTATATACTACTTACTTTCTGAAAAAAAAGATGAATTTTAGCAAATAAACTGAAGGTGTATTAGGCCCAATGTAAAGGAGAGGCAGTCAATCATTTTATTTTATTTAAGAATCCACTTTAATTCTTTCCAGTTGAACTGAATTGCTTATGTTTCTATGTAAATAAAACGATCAAAAACCTCCATTCTTTCCATTATTAGATGAAATTCCCAAAGGGTGTTAGTAGGATATAGCTGATCTGCAGTGATCTGTTCCTGGTGATTCTAAATGTTTAGAAACCTGTGATAATGGTAAATATGACCGAAATTGTGTATCAGGTGCCACAGATACCATGCACAGAGCTAACCTCACATCTTTTTGTACTAAATCCACACAAAGTGGATATTACTTACATATGACTAAGTGAAGGCTTAAATATCAATGTGCCAATAGCCCCAAAGTTTCATATGATGTATCATTTGGTCTTAAAGCCATTGATTTAAACCATTGATTTTCAAGTTCGGTCTATGATCCAGCATTAAATGCTGTTGATACTAATGTTCAGGCTCCACTTCTTACTTACTCATCAGAAATTTATGGGATAGGATACAGGTATCAGTACTTAACTCTAGGTAATTCTGAAACACGCTAAGAATTTATCATCATTTGCCCAAACATTAGTAGCTACTATGTTATCAATACCTATTACCATACTGTATCACTGTGTTAAATATTCAAATAATCACTAAAATGCTGAACTATTATGTTCCTCAGTTCCTTTGGATTTTAGTTTCCTCAATTAAAAGAACATCTGAAGTTTCCATCAAACTATAAAAATAATATATTAGGCAGAAAGCCTGCCACCTGCTTTTATATAGCTGAATGAAAAACAGATTAAATTGCATCAAAATTGAATAACTTAATGTGGCTCAATAGGACAATAATTTACTGTTTCCAAACTGCAACTGCCATTTTGCATCCTGGAGGGGACAGATAATGTATACTCCTATGGAAGATGTTTTAAGGATGAAAAGTAACAATTGAGTCATTTATTATTTATTATAATGGCATTAACCCACTCACACAAGAATAGATCCCTCTGGGACCTAAACACCACTCAAAAGGCCCCAACTTTCCAACACTATTTTATAGGGAAATGTCATAGTTTTCTTTACAATTGCTGTGATTAAAATGTCTGATATAAGCAATGTAAGAGATAAAAGATTTACTTAACTCGTTTTACTATATATGTTTGCAAGAATCAATGATTGCTAGAAATTGAATAGTAAGTATATTAGAAGTCTATATTTTTAAGTAAATTAACATGGTTCACCAATTACCTCTAAATAATAAAAACAGAAATTTTCAGTGTGCTCAAAATCTTAAAACACATATGATAACACTAGAGGGATTTCATGAAGAGGTAACTCCTGTATAAAATCAGAATAACTTAAAACAAAACAAAAAGGAGCTAGGAGACGGGCACAAATTCCAGGCAGTTGTATAATTTCAATTCAATGCAGAGCATGGATTAGAAAACCAGTACTTAATATAGAAAGACAGATTGGCTGTCTCTTAAAATGGTGAAGTCTGGAAATGATGGTAGCTTATTTTATATAATTTCATCCTGTCTTGTTTGTGAAGCCAAGAAAGGTGTTTCAAATATATGAAATAAAATGAAGGATAATTATTAATGCTACACATAGTTAAATTATGTTGATTCATTCATCAATAATAGTTTGTTTTCTCTATATTTCAAAACATTATGTTTTGTAACTCTGTAAATACCATAAATAACTAATACAGAGTAATGCACAGCTTTCAGATATTTCTTTGATTTGTAGGAGTTCTTTTTCCAAATACTGATACCAATTCACTTGTGACAACACCTTCCTCTCCCCACAAAACTGTTGATACTTGTAAATATTTTTGCTACAACAGATACTTAATATATCATACCTGGGGGAAAAAACTATCAACAGATATTATTATGCCCTTGTTCACTCATGCATCTCTCTACATACTGAAAATTAATTATATTCAAGACTTTGAATACATAGAAATTAAGATCAATTTTACAAAACCTGAGTTATGGAGGATTATAGCCCTGTAGTCATTTAAATTATTATTTCAATGCACTGATTTAATTAATTGAATATATTCATCATGTGCTGCATGCTACATACTGTTTTGATGTATATATAAATTGCAGCAGAATACACTAAATTTAATGTTCTATGCCAAACATTAATCTTACATTTGGATACATCAAATATTGCATTGTAATCAACATATTCATATTTAAAATATATTAATGGTGCCTATTTTCTAAAATGTGAATAATTATACATCTAGAAAATAATTCCCTGTCATAATTGGCAGGGTGGTTTATGCTGAATATTGCTTCCCTAGAACAGTCTATTCCACTGACTATTGTGAAACCTCTATCTCAGGATTCTGATGATATTTCTAGTTTAAAACTTCTACTGATGCTTTGAGGAGCTGGAATCCATACCAATCTATTAAAATTAACATGCCTTCCTTCTGCTCTTAGAATCATGACTCTGTTCTATGTAATCTCTGCAAGTATTCTCATACAAGCTACTGGGGCTTCATCTGAGCAGTATTAGCTATGGATATGAAGTATTTATCTCTAATGCAAGGGCTACACTGAAACTATACTCAACATATTTTTTGCGTTATGTTTTTAAAGACTCTAAAACCAACTATGACTGAAACAAAGTTACTAAGTTTACTTCCAAAGTATTTCATTTGTTGTTGCCTTGCCTAATGTTCAAACACATATCCAAATCATCCTAGGTTACTGAGAATATTCTTGAATCATCCTTCTCCACCCACAAAAATCTATTGTGAGGAATTTTGATGGACAAAAATCCTAAAATAATATATTAAAATAACATACATTTAAAAACATTTTTGTGGAAAAATTCTTTGAAGTATCAATGTACCTTACTTCAAATTTCATTCTCCTCTCAGTTTTTCTAGATGTTATACATTTGGGTGTGTTATTCATGTTTTCTAGAATACTTTTATCATTTTCATAACAGATTTATGTATCTATAATGTCTTAATGTTTGTAGTGCTGCACTGAAACAACATGACCAAAGACCAAGTTGAGGAGTAAAGGGTTTATATTTGGCTTACACTTCAGCATTGCTGTTCATCCTGAGAAAGTCAGGACAGGAAGTCAAAGCAGGGCAGGATCGTGGAAGCAGCAGCTGATGTAGAGGCCATGGAGGGAAGCTGTTTACTGGCTTGTGTCTCATGTCTTGCTCAGCCCCACATTCTCATAGAACACAAGACCAGCAGCTCAGGGATAACACCACCCACCTCCCCTATTGATCACTAAATGAGAAAATGTCTTACAGCTGGATGTCAAGGAGGCATTTTCTCAATTGAGGCTCCTTCTGCTGATGACTCTAGCCCGTGTCAAGTTGATACACAAAACCACCCAGTACAAATAACACAGAAATATAATATGTTAATGACTTTTAAACATTTGTTAGAGTTTTGTAAGCATTTTAAATATTCTGCAAACATATAAATATGTATGTATTTGTTCAGTCTTAAATTATAATAATCATCTATGTACTTTGGCTAATATTTCTTTCTGTACATCACTGCAATTTGCAAGAAAATAAAAAATATAAAGTGAATATAGACGTACTATGTAGCAGACTTTCTTTTGGGTCACCAACCAGCTCCGAAATCATGACATGGAGATTTATTATTAGTTATGAATTCTTGGCCTATCTTCTGCTTGTCCCAGTAGCTCTTATAACTTAATTTAACCTGTTTCTTTTCACCTACATTTTGCATCAGGGCTTTTAACCTTTATTTCTTTCTTTATGTCCTACTTTTCTACTTCTTGTGTCTGGCTAGCTAGTGGTTGCCTGGCTTCTAGCCCCAGGCATTTCCTTCTCATTCTCCCTCATTCTCTCTTCCTCCTCTTATTCTCTTCTCTCTCTCCTACTTATTCTTTCTGCCTGCCAGCCCCAGCTATCCCTCTCCTGCCTAGCCTTTGGCTGTTCAGCTTTTTGTTAGACAAATTAGGTGCCCGTGGGAGCACATAAAAGCTTCCTAGTGAGATCTGAGCTTGCTTTACACAGCAGGGCTAGATTAGGGGAGGGCTTGACCATGTACAAGGTTACAAAGTGTCTTGGAATGGTCTGCACTTGGCTGTGCTGGAGAGAGGTCTTTTTCTCCACCCCTTGGTATTCCTTTAAAAGCCCTTTACCAGAGACAGAAGGGGCTGGTGGGTTTTGGCCCAGGCCCTTCTGAGACTATCCTGTGTTTCTAACTGTCTCTCTCGTCTATACTTCTATCTACATATTTCTCATTTCTACCTCCTTTAAATCATTCAACAAACACAGCATAAACAAATGCAACACACCTTCACATAGTTAAAGTAATACTCCACAACATAAACAAATGTAACGTATATTTGCCTCGTTAAATAGTTCACAATAATACTATGATCAACTTTTTGTGTTGAAGGGTTTCACTCTATAATCCCAAGTTGCCTCAAAATCACTATGTAGCCCAGGTTGGACTTAAATTGACAGTAATCCCACAAGAGAGATAGGAGCATAGGCATAAACAATTGTACTCAATATTTTTAATGGAAATCATTCCATTTAAGTTCATATTATTACTCTCTAAGTGTCTCTATTTGCAAACAGATAGGAGCCTCTCTGAGATATAATTGTAGTGCAAGTAATAGGCCTGCTTACCATTTTCTTTCCTCTCAAAAGTTTCTTTACCTGAATTGACATATACTTGCAGTATTTTTGAACCACATTGCCTTCATAAGTTCATATATACTTTTATATTTGAACTTTGAGGGTTTTTTACTTTTATTTTTAATGATCACATTTAAATTTTATTTTTCTATTTTATTAAAGACAGATTTTTTTGAGACAGTGTTTCTCTGTGTAGCTTTGGTGCCTGTCCTAGATTTCACTTTATAGACCAGGCTGGCCTCGAACTCACAGAGATCTACCTGGAATTGCCTCTGCCTCCGAAGTGCTGGGATTAAAGGCATGCACCACCACTGCCCGGGTCTAAAGACAGATTTTTTCCCAGTATATCTTAATTATACTATTCCCTTCCTCTACTCATACCACTTCCTCCCTACCTTCACACCCATCCAGATTCACCCTCTTTCTAGCTATCCTTAGAAAACAGCAGCCCTCAAAGGGGATAACAATCAAACATAACAAAATATAATAAGATGAAACAAAAGTTATTATATCAAAATTGGACATGGTAACCAACAGGAGGAAAAGAGTCCCAAAAGCAGGCACAAGAGTCAGAGGCCCACTCATTCACATAGTCAGGAGTGCCATAAAAATACCAAGTTAATAGAGGACCTGTTGCAGACACATGTAGGCCCTGTGCTTAGTGCTTCAGTCTCTGTGAGCTCATATGTGCCTTGCTTAGGTGATCCAGAGGGCCTTTGTTATCTCCACTGGCTCTTATAATCTTTCTGCCTCCTCTTCTGAGGGATTCCCTTAGCTAAAAGTAGGGAGATTTGATGGAGACTGCCAATTTATACTCTCTCTCTATATATATATATATATTCTGCCTCTGGGTCTCTGCATCTGTTCCCATCTGCTGCTGTAGGAAGGTTCTTTGAAGATGACTGGGTAAGTCACTGACCTATGAGAAAATCATTAGGAATCTTTTCATTCATTTTTTTAGACAAGTAGTGTCTGGTTTTACCCTAGGTCTCTGGGCTATCTAGTCTCTGGTTCTTGATTATCCAAGCATTGTTGGGTATGAGTTCCTTCTTGTGGAGTAGGCTTTATGTCAAATCAAACATCCCTTGGGTACTCCCAAAAGTTCTGTGTCACCATAGCCCTAATTTATTTTGTTTGAGATTGTAAGGAATTTAGTGTGAGACATTAGCTATTTTTTTTCCTTACTTTTAAGTAAACAAGCACATTTTCATATATGCATTAGCCATCTAGTTCCTTCTCTTATAAAGCATCTGTGCTATGTTTTGGTTTTGTTTACTTCATTTTCTATTCATTAATATAATTTTTCCTGAGAATTTCATACATATATGGAATGAAATATGATCAGAATGACCACATATTTCTCACTCATAGTCTACTAATCTTCTACACTGTAATCAAATGGTTCTCTCCTACCCATCAGTTCCCAAATAACCACTCAGAAGCTTAATATAAATTATAAATGCTCAGGCTACAATAGCTCAGGCTTATTACTAACTAGATTTTACACTTACATTAACCCATAATTCTTATCTATGTTTAGCCATGTGGCTTGGCACCTTTTCTCAGTGAAGCATTCTCATTTTGCTTCCTTTGCATCTCCCTAGTTACTCCTGACTCCGTCCTTCCTCTTCCCAGACTTCTCCTAGTCTGGTCACCCCTCCTATTCTTTCTGCCTGGCTACTGGCCAGTCAGCACTTTATTAAACCAATCCAAGTGACAAGTCTTTACAGTATATAAGAGCATCATCCCATAGCACTACCCCCTCCCAATTTCATGTCTTTATTTTTCTGGGGGGAAGGATAACCTATTAAGTTCTATTAGCTCTGATCATATTTTGATAGGTTTGGGGATATACAGTGAAGCATGGGACATTTATCAATCATGATCCCACAATACCTGTGGACATCTTCACAAGATCTATATAAGACCAAGCCAGTTAAAATACCAACATAGATGAAGGAGAGTAGCTCTTTGGATTTTTTAAAAACATATTTAAATTTCTTGTTCACATTCATACACATACTGTGTAGGTACATTGTAAATAATTTTCAAATCATGGCAAATAATTTATTAAATTTATTTTTCTTTTACATAATATTTATTATAAATATATATATATATAAGTATATAAAACATACAAGCTATCACTTTTCAATATTTTTAAACCTATCTTTCTTAATTTAAAAAGTAGATGTAACAAACTTTTTTCAATTGAGAAAAGTGATAGATGTCTTCACTGATTTCCTGTCACTAAAGAAATTCCATCATATTGCCCTTATAATATATATATATATGTATATATATATATATATATATATGAATTTTTGGAACTCTCCTCAGAATTTGCTATACATGAGCTAGCTTAAGATCATTAGGAGATTCTGAGTATGTTTGTTAATTCAATTTTATTTCTTTGAACTTTAAGTGAAGTGAGTTATAAAGTAGGTCATTAATGTGAATAATCATTGCAGTCTAACCTAAACCCAACTTTGATATCTATTTTCATTGCTTGAATGGTTTATTTAATATTTTACTGAGGATTTTAAAATATTTACATTATGATTCATAATGTCCCTTTGCATGTTTCCTTGGTGGCACTGACTTATTGCTAATCTGTAATTATAATATTTTATTACAATCCTTCTTCTGAATGTCTTGGCTTTTAGACAATACAATTTATATCAAAATCCCCCATGCTAGTAGTAAGCATGTTATTCTTGATTCTTTAAGTGTCTGGCATTCCCAAGTCCATCTATATATCATTATCAATTTGGCAGAGAGAAGATAAATCTAAATCAATGGGACAATCTATGGTTATAGACAAAAACGGGGAAATTTCCTGATTCTTATAAATGATTTATAAATATGAAGTAAGATATTACAAGTGATTATAAACAGAAAATATAATATCATATGCAATATGCATGTGCCAACATTAGTTTAATATCTGAAAGGAAATACTTTTTATAGCTATATTTTAGTAGCATATATTGAAATAAAATTGTTTGATATAAGATTATTCATTAAACACATATTTATTCAATATTAATTATAAACCAGTGTGATGATTTTAAAAATAGAAGCATAACAAATGATGATGAAGTCAACTTTCTTAATCTTGACTCTCAAACTTATAGACATAAGAAAAGTCTGGGAAATTAGTAAAGAAATCTTTGGCTTTGTCTCTGTAGGCATTTCTGGAGAAGATTAACAGAGAAGAAAATGTGTCACTCCACAAACTAGAGATCTAGATGAAATAAACAGGGGGGATTTATGCCTAAAGTCAGAATATAATTTCTATTTTGTTTTAATGATGACTCTGGCATCTTATCAGTCCAGTATCATCCCCAGAGGAATGTGCAAACAAATCTTACCATATTAGTTTCCTCCAAATATTTACCTTTCCAACTTTTTTTATCCTTAAAAGCCTAGAGCGTTTCCTTCAACCTCTCATGTCTCTACCAAGTTTTTTGTTTTTTGAAAATGTAAATTAAGGTACAATGCAAAGCTGCTGCTCTCACACACTTTACATTGAGTATGTATGCCTATGTAATGTATACTAAGTATATTTTAAAAGCCCATTTTTCTATCAATGTACTTTCTTTTCTTGTAAGGATTTGTCTCAAATGAAAAACTCATGCGGGGTACATTTTTATCTTTTCCACTACTATGTCATTGGCCTTTACTTAATATAATTTTCACACCATGTATTCAGCTATTGCTTTGCCAAAAGTTATATTTTCAAGATATTTTCTTCTCATCTATACTAGAGTTGTTGCAGTATTGATAATATGATTTGTAAATTATTGCATTGTCTTCATAATGAATTTCCCTGCTCCTATCCCTGAGTTATTAAGTTCTCTTAAAAACCAGATAAAGTTAATTTATTCATTTAACAGATATTTATTGTGTTCCCACTAAGATGAATGTAAAATAAAAATTACTTTGTTTAAGTCTTCTGCTTAAACACTTGAAAGCTTATCAACATTATAAAGGATGATATTAGTTTTCTTTATGATTCACCCTCTGTTTAATATTTTACTCTCATTTTTCCACTCTCTGTATTAGGCATTATGCCTTAACAACAGAAAACTACCAACAGCCTTTCATATGTACTTCTTAATCTGTTTTATCTATGACCTCTTTTTTTCCTGAGAAAATTTTATTTTATACAGGATATAGAGCTTGTCCCACCCTTGTTCTCAAATTTCTGTTTACTGGGCTATGTTTTTCCTTTCTACCTTGAAGGGTTTAAATTCTCTCTGAAATCACTTTCTACCCATGGAACATATATTTTATTTCAAATCATGTCTATTTTCCCCAAGTCATGAAAATCAATCTCAATGATTGAACTTCTACTAATAAGCTGTTTTTATAATTATGATGTTTCTTTTTACTCCTCTAGGATTGAAAACTGCCAGACTCATCTTAATATATTTTATCTCAATACTTAGTATGATGTATGTTATCTGGAAATACATCCTTGAATTTGAATTAGGATCACTGAGGGAAATATAGATGAAATTGTGAGATCAATTTATGATTTTTTTAACCTTTCTCATTGACCTTTATTAAAAAACAATCTTATGCCAAATGATTTGGTACACTAAACAATCTCCCAATCGTCAAAGAGAGCTCACTTTTTTTTTTTTTGCCAGATACAGACCACCTGTAATCCCAGCTATCCCAGAGGCTGAAGTGAAGTCCTTTCCTGAGGTTGAAACCAATCTGAGATACATCCAGGCAGTGAGGTCACTGTCTGGAAAATTCAGACCGCACACTTTTCTCTGCTTTCTTTGGAGTCTTTTTACTTTTCCCATCTGTTGGGTGCTGTAATCTGATGATTTCTCATCCTTTGGATATATCAGAAAGGAGTGGTGCTCAGCAGTTAACTGTTATTATTAGGTGTTTCCAGTAGTCTTACCTAAGGCCAAGGGACTCAAGCTAGAGATCCCTGCCATCCTATGTCTTAAAGAAATAGGTCAAACTGCAAGTCCCTTGACTTCTCAGGAACTCTAGAAGCGGTTTGTTGCCTTCTCTATTTTATACTGGTTTTGCAAAGATCTCTACAACATTTCTCACATGGTACTGTTTTTATATGTTTATAACATTTATCATGTGCTATTGTGCAAAATTTTTTTTTCAAGAAAGATTTATTTTTTATTGTATGAAGATATTCTTTTTTTTTACAACACCATTCAGTTCAACATAATAGCCACAGATTCCCCTGTTCTCACCCTCTCGCCCCCTTCCCCTCCCCCCAGCCCACCCCCCATTCCCACCTCCTCCAGATCAAGGTCTCCCCCGAGGACCGGGATCGACCTGGTAGTGGAACAAGGATGACTGGACTGCTACTCACATCAACAGTGAGGCTACCTGGAAAACGGGACCCCAAAAAAGACACGAAGAAATGGACGAGATCTACATGAACAGCCCGGTCATGAGTGGGAACAATGAAGGGCGACGGTCGAGGGAAAGAGCGTGGGAGATCCTAGCTGGATCAAGAAAAGAGAGGGAGAACAAGGAATAGGAGACCATGGTAAATCAATTTATGATTTTAAAAGCAAGTTGATTATAGGTGAAAATTTAGAGAAAAATTCAGAATTTAAACTTAGAAAATCAGGAATTATTCCAATAATTATATTATATCAGTGTAGAATACTTAATCATTCAATGATAGCTTTTTTTTAAGAAAAATGTTTAGAGTTAGATGTTCTTTCAGATTTTTGTGTGTTGGACCATCCCTGAATCTCTGGCATGAAGCCTACTTGATCATGGTGGATTTTTTTTTATGTGTTCTTGGATTCGGTTTCCCAATATTTTATTGAGTATTTTTGCATCAATATCCATGAGGGAGATTGGTCTGTAATTCTCTTTCTTTGTTGCATATATGTGTATTTGGGGTATCAGGGTAACTAAAGCCTCATAAAATGAATTTCCTTCTATTTCTATTGTATGGAACTATTTGAGGATTATTGGTATTAACCCTTTTTTGAAATTCTGGGAGATTTCTACACTGAAATCATCTGGCACTAGAATTTTTTTTCTTTGGTTGGGAGACTTTTAATGACTGCTTCTATTTCCTTATGTGTATAGGTCTATTTACTTAAATTGTTTATCTGGTCTTGTTTTAATTTTGGTATGTGGTACCTATCAAGAAAATTGTCCATTTCATTTACATTTTCCAATTTTGTGGAGTGTACTTTTTTGGAGTATGAACTAATGATTCTCTGGATTTCCTCAGTCTGTTGTTATGTCTCCGTTTTCATTTCTGATTTTATTAATTTGAATATTCTGTCTGCCTTTTGGTTAGCTTGAATAAGGGTTTGTCTTTCTTGTTGATTTTCTCAAAGAACCAACTCATTGTTTCATTGATTCTTTGCATTGTTCTGTTGCTGAAGTTTTCTACAGTCCTGCTCAGTTCCTACATCCCTGTGGCCACTTGGACCCAAGTAAACACACAGAGGCTTACATTAATTAAAACTTCTCAGCCATTAGCTCAGGACTACGACTGACTAGCTCTTACATTTAAACTAACTCATAATTCTTATTTATGTTTAGCCACGTGGCTTGGTACTTTTTCTCAGTTCTGTCTTCACATCTTGCTTCCTATGTGTCTGGCTGGCAACTCCTGACTCAGCCTTCCTGTTCCCAGAATTCTCCTCTCAGCTTCTCTTGCCCCTGTTAGCTCTGTTTTCATAGTGTTCTATAAGTTTGGGTTTGTTGTGTGTTGTAAAATATTATTTTAAGGTGTGTTACTTTTGTTTGTGTTGCATGGTCTATTAAAGAGCTGAACAGTCAATGGCAAGGCAGGAGAAAGGATAGACATGCCTGTCAGACAAAGACAATATATAGAAGGGGAAATCTGGGAGGAGAGAAGAAAGAACAAGAGAACTAGGAAAGGAAGATGCTAGGGGACAGCAACCCAACCACACAACCAGCCATGGAATAAGAGTGAAAGTATAATATACAGAAGTAAGAGAAAGGTAAAAGCCCAGAGGTCAAAAATAGATGGCATAATTTTTAAGTTAAGAAAATCTGTCAAGAAACAAGCCAAGCTAAGGTTTGGCATTTATAATTAGGAATAAACCTCCATGTGTGATTTATTTGGGTAGCTGGCCCCCCAAAAGAGCCAAAAGAGTTCAGAAATTGAAAAACAACCAACAACATTTTGGCACCCAATGTCGGGTTATAATAAAAGAAAATACAACATTTTGTCATACTAACATGTGGCTTATATTTCCGCGTAGAGACTGAAAATTTATATATATATATAAAATCTCCTTTAAGAGTTTATGCCCAACAGTTTCTGCTGGTCAGTGAGCCCTTGAGCACCCAAAATGTTAAGTAGGAACAAAAATTAAATAAAATGCAACTGTCACAGTGCAAGCATTGTCATTCTAGAGCTCTAGAAAGGTTGAATGTAGTTCCTCGTCATGTACCTACAACCAACCAAGCCACCAGGTTTAGGCTTGGCCTTCATGAACCCAGAAACAGGCAAAGCCAGCCAAAAGAGCTACATGTAGGATCTATCTGTAGCTTGGCAGTATAAAGGTTTCATCACATGGTCAAAAAAAGCTAAAAGTTTCACAGTAAAAGATATTCAGTTGGGGGCTGGAGAGATGGTTCAGCAGTTAAGAGCACTGGCTGCTCTTCTAGGGGTCCTGAGTTCAATTCCCAGCAACTACATGGTGGCTCACAACCATCTGTAAAGAGATCTGGTGCCCTCTTCTGGCCTGCGGGACACATGCAGGCAGAACACTGTATACATAATAAATAAATATATCTTTAAAAAAAAAAAAAGAGGTCCAGTCTTCAGACGAAAAAAAATTTCTAAAAGATTACAGTGTGATTAGCAATGTCCATAAGCTTAAGAAAAGAGTATAGTCATAGAAAAAAATGAATAGTTTAAAAATAAAGTCTTTAAAGAGAGAAGTAAAGTAATATAAAAAAAAAAATAAGCCATGTAAGATGGGAAATATACAGGGAGTCTGCATCCGGTATGCTATTGTGTTGAATTTAGTTTTTTGAATATTGATAAACAAACAATAGCTGCTAAGAGACATAGGATTGTGAACGAGACTGCTAAACTGAAACAATCTAGATACTTTAGGAATGCCTTAACTTTAAGAAATAAAAAAATATATTTGTCAAATGAAAATAAAAAATGCTTTCGAATTTTGTACCTATGGGAGATGAGATATGGATTCCTTAAGGATTATATGGATGAGATTTGATCAAGGGAGACCTCATAAACCTTGAAAGGTAGTATCTACCAACAAAGGTTATAGCTGTTCTTTCCAGGCCTTAGCCATTATCTCAAATTTTCTCAGAGACCCTGAAGATGCTTCAAACACAGACAGCAGGAAGCAGTTTGGAGAACACAACATCTACATTCCGAAGAGTTGGTTTGTGGGAGGCTGTTAGTTATTTGGTGGATTATGGATGTTTGTTATATGTAGGGGAATATAGGAATGATAAAATAAAAGGGAAGATTATTGAATCTACCTTAAACTAAAAAAGAATTCCTAACTCAGGTATTTTGTATTGGTATATACTTTTGTATACTGATACAAATTTAGGGTCATTTTTGTTATAATGTATGGTATATATGTTTGTACTCTTATTTAAAAGATATATTGATATATATTTAAGGTTATTTTTGTTACAACATATATATATATATATGTTTCTACTCTTGTTTAAAGTATTGTACATATGCAGTTCATTTAAAAATGTAAGGTAAAATTATAGTTTTTGCAAGCTATGAACTATTTAGGACAATCAAGAAACACAGATAAGTTGTTAGCCATCTATAACAATAAAATTTTAGATATGTTAGGTATGTTTTCAAGATCATTTAGAGATATATTTTAGATAGATAAACGGTCTTCAAACACTTCAAAGACCTATAGAATATGGCATTTAAAATGGTTTGTTAAACTAAGGTTTTTCATGACAATGAAACACATTTGCTCTCGGCAGCACCAATTTACTTGAGAGATGATGGGCATTGGAGAAACCTCTTATGGGGTTTGCTTTCATTGTGGCAAGGTTAGCCACTGTCAAAGAGCTTGCTATTCTTGCCTTTGACTGTTGACAATGTGCTGTGAAGACTGAACATGCAGGACACACAAGAAAAAGACTGTAGAACTTTGCCAAAACAAGGCAGGACAGTCCTTCAAAATTCCTACTTCACAGAAGAGTCTGACAGATATTCTTCAGGACACACAGGAAAAAGACTGTTGAATTTTGCCAGTACAAGGCAGGACAGTCTTTCAAATTTTCTGTTTCACTGAAAAGTTTGCCAGATATTTTGGACATGTAAGCTTATGAAGGATGCCTTAACATTGCAGAGGAATTTTGGGTGATTGTCCAGGCAGCCAAATATCTCTGTTATTAGATAATATTACATCCTTCTGGGTCTTTGATGGAGCTGAAGACTACATAGTTATAGTTGCAGTTCTCTTTAGTTATGATAGAATGTATGTTAGGAATAAAACTTTGGATTCACTAAGATAGGCTAGTTAATGCATTATTTTCTCTGAATATGCTAGCTAAAAATGGACAGAATATTGTAAATGTAATTTTTACTAGAAAATTTTTTGTTGTATATAGTTTTACTATGTTAAAGTTAAAACTTTTCTTTTTATACGAAAAGGGGGAAATGTTTCACAATATTATTTTAAGGTGTGTTACTTTTTTATGTTGCATTTGTTTAACTCTGTGAAGCTGTGTTTCTTTGCTTGTTTAAAAATTTTTATGGTCTAATAAAAAGCTAAATGGCCAATGGCAAGAAGGAAGAAAGGATAGGTTGACTTGGCAGGCAAAGACAATATGTAGAAGGAGAAATCTTGGAGGAGAGAAGAAAGAGCAAGAGACCAAAGAGGTGAGGACGCTAAGGGTCATCCACTCAGCCACACAGCCAGACATGGAATAAGAGTGAAAGTAAGATATTACAGAAGTAAGAGAAAGGTAAAAGTCCAGAGGCCAAAGATAGATGGGATAATTTTTAAGTTAAGAAAAGCTGTCCAGAAACAAGCCAAGCTAAGGCTGCTCATTTATAATTAATAATCTTCCATGTTTGATTTATTTGGGAGCTGTGTGGCAGGCCCCACAAAAGAGCCAAAAGAGCCCAGAGAGTAAAAAACAACCAATAACAGGTTGTGCATTCATTTTCATTGAAATCTAGGATGTCTTTAATTGCTTTCTTTATTTCTTCCTTACCCTGTGGTAATTCAGTTGACAGTTATTTAGTTTCCTTGAGTTTGTAGGCTTTCTGTAGTTTGTGTTATTGTTGAATTCTAACTTTAACCCATGGTAGTCCGATAAAATACAGGGGATTTTTCCAATTTTTTGTATCTGTTTAGATTTGCTTTGTGACCAAATGTGTGGTCAATTTTACAGAAGGTTCCAATGAGGTGCTGAGAATAAGGTATATTCGTTTGTACTTGGGTGAAATGTTCTGTAGATTTCGATTAAGTCCATTTGAGTCATAGCATCTGTTAGTTCCCTTATTTTTCTGTTAAGTTTCTGTCTGGTAGACCTGTCCATTAGTGAGAGTGAGATGTTGAAATCTTCCAGTATTAATGTGTAAGGCTTGATGTGTGATTTAAACCTTAGTAATGTTTCTTTTACAAATGTGGGTGCCCTTGTATTTGGGGCATAAATGTTCAGAATTGAGACTTCATCTTGGCAGACTTTTTTCTTTGATGAATATGAAATGTCCTTTTCTATCTCTGATTAATTTTAATTTGAAGTCTACTTTGTTAGACATTACGATAGCTACACCAGATTGTTTCTTAGGCCCATTTGATTGGAAAATCTTTTCCCGATCTTTTATTCTGAAATACTGCCTGTCTTTGAAGTTGAGATATGTTTCTTGTATACAGCGGAAGGATGGATTCTGTTTTCATATCCATTCTGTTAGCATGTGTGTAGCATGAATCTTAACAGTTCTTATTAATAAAATCAATAACCTCACCTTGCCGGATCCTCAGCTTGTCTTGTTTCCTCAGACTAGAAGCCTCTGTGTCCTCATATCCGAATGGCTCTCAGCTGAACTATGCTGCTAGAAGCCTGAAAGCTTAACCAGCCAAATGCTTAACCAGCCAAATGCTTCTAGTTTCTGGTCCTCACACCTTATAAACCTTTCTGCTTTCTACCACCACTCCCTGGGATTAAAGGCTTGCTTTGTGGGATTAAAGGTGTGATGAGTCACCATGCCTGTCTGTATCCTTGAGCACATGGATTTCTGCCTCTGGAATGCTAGGATTAAAGGCGTGTGCTACCACTGCCTCTCCTTTATGTTTAATATTGTGGCTGCTCTGTCTCTGACCCCAGATAAGTTTATTAGCATGCACAATATTTGGGGGAATACAATACCATACATGTGTCTTTCTATAGGCCAATTGAGTCCATTGATATTAAGTGATATTAATGACCAGTGATTGTTAATTTCTGTTATTTTTTGGTTTTGTTGGTGATGACAGTAGTGTGTATGTGTTTCTCTACTTTGGCTTTTGCTGCTGTGAGATTATCTATTGCCTGTGTTTTCATGGCTTCAGCTTACTTCCATCTGTTGGAGTTTTTCTTCTAGTACTTTTATAATTATCTTATAAATATAGTTTTATAATTATATTTTTTCAATTTATATATTTTACAATTATAATAAACTCAGTGTGTTTCAATTCAACTTAGTTTTAATCAATTCCTTATTCTTTAGACTAATCAGTGGATTTTTGGTACTAAAATGTAGATGAACAGTCTTATTAAATAAGAAACACAGAGCCAAATGCAGAGTTAAAAGCCTAAGAGGTCAGAGCAGTAGCTGAGAGCTGTGTAGCAGGAATCTTAAAAGTTCTTATTAATAAAATCAAACCCGAGGCCAGTTATTGGGGTCAATACTGGAAGGTCAGAGAGACAGAATAAGCCACAGCTATCTCACCTTGCCAATTCCTCAGCTGGTCCTGTTTCCTCAGACTGGAAGCCTCTGTGTCCTCATCCTGATGGCTCTCAGCTGAACTGCTGCTGGAAAGCCTGAAGCTTAACCAGCCACATGCTTAACCAGCCAAAAGCTTAACCAGCCAAATGCCGCTAGTTTCTGGTCCTCACGCTTTATATATCTTTCTGCTATCTACCACCACTCCTGGGATTAAAGGTTGGCTTTCTGGGATTAAAGGCTGGCTTTCTGGGATTAAAGGCGTGTCACCATATTTGGCTATTTCCAATGTGGCCTTGAACTCACAGAGATCCAGAGGGATTTCTATCTCTGGAATGCTAGGATTAAAGGTGTGAGTGCCACCATTTTCTAGCCTTTGTATCTAGTGGCTGTCTGTTCTCTGACCCCAGATAAATTTATTAGAATACACAATACCACCACAGAGCTGAGACTTAAAACTGCCTTCTTACCCTTCCTGCTGCTGCTGTCCTTCCCCTTAGCCAGAGACCTACTTCGTGTGTATCTGTCTTTTTATTGCCTTTCTGTTCTGCCTTCTCATTGATTGTAAACCCAACCACATGACCTCCTCGTCACTGCCTAACTATACAGACCTCCAGGTCTTCTATGGTTAGTATTAAGATTAAAGGCATGTGTTTCCATGCTGGCTGTGTCCTTGAACACACAGAGATTTGTCTGTCATGTGATCTGGATTAAAGGTGTGCACCACCACCACCTGGCTTCTGCTATGGCTTGCTATTAGCTCTGACCTCCAGGCAACTTTATTAACATACAAATAAAATCGCATTTCAGTACAAATAAAATATCACCATATTGTCCCTTTTCTATTTTAATAAAAAGAAAAAAGTTATAACTAATATAAGAAAAACTATATATAAAAGTACAATAACTATATACCATATATATAAACAATAAATACCTAAAGAATGTCTAGTCCATTTGCATTTGACAAATTCAGAGAAAATAATTCCATTATCTATCCTATTTTGTTAAGTCCAAAATGTACTTTCTATCCTAGCTTATATTACTAACAGAACTATCTTATAATGTCTTTCAAATTTATATACTTACTCTTTAGTGAGTTTCTTTTCTAAAATTCTTTTTTTTTGTTATTATTTTTTAATTTTACAATACTATTCAGTTCTACATAACAGCCACAGATTCCCTTGTTCTCTCCCCTCCTGCTCCCCTCCCCTTCCCCCCAGCCCACCCTCCATTCTCACCTCCTCCAGATCAAGGCCTCCCCCGAGGACTGAGATCGACCTGATAGACTCAGTCCAGGCAGGTCCAGTCCCCTCTTCCCAGATTGAGCCAAGCGTCCTTGCATAAGTCCCAGGTTTCAAACAGCTAACTCATGCAATGAGCCCAGGACCTGGTACCACTACCTAGATGCCTCCCAAACATATCAAGCCAATCGACTATCTCACCTATTCAGAGGGCCTGATCCAGTAAAGAGGCCCACAGAAATCCACAAAGATACCCCCACAAAAGACTGCTGGCAATGGCTGAGAGACAGCCGGGACTGACCTACTCTGGTGATGGGATGGCCAAACACCCTAATAGTTGTGCCAGAAACCCCATCCAAGGACTGAGGAATCTGGATGCAGACATCTATGGCTAGGCCCCGGGTGGAGCACTGGGAGTCTAATTAGCGAGAAAGAGGAGGGTTTATATGATCAAGAATTGTTGAAACCAAGGTTGGATAAAGCACAGGGACAAATAGCCAAACGAATGGAAACAAATGAACTATGAACCAAGGGCTGAGGGGCCCCCAACTGGATCTTTTCTAAAATTCTTAACAAGGAAAACTATAACTATCAATTGTTTATGGATGACTAGCATAGGGTTCAACATTCCTGCTTAGGTCCATGTGAAATAGACAAGAGGTATGAACAACAAAATGAAACTTAGATACTTTACAGTCTTTCTGAAAATCAAGTAGATTTGGAGGTAAACAATCAACATAGCTCATGACAAACTACAGAGAAGTAACTCCCTTAGTGGTTAATATAGGTTATGATGGTGATGCATGCAAAATGAACAGGTGTCCTTAGAATTGATATTATTAATTTCTCAAGTTCTAAATTATTCATGTAATTATGTTTTCTCTTCCATATCTTATGTGTATGCACTCTGTAATAGTTATCATTCAGAGTTATTTTGACATTGTACTTATTTTTCAGATGAGTCTTTACATATCAGTGAAATATTACAAAACCTTTGATGAGGTAAACAATTACTGCAAGTATTATTTTGCATCTGAGAACACTGAAATATATTAAATATAATTTTATCAAGACACATTGATGTACCTATTGCTTTATAATAGCATTTGCCAGATTATATATGCAAGAACTGATCTGGATGTAAAAAGATTACACTGTGGTCTGGGAATTTGTCAAAGGTCCATCATACTCAGACAAAAAGGATTATTAACTTAAATACAAACTTAGGGAGTTATCCCTGGCTGAAGTTCTAGTATTTATTTGGTTGAGATTTTATTCTTAGTAAATCTTATTTCCATATGGGCCACTACAACAGATAATGGCATGTATATGATTGACTATTTACATCAAGGTTAAGCCCTATGATGTACTTCTTCTAGTTAGACATAACATCCTAAAGAGTCCTCATTCTCCTAACATAGTGTAACCAGTTGAAGACAATGTATTCAAATATTTTTTTTTTGTGAAGGATACTTTATATCTAAACAAGAACAGTGCAAAAAAAGTGAAAAATGATCTTCACTTTTCAGCCACAGTAGATGACATGACCTTAAATTTTCCAATTTACAAAATTATCTGGGTAAGGAAGACAGTAACTGTAGAAGAATAAATTCACTTGGTAGAAAGAATGACTAGTTAGAGATTAGAATTATGGAGTTTAGTGGTAAAAATTTATTGAGTTCTATAAATCCCTGCACTACCCAGTTCCCATCTTCCTTTTCACTCTCATGTCCTTCCACATCTTTTTGTAAGTTCATTAGTGATCACAATCCCTGCTACTTAAAGTAAAGAAAAAAAATCTCTGCTCTTACGCTTTCCAAGTTGCTCTTCTTCCAGCCCATGCGATTTGTTATCAGAAACCTTAGTAATTTTACCTTGTTACAGTAATAAGTATGCTACAATTCTTTAGTATCAATTTTGGCCATATGAAAAGGAAAAGGAGCCAGGTGGTGGTGGCTCATGCCTTTAATCTCAGCACTCAGGAGGCAGAGCCAGTTGGATCTCTGTGAGTTCAAGCCTGGCCTGCAGAGCGAGCTCCAGGAAAGGCGTAAAGCTACACAGAGAAACCCTGTCTTGAAAAACAAACAAACAAAAAAAGAAAGAAAAAGAAAAGAAAAGGAAAAGGGAGAGAATTATATCGTTTCAAGCCAGTGAGGAATACTTAAGTAGCTGGAAAACAATGCAGTAAAATTTAAATTTAATGTAGGCCCTAGAGTAACCATGAGCAAAATACTGGAAAAAAAAATATATAATATATGTATATATATATATATATATATATATATATGTATATATATATATATATAACTAAAATACCATAGATAAATCCAAACCAAACTTAAAATAACATTTAATACCAGAAAGATAAGAAAAATATAAAATAAGGAAAGAAAATTATTTAAAAGAAAAACTTAATTTATATTGCTCAGTGACTAAGTAAGTTAAGATACATGGTATGGCATAAATACACAAAATAAAAACCACAGAATTATTGATGGATTAAAAATTCACTCTGTCATTTTATAAGACTTATTATAAATATAACAATCTGAAGAGGTTGTAATTAATAGTATGGAAAATATTTATAAAATATACATTGTTAAACTAGTTTTGCAATAATAATTGCAAATAAGGGAAACTAGCAAAGCTCAGGAAGGTAAATTACCAACAAAAGCAGATACCATCTAAGTAATACATAGTGATCTTAGATATGTGCTTATGAAAATAAATAAAGCAAGGTAATAAAACTGGAAGAAGTAGATAATTCTTTTAACCTAATTGGAGCCTTGAATACCTCTCAACTACTGACAAACCTCCTAGGCAGAAAAATTAAAAAAAGATAGAGAACTAAAAGTAATAGTAAGCCAGAAAACTCAATCTACAAAGAATAATACTTCAAATCTTATGACAGGGCAAACTATCTTATGTTTGACACAAAAGATAAGAATAATTTTCTGTTATAAAAGCCTAAACCTAAAGGCAAACAGATAGAAAAAGTGATAAAGATTAGAACTCAAGTCATCAACACTTAGATAAAAAAGAATAGATAATAATCCATTCAAAAGGTAGACTATTTAAAATAAAAGAGTGAAAGAATAAAATTTAGACATACTAAATTTCAAAAAGAAATAAGAGACATAAATTGCTGGCATAAGTATTTCAACATGGTTCCACTAAAAGGTATAAAGGCATTAAACATTAAGATTATAAAGTGAACAATTCTTCAAGCATAAATGGGACAACTTTCTTCAAATGATCTACTTTCTTTAAAAATATAAGCTAGCAAAATTTAGTCAATGTGTACTGGATAACTTAATCCCTCCTTAGCAATCAGGATTAATAAGTGGATTCATACATTAGACATTTCTTTAAATATAAGTCTCCAGATTTTTTCCATGGGAGATATTCCTCATATATTTAATAAGTATTGACAGAATTCCATTTATTTCTTTCACAATTTCCTTCAAATAACACAAAAGGAGAGAATACTCCTCAATTCATTTTATTAAGCCAAAATGCAATCCTAAAACTAGACAAAGATAATGTAAAATTCAATATAATATACAAAGTAATAAACTATTGGATGCCCAGGTCCAGTTGATATATCTATAAAGCAGCCCCTACAACTAAGGCTCAGGTAACATTTCAGAAGCAAGGATAGAAAGATTTAAAAGCAAGAATACCAGGGGACCTGCTGCTAAATAGTATCTGCTAGATGTGACAGGAGTGTTACACCCATAAATTCTCAATAACATAGTCACCCAAACAAGACCTTCACACTGTCAACACCTATAAAATACCAAGATGGATAGGGAAATTCCAAAATCCCCAAACTCTAGATCAGTGGTGCTCAACCTACCTAATGCTGCAAACCTTTAATACAGTTCCTCATGTTGTGGTAAACTCTCTTAACCATAAAATAATTTTCCTTGGTACTTCATAACTATAATTTTGCTACTGCTATGAATCATAATGTAAATACCAGATGTGCAGAATATTATCTGATATATTACCTGAGTGAAAGGGTCTTTCCACCTCAAAATGGGTCATGACTCACAGATTGAGAATCAGTGCTCTAGATGCAGAGCTACAGGCAATCAATGGCTGCTAAAAGAGGGAGAATCAATCTTCTTCAGGGATAAACTCCCTGCTAATTTATGCAGTCCCAACTCGTTAGTCCTAAAAGCATATATACATAAAGAGCAACGCCTGGTATACTCAGTAGACAACATATGCATGCATATCATTGAGAGTGAGTAAAATCATGAAAGAAAAGATCATGTGTTGCTGGGTCCTAATGGCTCCCTCAGGGGAGGGGTGAGAAGGCATGGTGTCAATGACATAGACACTGGGAGTCAGGTAAAGGCAAAGACCCGACTTGTTTATTTAATAATAGGGAAGACCTTGTATACCCTCCTCCCAGCACCCAGGCTATGTCCCAATCTGGTGACATTGCATGGTTTTCCCTCATTGGCTGGGCAATATCAAGAACTCTGACAGTGCCTATTCCTAGACCCTCAGGCAGAATCCATGATGGCTCAAAAGGAAGTACATTAAGTGCATGCCTTGGCAGGTGGTTTGAGCCAATTTCCTTGACCCCATGGGCCTATCATACTGCAGTCATGAATTTGAAGGTACATAGGAGGAGTCAGAAGAAAGAGGGAGGGATGAAATTGATGTAAACATAATGTTTGTATATGAAAGCATCAAAAATAAATCATTTGAAGCAACAATAAGAAAAGTTTTATAGAAAGTATTATATTCATACAAAAGAAAAATGAACTGCTGAGATGGCTCACTGAGTTTAGGAGCAAGATGCCAAGTCTGAGGACCTGAGTTTGATCCCTAAGTTTTACATAGTGGAAGAAAAATACTGACTCCTTCAAATTGTCCTCTGAACTCCATGACCTACCCTAAACATACCCATCCCCCTGTGACCCCAGTGGCTTCCTGAGAGACAGAATCCACCAGCTTCAGACCAAGAGCTGTCATTGGGCCAAGAAAGGATTCCTGAGACATAGAATCCATCAGCTACAATTGGACCAAGAGTCCTGATAAGACCAACAGCAACTCCCTGAGACACAGAATCAGCCAGCTTGGATTGGATCAAGAGTAGCCCCTGAAACACAGAATCTTCTAGCTCCAATTAGACAAAGAGCTAAGATTAGACTCAAAGTGACCCCAAGACACAGACACAAGAATCACAGATTGGACCAAGAGCAGCTCGCTCAGACACAGGCACCTCTTGCACCTGTTGGAGGAAGAGATGAGTAGACACCAGTTCCAAAATACATACAACATAAAGAGCAATATGGTATCACCAGGACCTAGTGGTTCTATAACAACAAGACCTGAACATCACAACGTAGAAGAAGCAGAAGAAAGTGACCTTAAAAATAACTTTATGAAGTTGATAAGGCCTTTAAAGAGGTAATGAAAAATTCCCTTAAAGAAATTGAGGAAACAACAAAGAAAAAATTTGAAGAAATTAATAAATCTCTTAAAGAAAGCCAAGAAAACAATGAAAAAGCAAGTAAATATGTGAAGGAAACAGTTCAAGACATGAAAATTGAAATAGAAACAATGAAGAAGACACAAACTGAAGACATGCTGGAAATAGAAAATTTGAGTAAATGAACATGAATTTCAGATGCAATCATAACCAACAGAATACAAGAGATGGAAGAGAGAATCTCTGGCATGTAGAATACAATAGAGGAAATTGATTCATCAGTCAAAGAAAACACTAAAGCCAAAAAGTCATAATACAGAATATCCAGGAAATCTGGGACACCATGAAAAGGCCAAACCTAAGAATAATAGGGATAGAAGAAGGAGAAGAATACCAACTCAAAGGCACAGATAATATGTTCAAGAAAATCATGGAAGAAAGCTTTCCCAGCTTAAAGAATAAAATACCTATGAAGATACAAGAAGCTTATAGAACACCAAATAGACTTGACCCCCCAAAAGTCCCCTCATCACATAATTAAACCACTAAACATACAGAATAAAGAAAGAATATTAAGAGCAGCAAAGGAAAAAGGCCAAGTGACTTATAAAGGCATACCTATTAGAATAACACCTTGTAGGGGTAGTTGTCTGTACTTTACCACTGAAGCACCACCCCTCATAAGCAGCAAGTAACTGCTAGGTACCTGCCCCTACCAGGGACGTGGCTGAGACAGGGGCCCTGTAAGACCTGAGAGGTGTACATGTTTGCTCTCTCTTGGCTACCTCATGATCCTGGATGCTGGATGCTGGATCTCAAAGTCAGAGTTCTCAAGAGAACTACGTTGGACTGCCCCTCACCTCTCTTGGATCCCTTAACTGTGTTTTTGCTTGCTGTAAGTTTACCCAAAATAAACCTCTTTTGACTATCAGATAAACTATGTGGAATTGCCTCATTAATTTCTACTATAACACCTGACTTCTTAATGGAGACTCTGAAAGCCAGAAGGTCCTGAACAGATGTAGTGCAGACACTAAGAGACCATGGATGCCAGCCTAGACTAATATACCCAGCAAAGCTTTCAATCATCACAGACAGAGTGAACAAGACATTAAAAGACATAACCAGATTTAAACAATACCTGTCCACAAATCCAGCTCTACAGAAAGCACTAGAAGGAAAACTCCAACCTAAGGCAGTCCAATGCACACAGGAAAACACAGGTAATACATAACCCCACATCAGCAAATACTGAAGAAGGGAAACACACACACACACACACACACACACACACACACACACACACACACGACTACAAAAAATATAACAGGAATTAACAATCACTGGTCCTTAATATTTCTTAACATCAATGGACTCAATTCACCTATAAAAAGACACAGTGCAACACAATGGATATGAAATCAGTATCCATCCTTCTGCTGCATATAATAAACAAATTTCAACTTAAAAGTCAGACATGACCTCAGAGTAAAAGGCTGGTAAAAGACTTTCCAATCAAATGGACTTAAGAAGAAACCTGGTGTAGGTATCCTATTTCCTAACAAAATAGACTTCAAACTAAAATCAAATCAAGAGATTGGGAAGGACATTACATATTCATGACAGGAAAGATCCACCAAGAAGAAATTTCAATTTGGAATATTTATGCCCCCAATACAAGGGCACCCACATATGTAAAAGAAACATTAAAAACTTAAATCACACATCTAACCCCATACATTAATAGTGAGAAACTTCAACATCCCACACTCACCATTGGACAGATCTGTCAGACTGAAACTTAACAGAGAAATAAGAGACCTAACAGACATTATGATTCAAATGGGCTTAACAGATATCTAAAGAACATTCCACCCTAACAAAAAAGAATATACCTTCTTCTTAGTACCCCATGAATCCTCCTCTAAAATTTACCACATGCTCAGTCACAAAGCAAATCTCAAGAGATACAAAACAATTGTACGAACCTCCTTTATTTTATTGGACTACCACGGCTTAAAGTTAGATTTCAACAACAACAAAAATTACAGAAATTCTACAATCGCATGGAAACTGATTAGTGCTCAACTGAATCACCAATGGGTTAAGGAAGAAATAAAGAAAGAAATTAAAGACTTCCTAGAATTCAATGAAAATGAATATACTACATACCCAAACTTATGGGACACCAGGAAAGCAGTGCTAAGAGGAAAATTCATAGTACTAAATGCTCACATAAAGAAGTTGGAGAGATCTCACACCAGCAACTTCACAATACACACAAAAGCTCCATAACAAAAATTAGCAGACTCACCCAGGAAGAATAGATGCCAGGAAATAAATTGAGAGCTGAAATCAATAAAATAGAAACAAAGAGAACAATACAAAGACTAAATAAAACAAAGTATTTGTTGTTTGAGAAAATCAACAAGATAGACAAGCCCTTATCCAAACTAACCAAAAGGCAGAGATAGAGAGATAGCAAAATCAGAAATGAAAAGAGAGACATAATAACAGACAACAAGGAAATCCAGAGAATCATCAGGTCATACTTCCAAAATCTGTACTTCACAAGATTGGAAAATCTAAAAGAAATGACACTTTTCTGGATATGTACAACATACCAAAGTTAAATCAAGACAAGATAAACAATTTAAATAGACCAATAACCCTTAAGGAAATAGAAACTGTCATTAAAAGTCTCCCAACCAAAAAAAAAAAAAAGGCCGGAACCGGTTGGTTTCAGCACAGATTTCTACCAGACTTTCAAAGAAGAGCTAGTATTCCACACAATAAAAACAGAGGGAACATTACTAAACTCCTTTTTTTGTTTTTGTTTTGTTTTGTTTTTCAACCAGGCTGGCCTCGAACAGGCAGAGATCTACCTGGTTCTTCCTCCCGAGTGCTGGGATTAAAGACATGTGCCACCACCACTGCCCAGCTAACCAAACTCCTTTTATGATGCCACAGTTACTCTGATACCAACACCAAAGATGCAACAAAGAAAGAGAATTACAGCCTAATATCCCTCATGAACATTGATGCAAAAATACTCAATAAAATATTGGCAAGCCGAATCCAACAACACATCAAAGAAATTATCCACAATGATCAAGTAGGCTTCATCCCAGAGGTACAAGGATAGTTCAACATAGGAAAATCAGGCAATGTAATACACCATATGAACAAACTGAAAGAAAAAAAAAAAACATGGTCATCTCATCAGATGTTCAAAAAGTCTTTGACAAATCCAATAACCCTTTATAATAAAGGTCTTGGAGAGAACAGGAAGACAAGAAACATACCTAAACATAATAAAGGCAATTTACAGCAAGCCAACAGCCAACATCAAATTCAATGGAGAGAAACTCAAAGCAATTCCACTAAAATCAGCCACAAGACAAGGCTGTCTGCTCTCCCCATATTTATTCAATATAGTGCTTGTAGTTCTAGCAAGAGCAATAAGACAACAAAAGAAGATCAAAGTGATACAAGTTGGAAAGGAAGAAGCCAAACTTTCACTATTTGCAGATGATATGATAGTATACATAAGTGACCCCAAAAATTTTACCAGGGAACTTCTACAGCTTATAAACACCTTCAGTAATATTCAGGATACATGTGGCAGATCAACTCAAAAAATCTGTAGTCCTCCTATATACAAATGATAAATGGACTGAGAAATAAATCAAACATTACCCTTTACAATAACCACAAATAACATAAAATATCTTGGGGTAACTCTAACTAAGCAACTGAAAGACCCGTATGACAAGAATTTTAAGTCTCTGAAGAAAGAAATTGAAAAAAAAATATCAGAAAATGGAAAGATCTCCCATACTCATGGATAGGTAGGATTAGCATAGTCAAAAATGGGAATCTTACCAAAAGCAATCTACAGATTCAATGCAATCCCCATCAAAATCTCAGCACAATTCTTCACAGAGGCAGAAAGAACAAAATGCAACTTCATATGGGAAAATGAAAAATCCAGGATTGTTTACAATAAAGCAACTTCAGGAGGTATCACCATCCCTGACTTCAAGCTCTACTATAGATCTTTAATAATAAAAACAGCTTGGTACTGGCACAAGAACTGACATGTGAACCAATGGAACCGAACTGAAGACCCTGACATTAATCCACACACCTATGAACATATAATTTTTGACAAAGAAGCCAAAACTGTACAATGGAAAAAAGAAACATCTTCAACAAATGCTGCCCACAGAAATCCATAAAGGTACCCCCACAATAGACTGCTGGCAATGGTTGAGAGACAGCCTGAACTGACCAACTCTGGTGATAGGATGGCCAAACACCCTAATTGTCGTGCTAGAAACCCCATCCATTGACTGAGGGAACGGAATGCAGAGATCCATGGCCAGGCCCCAGGTGGAGCTCCAGGAGTCCAATCGGCAGGAAAGAGAAGGGTTTGTATGAGCAAGAATTGTTGAGACCAAGAATGGATAAAGCACAGGGACAAATAGCCAAACAAATGGAAACACATGAACTATGAACCAACAGCTGAGGAGCCCCAAACTGGACCAGGCCCTCTGGATAAGTGAGACAGTTGATTAGCTTGATCTGTTTGGGAGGCATCTAGGCAGTGGGACCGGGTCCTGTACTCAGTGCATGAGTTGACTCTTTGAAATGTGGGGCTTATACAGGGACACTTGGCTCAGCCTGGGAGGAGGGGACTGGACCTGCCTGGACTGTATCTACCAGGTTGAACTGAATCCTCAGGGGAGTCTTTGCCCTGGAGGAGATGGGAATGGGGGGTGTGCTGGGGAAAGGTGGGGAGGGGGGAGAACAAGGGAATCCGTGGCTGATATGCAAAATTAAATTAAATTATAAAAAATAATTTAATTAGATTTATGAGAAAAACATGACATATTTCATATAGGTTTGATTTCAGGATAACTAATACTTTTATTTTCAAGCCATAAATAGGGACTTTAGAGACAGATCACTGGTTATAAGCCTATCTTCTTACAGAGGGCCTGAGTTCAGTTCGCAGCACCCACACTGTGCAGCTCACAATCACATGTATTGATAGTTCTTGCATCCAGTGGCTTTGGTTTCTGGGAACACCTGTACCAACACAGAGTTACAATAATTAAAAATAAAATATATCTTTAAAAGTAAAAGAAATAAAACTACAAGTATCAGCATTGAAAAAAAGAAGTAAAAAGACAATGACATCATGAAATTTGCAGGCAAATGGATGGAACTAGAAAATATCCTGAGTGAGGTAACCCAGAAGACAAACATGGTATGTACTCCACTCATAAGTGGAGACTAGATGTAACGCAAAGGATAACCAGACTACAACCCACAACACCATAGAAGGCAGACCCTAAGAGGGACACATGGATCACCCTGGAAAGGGGAAATCGATGATATCTCCTAAGTAAATTGTGGGTACGGGGAGGCAATAGAGGGTAGGATATTGTAGATGAGAACATAAGGGAACAGGATGGTCGAGCTGGAACAGGGATGGAGTGGGAGAGCAATAAAAAAGATACCATAATAGAGGGGGACATCATAGAAATAGAGAGAAACTGGGAGCTAGGGAAGTTTCCAGGAATCCCCAAGGATGACCCCTATGGTGGTATTGTGTTCCCAAAAATATTGTGTACCCTAATAAACTTATCTGGGGTCAGAGAACAGAAAAGCCACTAGATACTTAGGATAGGCAGTGGTAGGTAGCACACACCTTTAATCCTAGCATTCCAGAGGCAGATATCCATGTGTTCAAGGATTCAGCCAAGCATGGTGGCTCATGCCTTTAATCCCAGAAAGCAAGCCTTTAATCCCAGGGAGTGATGGCAGATAGCAGAAAGGTATATAAGGCATGAAGACCAGGAACTAGAAACATTTGGCTGGTTAAGCTTTCAGGCTTTTGAGCAGCACAGTTCAGCTGAGAGTCATTCAGAAATGAGGACACAGAGGCTTTCAGTCTGAGGAAACAAGATCAGCTGAGAAGTTGACCAGGTGAGGTTAGCTGTGGCTTGTTCTGTCTCTCTGATCTTCTAGTGTTCACTCCAATACTTGGCTCCAGGTTTGTTTTATTAATAAGAACTTTTAAGTCTCCTGCTACAGACCCCACCTTAGATTACTAGCAATAGTGGAGAGGGTGCATGAACTGGCTTACCCCAGTAATCAGATTGGTGAATACCCTAACTGTCATCATAGAGCCTTTCTCCAGTAACTGATGGAAGCAGATGCAGAGATCCACAGCCAAACACCAGTCCAAGCTCCAGGAGTCCAGTCAAAGAGAGAGAAGGGGGATTCTATGAACAAGGGCATCAAGATCATGATGGGGAAAGCTACAGAGACTACCAAACCAAATTAGTGTTAACTCACAAAATTTAGGTCAACAGCTGTGGAACCTGTATGGCACTGGACTGGGCCCTCTACATAGCAAGACTTTTGTGTAGCTTGATCTCCTTAAGGGGCATCTTGGCAGTACGAACAGAATCTATCCATGGGTGCATGAACAGGCTTTTTGGAGTCCACAACCTATGATGGGACATCTCGCACAGCCTTGAGTTAGGAGGAGGGGCTTGGACCTGCCTCTGCTAAATGTACCTCCTCATGGGAGGCCTTACCTTCTTGTAGAAGTGAAAAAGGAGTGGTTTGGGAGGGGGAAGCTGGAGGAGTGGGACGAAGGAAGAAGGGGTCTTTTATTGGTATGTGAAATGAATAAAAAATTTCTTAAAAAAAAAAAGAAAAAGAAACATGATGAGTGTGAAGTGTCCTTCCCAATCTCTTTTGATTAATTTTGGTTTGAATTCTGTTTTGTTTGATATGAGAATAGCTACACCAGCTTGCTTCTTGGGGCTATTTGCTTGGAAAATCTTTTTCCAACCCTTTACTCTGAGTTAATATCTGTCTTTGATGTTGAGATGTGCTTATTGTATGCAGTGGAAGGATGGATTTTGCTTTTGCATCCATTCTATTAGTCTGTGTCTTTCTCTTGGGGAGTTGAGTCCATTGATATTGAGAGATATAAATGACCAATGATTGGTAATTCCGGTTATGTTGTTGTGGTTGCTGTTCAGTGTGTGTGTGTGTGTGTGTGTGTGTGTGTGTGTGTGTGTGTGTGTGTGTGTGTGTTCCTTCTTTGGATAATGCTGGTATGAGATTATTTATTGCCTCTGTTTTTTGTGTGTCCTGGAATATTTGGTTACTAGGCAAAGATGCGTTACATTTGTTTATGCTGCATTTATTTAATGATGCAAAGATGTGTTACTTTGTCAGCATAAGGCACCTGATTGGTCTAATAAAAAGCTGAACGTCGAATAGCTAGGCAATTGAGGGACAGGTGGTGCTTACAGATAGAGAGAATAAATAGGAAGAGTAATCTAGGCTTAGAGAAGAGAATGTGAGACAGACAGGCAGACAGAGAGAAATAGAGAGAACAAGGGAGAAACAGAGGTAGATGTCCAGGATCAGTGAGCCCGGAGGCTTCAAGATAGATACATAATAGGTCCTACAGAATGAAAGAAAGTTAAAAAGCCCCAAGGCAAACATAGATAAACAGAAATAGGTTAAATTAAATTATAAGAGCTCATGAGACAAGCATAAGATAAGGCTAAGAATTCATAACTAATATTAAGTTTCTGTGCTGGTTAGTTGCCCAAAAGAAAGCCCACTACATTTGAAAGTATAGTTAACCTCCTAGGGTTAGAGTTATCCTTCTACAACCTTCTGTATAGCTGGATTTATTGATAGCTATTGTTAAATTTAACTTTATCATGGAATATCTTACTTTCTCCATCTACTGTGATTGGAAGTTTTGCTGGGTATAGTAGTCTGGGCTGATATCTGAGGTCTTTTAGAGTCTGCAGCACATCTGTGTAGGTCTTTCTGATATTTAACCTTCACTGAGAAGTTGAGTGTGATTCTAGTAGGTCTGTCTTTATATGTAATTTGGCCTTTTCCTCTCACAGCTCTTAATCTTCCTTTGTTCTGTGTGTTTATTGTTTTAATTATTATGTGGCAAAGGGTCTTTCTTTACTGGTCCAATCTACTTGGTGTTTTCTAAGCTTATTCTACCTTTCTAGTCATCTCCTTCTTTAGGTTAGGTAAATTTTCTTCTATGATTTTGTTAAAAATATTTTCTGGGCCTTTGAGCTGGGAAACATCTCCTTCTAGTCTTATTATTCTTAAGTTTGGTCTTTTCATAGTGTCCCAGATTTCCTGAATTTTTTTTGTCAGGAATATTTTTAGATCTAACATTTTCTTTGACTGCTGTATGAATTTCTTCTATCATGTTTTCAATGCCTGAGATTCTCTCTTCCATCTCTTGTATTCTGTTGGTGATGCTTGTGTCTGTAGTTCTTGTTTGCTTATCTTTACTTTCCATTTCCAGATTTCCCTCAATTTGTGTTTTCTTTATTGCTTCTATTTCCATTTTCCAGGTATTGAACAGTTTTATTTATTTCCTTCAGTTGTTTGTATTTCTTAGCATTCTTGACTGAATTTATGGATTTTCTCCAATTTATTGTCTTTTTCTTGAATTCTTTATGGGATTTGTTTATTTCCTCTTTAGGGACCTCTATCATTTTCACAGAGTTATTTTGAGAATATTTTCTTACATTTTAGCAGTGTTAAAATATTCAGAGCTTGCTGTAATAGGATAGCTGGGCTCTCGTGGTGACATATTACCCAGGCTGTCATTGATTGTGGTCATACACTGACATTTAGGCATCTGGATTTGGAGTGATTGTAGGTCTAGGTGCCAAGTTATGTGTATGTCTTTGTTGGATGGGTGTTTTTTCCCTTGGTTTCTGTTTCCTCTCTAGCTTTCTGGCTGAATTGCCTGTGGTTGAGTAGAGGGTCTCTATACAAGTTGTGGGCTGGATTTCTGATCATCTGGATAGCCTTGGTCCAGCAGCAGGTTGCAGCCCAAGTTGAGGCCTGGAGTTCTGACCATGTTCATGGCCTCTGATTTGGCTAGGAGTCCTCTGGGATACAGGATGCTTCTTGGTTTTCAGGGAGCTGGCCTGAGTTTTGGGAATCACGATGTTAATCTGGCATCTGATGGAATAAGAGACTTCAACCAGAGATGAGTCCTGGAATATGGTGACAATGAGGGTAGGGGAAGTTGGGCTTATGCTGAGCAGGTGTAGTGAGGTGGAGAGGCAGTAATACCCAAGGTTCAGGGTACTCATCTGGCCTCTGGTAGGGTAGGATGCTCCTGCCAGAGCAGAAATGGATTCTTATAGATACTAATTTGTTCTTTCAACTATTGTGTGAAGAAGCAGATTAAGAATTTTTAAAGTATATATAAATATAAGACAACAATGAGGCAGATGAAATCTAAAAAGAGAAAAATGAATTTGGAATTAGGAGCATATAGTTATGTTTCTACCTCTACCATTTCCTAGCTGTGCTACATTGGACACAAAAAAACGTCACCTCCATTCTCTTTTGTAATGTGCCAGTTTAAGAGGGACTACTCTGGAAAAACAAAAGCAACTAGTTTCTTTAAACTACATTACCCTGTCTAAATTCAAATGAGCCAGTCCAAATATTGCCTCATTCCTACAGAGCAAATTGTGTTGATTTTAAATGTGATTTTTCATTATTTATTCTAATTTTTTAAAAAAATGACTTATTTCTTTCATTCAACAATGATTAAGAGAGATGTCTTAACATACATTGAAGTATTTTGGTTTTGTTTGATTTTTATAAATTCAAGGTTTTTTCAGGGACTTTGGGGAGAAAGTAACCATGACTTTTCCAGTGTGGGAAATACTATTTCACTGTACAAAAATAATGGCAGGAATCCCTCAACTCTTTCACTATGAGATAACTACGTGTTTTTCTTTTTTCAAATGAGGATAGTTCAACTAGATATTGCACTAGTAACTACAGTTAAATTCAAATGCCACTGGGGTTCTTTTTTAGGCAACATTATCTTCTCTAATAACATGGAGGAGTTATTTACTGTGTCTTTCAATTTGGCAAGAAACTAAATTCCCTGAATGCTTTCCACTCTGAATCATTGTCGAGAAGACTGTTTTTCTTTATGCTTGTCAAAGTTCAAAGACTGTAAGATTACTGAGATGGACATGTGAAAAATTATGTCCCTGTAGTTTGTTGTTAATTAAGAAGATTTTGTTTCGATTTTCATTTTGTTTCTGGGTACTTTAGACAAAATCATAAGTAATCTAGTCTCCATGAATCTTTATATGACTTCATGCAGGGATGAAAGGATCTTATGACTGGTAGTGCTGTTCCTAGCTAATGGATAAAGAATTTAAATGTTTTAAGAGTCTGCCTATATACAACAACAAAACAGAATAGTAGTTAGAATTTCAAAGTATTAAATAGTTCACATTATGTAAAACATAACTTGGTATGAAGTGATAAAACGGACTTCCAAATCAATATACTCTAGTAAAATTGTTTGCTGTTTAGGTATGTATGGTGTGTGTTTGTGCAATCATTACATATTCATCCACACAAACAACTTCATCAAACTCCTCTTTTCTACAGAATTCTTGTTCTTTGCAAAGATTAGCAAACACCAGAATATGTGCGTCTTTATACCTTTACACAAAGACTAAACTGCCATCAAGGACATATAAGAAATTTTCAAGTATTTTTTGAAGGCCAAGGACATGCTGAGTGAGATCCATTTTTAAGCACGAGCCTTCCACCTTTCTACTACTCTAGCTGTGGAGCTTTTTTAGAATTCTAAATCTCAGGAGATTAGTGAGGAGTTCTGAATTACAACATCTTTGTTTATTTCCCTATATGATCTTTAATCCAGGATGATCCCTCAAGGTACTGATTGGAGAAATCTTGGTTGGATCAAATCCTTTCTGTGAAACTTGCCTATGTAAATTCCCTTATAGTTTCCCTTGTTGTATCATACAACTATAGGCAATATATCTTTAAAGATTTCTGAAAGCCAATGGCATTATAGTAAATGAAACATGAGATTATCAAACTCTCTAAAAAACAAAGTGATGAAGGGTAAGACTGACAGCAAAGAACTATTTGCTTCCATCAAGTGAGGCATTGATTAATCTATTTATTGAATATATGTGCTAGCAAAATCTGCATTGCTATTATATGCTTTTGTACATGTATTGTATCAAATTAGGTTGATACAATACAAAAATAACAATTTTTGTGTTATTGATATATAAGAACCCTACTTTTTGTACCAGTCATTACTTATGGAACAATTATGATCTCCAAGACCCTGTACAAACTACTGTAATATTTGTGTGGAATTTTTGAATTAGTTATGTTCAATATGTGTAATTGTAGACAATTATAGGTTTTATTACAACATATTTGTACATGCATAGAATGTATTTTAATCATATTCTTACATGATCCAGGATCCTATCTTGTCTTTCTTTTGTCACTGATTCACTTTCTCTTCCCCACTAGTCAATTAGGTCTCCTTTTTCTTTTATTTCTTGTGTGTGTGTGTGTGTAAACAAATTTAAATAAGATGCTTACAGAAATTTATTTACATTTTACAGAATAATATAGTGAGCGTCTAAGAATGTTTGAGTTATATGTAATCACAGGTAAGGGTAGTATTTACCATTTTCTGATAAATGTATTTCACTCCAAGAAGACCTACGTATTTTACCACTGCAGGACAGTGCCTCACTGTGGTAAGGTTAAGTATAACACAAATACAGAGAACATCAAATGTTCCAGTCTGTGACAATACTGTTAACTCTGTAATTTTTATATATATAAGCGTTTTAAGTATTTTGTGTATTAATATTAAAAAATATTCTATATTAAACTTAATTTTGTGGAGAAATGTTGATATGTTCTTAAAATTTAAAAAAAGAACTTTTTTGGGGGGTGTTCTGTTGTAAATGAATCAATGCAAAGTGGGGGGAAGTAACAAGAGCTTTGACAAAGTAATTAGAAATACGACTAAACAGAGTAGATAAAATTTGCTTGTTAAAGTTAAACATTTGCCAAATATAATAAATGTAATGGAAAACACCGATGAGGATGAAACACAACCTATATTTTATTTGTAGGCAAGTTTAGTAGCATAATATTTTTGACTCACAAAAGGGCATTTTTGAAGTATTTGTGAGGATCTGCATAGAACCACAAACAATGTTATGTTGTAGCCTGAGAAGAATATATGTATATGTTTAATTCTCTTTTAGGATGCATGGCACCTGAAGCCATGGTTATCATTTATAAACATTTACAAGATTAGGTTATTCTGAATTATCTATTTAGAGAACAAACAGTTGGGGAAAGAAATAATAATATGTCCCCATCCTTCTAATTTGCACTATGATCTAGGACACTGTGGAGAGTTACATGTTGGAGTGCTCTTTTGAAAGCATGTTAATCGACTGTGATAAATATGATGGATGGTTCATAAAGATTTAGAAACAAGCAGTTGGTAGAGAGCAGACCACTCCTCTAAACAATATTGCAAAAAGAGAAAGCTGGAATGAATTTGTAAAGGGCTTTTTTAAAATTCTAAGTAAATACAAGTATTAGAAAACATAAAAGGAATATTAAAACTATCATTTCAGATTTTCTTGTTGGGATAATGAGAATTATTAATGCAACATATTGTGTTTATTTATGATGAGAATCTGACAGGGCCAAGCTGCCACTCTCTTAGAAGGCATTAATCTTCTTTAGAGACATTAAACTAAAGTTCAAGCAGATGTAGACATAATGTAACAACTGGAGAGATTCCGTAGTGAGAAAAAGAAATAAAAACCCTTCCCTGAGAAAGAGCATTTCTATAGTTGCCCCACTCAGTGGTCTTACCTGTTTACCTGTTTTTTTTTTTTCCTCTCATTATTAATCTTACTGTTCAAAACTTGGGGTCATAGGTTAAAAGGCAAACTGGCAAACTTCAAAATACAGGCAAAGTCATTTTTATGGGTACTTAAGGATTTAGACATGGTGAGCTTTTTTATTTAAACACATGTCATAGAACTGTCTGAGTCTCTTAAAACAAAACATTATTGGTTCCTTCAATAATTCACCAACACTAAAATATAATAAACAAATATTAATTCAGAGTCACAAATAAAACTGAAAAGTTCTTTTCCCTATTACCCTTCTATAGAGTTCATCAAGTCAGTGCTTTGGAATTCCTAGGTGCTTTAAGCTCTGCAATAAAATATCTATACTGTGAAATGAACAATACAAACGTGGGATAAACCACTTAATTGACATTTTGCCTGAAATATCAACAAATGGCTATTATTTAATGTTTGCATTTGAAATTCAGAAGATTCTGATCAATTCGACATTTCATTAGTGGAAGAAATCAAATGTATACAAAGAGCTATATGAATATCAATAATTTTAAAAAAGTATATGCCATCCACATGGCATATATATGGATTTATATATGTGTGTGTATGTATATATATAATTCACATACTATATATATGAATTATATATATGAATTATATATATATATATAAATATATATATATATATATATATATATATGAATTAAAGGCAGGTATAAGCAATTACTTATTACTGACACATTCTCTGGGACACAAAAAGACAGTGATATTTTTAAATGGAAATGTACAGAGAACAAAGGGAAAAATATGAGTTTTTAAATAAACTTTAACTCTCATAAAAACATGCAGAAATGGAAAACACAGATATAACAGGCAAATGCGTGGGTTTTTTTCTGCACACACTTATCTGGCTTCTAGTAGGTGATGGAAACTCACTCATCACTGTGAACAATACATTAAATGTTACATTAAGTGGAGACAAATAGGCAGACTGAAAAGAGAGCAAGGGACTAAGTGCTGTAGTCACAATTCCCCGTGGGACTGTTAAGGAATGCAGACTTGTAGGAGTGGAAAGTTCATTGGTTTGATGCTTAGATGAGCTTCTGTGTGATCTCCGCCTAGTCCTGAGTGGGACAAAAAAAAAAGCTTGAGCAAATAACATTGGCTTAGAACAGATGAGCAAAGGAAGAAAAGGTGTCGATTTTTAAAAGTACATTCTCAAAGAAATTGAATACAAAGGCCTTGATGGCCCCATTTACAATTTTAGTGTCTGTGGAGAAATGTTTTCTATGACAGTCTTAACATATGGTCACCCTGTGTTTTCCTGAACAATTTTAAAAAGGAACTGATAGCCAAAAGACAGACCAATCCATTTGTAAAGTATGCTTTAAAAAGTAACTGCCCTTTACGTTGTGTTTTGTACACAAGCACATTAGAAATTTTGTCTTTATGTATATTTACATAAATAAAATTGAAGATATTAAATTAACCACTTGCATTAATCATTTCAGATCATTGAAGGGAGTTCAAATATAAATATACTGTATAATGCAGTAACTCTATTTTTCTTTTGTACCAGAAAAACCTAGGGAGCTTCCATTTATGTCTGAATCACCTGTAAAATCACAGCTGATTGTTACTGATAGCAGAAAGCTTTGAAATTCCATTAAAGAACTCACTTTCTTTGCTGTGTATGCATGAGAAAAAGTATCAACCTCCATAAATTATAATTATTTTCAAAGATGTGCATTCAATATCTTTATTAGCTAATTGAACCCTGAATAAATTTCATAAACTTCAGTACTACCTATAGCAACATTTCTCTACCTGTTAACTTGGAGGACTTACATTATTCGTCTTGTTCAAACAAAGGAACAAAGCAAATAATTACTTGGCAACATGATGATCTTTGGGCCTCCTATCATGAAAATCATTGTCCATATGAATATCTTAAAGTGTTTACTTATTTTTTTCTTAAGACATGGGTTCGCATTAAATGCATCTCATCAGTAGGTAAAGGGATAAAGAAAAATAAGTATGCATAGACAACAGGGTATTGTCACCCATAAACATGAATGAGTGCCTGTAGTTGATATCAGAATAGATGGAACTGGAGGACAAGAGATAAAATAAGATAAAACAAGAAAGATCAGCGCAAAAACCCCGTGTTTACTGTAAAATGTGAAATTTACAGAAAGTGTTGACTTGCAGGATGGTGTTAATAGTAGTTGTGAAAGGAAAGCAAGTAGAAGGTAGATAAAGGGAATTTTATGAATGAATGCTATATTTGCTTGTGGAAAGGTTCCATTGAACTATCTTAATATATACAATTCATAGAGGTTAGCCAAAAGATTCAATATATGCTTTTACAAAGGAAAATTTAAGATACTTCAGTAAAAACCGGTGATCTAAATGATTTTATGGTTCATTTAGATGTTTAAGCAAAGTACAACTAAATTACAGTAGTGTTGTAATATTTAGTACTGGATTAGGATTTAGCCTCAGGAAATACTTTTTGAATGAGTGTTAATTAAATCTTTTATGATACATTTAAACATAAAAGTAGATTGATATCAATTATTTTTGAAAGGTTTCAGCTAATAAAAGGAATTTTATTTTGTACTCACATCTGTTGCTTTTAAAAATCAAAGCAAAATCAAAGATATTCTGAGGGAAGAGTTCCTTGTCACACTAAAAAAAAAAAAAAAGAATACTATCTCTAGTTTTGTGACTCAGTAGCAAAATTAGCTAATAGCTTCATGCTAAGTTAAGTACATTTTGTATTCTGTATTATACCAGGCTTTCTTTTAGGCCACCAACCAGCTCCCAAATGACACTGATACCTTTTATTCGTTACAAATGCTGGGCCTTAGTTTTGGCTGGTTTCTTGCTAGCTCTTAGAACTGAACCTGCATCTCTTCATCTTCATTTTCCTTCTGTTTTTTTAAATCTTTCTTTTTTTTTTTCTGTATATCTTCTTTTCACTGCTTCTTGTATCTGTCTGTTCGGCCGGTGGCTGCCTGGCTTCTGACCCCAGGCATGTCGCTGTCTTTCTTCCCCTCTCTTCCTTCTTCTCTCCCTTTTATCCTTCTCTATTTATTCTCTCTCCCCACCAGCCCTGCCTATCTCTCTTCTGCCTGCCTAATGGACATTTGGCTTTTAATTAGACTGATCAGGTGCTTTAGACAGGCAGGTGAAATAGCAACACATCTTCACATAATTAAACAAATCCTTCATAAACCAATGTAACACATCTTTTCATCACTAACAAAGACAGCAGGAATATATGTAACACACTCTTTACACAATGAAAGTAATATTTCATAGCATAAACAAATGTAACACATCTTTATAAAGTTAAATATTCCATAACGCTGTATAGCTAAAAATACAGCGAAAGCAAAATTACAGGCTCATAAAAATCATTACATTACATTATATAGACTGATCAGGTTGTGTGTGTGTGTGTGTGTGTGTGTGTGTGTGTGTGTGAAAAATTGATTAAAAAACAGTCATGAATGTGAAGGACACTGGAGAGGGAAATGTGGGAGGGTTTGGAGGGAAGAAAGGGAAGGGGGATGTTGTAATTATAATTTCAAAAACAAACACAATGAAAGTAGGTTATATTTGTGCCATAATCTGGAAATTTGTATATTTGCTCAGAAAGTTTATTAGTTCTAAAGCTAATATGGTAGATTAACATAAATTGTCTATGCATACCCTCATATGATCACAAATGTACAGTTTGCTCATTCCTTTACAATTCTGTTATCTTTTATTCACAATTTGTAACTGGTGGCGTTTTCTAAAACCTCAGCTGCCAAGTAAAATGTGAATGGTGAAAGAAATTATTCTTGATTTTTCTGAACTTAGATTTTTTTATAATATGTTTTTTTCTAATTAAGGTATTACCTGTATATTTTCATAAAGTTTTATAAAGTGTCTAGAAATGCTTGCTTTATACGTAGTATTGTTGATTTTTAACCATGAAAGAATTCAGGATTTGTTTTCAAATGTTTTTCGGTGCTTATTTATATACATTAATGTCAGAACTTTGAGCTACATTGTACTGATTTATTTTCAATTGTCAAACTAAACATGTTACTTATTAGAGTAGATAAGTACCATGATTTCATATAATCTCCATTTCTATTTTGCTAGGTTTGTTCATAAGCAATTTTCATTGAGGTTGAGTTTATAATAATCAAAGAGATTTATAATCCTTTTATCTTGTAATGGTATTGTCTGGTACTCACCTTCCTCACTGAATGAGATTCATCCTCATTTATGATTTATGTATGAGGTTTTAGGTAATTCATATTAATTTTGACTTTCAGTTTAGTAGGACTGAACAGTAAAGCCATTTTGTTCATGAATACAGCAAATCAGTCCTAAAGGGAAGAAATGCTTACTTAAAAACAAAGGTCAAGAGTAATCTAATGCTTTACCTCATGGAATTAGAAAATACTAAACTAATTCTCTTTATTAGGAAATAAAGGTCAGGCTAGAAACATGTCCAATAAAGAGTATGAAAAAAGTCAGTAAAAGGGTACTTTTTTTTTGCAAAACATACACAATATAGATAAGCATTTAGCTACACCAATGATGTAAATTGAGAAGACTGATCAAAGAAAGAAGATAATAAAAGGCAAGTATATTTTACAATCACTGCTGCTGAAATACAAATGATCATGAGAAACCACTATGAAAAATAATAACTATATAATATCAGCAATTCTATAACAATAAACAAGTTTCTAGACACATGTAGTCTTCCAAGAATGAGTAATGAATTAATAGAAATACTAAACAGATAAGATAAGCAATAAAAAACATACATGTAAAGAAAAACTTAAGACACAGAGCCTTTACTGTTGAATTCCACCCAGTGTTTACATAACTAATAGTTATGGTATTTTTAATTTCCTCCCAGCAGGGAACATTTTCAAATTCAGATTTTCCAAGTCAGTATAGTGCAAATGCCCAAACTAGATGAAAGCTCTACAAGGAAATAGAATCACAGGCTAATATCTCTGATGAGTGTGGCATTAGTCACTCTTCTCATTTCACTGACAAAATATATGACAAGCAGCAACTCAAGGAAGGAAAGGTTTGTTTTCTTTAATATTTCAAGAGTAAAATCCATCATGGCAGGGAAAGTATAGTGGTGGGAATAGAAGGTAGCCTGTCACGTTGCTTATGAAGCTATGTAGCAGAGAGAAATGAATACTGATGTTAAGCATATGTTTCCATTTTATTGAGTATAGAACTACAGCCAATGAAAGTGATGTATTCTAGAATGAAATACTTGAAAATGAAGATGGTGTCTTGTTCATATGCAAGTCAAATTCCTGATATGATATCATTTCTAATGTATGGTCTTCATAAATGTGATATATTTATATCTATGTGTGTATATATACTCTTTGACATAGTAATTAAAAATGTAAAGAGTATAAAATTTAGAGAACCTAATAAAATGGTAAGCAAAGAGGTTTATGTGTCTTTGTATTCAACATGATTTTTATTATAACTAGAAATAATGTAAATGCTATTCTTTTGTTATAGTGTAGAAATAAGTACCCTGCAGATGAAGAAATTAAGCATATAGCTGCAGGGTTTAGATCTCTAAGAGGTAAGTTAATCCATAAAATGTAACATACATTTCAAAATACATGATTCACAAATGCTTTTGAATTTTTTTTTTATTTTCTAGATCATACTTTAATCACATCATATATCCATTTCCTTTCTTCCCTCCAAAACCCCCTATATGCTCTACCCTGCTCTTTCAGTTTCATGGCTTCTATTTTCATTAAAGTAATTTCAGTTACTAAAATGTTACATCTATGAATAATTTTAGGGATGATCATTTGGTATTGGATAGCCTGCTGGTGTTCTCTTTCCTGGGGAAGATTCTCCTACTCTCAATTTTCCTTAGTTGCCTGCAGGTTTTTTTGTGTAGAGTCAAGGCCCCCTGGGCTTTCCCATTCCTCTTTGGCATGCCGTTTGTTGTTAAAGTACATTTACTTGGAGGGGCTGCTTGCACATGCCAGAGCACACACATGCACATCAGAGAACAGTTTACAAGACTTAATTTTATTCTTCAGTTGTCTGATACCTAGTGATAGAATTAGAATTTAGGTCCTCAGGTTTGGGGAAAGCACCATTTTATTTAAAAAAAAAAAAAAAGCCATCTTGCTGGCACTGTAAACAGAATATTTCCTACTCTCAGATTCTTCCTGTCTGTAAGAACGGTATCTCTTATGCATTTAGCTAGTGTCAACATTGAAATCCAATGGATATCAACTTAATCATTTTCCACTATTTACACCACTTAAGTTTGCTTCATTTTCTACGGGTCTACTGACTCTCAACAGCTGAATGATGACCATGTATGAAATGTGTATAAAGCTCAACATTCCCAACTTTCTTCCTTTCAATACAGGACAAGACTGATGACACATATTAGTTTATATTTTCCTTATGAGTTCATCTGAGTCCTTTGTTGTTAGTTTAGAGCTCTTTCTTTTTCTTTGTTTTGCTGCCTTTTTTACTTCTTACCATATGTTATAGCCAAAACTACATATTAATAAACTAAATCCAATTTCACTTATTAGAGTTTGTTTCTCACGAAAGCAAACTTATACCATCCCTTTAGGGATTTTAAATTATCACAGTCAACATCCAAGTACTGTTACTTTAAGAACATTGTTATCCAGGTGATTATGTTGTGGACATTATTTTAGAATCTCAGTGAGAGTAAAGTTCCTGTTATAATCATAACTAACATTTATCACACTTGCTTCATGCATACAGTGTAATGACATGTACAGAAACAAAAATCATGCATTGCAGTAATTATAATAAAAAATTCAAAAGAAGTTAAATGTATCACGGGCATGTGGAATCCTAGAGTCAATTTTAAAATACATGTTATTTTCCCAGAACAGAAGTATAGAAAAACGTAATTGGAGAAGAATACACACATAGTCATACACATATCTCCATGACACAATTATTAGTTTCATTCGGCTCTTTTATTTAACCAATGCATTTCACTGGTAAAAAAAAATAATAAATGTTTTCTTATTGTACATATTTCCTATTGTACTTATTTGTTTGTTTAAACCCCTGAACACACATTTCTTTTACATCTATGTGTCATATTCTTTTAAATCTCAGTAGATTGACTTAGTGATGATCTGGGTTGCTTTGTGCTGATCAGATATTGTCCATTCACCAATCTAGTTCTCTAGCAGTTTGTGCTTTATTCATTGAGTTTCATTGTCTGTTCATAGCTTTCCCCTTACAGTTAAATAAGCTTCTGCTTTTAAAAACTTCAGTGATTTTCTTTTATTTGTTGGGGTGGGGAGTAATTGTTGTTTTTACAGTTATGTAAAGGCAGTAAAATAGTATCTGGAAAAGGAAAAGAGAAAAGCTATCTTTTTATCCCTCCTTCCTATATAGAATGTAAGGTCTGAAACTTCATCCATAAATTAGTTTAGGATAGATGGAGTGTATTCACAATTCTAATATAAATGCTGTGCTCCAGATGTTGTAGATACATACATCATATGCATTCTTAATTTTGAAATGAGCAGATCTAATTGAGAAGGAGCTAGGGAAATAGGGATACATAGGGAGGAGTTGAAAGGGAGAGTTAGAGGTAGATATGATCAAAATAAATCACATAATATTATCAAATGATTAATAAATTTTTTCAATAAATTGGAATGTGGGAAAAGGTAACTAGTAGTCCACAGGCTCCACTACTTCCACTTTTGCCTAAACAGGACTGAGAAAACTAGCTATTCTAAAACAAGAAAAAACAATAATTTATATAAACAGAGTTCTCAGGCTGTTGCAGAAAGCCAAAAATATCTAGCGTAAGGTACTGAAAGTAGAAACTTTTAACTATTGCCTCATGCTCTTAGTGTTTTACCTTTATGTGTCTAAATATTTTAGTTTTTTTTTCTTAAATTTTTGATGTAGTAGTAACTGCCTTATAAAAAATTTGTAATTGACAAAAGGAAACAAATGACACTCAGGATGTCTCCATTCCTATATTTATCACCAATAAGTTTTTATCACCTTACATATTGTCTTCACATACATGAGGATATACTTTATTAAGTCATAAACCATACTTTTGTTTTATATTGTATTTTATATTTAAATTTATATTACTTTTAATAACAATTTAGTAATAAATAAGTAAATTTTAAATATTTACTTGTGGCAATTGCTGCAGAAGGTTGGCATTACTTATCCAAGTTACTGATAATGAGAAAACTGTGTGTGACAAGGATTAGTAATCTTTGTCAAAGCTATATAGCTACCAAGTGGTAGATCCTGGATTGGACCTGTAATTACTAATTCTCAATAGAGTTTAAAATCTTTTAATACTTTCCATATGATAATTATTAATGCTCTTATAATTACCTTTAATAGCTTATTGTTTCTGCAGGGAGGTTGTTTCTATATAAAGTAAAACTTTTCAAAAGAACTGCATAAGAAGTACTGAAGCAAATTTTCAAACGCTTTTCCAGTGATTGGTGGAAGCATAAAATAACTCCATTAATTTTACATGTTCATACATTTTCAAAGGCTTATGTCATTTTTATCTTGAATATAATCATCTCAAAACTTATGCAAATATAAGATAAAAGTTAAAGTACATGAAATTTCTAAATGAAAGCTAAACTAAGCTTTCCACCATGGCTCTATTCCTGGTCTCAAAAAGTAAATACTTAGATAATTCAATTGTTATTTTGGTGATTACATCTTTTATTTGGAATAAAGGATATTTTTATTATTCTAGCTCTTTTTTACCTAGTTTTGTGAATATTCTCATTTTAAAAATAATATTTATTTAAGTATTTCATGTAACGTGTTTTGATAAATACTCACCTATTTCCCCTATCTTTTCCATATTATTCACTTCCCCTTCTCCCATCTAACAAAATTGGTATCCATTTTTTTTTATCCCATCATTTCTAATTTGTGTATCATAAACCTATACTTTTTCTTATTAATTCATCTTCATTCTGCAGTTTTGAATATTGCCATAAATCTGTTGAACAGCATTTTAATAGTGGGGAAAGAAAGATGCTCACTGAGTAGAGCCATTTTCATGTGACCTTGACAACCTAAGTTCAATCAACATGTACCACAGGATGACAGGAAAGAACAACTACTTAGTGTTGTCCTCTGATCTCTACACATACCATGGTGGTTTGAAAGAAAATGGCCCCCAAAGGAAGTAGCACTATTAGGAAGCATTGCTGTGTTGAAGTGGGTTTGGCCTGGTTGGAGGAAATGTGTCACTATGGAGGGGGGCTTTGAGGTCTCATATATGCTTAAACCATACCCAGTGTCTCAGATCACTTACTCTTGCTTGTGGGATCAAAATATAGCTCAGTTTCCACTCAGCTCCTTCTCTAGCACCTTGACTGCCTGTGTGTATGTCATGGTGATAATAGACTAAACCTCTGAAATTGTAAGCCACCCAATTCAATATTTTTGACCCTTTATAAGAGTTGCTTAGTTAGGGGTTTTATTGACATGAAGAGATACCATTGACTATAGCAACTCTTGTAAAGGAAACATATTTAATTGTGTTGGCTATTTTTCAGAGATTCAGTTCATTATCATCATGGTGATACATGATGACATGAAGACAGACAAAGGACTGAGAGATTTAAATCTTGATATGCAGGCAACAGGAAGTAGTCTAAGATACTGAGTGTAGCCTGAGCATGTATGAGACCTCAATGCCTGCCTCCACAGTGACACATTTCCTCCAACAAGGACATACCTATTCTAAAAAAGCCACATGTCCTAACAGAGCCACTCCCTTTGGGGGGCATTTTCTTTCAAACTACCACACCATAGTCATGGTGTCTCTTCACAGTGATAGAAACTCTAACATACACACACACACACACACACACACACACACACACACACACACACACATGAATGCATGAATGAATAAATAAATAACTCAGGTCTCACTTATAGTACAAAAGTGAAAACTTTCAATATGTTGTCATAGAGTATGCTATTTATTGTAGTTTTGGGACATTTTTATTAAAGATTAAGGAAATAGATTTCTATTTGTAGCTCAATATTGATGTTCCTTATATTAATAGGCATAATATTATAGTGAATAGAGAAACCCTGAACTAATGAATGTATTTTAATGTGATATAAAGTTTAAAATTAGTAAAAAATTGATATATTGATAAGGTATTATTAAATCTCTGCAGTTTATATCAGAGGTTTGAGTATGTTAAAAAATTGAACTTAGGCAAATTCATGATAACATGAATTAATCATTGCAGCATAATATAGAGTTTTTTTTCTTCTTCAGAAACCTTCCTCCCTCTAACACTAAACTTTTGATTGCTGTTTATGTTTTCACTGTATCTACAATTTTCCATTTTCCAAAAGTCCCCTTGATCTTCACCCAGAACACCAGGGAGAGTTTTTCAGGATTTCATATCACTGAAATACATCAGGCTTTTTAGATACAGTGTGTTCCTATAGTGGTATGTTTAACAGTTCATTTCTGTCTGTAAGTATTTGATATAATATAGATATAAATGATCTTTTGTTTCTTAGTAACAAACTGTTCTGAGTAAGTACTACTTTTTCAGTCCTTTCACTAACTGATGTACATTATTTGTTTCAGCTATTAAAAATTATACATAAATCTGTAACAGCCATTTTTGTTTTAGGTTCTTACACACATATGTGTATATGTAAATATGTGTGTGTGTGTGTGTGTGTGCATGTGTGTGTAACTATGTAAATATCAATCACTTGAGGAAAATACTTAATACAATTTCTAGGTAACCTAGTTAAGCTATGTTTAGATTTGTATGCAAGTGTCAAATATGATATAAAATAGGTATCATATCATACCTATTTTAACTCACATTTCTGTAACAGCATGCTATATTTCTGAACTTTTATATTACTTATTCGAATAGGTGTATCTTCTTTGAGGAGGTTTCTATTGAAATATTTTATGTATTTTTACTAACCTCTTTTTTCTAATCTTGAAGTATGAAACATTTTTCTATATTTTAGAGACATTATTTTGTACACTTTGTGATTTATCTGTCAATTCTTTTAAGAGTCTTTCACAGAATAATTATTTTAAATAAATTTCAACACATCACACTTATGTTTGATGAATGACTATTAGCTTTTAACAATGTGGTATCAGACCTAAGACTGCCTAATTATTATTTTTACCTATATTAGAGATGGAAGTTTATGGTTTGTTGGTTTTTATGTACATTCATGTTATGCTTGGGATTAATTTGGAAATCCTGTAATCTTAATATTTAGATAAGAGTTGCCAATTTTTGGATTTAGGGGCAAGCAGGATTTTGAAAAGTATTTTGTTTGGCCTGGAACTTACTATTACATACCCCAAGGATGGTGTAGTCTCTTGATACTGGGATTACAGCCATCATCACTGCTGACATCTAGATGCCTTTGCAAAATGTAGATATTGAAGTGTTCCATCACTGTTTATTACTATCAATTGGTGATATTTATAGAAATACCTTTCTGGGAGATTGCTTCAACGTCATCAGCTTGCCTGTTCTTTCATCAATACCGCCTTGTCTTGACTACTGCAGCTTTCTGATACATATTTACTATAAACAATGTTTGTCTTTTACTTTGGTAACAGAGGGAATGCTGGAAATAGAAAATCTGAGTAAAAGATTGGGAACTTCACATGCAAGTATAACCAACAGAATGCAAGAAATGGAAGAGAGGATCTCTGGCATTGAAGATACAGTAGAAGAAATAGTTTCATCAGTCGAAGGAAACACTAAAGCCAACAAAGTCATGAACCAAAATGTCCAAGAAATTTGGGACACCATGAAAAGACCAAACCTACGAATTATAGGGATAGAAGAAAGTGAAGAATACCAACTCAAAGGCACAGAAAATATATTCAACAAAATTATAGAAGAAAACTTTCCCAACTTAAAGAAGGAAATGCCTATGAAGATACAAGTAGCCTATAGAACACCAAACAGACTAAACCCCCCCCCAAAATTCCCCTCGTCACATAATAATTAAACAACTAAATGTACAGAATAAAGAAAGAATATTAATAGCAGCAAATGGAAAAGGCCAAGTGACCTATAAAGGTAAACCCATCAGAATAACACCTGATTTCTCAATAGAGACTTTGAAAGCCAGAAGGACCTGGACAGATGTAATGCAGACACTAAGAGAACATGGATGTCAGCCCAGACTAATATACCCAGCAAAACTTCCAATCATCATAGACGGAAGGAACAAGGCATTCGAAGACAAAGCCAGATTTAAACAATACCTATCCACAAACCCAACCCTACAAAAAGCACTAGAAGGAAAATTCCAACCTAAGGAAGTCAGATACACACTTGAAAACACAGGCAATAGATAAAGCCACAACAGTAAACCCCAGAGAAGAGAAGTACACACACACTACCACCAAAAATAACAGGGATGAACAATCACTGGTCATTAATATCCCTTAATATCAACGGACTTAATTCACCTATAAAAAGACATAGGCTTACAGAATGGGTACGAAAGCAGGACCCATCTTTCTGCTGCATACAAGAAACACATCCCAAATTCAAAGACAGACACTACCTAAGAATAAAAGGCTGGGAAAAGACTTTCCAATCAAATGGTCTTAAGAAACAAGCGGGGGTAGCCATCCTGATATCCAACAAAATAGACTTCAAACTAAAATCAATCAAAAGAGATCAAGAAGGGCATAACATCCTCATCACAGGAAAGATTCACCAAGATGAAGTTTCAATTCTGAACATTTATGCCCCAAACACAAGGGCACCCACATATGTAAAAGAAACATTACTAAAGCTTAAATCACATATAAAACCCCACACATTAATAGTGGGAGATCTCAATACCCCACTTGTACCACTGGACAGATCTCCCAAATCGAAACTTAATAGAGAAATAAAGGACTTAACTGATGTCATGACCCAATTGGACCTAATAGATATCTACAGAACATTCCATCCTAACAAGAAAGAATATACCTTCTTCTCAGCACCCCATGGAACTTTCTCTAAAATCGACCACATACTTGGCCACAAAGCAAATCTCAACAGATATAAAACAATTGGAATAACCTCCTGTGTTCTATCAGACCACCATGGTTTAAAGTTAGATTTCAACAACAACAAAAACTACAGAAAACCTACAATCTCATGGAAACTGAATAATGCTCAACTGAATCACCAATGGGTTAAAGAAGAAATAAAGAAAAAAATTAAAGACTTCCTAGAGATCAACTAAAATGAAGACACCACATACCCAAACTTATGCGACACTATGAAAGCAGTGCTAAGAGGGAAATTCATAGCACTAAATGCCCACATAAAGAAGTTGGAGAAATCCCACACTAGTGACTTAACAGCACACCTGAAAGCTCTAGAACGAGAAGAAGCAAAGTCTCCCAGGAAGAATAGACGCCAGGAAATTATCAAAGTGAGAGGTGAAATGAATAAATTAGAAACTAAGAGAATAATACAAAAAATTAATGAAACAAAGAGTTGGTTCTTTGAGAAAATCAACAAGATAGACAAGCCCTTATCCAAATGAACCAAAAGACAGAGAGAGAGAATCGAAATCAACAAAATCAGAAATGAAAAGGAGGACATAACAACAGACATTGAGGTAATCCAGAGAATTATAAGGTCATATTTCAAAAAACTCTACTCCACAAAACTTCAAAACCTAAAAGAAATGGACATTTTTCTGGATAGGTACCACATACCTAAGATAAATCAAGACAAGGTAAACTATTTAAATAGTCCACTAACACCTAAGGAAATAGAAACTTTCATTAAAAGTCTCCCAACCAAAAAAAGCCCACGACCAGATGGATTCAGCGCAGAATTCTACCAGATCTTCAAAGAAGAGTTAATACTAATACTCTCTAGATTGTTCCACATAATGGAAACAGAAGGAACATTACCAAACTCCTTCTATGAGGCTACAATTACCCTGATTCCTAAACCAAACAAGGATGCAACAAAGAAAGAGAACTACAGACCAATCTCCCTCATGAACATTGATGCAAAAATACTCAATAAAATACTGGCAAACAGACTCCAAGAATACATCAGAACAATTGTCCACCATGATCAAGTAGGCTTCATCCCAGGGATGCAAGGGTGGTTCAACATATGAAAGTCCGTCAATGTAATACACCATATAAACAAACTCAAAGAAAAAAACCACATGACTATCTCACTAGATGCAGAAAAGGCATTTGACAAAATCCAACACCCCTTCATGATAAAAGTCTTAGAGCGATCAGGAATACAGGGAACATACCTAAACATAATAAAGGCAATTTACAGCAAGCCAACAGCCAACATCAAATTAAATGGAGAGAAACTCAAAGCAATTCCACTAAAATCATGAACGAGGCAAGGATGTCTGCTCTCCCCATACTTATTCAATATAGTACTTGAAGTTCTAGCCAGAGCAATAAGACAACATAAGGAGATTGAGGGAATACAAATTGGAAAGGAAGAAGTCAAGATTTCCCTATTTGCAGATGACATGATAGTATACTTGAGTGACCCCAAAGATTCCACCCAGGAACTGATAAAGCTTATAAACACCTTCAGCTACATAGCAGGATACGAGATCAACTCAAAAAAATCAGTAGCCCTCCTATATACAATTGACAAACAGGCTGAAAAGGAAATCAGAGATACATCACCCTTTGCAATAGCCACAAATGACATAAAATACCTTGGGGTAACACTAACCAAGCAAGTGAAGGACCTATATGACAAGAACTTTAAGTCCCTGAAAAAAGAAATTGAAGAAGATGTCAGAAAATGGAAAGATCTCCCATGCCCATGGATATCAGGGTTAAAATAGTAAATATAGCAATCTTACCAAAAGCAATCTACAGATTCAATGCAATCCCCATCAAAATACCAACACAATTCTTCACAGACCTGGAAAGAATTATACTTAACTTCATATGGAAAAACAAAAAACCCAGGATAGCCAAAAGAATCCTCTACAATAAAACAACCTTGCCGGGTGGTGGTGGTGCACGCCTTTAATCCCAGCAATCAGGAGGCAGAGGCAGGCGGATCTCTGTGAGTTCGAGGCTAGCCTGGGCTACCAAGTGAGTTCCAGGAAAGGAGCAAAGCTACACAGAGAAACCCTGTCTCGAAAAACCAAATAAATAAATAAATAAATAAATAAATAAATAAATAAATAAATAAATAAATAAAACAACCTCTGGAGGCATCACAATCCCTGACTTCAAGCTCTACTATAGAGCTACAGTAATAAAAACAGCTTGGTATTGGTATAAAAACCGACATGTGGACCAATGGAATCAAATTGAAGACCCTGATATTAACCCACACACCTATGGACATATAATTTTTGACAAAGAAGCCAAAAGTGTACAATGGAAAAAAGAAAGCATCTTCAACAAATGGTGCTGGCATAACTGGATATCAATGTGTAAAAGGCTGCGAATAGATCCATATCTGTCACTGTGCACAAAACTTAAGTCCAAGTGGATCAAGGACCTCAACATAAGTCCAGCTACTCTGAACCTGCTAGAAGAGAAAGTAGGAAGTAGTCTTGAACACAGTAGGAAGTAGTCTTGAACGCATTGGCATAGGAGATCACTTCCTAAATATAACACCAGTAGCACAGACACTGAGACAAACAATCAATCAATGGGACCTCTTGAAACTGAGAAGCTTTTGTAGAGCAAAGGATACGGTCAACAAGGCAAAGTGACAGCCTACAGAATGGAAAAATATCTTCACCAAACCCACATGTGACAGAAGACTGATATCCAGAATATATAAGGAACTCAAGAAATTAGATATCAAAACGACCAACAGTCCAATTGATAAATGGGCTTTAGAACTAAACAGAGAATTCTCAACAGAGGAAACTCAAATGGCAGAAAGACATTTAAGGAATTGCTCAACATCCCTAATCATCAGGGAAATGCAAATCAAAACAACTCTTGGATACCACCTTAAGCCTGTCAGAATGGCTAAGATAAAAATCACTGAAAACACTTTATGCTAGAGAGGATGTGGAACTAGGGGAACTCTCCTCCACTGCTGGTGGGAATGCAAGCTTGTACAACCACTTTGGAAATCAATATGGCGCTTTCTTAGAAAACTGGGAATCAATCTCCCCCAAGATCCAGCTATACCACTCTGGGCATATACCCAAGAAATGCTCAATCATACCACAAGAGCACTTGCTCAGCTATGTTCATATCAGCATTGTTTGTAATAGCCAAAACCTGGAAACAACCTAGATGCCCTTCAACTGAAGAATGGATAAAGAAATTGTGGCACATATACACAATGGAATACTACTCAGCAGAGAAAAACAATGACATCATGAGGTTTGCAGACAAATGGATGGATCTAGAAAAAATGATTCTGAGTGAGGTAATCCAGACTCAGAAAGACAAATATGGTATGTACTCACTCATAGGAAGATGCTAGATGTGGAACAAGGATGACTGGACTGCTACTCACATCACCAGTGAGGCTACCTGGAAAACGGGACCCCAAGAAAGACACTGAGAAATGGAAGAGATCTACATGAACAGCCTGGACATGAGTGGGAGCAATGAAGGGCGCGGGTCGAGGGAAAGAGAGCGGCAGATCCTAGCTGGATCAAGAAAAGAGAGGGAGAACAAGGAATAGGAGACCAGGGTAAATGAAGACCACATGAAAAAAGGAAGAAACAAAGAGCTAAAGAGGCCCACAGAAATCCACAAATATACCCCCACAAAAGACTGCTGGCATTGGTCGAGAGACAGCAGGGACTGACCTACTCTGGTGATGGGATGGCCAAACACCCTAATAGTTGTGCCAGAAACCCCATCCAAGGACTGAGGAATCTGGATGCAGACATCCATGGCTAGCCCCTGGTGGAGTGCCTGGAGTCTAATTAGTGAGAAAGAGGAGCATTTATATGAGCGAGAATTGTTGAAACCTAGGTTGGATAAAGCACAGGGACAAATAACCAAATGAATGGAAACACATGAACTATGAACCAAAGGCTGAGGGCCCCCAACTGGATCAGGCCCTCTGAATAGGTGAGACAGTCGATTGGCTTGATAGTTTGGGAGGCATCTTGGCAGTGGTACCAGGTCCTGGGCTCATTGCATGAGTTAGCTGTTTGAAACCTGGGACTTATGCAGGGACGCTTGGCTCAGTCTGGGAGGAGGTGACTGGACCTGCCTGGTCTGAGTCTATCAGGTTGATCCCAGTCCTGGGGGGGGGCTTGATCTGGAGGAGGTGGAAATCGGGGGTGGGCTGGGGGGAATGGGAGGGGGGCAGGAAGGGAGAGAACAAGGGAATCTGTGGCTATTATGTAGAACTGAATAGTATTGTAAAATAAAAAAAAAATTGCGTAGAAAAAAAAGAAAAGAAACCCCGTCCAATGACTGAGGGAACTGGATGCAGAGATCCATAGCTAGACCCTGGGTGGAGCTCCAGGAGTCCAATTCGCGAGAAAGAGGAGGGTTTGTATGAGCAAGAATTGTTGAGACCAAGGTTGGATAAAGCACAGGGACAAATAGCCAAATGAATGAAAACACATGAGCTATGAACCAGTGGCTGAGGGGCCCCCAACTGGATCAGGCCCTCTGAATGGGTGAGACAGTTGATTGGCTTAATCTGTTTGGGAGGCATCCAGGCAGTGGGACTGGGTCCTGTGCTCACTGCTTGAGTTGGCTGTTTGAAACCTGGGGCTTATGCAGGTTCGCTTGGCTCGGCCTGGGAGGAGGGTACTGGACCTGCCTGGACTGAGTCTACCAGGTTGATCTCAGGTCTTGGGGGAGGCTTTGCCCTGGAGGAGGTAGGAATGGGGGGTATGCTGGGGGGAAAGGGAGGGGGCATGAGGGGGGAGAACAAGGGAATCCATGGCTGATATGTAGAACTGAATTGTATTGTAAAATAAAATAAAATAAAATTTTTAAAAAAAGAACAAACAGGGTTGGTGAGTTATTTAGTTAGGGTACTATTCTTGAGTTATTGATATTATTTTTCTTAGAATATTTTTTGTATGTGTAGAATTGATGGCTTATACTCATTGCTTTGATAAAGAAAAAAACTATGCAGCTTTCCAGTATTCTTCCTCATCTGTTTAATTAGTATTGAAAACATGACTTAAAATATTTCAAAATATTCATAAGTTATAGAAGGTCAGATTCAAAATGAGCTGGCTTAAGTGTTCACAAACAAACTTCAAGTAATTACTTGCATGTGTTCATGGTAGCTGTTTTTGAATTTGTGAGTATCCATAAATATTATGAAAGATTATCTCAACCCAGGGCTCAAAAATTTGGTTAGACATTCTTGTTATGGCAGTGTTTTTCTTGTTTGTTTGTGTTTGTTTTTCACAAGATAAAAATATTTGTAAATTTGTTTACTAAAAGTAATGATAACAGAATGGAATATTATTGAACTTAGTTGTTTACAGAGAGATAATGTATTTTGTTAACAAGTTATCTCAAATATGTAGTTCTCTCTGCACCTATACTCTACTTATTGAACAATCATACAAGAAATACAAGTAACTTTGGCAGCTTGGTAGAAACAATGTACGGTAAGTATATAAACTTCTCAAGGAAAGTTCTGTCATACTCAACAGTGAGCTCACCTATCTAATTGAAACCACCTGAGAATTGTGAGCATTAGAGTTAAATTAAGTGATTAAATTTTGTCCCTGCTTTAGCAAAGGTATGACCACAGCTAGCAATTCATTGACTATTAATGGAGCTTTTAATAATCCACTTGCTAAGATGTCCTTTTACCTAGTGAAATCTGACCTTTAAGTAGATCATAGCCTTTTAAATTGTTTTAACTTTTGTTTTCACAACTAACTTTTGTTTGCACATTATGTACTTTCATATTTTTAAGAAGCATATATGGATTTCCAGTAATATAATAATCAACATGAAAAGTAGAAATATGCAATTAATTTTAGTTACATTAACAGAAAGAGAAATGGACCATAGTCATTAAAGAAGGATCTTGTTTGCTGGATTTATTATCTTTTCCTCTCTAAGCTCATTAAGAAAGAGTCCAGCAAAAGGGCTAAGGTCTCAATTAATTTTAATTGGCATGACCATGGTTTAATAGAGTATGTGTTTTAATTGCCTTGAGAGTAGGTCAAACTGTAGCCTAGTTGGCTATTGGTAGAAATGATATTTTGATCAAGAGGTACAATATACTTTTCTAACAGAAATTGATAACACTATTTACCTTTGTAAAAGAATATTGTTTAGTCTAGAAATAATATTCATTTATATGACCTTCTAAAACAGATGAATAAAAACAGTGGCTTGCTTAATATTATAGAGTCACTTTGCTGTTATATGTGTGTAATAAATATAACAGGTATTGGAGACAAAATATCTGTCTGCCATCAGATTGCTCCTAAATGCAAAGTTAAAACTTTTAAGGTTCAGAGTGTCTGTAACATGGAGGACATGAAGAAATGGGCCTATCCGACTAGCCAGTTAAGCATTTCTGTGTGAGGTGAGTATTTCTTTTCCAAAATGGCATTAGTTAAAAAGTTATTTTATTTGGATATTAATACTTTACATTTTAGCTAAAGTGCTTTTGGCCAGTTTCCAATAGGGTTAAATGTTCTAATAACTAGATTCTTGTTTAATGCTAATAACAAAGCACAGCTAAGTGTTTGAGACATTTTGGAAAAGTCAAACTCTATAATTTATAAAAACAAGATAACTCCCACAAAATAATTCTGTTCTACTTTCAAAAGACAAGCACATTAACTATTATCATTTTGTGAAAGGAAGTATGCATTTCCAGGGATGCATTAATGAAGGCTCTGCATTTTTAATAATCAATAATTCATTAATTCTATATTTAAATAAGTAATATAATCTTATTGAAATATAATTTTAATTTATTCAGTTTAGAAAATAATGGTAATGAGAGCATATATATAGTGCATGTGTGTATTTGCATGTGTGTATTTAATAGAGAGAGAGAAAGAGATAGAAACAGCTTATGAAAGTGTAGTGATGAGTGATTTACATGTGTCAACTTGGCCTAGGGTACGGTGCCCAAGTATTTGATAAAACACTTATATAGGTGTTAGGAAAAATATTTTATAAGATTAACTTATACTTAGCTCATGTTAAGGCAAGTTACCCTCCATAGTATGGTTATGTGCAATATACTGAGTTACAGTCCTTAGCATGAAATGTCATAAAGAAGGAAATACAGTGAGGAGAAACCATCTTCTATAATACTAGTAGAGATTAATCCAATTTAACCATGATGGACAATAGTAGAAGTTTCTTAATTGCACAATTATATAACCTACCAATTCTAATACTGAGTATATTTCCAAAATAAATTAAATTGCTATGTTATGGATATGCCACCATTGATTTTTATCACATTACTCACAATAGCCAACATATGAAATCAGCCTATGACTACTATAAAATAAATTAATAAAGAATATTCACATTGTGATAATATTTGGGCTTAAAAATACTGGAATCTTACCCACCTCTAACAATGTAGACAGACAAATAGGATATATTAAGGGGATTAAGCCATACACAGAAAGACAAATACCTAATGATTCAATTCATATTTACAATCTAAGAAAAGTTCTCATAGACATGGGCAATTAGTAGTGGTTATGGGGATCTAGGAAAGATAGGGAGAAAAGGGAGAGTAATGAATATATAATTATCATTAGTTAAAATAAATATATACTGGTGTTCTGCATAGTAGTGTGACTATAGTTAAAATTGTTCAAAATTCATAGAAGATTTGACATGTTCTGATCACAAAAATGTTCAAGTTTATATATATATGTATATATATACATATATATACAATTGCCTATTATACAATGTCTATCTATATTCACATTTCATATACCATGAAATAAATATTCATGATGATTCTGTATCAATTAAATAAAAAGTAGATTTCAGAATACAAGTCATAACTGATTTTTTTTTTTACTCTGCTGACCTGCTATATAGTCTTCAGACTCAAGACTCTAAAATAAACTGTTAGTTGATTTTCCAGCATGCTATGTTACATTATGCATTTCCGAATGTCTAAAACTCAGATTATGCCCCTCCTGCAGAGCTACAACGGGTTCTCGACCACCCTGAGGAGGGAATGTAGGGACAGGAGATACAAATGAAAGCACACCAAGTCTAGATTCTGATCAAGGTGCCCTTTATTTCTCTTTCACATGGGTTTATATAGTTCCACAGGGTGGGGGGAACAAGAAGCTGTCATCTGCATAAGGTGGGGCAAGCTAACAGGATGTTTGTATAGGATGTTTACAGGGTGAGAGGGTCAAGGGCTCTGACTCAATGTCCTGTTGTTAGGCAACCTAACTGTAAACTGATCTAGTTCCCTGTCATATTGGGGGTCTGTATTTTTCCACTAACTAGAGATTCTGTCCTTGTCCCTGACAAGATTATATGCTAGTGTGAGTGAACTCTATAAAATAAATGAATTACAAGAGACAACAGATGCACTGAGAGATAGACATGTAGACAATATGTATATGTGTTTGTGTGTATGTCTGTAGATAAATTAATCAGCCAGTTGATTGTTAGACAACTATACAAATGTCATAGATGTGGTATACATGTAGCTATGGATAAAGATATGGATATGGATAGAGGAAAAACTTACTGGTTTTGTTTCTTCAGAGAATATTTATAACTACAGGGCAATAATTACTTTATTTTCATCATCCCTTATAAAATAGGCAAGTGATATTGTGAGTGTGGATGTTATGTCATAAACTAAAAACAATAAAACCTATTTATTTCATTTTTCATCCATGTGCAGAGATTCTGAAATGTGCAAAAAAGAACACAACAGAATAAAAAAGAATTGAAATAATAATCTCAAATTCCAATATAAACATTTTCACTGTAATTTATCTATAATATGTAGTCTAATAAACTAGATTATGAAATTTGGATATCAAATATATTTATAACTTCATATTTATACATATAAGACCATTTGTTTGAAGACTTTAACCACTAATTATGATTTGCTGAATATCAGAGTCTTACTTTGAATTGACACCCGTACTCAACTTGCCTTGGTAAGTCAATACAAAATTTAATTAGCTCTCATGCATGTCATGTACTAGCCCTGTGACTTCTTAAGTTTGCAGTCATATAAATTCCATTTGTCTAATGTACACACCTCTACATTGGTGTATGTTTCATTCTGGAATTCAGGCTGAGACTGGTAATGATTATGGAATCAACATAGTTGCCTCTAAATAGTTTATGAAATTTAAAAATCTGTAGCCAGTAATCTTTGAAAATGCAAGAAAACATACTTACAAAGGTACCTTGTACTCTTGTACTCTTGTACCCTTGTACTCTGTATGTTGCCATAAAGAAGGGAGATAATGAAATTCAGTAAATTTTATAACATTAAATTACATTAGCATGTAAATGACTAGAGATTATATTTACTTCTCCTCTTTCATGTGTACATTTAATATATATATTTGATGTTTTATAAAATTTAAAAGAGTAACAATGACTCGGTCCCTTGAGCTGAGATGGAGAGTACATATGATTTTAACAAGATGCAGTTTATTGCTTCAAAAAATCTTCTGTCATATACTTAAATACTAATCATACAATATTTTGTAGTTAGTTCATCTTCTGATGTATTCTGGTTTGCCAGTCCTTTATATCACCGTTCATGATAAATATTATACATGCTGATAAGTTAAATTGATTAAAATAAGCAGTTAGTTTGGCAAAGAGATGAAAATAAAACTTTATTAAGTGATTAATTATGATAAGAATCATGGTAAATTATTTTTGGGGTATCTCCTTTCAGATATGTGAGAATGCTATAACAATTAAGAGGTTAATAATGAGTCAGATGGTCAGGATATTTCTTAAGGCTTCAATAATAACTTCATAGCATTAATAAATTATATATATATATATATATATATATATATATATATATATATATATATAAGTTTTAGATCTCATTACAGAAGGTTGGAAGCCACCATGTGGTTGCTGGGAATTGAACTCAGGACCTCTGGAGGAGCAGCCAGTGCTCTTAACCATTGAGCCATCTCTCCAGTCCAGCCATCTCTCCAGCAAGTCTATTGTTTTGAAGGAAAAATGAGATATTATATGTAGCACTGTGTAAAAAAATATAAATACAGACAAATCATAGATGGCATTATTGTTTTCAAATTTTCACAACTTGAGAATTCATAGCAGATAATGGACATACACAAAATGGAGAACGATTGTCAAAAATGTCACTTCACTTTTTGAAGATTTCTGATTATGTTTTAGAACTATACATATATAGTTATATAAGGTATTATGCAGATGCTCATTACACTTGTTATTTTCATTGTTTTAAATTATAAAAAACAGTAATAATTGAGATTCTTTTATGTATTATTTCAATAACTTGTTTTTTACTTTTTGAAAATATAGTAAACTTTCTTCAATGACATATGAAAGAAGTCGACAAAAAATAGTCCTTATAGTTAATAAATTACAAACTGTGATGTGCTTCACAATTGTAGTATTTTACAAAATTCCTAAGTGTCAAAATTAAATGTTGTACTTTGAAAAATTCTGTGTTTGTTCTTCTATCTTATATAACATGTATTAAATACATGAAACTTCCTGTTTAGCCATATTATAAATTGCAAACATATTTTTATAAATGCTTAGTAAATTTAAAGATTAATATAATGAAAATGCCATTGTAAGGAAAAGTAGAATGAAAAGAAAGAGGGTGAGAGAACTGGCTCACCCAATGAACACAAACTCAGTGCTTATTTCAAGTATTAACATATACCAAATATAACCAAGACCATGAATGAAATGAGAGGGCCATGTGTTCCTCTCCAACATAATTATCCAGAAGGACTAGGCAGTGGTGTTTCTGAACAGTGATAAAGACAATATATAGCATGCTCTCGGAAACTCATAATTTCACCTGAATTTTCTGATTTATTAGAATATTTTATATAAAATGACAACTGCTTCCAGTACAAACAAATACAATGGTGCATATTTAGGGGCTGAGAAAGGATAACGTATTTGACATAGATAGGATGATGCTAAATATAGTATGGAGGGATGTAAATCTTTAATGTTTTGAGAATGCACAAAGAACCAGAAAATGATGTGTTAGCCAGTATAAATCATTGTGAAATGACAAGAATGCATTTAAATGAAAATTTCAGCAATTTACTTTTAAAAGATCAAATTAATTTGATATAAAATTTTCAATATTTTTTCCTGAAAATGAAAGTAACCTTCCCCATGTTATTGAACATAACTGTGAAAACATAATTATTATAAATGTGGTATCATGTAGAAAATCATAATTATAATTACTAAAATAATCACTAAAAGTTAATAATAGACATATATTTAAATTGTAAAAATTTGAAATAATTTAAACCCATATGGATAATTTCTAACATTAATTCTTTAAATAATATTTATAATAGCATATTTAACTGTTTCTGTTTTTAATTCACTTCCTTAAGACTCTCAAAACATTAAAGGAATAAATGAATATCTGTTTTGAATTCCCAAAGTTTCATATTTCAAATCACTAAGTCCCTCTCTTGCTATCTCCCTCTCACTGTGTTTGCATTTGTGCATCTGTCTGTCTCTGTCTCTGTGTCTCTCTGTCTCTGTCTTTCTCTCTGTCTCTGTCTTTCTCTCTGTCTCTGTCTCTCGGTCTCTGTCTGTCTCTGTCACTCTCTCTGTCTCTCTTTGTGTGTGTGTGTGTGTGTCTGCATCTTAGGTCACAGTGTACATGGGGAATTCTATACAATGAAAACTGATCATTTTTCATGACATGCAACTTTTCTAATTTTCAGATCTAATATCCAAAGGAAGAATGGCCAGACATCAAACAATACTCAGTAATATTTACAGCTTGATGTGTGCAGTAGAAGATACATTTTGATGCTGTTTATCAACTTTTGTTATCTTATGCAAGAACAAAAACATTTGCTATGACAAGCAGTATTTCTCGAGAAACCCAAGGGCAAAAAAGAAATCAGGGAAGTATTAGAAACCAAGGACATCACAGGGCTTTCATTTGCATTATTTTATAATATCTATTCTTTCTATTTTTTTCTATTTTCTCTTTCTTTGGAAAACCACTTTCTTTGGTATTTCAGTTTCCATGATACCTTTCATATATTAAAGCTACAAAAATATGCATAAAAATAAAATATTATTCCTGTATTTCACTTTCTGTTACAAAGTTCTTGATACAGTATCTGATTAGTCATTTTTGTTTCAGATACAAACACAGTATCTATGCAACTGTAGCTATGGCAGGATTATGCTACAAAATCTACCAAATATTGAGTTATTCTAAAATAATAGAAAATCAGAACACTTCCAATCAATACATTAAGTTCCAAATATATATAAAAAAATCAGTTTTGAGAATCCTACTAGGTATATCCTCAAAAGCATTCTTGGCATAAAATTCTAACATTTCATGTTTATCTATAAATAAACTGAATTTTCTTGAGTCAAAAATTTCCCATAAATGATGATTCTTCCTTACCTAATTGTCTTTCAGTAGGATGCAGTCATAAGCTGTGGAAAATAGGTATATAAGCAGCAAATTAAATTTATCTTTTGATGTTCAATCTTTGAATTTTGCAGTAAACTATTTACAAAAAGAATCTTGAGACATAACTTGGAACATGAATGTATCTTCCTGCTAGTCAGTTTTCCTTCACTGCACTGGAATATCTAAGATAGTACTCCATAAACAGGGGAACATATTTTGGCTCCCAGGATATGATCTTTCTTTATTTGGGCCTTGGAAAGGTAAATATGGTAGGAGTATGTAGAAGAATGAGCACCCTCATTTTCTAGCCAAGAAATACTGAAAGGAGCCAGAGACCCTTGTTTCTCTGAGAGCACATCCACAAAGACCGAGTGTCTTTCTACATATCCTGCCTTCTATCCTGTGGACAAAATATTTAACACATCCAAATTATAACAACTTTTGAAAGAGATAGTGAATGGATCTTATAAATTTACATGCAAAATTTTAGTATTTATTCCCTCTGTTCCTCTCATCCTTCATCTATTTCCTCTGCCTTACTTTCCTTCTTCTACATAAAATATTATTTTACAGAAAAAGAAATACAGAAAGGACATTTTTAATGATTTATGAAAGAATATATTACTAGGAGCAGTGATAGGTTATAGCTCTTACCTAAGACAGTATAATTTTATCAAACATAATTGAACTAATACTTATAAATAACTCTATTTATTTATTTATATATGAATAATTCTAAAGTCAAATATACATAATAGAAAACTTAGAATAACAACTAATTTAAGAGGAAATTTCAGATTTAAATATCTGTGTCCTGAATGATAGTAGCCCCAAAATTTTCCCTTTCTTAAACACTCAGAACTTTGTGCTACCTCTATTTCCCCTAGTCAGTAAAGTATTGGAAAGTGGCTTTGTGCTCATAAGAGAGTATATATCCTACTAGTCAAGGATGTTCTGGGAATTCAATATTAGTGTGCCACAAGCTTTAGTACATAGAGATTTTGAAAGTTTCATTTTTTTCCCTCTGAGAAGAAATTCTTTTTTTTGCCATTTTTATTTTATAATTTAATTTATTTTTACATATCAGCCACGGATTCCCCTGTCTTTCGTCCTCCCCCCCTGCATGCCTTCCCCCCAGCCCACCCCCTATTTGCATCTCCTCCAGGGCAAAGACTCCCCAGGGGATTCAGCTCAACCTGGTAGATTCAGTCCAGGCAGGTCCAATCCCCTCCTCCCAGGCTGAGAAAAGTGTCCCTGCATAGGCCCCAGGTTCAGCCAGCTCATGCACTGAGGACAGGTTCCGGTCCCACTGCCTGGGGGCCTCTCAAACAAGTTCAAACTAATCAACTGTCTCACTTATCCAGAGGGCCTGATCCACTTGGGGGCTCCTCAGCTATTGGTTCATAGTTCATGTGTTTCCACTACTTTGGCTATTTGTCCCTGTGTTTTTTCCAATCTTGGTCTCAACAATTCTCGCACATACAATCCCTCCTCTTTCTCGCTTATTGGACTCCTGGAGCTCCACCTGTGGCCTGGCCATGGATCTCTGCATCCGCTTCCCTCAGTCATTGGATGAGATTTCTAGCATGACAGTTAGGGTGTTTGGCCATCCTATCACCAGAGTAGGTCAGTTCGGGCTGTCTCTCAACCATTGCCAGTAGTCTACAGTGGAGTATCTTTGTGGATTTCTGGGGACCTCTCTAGCACTTTGCTTCTTCCTATTCTCATGTGGTCTTCATTTATCATGATCTCTTATTCTTTGTTTTCCCTCTCTGTTCTTGACCCAGTTGGGATCTACTGCTCCCCTAAGCTCTCTTTCCCTGACTCTTGCCCTTCATTACCCCCACACATGTCCAGGTTGCTCATGTAGATCTCATCCATTTCTCTGTCATTGGGCGATCCCTCTGTCTTTCTTGGGGTCCTGCTTTCTAGGTAGCCTCCCTGGAGTTGTGAATAGCAGTCTAGTCATCTTTGTTTTACATCTAGTATCCTCCTATGAGTGAGTACATACCATGTTTGTCTTTCTGAGTCTGGGTTACCTCACTCAGGATGATTTTTCTCTAGATCCATCCATTTGCTGCAAACCTCATGATGTCATTGTTTTTCTCTGCTGAGTAGTACTCCATTGTATATATGTACCACTGATTTCTAAATATGTATCTTTATACCTAGGGCAACTCATAATACTCATTAAAGAACATTCTTCATGCAACAGCAGATGGTGATTAATATAGAGATTCACAGATTGCTAAATTACAGAGAATATATAACGGGGGAATGCTCAGCCATAGATGGAACATCTGTATTACACATTTCACTTCCCCAAGGCTTGGGTGTATCACAGAAGAGGGGATGGAAAAATTTTAAGAGCCAGAAATGGAGGGATATTGCTGCAAAATAATGTCTTCTGAACATGATAGAGCTGTTGAATTTATAAACTCACAGCAGATATGGCTGGTGGTATGAGACTTGACAAGTTCATCAACCCTCTCATATGAGAGTGAAAATCTTCAAGATGTGCACCCTTCAGTGAGGACCTATTGACAGAAGGTCAATTTTCATCTGTGGTACTGCCTATGGTAGGTTGTCCATGCTCCAGTGGATAGCATCTTATACCCACATGCATATTGGCAACACTAACTGGACTCAGTCAATTTACAGAGGAAAATAAGAAGACATGGTATTAAAATGGGGTAAATGGGTATAGGGGGCTTTGTATTTGACTAGGTTCTCTAAATGAATAGAATTGGGACAATGATAACATATCAAAATATGGCTCTGTTCCTCTAAAGAATGTTTCCAGAGTCCACAACCAAAAGAAACAAATTTAAATTCTTATTAACTATCTTCTTTCAAGTATTCTGTTACAAAGAAAAAATATAATATAATATTTAAATTAATTGTATATGAGTTCCAGAATATTAGAATATAATAATTAATTTCAGTGACATATAAAATTGAAATTTTAAATGTTTTCAATCCACCCAATTTTTCCATAGTGCTCTAAAGTATATAATAAACTTATAGCATAATGTATTACTCCTTTCAGTGTAGCTTTTTATCCCCACCTCCCCAACCCAAAGGTTTTCTGACATGCAAATGCAATTATACCTTTTCTAACTGATGTTTCAAACAAAAAGTTCAACATATTTCCATCAACATACTACATTCTTACAAGCTACTCTTTCGCATCAGGAATTTTTCAATTATTTAAGCCTACTTTGAACATTTTTACCCAATATAAACATTCGTTTTACTTAGAATACACTCAACTCCTTGCTTTTCTACCAGATTTAGACAATACCATCTAATAACTACTGTGATGGTTAGTTTTAATTGTTAACTTGATGCCTAGGAGTACAGGCTTAATAGTTAGTAACACCCTAGTGTGGTTGACATCATTCCCTACACAAGGTATTATAAAATGTATAAAAGTAGACAAAGTAAACTGAACATAAACATATGTGCATTAATTTATTGCTCTTTGCTTTTAAATGTAGATGTAATGCAACTGGCTGTTCCAAGTTCCTGCCACCTTGATGTCCCCACAATAATTGACTATAAACTGAAATTGTAAACTAAATAAATGCTGTCTCTCAAGTTGCTGGATCATGGGATTTTACAGGAACAGGGAAACAAACTAGGACAGCAAAGGAAAGAGTAACTTATTCAGAAACTTGTAACAAAATGTCAAGCCATCACTGTGAAATACTGAAAACTACTTTTACTAAATATATATTGAATAAGGCATAATGGTCAAATTTTGTTTGACTCCTTATTTTATATTTTTGATCCATGGTTTTGATATGTAGTAGCCCAAAATGGTCTTTAATATGTATTCTTGTGCCTCAGACATCAAAATTTTGGAATAACTAGAATTTGTTAACTACATTTAGACTAAATAAAATTTATTTAGAGAAAAATACAGCTATATTCATTGATTGGTTTTGATGTTTGCCTCTTTTTATATCTAGAATTATGGTTTATACAGTTTATAATTAAAAAAAAAATAAATGGGACCTCTTGAAACTGAGGAGCTTTTGTAGGGCAAAGGACACAGTCAATAACACAAAATGACAGCCTACAGAATGGGAAAAGATCTTCACAAACCCCACATCTGACAGAGGGCTGATATCCAGAATATATAAAGAACTCAAGAAATTAGACATCAAAATACCCAACAGTCCAATTAAAAAATGGGCTATAGAGCAGAGAATTCTCAACAGAAGCTCAAATGGCTGAAAGACATTTAAGGAATTGCTCAACATCCTTAATCGTAAGGGAAATGCAAATCAAAACGATTCTGTCTTACACTGGTCAGAATGGCTAAGATCAAAAACACTGAAGACAGCTTATGTTGGAGAGGATATGGAGCAAGGGAAAGTCTCCTCCCCTCTTGGTGGGAATGCAAGCTTGTACAGCTACTTTGGAAATCAATATGGTGCTTTCTTAGAAAATTAGGAATCAACCTCCCTCAAGAACCAGCTATTCCACTCTTGGGCATATACCCAAGGAATGCTCAATCATACCACAAGAGCACTTGCTCAGCTATGTTCATATCAGCATTGTTTGTAATAGCCAGAACCTGGAAACAACCTAGATGCCCTTCAACTGAAGAATGGATAAACAAAATGTGGTACATATACACAATGGAATACTACTCAGCAGAGAAAAACAATGACATCATGAGGTTTGTAGGCAAATGGATGGAACTAGAAAAAATCATCCTGAGTGAGGTAACCCAGACTCAGAAAGACAAACATGGTATGTACTCACTCATAAGTAGATACTAGATGCAAAGCAAAGGATAACCAGACTGCAACTCACAACTCCAGGGAGGCTACCTAGTAAAGAGGACCCTAAGAAAGACACAGGGATCACTCAATGACAGAGATCTACATGGGTAAACTGGGGGTGTGGTGGTGGGGGGTAATGGAGGGCAAGTGTCTGGGGAAAGAGAGCTTAGGGGAGAGGGAAGTCCCAGCTGGATCAGTAGCAGTGTGGGAGAATGGAGAGGGAGATACCATAATGAATGAAGACCCCATGGGAATAGGAAGCAGCAGAGTGTTAGAGAGGTCTCCAGAAATGCACAAAGATACCTCCACTGTAGACTACTGGCAATGGTCGAGAGAGTGCGTGAGCTGACCTGCTCTCGTGGTAGGATGGTTGAACACTCTGGCTGTCATGATAGAACTCTCATCCAGTGTCTGATGGAAGCAGATGCAGAGATCCACAGCCGAGCCCCAGGTGGAGCTCCATGAGTCCAATCTGTGAGAGAGTGGAGGGATTGTATGAGCTAGAGATGTTGACACCATGGTTAGAGGAAGCACAGGGACAAATAGACAAACTAGTGGAAGCACATGAACTGTGAACCAATGGCAGAAGAAACCCCATGGAACTGGACCAGGCCCTCTGGATAAGTGAGACAGTAGATTAGCTTTAACTGTTTGGGAGGCCCCCAGGCAGTGGGACCAGAACCTGTCCTTAGTGATATGATATGGCTTTTTGGAGCCTGGAGCCTATGCTGAGACACTTTGCTCAGCCTTGGTGTAGGGAGGAGGGGACTGGACCTGCTTGGCTGAGTCTGCCAGGCTGGGCTGACTCCCCAGGGGAGACCTTGCCTTGGAGGAGGTGGGATTGGGGGGGATTTGGGGGAGAGCTGGGGGGTGGGAGGAGTGAGGATGGGGTAATCTGTGGTTGATATCTGACATTAAGTTAATTATAAAATAAAAATACTATAAAAATATTTATAGATATAATAAATAATATAAAATAAAAATGTTTACTATTATCAAAGAAGGGGTAAATTAATGTACTTTCAATAACGTAAGGCACAAAGTTTTTATACACCTTCAACAAAAAGATAATCACTATATTCAAAGGGTGATAATGAAGAAATGGTATATGATTGAGGAAATAGTTATTTGAAGATATTTACATATAATATTATGTATGTACTATTATGTATGTACATATCAGAACATCAAATGTTACTTTATATATATATATAATTTATTTGCTTTTATATGAGTTAAGATCAAATATATTTTATAAAAGACAGCAGGATGTTTCAAATCCAAAAGTTTCCCTCATTTATCTTACAAGCATGATTTACTTTTAGTTTAATTTTAAGAATTGTCATGCATTACTATGAAAATTAAGTTATTTAAAATAGAATAGCAAAGTAAGAAGATAGCTACACTCTTTCAACATCGCACATTTAGAACACAGGGAGAGGAAAACAACATCCCTGACCTTAATATGAAATGGTCCTTTTTATAGACCATCCTGTTTGTGTTAGGAATGCCAATCAAGTATTTCATGAATATATTTCAGCAGCTGTAAAATTTGATTAAAATTTAATGTAGCCTTACTTCTTCTCTAAGTCCAAATGAATTTAGATGGTCAACTATCTGTGAAATTGTAGTTTTACTTGTTAATTGTTCATGATCTTTACAAGAAGGGAAGTTACCTTTACTTTGTTCTAAAATCTAATGGATATTACACTAAACTTGATTGCAATTTTATCACTTACATACCCTGAAAAGTGTATTAAATAAGAATAATATATTAAAAATAAAGCAACTCTCTTCAGGAAGTTCAACATGTAGCAATACATAACGAGACTTTCCTAATTCTAAAAATTCATTGTTTCCTTGTTACCCTTACACTAAAAAAGTCATTACATAACGACACTATGTAAATTAATGAACATTTTGTAACTTTGTAACATATTAAGCCTCAAAAATGTCAATTATTGATCAGCATTTAGTGTCATTATATATAAGAATCTGTATAAAAGAAATGAGCTAAAAAGAATAACTAATGATAGATGTAGAATCTCATATCCTCCTTCATATGAAGAGGATAGAGAAAAGTTTCATTCACTGCTAAAGGAAATCATGAAATATTTGAAACATCTCAAACAAAGGATATTATTCTTATTCTACTTATATCATTTTATAATGTTGTATTGTAATAATCACCTCTGTTGAGAGAATATTTTGCATATCAGTAGAAAATGTAACAGAAATACATAAATGATGTTTTTAACTAATTGAACTGTGGTTGATATATTATGCACCCCAATAAACTTATCTGGCAGTCAGAGAACAGAACAGCCACTATATTAAAAATAGAAGTTAGGCAGTGGTAGTACATGCCTTTAATCCTAGCATTCCAGAGGCAGAGATCCATCCAGATCCCTGTGAGTTCAGGCCACACTGGAAACAGCCAGGCATGGTGACACACACCTTTAACCCCAGCACTAGAGTTCTCATGTCTTGCTTGGGAAAGACACATACCTTTAATCCCAGGAAGTGATGGGAAGATGTAGAACAGTATATAAAGTGTGAGGACCAGGAACTAGAGGCTTTTTAGGCCTTTTATGCTTTTAGGCTTTTAGCAGCAGTTCAGCTGAGATCCATTTGGATGAGGACTCAGACGCTTCCAGTTTGAGGAAACAGGATGGGCTGAGAAGTTGGCGAGGTGAGGTTAACTGTGGCTTGTTCTGCTTCTCTGAATGTTCAAAATTCACCACATAATGTGTAGTTAGACAGGTCCATAGGGTGGAGGACATTGGCTCAATCCAGTAGCCAAGGCATGCACATAATATACTCCTTAAGAGCCAACCTGGAGTCTGCCTGAGTGCTTAGCAACAGGAGTTGTCAGAGTTCCTGATCATGCAGAGTCTGCCTGAGGACCTAGCAACAGTCAATGTGATGTCAGAGTTCCTTGTCGTGCCCAGCCAATGAGGGAGGACCACACAGCCTGGGCGCTGGGAGGAGGGTATATAAGGCCTTCCCGGTTATTGAATAAATGAGTTCATTATTTGCTTTCAATGGATTCGTGGTGTCTGAGTCATTGATGCCATGCCTTCTCACCCCCTCTGCTGAGGGAGCCATTAGGATCCAAGCAACAACAATGGAGTACTATTCAGCAGAGTAAAACTATGACATCATGAACCTTGCAGGCAAATGGATGGAACTAGAAAATATCATCTTGAGTGAGGAAACCCAGACTCTTAAGGACAAACATGGTATGTACTCACTCATAAGTGGATAGTAGATGTTAAAGCAAAGGATAACCAGACTGCAACCCACAGCTCCAGGGAGGCTAGCTAGCAGGGAGGAACCTAAGAAGGATGCATGGATCGCCCAGTGAAGGAGAAATAGATGAGATCTACAGGAGCAAACTTGTGTGTGTGTGTGGGGGGGTAATGGTGGGCAAGGGAAGGGGGATAAGAACATAGGGAAATGGGAGGTTTGAGCTGGAACAGGGACAGAGTGGGAGAGCAAGGAATGAGATACCATGACAAATGAAGACATCATGGGAACAGGGAGAAACAGGGTGCTAGGGAAGTTCCCAGGAATCCACAAGGATGACCCCATCTTAGACTACTGACAATAGTCAAGAGGGTACCTGAACTGGCCTACTCTGGTGATCAGATGGCTGAATACCCTAACTGTCATCATAAAGCCCATATCCAATGACTGATGGAAGCAGATGTAGAGATCCACAGCTGGGCACCAGGCCGAGCTCCAGAGTCCAGTCGATGAGAGAGAGGAAGGATTCTATGTGCAAGGGACATTGAGATCATGATGGGAAAATGTACAGAGATGGTCAGCCAAACTAGTGGAAATGCATGAACTGAGGACAAATAGTTGAGGAGTCCCCATGGTACTGGAGTAGGCCCTCTGGATAGGTGAGACAGTGTTTAGCTTGAAGTCTTTAGGGGGCCCCCAGGGAATGGGATCGGGACCTGTCCCTGGTGCATGAACAAGCTTTTTTGAGTCTAGTGCCTATGATGGGACACTTTGCACAGCCTTGGTGCAGGGCAGAGGGCCTTGGACCTGCCTCAAGAGAATGTACCAGATTCTGCTGACTCCCCATGGGAGACCTTGGTTTGGAGCAGGTGGAAATGGGTGGGGCTTGGGGGGGGGAAGGCTGGGGGGATGGGAAGAAGGAGGTGAGGGGAATTCTTGGTTGCTATGTAAAATGAATAGAAAAATGCTGTGGATATCACTCTATATAAATAAAACACTGATGGCCAGTGACCAGGCAGGAAGTATAGGCGGGACAAGGAGAGAAGAGAATTGGGGAAACAGGAAGAAGGAAGGAGACACTGCAGCCACTGCAGGACAAGCAACATGTAAAGACGCTGGTAAGCCACCAGCCACGTGGCAAGGTATAAATTTATAAAAATGGGTTAATTTAAGATATAAGAACAGTTAGCAAGAAGCTTGTCATGGCCATACAGTTTATAAGTAATATGTGTCTGAATGATTATTTTATACGTGGATTGTGGGACTGCAGGGCTTGGTGGAACCTGGAGAGAAGCTCTCCAACAACAAATGGCGCCCAACGGCTCAAGTTTCTACCTTAAACCTGAGAATATTTAATAACCAATTCTAAACAGAGCCAAAATCAGGTTCCTACTTCATGTCTCATAGGGACAGCTAGACATCACAAAACGCGGGTTTGAACTACTGGCGGGTTCCTAGCATTTGCGTTTGACCGGCAGTATGGCGGTAATGAGGTGTCTGCCAGCGGCACATTATGCTGTATGGTAGATTTAGTCTTTATTAGTATTTAATAAAAAGGTTTCTGGGCTACATGCTGCTTTGATAAAAGCTTAGACCCACTATTTCTGAGACTTGATGACTCACAGAACTAGCGGGAACTAGCGGAAAATGCCATACGTGGATTGTGAGACTGTGGGGCTTGGTGGAACCTGGAGAGAAGCTCTCCAGCAACAGAAAAATCTCTTAATAATAATAAAGAAAAGAAAAAAACAAAGAAAAAAAATTAACCCAATATTTGGCTCCTGGTTTATTTTTTATTAATAAGATCATTTGCTGTGGGATGATTTGTATGTCCTGTGGGAGTCCTTCTTGGGTTCCTTGTGGCCTTGCCCAGCAGGTCCGTATAGAGGATGATTAGGACCATGGGCCTGAGTGAAGGTGTTTGAGATGGTCTGCACTTGGCTGTGCTGGGGGATGGTCTGTATGTCAAGTTGTTCTGATTGGTTAATAAATAAAACCTGATCAGCCGTGGCTAGGCAGGAAAGATAGGCGGGACTAACAGAGAGGAGAAATAAAAGGACAAAGGCAGAAGAGATGCTGCAGCCGCCGCCATGACCAGAGACACTGCAGCCGCAGCCATGACCAGCAGCACGTGAAGACGCCGATAAGCCACCAGCCACGTGGCGAGGTATAGATTTGTAGAAATGGATTACTTTAAGATAAAAGGAAATGGTTAATTTAAGATAAAAGAACAGTTAGCAAGAAGCCTGCCACGGCCATACAGTTTGAAAGCAAAATAAGTCTCTGTGTTTACTTGGTTGGGTCTGAGCGGCTGTGGGACTGGCGGGTGACAAAGATTTGTCCTGACTGTGGGCAAGGCGGAAAACTCTAGCAACAATCATTTAAGATTCATGTTACATTGAACTGTTCTTTACAATTTATTTTCTTCTGTGTTCTATACATATGTCATTTAAGTAGCTGATAATGTTTATTTCTCAGAGAAAAAAATGCTTGATACCATTAGGAAACATGACAGTGTGTTAATTTTAGATTTCCATTTATTTTGGTGTCTGCCACCATTATCACAGACTTTTACTGGCATTAAAACAATATTACTTTATTACCCTATCGAGCTACGAGTTAGATGTCTATGCAGAGTTGCCTGTGTTCATTTTTTATGTTATCAAAATAATCAAATCAAGTCATTTTTCAAAATGGACTCTTGTCTGGAGACTCTTGTCTTATGACTTGGACGTCATAAAAGACATTGAAGAATTCATATCTTTTAAGTTTTGAAACAAAAGCCTCATTTTCTTTGCTGGTTGTTAGTGCACTCCCTTTCAGTTCCTGGGGGCTGCTTGGCTATTTTGGTTCATAGCTCAAACATTTCAAGGCAAGATTGCTTCTTTGAGACCTACTCATGCTTAAAATTTCCTGGAACTTCTACTTTAAGATAGAGGCAACCCCTTACTATCATTTTCCATCATTTTGATTATAAAACTACTACATACATTAGACATAAAGTATGCCTCTTATGGACAGCATATAATTATTCTGAATGATTATGAATTTAAATTTAAATTCAATCTCCAAATTGTCCAATCTTGGTATGAGTGATCCACTTATGGTTAATGCAATTCCTAATAAGATGCAGTTGTTTCTCTATGATTTACATCTTTTCCACTCCTCTATTTTTTCATGATTATATTCTTTGTGTTAAATAAATTTTACTTATATATTGTATCCTGTCATTTATTTTTCTATATTTTCAGGTATTTTCTTAGTTATTTCCATAGTATTTAAAATTAACATTTAAAAAATCTAGTTTTTTACTGCATTAATTTAAATAGAATAGAAGCAACATTGTTCAGACATACTCCATCTTCTTCTCCTCATTTTGCTTACAGCTTGTATATTACACAGCAACATACAGAAATTACATAGTGAATCAAATATATGTACTTGTTAGGACCCATTTCTGTTTGTTGATTTGATTTTTCTGTACATGGCAACATTTCCCTGTTTTTTTCTAATATTACAAAATTTTTCATTGAAATAGTTACCTTTAAAATAATTAAGTGTGCCAAAGCTAGAAGTAAAATCTTAATTCTCTAAGGCTTCTTGTTACTCTTTCTTGTTTTGCTATTGCTGCTATAACTTGATCTTTTAGTGATTTTCCTTGAGAATCTTTGCACAGGCTGCAAGCCCTCTGGTGTATGGGCAGTGATGGCCATGATCAATTAGTGTAGTTAGTAATTAGTCAATGATTGAATAGGGATTTCATTAAGAATCTTTAGCAAATAAGTTTTCCTCTCCTTGCCAAGGAACACTATGTTCTACATGATCAGTTGTGCTTTCAATGCCTGATAGGCAGATTAGAATTCTGTCTCACTTTTAATTTTTGTTCATACAGCTGCTCAGTATCATCCAGGGGTGGTAAATGTTTGACATTGTTTAGACTGTTGTGTACAGCTGCATATGTCAGAACACACAACTTGTCTTTTAGAAAATCAGAAATGTGTTAAAGATTCCAAACCACTCTATGTACACTTCATTCAGCAGAACTTCCAGTTTGGAGATCTGGACAGCTACTTATATGCTAACAAACACACATACACACACACACACACACACAACAACAACAACAACAACAACATACTTATTCTTTATTGTTATTAAGTATCTATGTCTGGTAATAAAGTGTCAATCTTTTTCTTGAAATATTCTTCCTATACACCCACTATGTTTTTTTTAACTTCTTAAGTTTGTATTTATTTTGGAATCAGTTCCTCCTGTCTCTGATAATTTATAATACTTCTCTATGTGTTTGAAACAGTACAGACTGGGTAATATATTTCAGTGATCTTGAGCTGTGCTTTGTTCTTCTGAGGATTTTATCATCATTCTTATAAGCAGTTATCTCTTTTAGACCTCACAACAAACTAGACAGTGGCAGTTCTCTACAGAGTTTTAATTATACTTTTGGTATATTTTTAAACCTAGCATCCTGTATTTGTTCATTTGAAAGCTTTCCAAAAATTTAGGACTGGAATTATAGGCCTATAGTGAGGTTAATCACATATGCACTTTCCTTGTTTCTTAGAATTATTAAATTTTCAACTCCTTTCCCATCTTCATCCTCTGTCATCTACCATCTTAAGACAGCAAGGCTTCACCATTTTCCAAGTTTTCCAAGTCACCTTCATTGGGAAATTATTACAGTTTTGCAAAGAGCCACCTCAAAATCTCATCTAGTGTTTCTCAATTTTTCCATTAAAAAGTTCTATCTCATTGCTGTAATACCTATTCTCACTAATATGGAATTTACTGGTGTAGCACAAATCTTAAAAGGTCTTATTAATAAAAACACTCAGGAGCCAGATATTGGGGTGAATTCTGAAAGATAGAGAAGCAGAACAAGCCACAGTTAACCTCACCTCACCACCTTCTCAGCCCATCCTGTTTCCTCAAACTTGAAGCCTCTGAGTCCTCATCCAAATGGATCTCAGCTGAACTGCTGCTAAAAGCCTAAAAGCTTAAAAAGCCTAAAAAGCCTATAGTTCCTAGTCCTCACACCTTGTATACTGTTCTGCATCCTGCCATCACTTCCTGGGATTAAAGGCATGTGTCTTTCCCAGGCAAGACATGATAACTCAAGTGCTGGGATTAAAAGTGTGTCACCATGCCTGGCTGTTTCCAGTGTGGCCTTGAACTGACAAAGATCCAGAGATCAGGATGGTTCTCTTCCTCTGGAATGCTAGGATTAAAGGTGTGTACTACTACTGCCTAATCTCTATGTTTAATATAGTGGCTGTTGTATTTTCTGACTGATAGATAAGTTTATTGGGGTGCATACTATATCAACCACATAATGGCATACTTCCAATGTGTGCACATAAAATGTATTGTTTATATCCATTCATCTCACTCTTGCCAGATCTGATCCCTCTAGTATTTTTTTCAATGCCTAATAATTACATTCTCACTTTCAGGCACAGTTGTTTTTATTTTGTTTTACTTTGGAAAACGCAAATGAGATATTACATGCCATACTTACATTTCTGTGAATATGTTATTTTGTTAAACATGATTACTACCAGTTCCATCTATTATTTTTCAAATGAACAATAAAATTATTACATAAGTTATTGTTCAATTTTTCCTATGAATCACAGCTTAGTTATCATAAATAGTATTGTAGTTTACATGTGCTTTTAAGTTTATATGGTATACATTAACTTGGAGTCTTTCAGTTCTTTTAACCAGATGTTATGGTAATTCTAGTTTTAGATTTTTAGCCATCTTCATAATGTATCCCATAGTGACTTCATTAATTTGATTCCCTGTCATTAGAGTATAAGTTTCCTTTCTTCCTGCATGCTGGTCAACATTTATTTTTGCTTGTGTATCAGCTTTTGTCAGAATAATAACTGTTCAACATGGGGTTAGATGGCATAAACTTGTACATTTCTCATTTTGAGGAGGTTTTGTGGTTGCTTGATATTTCTGTGTCATTGTGTAGTTTAATATATGACTGCAAAGCCTGAGCTCAGGCTTTGTGTGTAGCTGAAATAGGCTGAGTCAGGAAATGTCAGGCCGCCATCCAGGGAGCAGCATGTAATGGCACACAGGTAAAGCCATGAAACACATGGTGACATACAGATTAACAGAAATGGGCTGAGTTTAAATGTAAGAGCTAGTCAATAGTAAGCCTGAGCTAATGACCAAACAGTTTTAATTAATATAAGCCTCTGTATGTTTACTTGGTTTTGAGCGGCTACGGACCAGGCAGGACACACACAAAAAAAAACTTCAGATACATATGTGTCTTAATTCATCCCTACCTTCTAGTGATTCTAATATTAAATTTATGGATTTTTTCAACTTCTAAGCTCTATTGGAGTTCCAGGAGGTAAAACTATAATCTACTGCCTATCGTGGATATTTGGCTTGGATAATTCAGAAAAAAAAATGTATAAATATTCTTATTTGTCCCTTGAAAATACAATTTCTAAGAAGAAAACTCTCTTTTGACTTTGCTTTGCTTTCATATTTTTATTTGCTTTTCAAGGTTTGTTTTTATCTGATCACTGCATTTCTACACAGATGCTTTATTCCCTTTCCATTGATGAAATTTTTCTCAAGCAATGGCAATATTCACTGTGATGCAACTTGAATAGTAACTTATTGTAGCAGAGATTTGTCCTCGCCTTCATGTTCCCAGTGTATTTACTTAAAAGTAATTTACTTCTATCAGGAACATAGACATTAGCTCACATATATTTATTTTATGTTTCACTTCATTATTTATTTGTTTTATTTTCATCAAATATGTATCTTATAGCCCAAATTTTCAACCTACAACCATTTCATTTTTTCATTGCATTTCCTATCTCTTTTGGCATAGTTTTATTCTTTTAATTCTTTGTTGTAGTCAAATTTCTAAAGGGTCTACTAAATAAGAAACACAGAGCCAAATATAGGGGTGAAAGCCTTAGAGATCAGGGAAAAAGTGAAAGCCACCAACCACCTTATCTCACCAGCTCTGTCACTTTTAAAATGCCACAATTTTCTGTCTAACCTGCACCTTTATTGCCTTGCTTTTCTGCCCGCTCATTGGCTCTTAGCCCAGCTACCTCACTTCCTTGTTACTGCCTGTCTATGCAGACCTCCAGGTCTCTATGGTTGATACTGGGATTAAAGGCATGGTTCACCATGCTTCGCTGTTTTCTACTGTGTCCTTGAACACACAGAGACCCTGCCTGCCACATAGTCGGATTAAAGGCATGTGCTACCACTACCTGACTTTTGTTTACGGCTTGCTGTTTCCTCTGATCCCCAGGCAAACTTTATTTATTAACATACAAATAAAATATACCACATTTCATCACAAAATGTCACCACATTTCCCCCTTTTGTCTAAATAAAATAAAAATAATAAAAATATATAACTAGTATAAGAAATCCTATATACAATAAGTGCAGTAACTATATATAATATATATATAAGCAATAAATACATCAGCAATGTCTAGTCCATTTGCATTTGACAAATTCAGAGAAAATATTCCATTATCTATTCTATTTTGGTGAGTCCAAAATGTACCTAATTCACTTTATATCCTAACTTGTATTACCAACAGAAAACTATCCTATGATGTCTTTCAAACTTTTATATTTTGTATCTCCTTAGTGAGTTTCTTTTTTGAATTTCTTAGTAAGGAAAACTGTAACTACAACTATCTAATCTTCAGATCCCTAAGAGACCTGAGAAGAAAATAATATTACCTAGTAAAACAGAAAGTGCAAACAAGTGACTTCCAAAAAAATGTGAGTTGACAGAAACAGCCAGCTGCCTGGACAGTCACCCGAGGTTTCTCAGCAACATTGGGGCATCATCTTCAGCCTATATGCTTAGCATATCTGACAGACTCATTTATGAAGCAGCATATATGCAAGGTCTACAAATCTACTTTATATTTGGTGTGAGTATTCTATGTATCAGATAAACCTGAATTCCACCAGTGTCCTGTCATGATTCAGGATTTTAAATTCTGGAAATTGTTGGTGTTTTTGGAATTCAGTTGCCCATTCTTCTTGGCTCGTGGGTGGCTTCATCTCCTTTATTAAAGGACAGTCTACTATTTAGAGGTTAGACTCTCAATTACCATAGGCAGAGTAAACAAAATATTCCAGGATAAAACCAGATTTAATCAATACCTGTCCATAAACCCAGCCCTACAGAAAGCACTAGAAGGTTTTAAGAGGGAATGGAAACAAGTAAGGAGAAGAAAGATGGGTAGAAAATGAAAAAAAAACTGTTATTTTGTAAGATAAATAAAAACCTGGCCAAAAATAAATAAATAAATAAATAAATAAATAAATAAGGATTTATCCAGTCTTCAATATTCTGACAACAAAGTGTTTTTGATAAATTAGCTCTCTTCTCAAACACAACTGCCCAGCTGAGGAATTTTACTGTGTTCATTGAGCTTATGTTCTACAAGAACTGATAATGTTGGTGAGCTAAACTCTTTAGTGACCAGTCTATATAGTGCTATCTTCAACCCAAGTGTCAGTCCTGGTACACTCCTAAGTTAATGTCAACAGTGATCAATTACAGAGTTTGTTTTTGGAGCATGTGTTGATCACAGTCATTTTAGACAATGAATGAGAAGTTATACTAAAACAAATGTTTAGTAAGTAAGGGCTAATGCATATTAATAGTGTCAGTTATGACAGTTTGATGCTTATTATACTTTACAGATTGTTTCACATTACTGTTACAGAAATTTGATATTTTTGGATTTGTTAATAAAAATTTGACACTTATAAACATTTGCTTATTTTAAACATTAAACAGTTTCAAAATATCTCTTTCCTTTTGAACTTCTGAGACCTTTTAAATTTATACCATAAATTTCCAAGATACATTATATATCTTTTGAATAATGCCTATTTACTTTTCATTTCATAAAAATACACATTAAGCATATTTTAGATTAAGCCACAGTGTTAGAGTCCAACGGCTAGAAAAATATTATATAATTTTTCCATTTTAAAGTAATAGTCAACACATTAACCAAATTCTCAACATTTTTTGTTTTATGAAACCAAAATGTATAATTGTGGATAAGCATAGACATGACAGCCTAAATAATAGCAGAGTATAATTCTATTTAACTTCTCTGAATTTTATCATTTTTAATTTATCCAAAAAAAATTAGTATTCATTATTTTGTGGAGAGTTTAACTATAGTATCCACTATTTATTTTCTGACAGCATTTTGGCAACTACAAAGGAAGAAGAAACCATTTTAATCTCTGAATAGGATACTGCTTGTTGCTCAACAATCCAGATATCCACTGCAAACTACAGTTTAGAGAAGTGCTGTTCATGTAAATTGCTCTTGAGGGATACATGACATTTGGTATAGACCTTGAAGATTCATTCTTACTATCTGAACATTGGGTAGATGTAGTACAATGTTATAGCATAATAAAAGAAAATTGAAGCATTTTTTTAGCTTATTTGATTTATCTTTAAAATAACTTAAGATGGATAATCAATTGATCACTAGTATAGATTATAGATTATTGAAGAAAGAATAATTGTTAAGCTGAAATAAAGTTTGTAAAATTCTTGAAATTATTTTTATTACACAATATCTTGTTATAGAAGGCTATCTACCGTGAAATATGTGTAAGTGCTGTCAATTTTTCTTATAAGAACTGATCTTAGTGACTACTTCATATTATTTGGATTTGTATTACTAACATTATCAAATACCTTATAATTAATTTGTAATTGTAGACTTCTAAGAAATTGATTAAAAAATCAAATTAGAGTGGGTTTCACTTCTTGGGCAAAGAGTGTATACATACACACACACACACACACACACACACACACATATATATATATTATATATATATATATATATATATATATATATATATATATAGAGAGAGAGAGAGAGAGAGAGAGAGAGAGAGAGAAAGCACAAATGCCTTTCTGCAATGAAAAATACCAAAGACAAAACAATTCAGATTCTATGTGGAATATCCATCTTTATGTGGCTTATTTTTTATATTACTTTTACTTTCTCTTTAAAGACTTTATTTTTTAAAATTTTGTTTCTTCAATATAACTGTCTATATTCCTTTTTCTCTCTTACAAGCCTACATACATTTTTACACACACTGTAAATCATTTAGAGGTTTATTCCATTTGAATCTGCCTTATTTTGAATCTATTGCTTTAAACTGCAGTGGTTAAAACTGAATCAGCAGCCTTGGCTTAAGACTCTACCCATCTCAGCTTTTCAACATGGTGGAGATAATTCACCAGCAGCTCTGGGAGTCATGCTGTCTGCTAACTCTTGGAAGCAGTGGATCAAGCTTCTATCAAAGCAGCATGTAGCCCAGAAAACACTGTTTTTTTCTGTACTAGCAAAGGCTAAATCACCATGCAGCATAATGTGTGGCTGGGAGAGGCCTCTGTGTACTGTGGCAGGAATCTGCAGCCATGCCACTTAGCTCATGGTGGCTGGCAGCCAGCTCTATCACACAGGCAGCTGTCAGGAAATGAGTTTGTGCTGTTGCTGGCATGAGACTGTGAGACCAGGAAACCCAGTGTGGCTCCATTTCTGTGTGTTCAGAATCTTTAAACTTTCTTAGGTCTATGTGGATCAGTGCTCCATGTTGGGTGCCATTTGTAGCTGAAGTTTTCCTGTGTCCCACTAGATCTGTAGCCACTCATACCCAAGTAAACATACATAGGTTTATATTAATTAAAACTGCTCAGCCATTAGCTCAGGCCTACCATACACTTAAATTCAGCCCATTTCCACCCCGGCCAGCAGTGTTTCAGTGGGAACTCGACCAACCTAAGGACAGAATGATAGGGACAGGAGACACAAAGGAATACACCAAGACAAGATTCTGATCGAGGTGCAACTTTATTTTTCTCCAGGAGGGTTTATATAGTTCCTGCAGGGTAGGGGAAGCAAGAAGCTGTTATCTACATAGGGTGGGACAAGCTAACAGGATGTTTGTATAGGATGTTTACAGGGTGAAAAGGTCAAGGGCTCTGATTCAATGTCCTGTTGCTAGGCAACCTGAATGTAAGATGATCTTGTTCCCTGTCTTATCCGGGGTCTGTATTTTTCCACTAACTAGAGATTCTGTCCTTGTCCCTGACACATTTCTGTTAATCTACATGTTGCCACATATTCTGTGGCTTTACCTGTGCTTCATTATTTGCTGCTCCCTGGATGGCAGGCTGGTGTCCCTTCACTCAGCTTTCCTCTTCCCAGAATTCTCCTTGTCTGCTTATCCTACCTATACTTCCTGCCTGGCTACTGGCCAATCAGCTTTTTATTTATCAACCAATCAGCAATACAATCACAGCATACAGAATATCCCACAGCACTCAAGAGCATAATTAACATAGACTACATATATTAGAAAAATATCACATTTTAAAAATATGAATTGTTGTTAATTCAATATTTAGCAAAGGCTGAACCTGATACTTTTAATGTTTACTACTCTAGAAAGTGCTCACTCAGCACAGTTTTGAAAAGATAAGATAATTTTATCTAAATCATCTAATCTCTTTCTTTCTTTAGTTATTTCTTTTTTCCTTTGAGAAACAGTCTCACTATGAAGTCCTGGATGATTAGAAACTTGTTATACAGACCAGGTTGACCCCATACATGCAGTGATACCCTGCTTCAGTCCAAGAATGCAGTGGTTCCAGTGATGTATCACCATGTCTGGCCCTAAATCATCCCATATTTTGAATAATAATGTGATACCTTAAGGTAATGAGGCTTTTATAAATATCTGTATTTTTCCTTATCATGGTCTTTTATTCCTTGTTTTCCCTCTCCTTGATCCAGCTGGGATCTCCTGCTCCCCCAAACTCTCTTTCCCTTGAACCTTGCCCTTCCTTACTATCACTCACGTCCATGTTGTTCATGTAGATCTCAGCCATTTCTCTGTCATTAGATGATCCCCGCATCTTTCTTGGGCCTCTGTTTTCTAGGTAGACTCCCTGGAGTTGTGAGTAGCAGTCTAGTCATCTTTGTTTTATATCTAGTATCCTCCTATGAGTGAGTATATACCATGTTTGTCTTTCTGAGTCTGGGTTACCTCAATCAGAATGATTTTTTCTAGATCTATCCTTTGCCTGCAAACCTCATGATGTCATTGGAAGAAGCAAAATGCTAGAGAGGTCCACAGAAATCCACAAAGATACTCTCACAATAGACTACTGGCAATGGTCCAGAGGCAACTTGAACTGACCTACTCTGACAATAGGATGGCCAAATATCCTAATTGTCGTGCTAGAAACCCCATCCAATGACTGAGGGAAGCGGATGCAGAGATCCATGGCCAGGCTCCAGGTGGAGCTCCAGGAGTCCAATTGACGAGAAAAAGGAAGGTTTGTATGAGCAAGAATTGTTGAGACCAAGGTTGGAAAAAGCCCAGGGACAAATATCCAAACAAAAGGAAACATATGAACTATGAACTAATAGCTGAAGAGCCCCCAACTGGATCAGGCCCCCTGGATAAATAAGACAGTTGATTAGCTTGATCTGTTTGGGAGGCATACAGACAGTGGGACCGGGTCCTGTCCCCAGTGCATGAGCTGGCTGTTTGGAACCTGGGGCTTATACAGGGACACTTGGCTCAGCCTGGGAAGAGGGGACTGCACCTGCCTGGACTGAGTCTATCAGGTTGAACTCAATCCTCAGGGGAGTCTTTGCCCTGGAGGAGATGGGAAAGGGGGGTTTGCTGGGGGGAGGCGGGAGGGGGGAGAACAAGAGAATCTGTGGCTGACATGTAAAATTACATTTAATAAATAAAATTTAAAAAAATCTGTATTTTTCCTACAAGCATTTTGAATAACAATCAAACATGCTCAGAGAAATAAAACTTTCATGCATTTTTAAGTAGAAAAAATATGATTTTCATTGTAACAATATCATTCATTGCATTGTTTTAATTTTTATATTATATACAGAGCTATAGACAAAGGACATCTAGCACTCAATAAAATAAGGAAACAAGAATCTTTTTCTGAAGTCAAGATTTGAAAATTAAAAAAAAAAAATAGAAAATTTAGTATGTTATATTCTCCCAGTGTGAAACCTATATCTTCATTAAAAATGCACGTTTTAGATAGGTGTTAGGAATCTAGTTTGCATTTGAGTTAATTAAGGATACATTAAAATGAATGAAGTTTATTGTTTTTCAGGTAAATATAACAACTTCCATTTGACATAATATTGGGCTTTGAATAACAAATCAAATTCATTTCATTTTGGCTTTCAGTCCAGCAATTCCCAATTCCTATTTGCATTTCTGGGTGACCTAGAAGCTATGAAAATATGCATATATTGCTGTTCTCTATTCTACCTTTAGCACTCTAAAGATCATAGCTATCAATTCAATTTGGGTTTTTTTTGCATAATTTGTTTCTATTTTTTTTATTTACAGTAATATCATAGAATTGGCAAAATAGTCTTAGGAAAACAACATTCCCTGACAAAATATATAGAATGAAATGAGAATGGAAAGGGGATGAGACTCTTGAGAGAAATAAGCACACATATTTTCCATGAGAGTTCTTTAATATTTTTTACTTATTATATTTATTTATTTGGGTACATTGTGCATGTGTATATACATGTGTGTCTACACATGTGTATATGTGCATATACAAAGTTATGAGTACCATAATATGAATGTGGAAAAGTCAGAACAGTTTGTTGCTGTTATATGGGTCCCCATTATCCAACTGAGGTTATTGGAATTGGTGGGGGCATATTTATCCACTGATTAGACTAAGTTTTTTCTTTTAATTTATATGAGAGAGAGAGAGAGAGAGAGAGAGAGAGAGAGAGAGAGAGAGAGAGAGAGAACATGACAATACTAAGGGAGTGGCAATGGTGATGAAAAAGGCATGCTACTAATGTTAGACATTTCTACAGTATTTTTTTCTCAGTAGTTTGGGAGTGATTTTTGTCTTGCCCTCTGGTGTTCTTCCTCCAAAGGGCAGATAATGTTAAATTTGCATCTGTATAAAATAAACCACCAGAAATTCAATGTTAGAAATGTCATCCTGTTGGCCTGCGTACTGCTATGAGGAGTCTTTCATTCAAAAGAAAAGCTTGAACTTCCCCTGAGATTATATTTGATCCTCAAATCTTTTTCTTCCTACCAAAAGCAGAAGTTAAAGAGAATAAAATGTCCTCAACAAATGTGGTTTTTTTTTCTGCAAACAAGAAGCACCAGAGGAGTAGGAAAAAAAAAAACATAAAAGAGAATTAGAGTAAAGACTCAGATAAGATCACTCCTTTATTCCACAATTTGTCTTTACATAACTCCTGGAGTTGAAGTTGCATTAAATGAAAGGACACTTTCTTCATCACAGGAGGAACAAAAATCCCCAGTAATCTATAAATGCTGGTCTCTTCATGCTAATATTGAGTGACAACTTGTGATCATCTGTCTTCAATAGAGTATTGTTAGTATGTGTTCTTTGAACTTGAGCCAATACTTGATACTGTTGTCTTAAATCAAATTATGAAAAATTTGAAATATACAAAACAGCACTACCCCATAAAAGCAAATAAAAATCTGTTTGCTGAAATTCATTCATGACAATCCAAAGTTTTTTTCTTATTTTGTTGTGCACAAAACTGGCTAATACTGCCTTCCTCTCTGATAAGTAAATACTTGTACTCCCATAGTGTACTCAAAGATGACAGTTAACTAAACAAGTTGTGTGGGAAAGGATCTCTAGATTATTTTTTCCAGGGGGAAATTAAAATGTGTTTTGAACTAAGGATAAAAAAATTCATAAAATTTTTTTGAATTAAATACTAGTCTTTCAAACACTTCTATTCTTACATTCTGAAAACTTCTTCAATAATACATTTATGTTCATGATAGTAACATCAATGAAAATACTCTTGCTACCATTGGTAGTCTATTGAAATCTTATTTTGTGCCATCCTACTTTTAATATCTAAAATCTTTATGGGAGAAAACAGTTTTGCAAGATTAGCATGGAATTATTGACAGTTAGAATCATGCCATAGGAAACAGTATGGATTCTATGAGTAGGAGTCAAATAAGTACTCACCTACATTCCATATATCTTGCTAAATGTTGTAATAAAAATAATTAACAAGACAAAAGTAGATGTCTGCTTTCATGGAGCATTGCCTACCAGATGTTTTCTTTGGTATGTATGTGGATAGCTGAGGAATTGTAGTTAGAAATTTTCCTGTGTCCTGGCTTGCTGGAGGTTGGGACAAATCTCTTCTACTTTCATTCCCCCAAGTAAGCACACCAAGGCTTATGTTAATTAGATATGCTTGTCTATTATCTCAGGCTTATTGCTGACTAGCTCTTACACTTGAATTAACCCATAATTCTTATCTATGTTTAGCCACATGGCTTGGTACCTTTTCTCAGTTCTGCCTTATCATCTTGCTTCCTCTGTGTCTGGCTGGTGACTCCTGACTCAGTCCTCCTCTTCCAAGAATTCTCCTTGTATCTCACCCTGCCTATACTTCCTGCCTGGCTACTGGCCAATCCGCATTTTATTTATCAATCAAATCAGAGCAGCACATATTCCCAGCATATAGAATGACATCCCACAGCACCTCCCCTTTTCTGTCTAATCAAAAAGGAAGGGTTTAACTTTAACATAGTAAAATTACATATAATAGAACAGTTATCAAAAAAGAACTACATTTACATTATCTAGTCTATTTGTATTTAGAATAATTAAAGAAAATATCCTATCTATCTAATATTTGTGAGTCTAAAGTTTCATATCTAATTTATCTTTTATAATAACCAATTAAATTATAACTATCTAGTCTTCAACTACATCAAATTACCAAGAAGGGTATCATATTATCTAAGTAAATGGGAAATGCATTGTAAACAACTTTCAAAATTGGAAATGACAAAGACAGCTGCCTGCCTGGACAGTCATCCAAATTCCTCTGCAACATTGTGGCATCCATCTTCAGCCTATAGGCCTAGAGTCTCTCAGTCACTTCTCTCTGTTTCCTGTACAATGTCTGGCAGTTTCTTCTATGAAGCTGGAACCTGAAGGACCATATTGCCTTGCAAAGTTCAGTGGTCACCTTCCAATGGGTCCTGCATGTCCAGTCGATACAACATTTTGTTGAGCAGTCCAGGTAAGAGCAGTCTAGGCAAAAAAAAAAAAAAATGGCTATTTTTGCCAAGAAGACTATAAACTCCATATGGAGTGTCTTTGATGCCATTTTTCTCTCTGAAGTAAATTGGTGCTGCAAGGAGCAGATGTATCTCATTGTCCAGGAATGTCTAAGTTTTTAAAACATTTTAAATGCCATATTCTGTAGGTTTTTCAAATGTTTAAAAATTACCTGCCTAATTGAATTATATCTATGTATACCTAGAAAACTTAAAATGATTATAATATTTACTATTATAGAAGACTAATTATTAATCTGTATTTTTAATTATCCACTACAATTTAAATGAGTTACATAAACATAATACCTTAAAAGAGTTTAGAATTGTATAAAGTATAACAAAATGAACTTTAAATTTGTATTAATAAACTAAAATCTATAGCAATGTAAAATATTATGGCCTTTCACTTTGAAAAGGTTTGATCACTCCTGGATTTTCACTTATGTTTTGATGGTGAGATGATTCTTTTAATCTTTTTCCTCTTTAAGTGTCTCTTACAGCATATCTGGCAACAATGACCAGCCATTATGGCAACTCTACAGGTATTAATGGCTCTTAGACATCCAACTCATAGCCCTCCACAAAAGCTTATTCATGTTTGGTGCTCTGAACTTCAAAAGGCTACTGCCTGATCCTCCCCATACAGGGTGACTCCCCAGTGATGGATCCTCCATGATGGCTGATAGTCAATGATAGGTAAGAGCTTGTTTGGCAAGCCCACCTAAGACATGGACAGTTTAGTTGCTGCAAGCCCCCCCACCCCCCGCCCTAGAGGCAGGGTCAACAAGGCCAGAGCAAAGATCTCTGACTTCTACTGAGCACCAACATAATAAAATAAAAAAGTAGATACATAGTAGGATAGGCCTATATGGTTGAGGATATTGGCTCAAACCAGTTGCCAAGAAATGCACATAATGTACTTCCATATTAGCCAACCTGAATTCACCCAAAGGCCTAGCAACAGGCTATTAGAGTTCTTGGTCACTATCAGAGTACCTGATTGTGCCCAGCCAATGAGGGATGACCATGCAATGCCACCAGATTGAAACACAGCTTGGGTGCTAAGATGAGGGTATATAAGGCCTTCCCCATTATTGAATAAATGAATTTGGTGTTTGCCTTTAACTGAATCCCAGTGTCTGTGTCAGTGATGCCACGCATTCTTACCCCCTCCCCTGAGGTAGTCATTACAATCCAGCAACAGTTGACATATCCTCTACCTATGCTGAAGAGGTATTTCATTATGTCCCACCCAGAAATATCCCATGACAGGAAGAAAAGGTCATATATCTATAAGAAGGTAGCTAAAAGAAACTGTGTGATAATGGAATTATCTTATATACCGGTTGTATTAATAGTCATAATTTGTCTGTGATATATTGAGGTTTTAGAAGACATTGATTCTGAGTTAAAGCAACTAATCATGTAATAAGTATATGGTACCATTGCTATTCTATAGTACTACAATTTTACCACATTAAATATTCAGGCAAAAAACATTGAAAATGAGTTATAAGCAATCCATTTTTAAAAATTAGATTTTCAAAACAAGTCAGATATTTTGTTCTCTCATAGAATATTTTACTTCTACCTTCATTTTCAAGAGAATAATAGAAAACCCCAAGAAATAAACATCATAAGAAAATGGATGTGCTATGCAAATCTCTACAACTTTTCCATCTTTATTGCAGTGAAACATATCTCTCAAAATTCAAAATGATATGTTTTAAAGTTATTCTCAAATAACTGGCACTTGTAGCTGTTTGTAGCATTGATTCTCAGTCTGCCATGTGTGCTGAACAAGTTGAACACTGGCTCTAGGGTTTGGCATGTATGTTTGTTCACTCTGTTCAATGATTTTGAATGACCTCCAAACAAACTCATAAACATAATATTCAGAACAAATTCCATTTTTTTCCACTTAGCTTTCTCCCGCCATAAAAATCATTTGCATGAGTTTGTGCTGATATACTTCTTACTTTTCCATTTTTATTCATTTGTGTTAAATTAAATTTCTTATTTATACCGATGCATAGAAACCATTGCAACTATATGAATTTATATATTATGAGATATTTCAGTATTTAATTATACTTATGCCAGTTTAAACATATCTGTTGACTCAAACATGTATCATTTTAATTGTGAAATCATTGATAATTCTTTCATCTAGCATTATATGCATTATTGTTTTTCAACATAAATATTCCATAGAAAACTAAACTGGCTTCTTACTTTAAGCACAAAAATAAAATTCATGTATAGGGAAATGACTCAGTAGGAAAAGTGCTACCTGTGCATGCTCAAATTCTCAGCACATGAAGCCACTGAGACAGCTTCATGTGACTACAACACCAACACTAGACAGTAGAGACAATCCTGAAGACTCACTTGCCAGGAAAAAAAGCCTAATAGGTTTTCTCCAGGTTTAGAGACAAATGCTTTCTTGAAAAATGAGGAGGAAAGTAATGGAGACTCTCAGCATTGTTTTCTGACTTCCATATGCAAAATCATGGGAGAACACAATAGCAAACACACATACACACATAGATAAATGAAATGTTTTTAAAAATTAGAAGTAAAAAATGTAATTCCTCTAGATAAATTCTTTTTTAATAAATCTTCTATTGAATATTTTTAATGATCAGGTACTATATAGGTCTCTAAACCCTGCAGCCTCCAACTCCATAGCAGTAACTTTTTATCTCTGTATTATAGGTAGTTATTACCTACATGTAAATTACCTGTTATCTCTTGTACATATGTTCAGTATGCATTGGCCATTCTTTGAAATTTTATACTCATTTTTAAAAGAATTTCTGCAGGCCTTTAATTTGTATGAAATAAACATGCATAAGTAAAATTATGATTACACATGCAGTTAAGCTTTTTGCAGTAGATGGAATATGAAAATGCATACTACTGTAAATTTTTGAAAGTTTACATATTTGGTAAATATTTAAATCTAATCTTATGTTACATGACTAAATAGCTTCTTATTCTGTATAATGCTATTATAATAATCTATTTATACATTCCTTGTACTCACATAGAAAATGTGTATGCTACTGGATGAAGGCTCTATGATGACAGGGTATTCACTAACCTGATTACCAGAATAGGCCAGTTCAGGCTCCCTTATGGTGATATTTTATTTGTACTTAAATGTGATTTTATTTGTATGTTACTAAATAAAGTTGCCTGGGGGTCAGAGCTAATAGCAAGCCATAGCAGAGCTGGGCATTCATGGTGTACATCTTTAATCCCAGCACTTGGTAGGCAGAGTTAGGTAGATCTCTGTGTGTTCAAGGATACAGCCAGCATTGGAGACACATGCCTTTAATCTCAATACCAACAATAGAAGACCTGGAGATCTATACAGACAGGCAGTGACGAGGCAGTCATGTGGTTGGGTTTACAACCAATGAGAAGGCAGAACAGAAAGTCTATATAAAGACAAACACACAGGAAGTAGGTCTCTCTTGGCTGAAGAGGACCGCTGAAACAGGAAGGGTAAGGCTCTTAGCTCTGACCTCTTGGGCTTTTATTTTTATATTGGCTCTGTTTTTCTTATTTAATTAGATGGTTACTTCTACACCTGGCACCCAACGTTCTTGGTATGAATTCATGAAAAAGGTGCTTGCCTGCAGTCTTGTGGGCCCCAGCTCAGGCCCGAGCTACACTCGGCTGGTTGTGGTGGTGCACGCTGGTTCGATTTACTGAAGGAGGCAGAGGCAGGAGGATCCCAAGTTTGAGGCCAGCCTAGAAGGCTTGCTAAGGAAAAGTTTCTGCCCCGGACTAAACCACAAACGGTGGTGGGACCATGGAGGCGGAGGCAGCTACTCCAAGTTGCTGGCTCATTCTCATCATGTTGGTGATTGTGGTGATGCTGCTAGCTAAAACAAAATGTTTACCCAGCACTTGTTCAGAGAATTGCCTGGACCATTGTGTTACAAGAAAGCATCGACAAAGGTCAGGTTGGAAAAGTTTGGCAAGAAAATGGTGGGGAGAAAATGCTGTGAAGATTTTCTGTTCTAAGGAAGAATGTTCATGGTTCCAAGAGACAGAAATTTATCAGACTGTGATTATTCCAAACCACAGAGGAGGCACAAAAATAAAAAAATCTGCAGAGAACTATGACCACGCTTAACAGTGACTTTAAAATCTTCAAAAAGATTTTGACAAGACTCCACAAAGATGATTCCACATGTACTATGTATGGTAAAGCCATTAAGCTGATTAACACCAAGGAAAGATCGACTTTGGACTACAAACTGTTTATGACAATTTCGAGATGACTAGCTGAGATGATCCAGCCTGACAGACTAATCGAGCAAGGACTTGTGACAAGCCCTGACCTTTCCTACTATCAGTGATGGGACAAATGATACAGGACTTGACAAGTAACTCAAAAATTTACTTTTCAAGATTCCCTAAAGACATCTTCACCCCTAGAGAGCAAAAAGAAAAAGAGAAAATAGATATGAGATAGATCATCAAATCTACTCTGAGAAAAAAAGGTAAAGAAATAAAAGGATAAATAGGTAGATCACTGAATATATACTGAAAAGAAAAAGGGGAAGATATAAAAATGACAAAAGGTAGACTACTGAATCTATTATGAAAAGAAAAAAGAGAATATGGATATGATAAAATAAAAAGGGAGATTATGGAATCTACTTTTAAAAAGGAACTGCTTGTTTTAAATAAGATAAATAATGAAAAATTTTTGGTCTGATTTTGTTACTGGACTGGACATTGTGTGTGTGTGTGTGTGTGTGTGTGTGTGTGTTATATTATGTGTGTGTGTGTATGAGTTTTTATCTGAATCTGTGATATGTTAATGAACTCGACATCGTTAACGTAATCTTGATTGTGTATATTGTATATACTTATTGGATATAATTTTTCTTGTATTAGTTATAAGCTTTTTTTAAATTTTAGACAAAAAGGGGGAAATGTGGTGGTATTGTGTTCCCAAAATATTGTGTACCCTAATAAATTTAACTTGGGTCAGAGAACAGACAGCCACTAGATAAAAAGGCTAGAAAATGGTGGCACTCACACCTTTAATCCTAGCATTCCAGAGGTAGAAATCCCTCTGGATCTCTGTGAGTTCAAGGCCACATTGGAAACAGCCAGGCATGGTGACACATGCCTTTATTCCCAGGGAGTGAGCCTTTAATCCCAGGGAGTAATGATAGAAGGAAGAAAGATATATAAGGTGTGAGTAACAGGAACTAGAAACATTTGGCTGTCTAAGCTTTTAGCTGGTTAAGCTTCAGACTTTTGAGCAGCAATTCAGCTGAGACCTATTCTGGATGAGGACTCAGAGTCCTCCAGTCTGAGGAGACAAGACCAGCTGAGGATCTGGCAAGGTGAGGTAGCTGTGGCTTGTTCTGTTTCTCTGACCATCCAGCATTTCACCCTAATAACTGGCCCTGGGTTTGATTTTATTAATAAGAACTTTTAAGTTTCCTGCTACACTCCCTCTCAATTATTGCTATAGTCTAAGGTGGGATTACCCTGTGGATTCCTGGGCACTTCCCTAGCACCCGGTTTTCTCCCCATTCCCATGATATCTTCATTTATCACAGTATCCCAGTAACTGATGGAAGCAGATGCAGAGATCCACAGAAGGGTTCCAGGAGTCCAATTGATGAGAGAGAAGAAGGATTCTATGAGCAAGGGACATCAAGATCATGACGGGAAAACATACAGATATGGCCAGCCAAACTAGTGGAAACTCATAAACTATGGACCAATAGCTGTGGAAACTTCCTGGAACTGAACTAGGCTCTCTGGACAGGTGAGACAGTTGTTTAGCTTGAACTGGTTAGGGGACCCCCAGGCAGTGGGATCAGGATCCATCCCTGGTGGATGAGAGGACTTTTTGATTCCAGTGCCTATGGTGGGACACCTTGCCCAGTCTTGGTGCAGGTGGGAGGGGCTTGGACCTGCCTCAAATGAATGTACCAGGCTCTGCTGACTCCCCATGGGAGACCTTGCCTTAGAAGAGGTGGACATGGGTGTGGGTTGGGAGTGAAAGCTGGAGGGCGGGAGGAGGCAGAGGGGGATCTTTGCTTGGGATGTAAAATGAGTAGAAATTTCTTAATAAAAAAGAAATTGTGTATGTTAGTTATTCTTAAACTGTTTCAACCTCATCAAACTTCAAATAATCTTTATCTGATACTTAATATAACATGCTTTATAATTTTCTAAGCTATATGGTACCTGAAGAACAAAAATTTCTATCTTATAATTATGCTTTTCTTTTCTGTCAGCTTTCATTTCATGGAAAACATACTTTCTAAATATAACTCAATTACATATTGAATAAAAATTATGTAAAGCATAAAAAAATAAAAAAAACACAAAAATCACACACAATCCTATATATAAGGGAAAAGTATTTAAATTTCTAATTATTGTCTCCCTATACTTAAAAAAACATAGTTATTGCAATGTGCCACATAGAACAATCATTTAAGAAAAACAAAGAATCAATGAAACAAAGAGTTGGTTCTTTGAGAAAATCAACAAAAAGACAAGCCCTTATCCAAACTAACCAGAAGGCAGAGAGAGAGCATCCAAATTAGTAAAAGCAGAAATGAAAAGGGAGACATAACAACTGACAATGAAGAAATCTAGAGAATCATCAGGTCATACTTCAAAAATCTGTACTCCACAAAATTGGAAAATCTGAATAGGTACCACATACTTAAGTTAAATCAAGACCAGATAAACTAATTAAATAGACCAATAACCGCTAAGGAAATAGAAACAGTCATTAAAAGTCTCCCCCCCCCAAAAAAAAAAAACAGGTCCAGATGGTTTCTACACATAATTCTACCAGATCTACAAAGAAGGGATAATACCAATACTCTTTAAATTGTTCCACACAATAGAAACAGAAGGAACTTTATCAAATTCCTTCTATGAGGCTACAATTACCCTGATACTCAAACCATACAAAGATGTAACAAAGAAAAGGAATTACAGACCAATCTCCCTCATGAACATTGATGCAAAAATACTCAACAAAATATTGGGAAATAGACTCCAAGAATACATCAAAACAATTATCCACCATTGTCAAGTAGGCTTCATCCCAGAGATGCAAGTTTGGTTCAACATACAAATGTCTGTCAATGTAATACACCATATAAACAAACTGAAAGAAAAAAACTAAATGAACATTTCATTAGATGCTGAAAAAGCCTTTGACAAAATCCAACACCATTTCATGATAAAGGTCTTGGAGAGATCAGAAATACAGGGAACATACCTGAACATAATAAAGGTAATTTACAGCAAGCCAACAGGCAACATCAAAATAAATGGAGAGAAACTCAAAGCAATTCCACTAAAATCAGCAACAAGACAAGGGTGTCTGCTCTCCCCATATTTATTCAATATAGTACTTGAAGTTCTAGCTACAGCAATAAGACAACAAAAGGAGATTAAGGGGATACAAATCGAAAAGGAAGAAATCAAACTTTCACTATTTGCAGATGTCATGATAGTATACATAAGTGATCCCAAAAATTCGACCAAGGAACTCTTACAGCTGTTAAACAACTTCAGTAACATGGAAAGGTACAAGATTAACTCAAAAAATCAGTAGCCCTCCTCTATACAAATGACAAATGGGCTGAGAAAGAAATCAGAGAAACATCACCCATTACAATAGCCACAAATAATATAAAATACCTTGCGGTAACTCTAAGTAAGCAAGTGAAGGACCTGTATGACAAGAACTTTAAGTCTCTGAAGAAAGAAATTGAAGAAGATATCAGAAAATGGAAAGATCTCCCATGCTCATGTATAGGTAGGATTAACATAGTAAAAATAGTAATCTTACCAAAAGCAAACTAAAATTTCAATGCAATCCCCATCAAAATCCTAACACAATTCTTCACAGACCCACAGACCATGAAAGAACAATACTCAACCTCATTTGGAAAAACAAAAAACCCAGAAGAGCCAAAAGAATCCTGTACAACAAAACAACCTCTAGAGGCATCACCATCCCTGATTTCAAGCTCTGCTATAGAGCTAAAGTAATAAAAAGAGCTTGGTACTGGCATAAAAACTGACATGTGGACTAATGGAATTGAACTGAAGACCTGAAATTAATCTGCACATGTATGAACACATAATTTTTGACAAAGAAGGCAAAATTGTACAATGGAAAAAAGAAAGTATCTTCAACAAATGGTGCTGGCATAACTCGATATCAACATGTAGAATATTGCAAATAGATCCATATCAGTCACTGTGCACAAAACTTAAGTCCAAGTGGATCAAAGACCTCAACATAAATCCAGTTACTCTGAACCTGATAGAAGTGAAAGTAGGAAGCAGTCTTGAATGCATTGGCACTGAAGATCACTTCTTAAATATAACACCAGTAGCACAGACACTGAGAGAAACAATTAATAAATGGGACCTCTTGAAACTGAGAAGCCTTTGTAGGGCAAAGGACACAGTCAATGAGACAAAGCGACAGCCTACAGAATGGGAAAAGATCTTCACCAACCCCACATCTGACAGAGGGCTGATATCCAGAATATATAAAGAACTCAAGAAACTAGACATCAAAACACCTAACAGTCTAATTAAAAAATGGGCTTATGGAGCTAAACAGATAATTCTCAACAGAAAAAGCTCCAATGGCTCAAAGACATTTAAGGAATTGCTCAACATCTTTAGTCATCAGGGAAATGCAAATCAAAACGACTTGTCAGAATGGCTAAGATCAAAAACACTGAAGACAGCTTATGTTGGAGAGGATGCAGAGCAAGGGAAACACTCCTACACTGTTGGTGGAAATTCAAACTTGTACAGCTACTTTGGAAATCAGTGTGGCACTTTCTCTAAAATTGGGGATTAATCAGAATGGATAAACAAAATGTGGCACATATACACAATGGAATATTACTCAGCAGAGAAAAACAATGACATCATGAGGTTTTCAGGCAAATGGATGGAACTAGAAAATATCATCCTGAGTGAGGAAACCCAGACTCAGATAGGCAAACATGGTATGTACTCATTCATAAGTGGATACTAGATGTAAAGCAAATGACAATCACACTGCAACTCACAGCTCCATGGAGGCTAGCTAGTATAGGAGGACCCTAGGGAAGACACAGGGATTGCACAGTGATGGAGAAATGGATGAGATCTACATCAGTAAACTGTGTATGTGTGTGTGTGGGGGGTAATGGATGGCAAGGATCAAGAGAAAGAGAGCTTAGGGGAGCGGGAAGTCACAGCTGAATCAGGAACATAGTGGGAGAACAAGGAAAGAGATACCATGATAAATGAAGATGCCAGGGGAATAGGAAGAAGCAGAGTGCTAGAGAGGTCCCCAGCAATCCACAAAGATAACTCCACTATAGACTACTGGCAATGGCTGAGAGGGTGCCTGAGCTGACCTGCTCTGGTTATTGGATGGCTGAACACCCTAACTGTCATGATAGAACTCTAATCCAGTGACTGATGGAAGCAGATGCAGAGATCCACAGCCAAGCCCCAGGAGTCCAATCAACAAAGAGAGAGGAGGGATTATATGAGCAAGAGATATCAAGACTATGATTGGAAAAACTACAGAGAAGACTAGCCAAACTAGTGGAAACATATGAACTGTGAACCAATAGCTGAGGAGCCCCCATGGTACTGGACTAGGCCTTCTGGATAAGTGAGACAGTCGATTAGCTTGTACTGTTTAGTGGGCCCCCAGGCAGTGACACCAGAACCTGTCCTTAGTGCATAAGCCGGCTTTTTGGAACCTAGTGCCTATGGTGAGACACTTTGCTCAACCTTGGTGCAGGGAGGAGGGCCTTGAACCTGCCTCAACTGAATCTACCAGGCTCTGCTTACTCCCCAGTGGAGACCTTGCCTTGGAGGAGGTGTGAATGGGGGATGGGTTGCAGGGGCGGGGGGCAAGGCTGGGGGTGTAAGGATTGAGGACAGGGTAATCAGTGGTTGATATGTAAAACAAATAGAAAATCTCTTAAGAAAAGAATAAAAAAAAGGAATATACAAAATTTTTAAAAATGACAATATTTTCAATGTTAAAGGAATTGTTTTTCTTTTTTTTCTTTTTTTTTTTTTAATACTTTTCTATGGTTTATTTATTATATATACAGTGTTCTTCCTGCACGTATGCCTGCTTGCCAGAAGAGGGCACCAGATCTCATTATAGATGGGTGTGAGCCACCATGTGGGTGCTGGGAATTGAACTCAGGACCTCTGGAAGAGCAGCTAGTGCTCTTAACCTCTGAGCCATCTCTCCAGCCCCAGGAATTGTTTTTCTTTATTTTGTTATCTTATGTTATACTAATTTATATTTTGTTTTATTATTCCAGATCACATAAAGCCTTCTTCATGATCATAGTCTCCCTATACACTAATATCCCCACCTCATTCATACCTCTTTTTCCTCACAGTAAACACTTTTTCCCTTGGACCTAGTCATTTTTATTTCTACTTTTATAGCATCTTTAAATATTTGACTTTTTGTATCCCTATATAATTTAAACAGACAAATGAGAGCAAAGATATGACATTTGTCTTATTGAGACTGACTTAATTAACACAATATGTATATTGAGTTATTTGTATTCTGCATGCATTTTAATTAAATAGAATAGTGTTTTCCCCATTCATTCTGTAGCTATAAAATTTCAAATACATCATATAAACATGGTGATCTTTACCTCATCTGAAAAATTAGGATATCATCAACTTATTCACACTATTGTGATGAGTATAAGAAACCATCCATGTAGCATTCTTTTCATATTAACTATGTTTTAGTAAGAATTCATTATACATTATTTATTCATTTTAATAATATTATAATAACAATATTTTGTTGTTTTAATGTCCTGGAGTTTAATTTTTCTTCACAGTTATTATAGTAAGCATTCTTTCCAGATATTAGAAACTTTGTATGAACATTATTTGGGGAATTTGTATAATTATATTGAATTCACCTTAAATTTATCATAAACAATACTTTAATGAACACCTTTGGAAAGAAAATGTATTTTAAACTATATTTTTGTTATTTTGAAAATATTCCAAAACCCAATGCATCAAATAGAAATACAAAGAGCTTTAAATTAATGATGATTTATGGAAGCTATGTGATTTATGTAGTGGAAAAGTAATTACATATTACAATGCCTGAAGTTAGCAAGCCCCTTAGAACCTAACTAATTTATAAATTGTAGATTATGTGGAGGAAAGAGTTTGCTGCTTGTTTTTGTGTTTGCATATACATGCTTTTCATTCTAGTTATAGATAGGAATATTGCATAAGTAGTTCTATGTATTTGTCTATTTATATTTCTGTTTATATCTCCTTATAATCACACAGGAATTTCTATAGCATTAATGGAATGTCACTCCACAAACAGTTACTGTTGGTAGTATCTATGTACCATATCAGAGCAAACATTTGAATTTTTTAACATTCATCTATACAAAGCTGTTCCATGGTGTTATTAAATGCTATTTTGCAACTAAGCCACATCTTGCTGCATTTATGGAAGGATACACTAAAAAGAGGAAGAAATTGCTGAAGCTGCTAATGAACTGACTTGCTACAGCAAGTTCATTATAAAGTTGTCGATGGCAAGCTGTAACACTTAGTAGATAATAAAAGCACAATTTGTAAATGTGATTACAAAAATCACTTATAGTTTAAGGGCATTTATAATTTGTATTAACTAAACATCTTTTAATGAACTAAAGATACATGTGTAATCTTAGGTAACTTCTAAGACTACTTTATGTATTTATTGTATTTGAAACATGGAAATATATTTGGCAAATAGACTATATCCTGTTAAGAATGAAAATGAAAATAATAAAAAATCCCTCAAATTTAAATCAATTATTTGATATTTGGTTATAAATATATAAGTAGTAAAATAAAAATTATTTTAAATGGAAAAGGTGAATAGTTTTCTTAATTTATAGAAATTTAAAACATAATATTGTGAGTTTTAAGAATAAAAAAGTGTACACCACACACAAAGTATCTCAAATCAAGACTATTGCTTGATAAAATTGAATTTTTTAGTAAAATTACAAAAAAACCCTATAAACCTCTTTCATACTATGTGAAAATTGGCTGTCACCTGAAGACAAACTTGGAAGATATTTAAAAATACACCTATAAAGAAATTCTGTATCTTCAAATTTTAAAATAGTAAACATACCTTAAGAGGCAAAGTCTGTTGTTTAAAAAAGCAATTTGGTCATTTAAATAGTACTTGCCTCCACTCCTTATATATTATATAGAAGTGAGGCTGGCTGGAATATTAAACCGGAAGCAATCTATGGTTGTTTGGGAAGAAGTAAAATGTACATGACTCACTGACATATAGCTCAGTGTCATAAGCAAAAGAAAACTGAACTAACTCTCCATATAAAGCACTGTAAACTGCTAGTTTAGGAAACTTGATTTATTCCAATATACATAGTTAATAAAGAAATGATAAAAATTATAAGACTGACACAAAGAAAGAAACAAAGAGAAGACATACAGAGAAATAATATGAACTAACAGATGGCAAAACTATATTATTTTCAATTCAATTAACACAGCTAAACAATCATATTCTTAAAACAGAAACTCCAAAGAGATAGGCAATGCAGCAAAAGATGAAAAGATAGCGAACATAAGCCAAAGATACTAAACAAATAAAAATAAGTAAAAGCAAACAGAGCCGCCATGTATTTGAAATAGCATAAAGGAGAGTAAACCATCATGAGGAAAGTAAAGGATATGGAAAAGAAGTTTTGGAAGTGTTTGTGCCAAAAACACAAAAATTTTAGAAAATAATTCACATAATCCTAAAATATAAAAAATGTATTATTTTATGAATAATTGGTATTGGATAAAATGAAATAAATATAAAGTCAATATTTAAACTGGAATTTGTGTGCTATTTCCAGAAATAACAAAATAAAATCAGATGAAGCAATTGATACAAAACATTCAACCCCAAAACATCTTTAAATTAAAATGTAGCACTTTAAAAGATAAAGGCAGAACATTTGGACATGAGTATTATTCTCTCATTGATGTGTAAAATATCTGATGCTAAAACAATTTAAGATAAAAAGTATTTTCCTACAGTTTGAGGGAATCATTCTTCTTGCAGAGCAGAAATGGCAGTGGGTTGCTGAAGGAACAGGTCACATTGTATCCACAAGGAGGAAACTGCAAGCAAAGAATGCTACACCTCAGTTTCAATTCTCATTTATATGCAGTCTGAGACACAAGCTGTAGAATGGTGTTGCCCATATTTAGAGTAGGACTTCCCAACTTAACTCAATCTAGATAATCATCAACAGACAGGCCAAGAGGCTAACATGTTTAAAAGCTTCCAAGACCTACCCTAGCTGTTTCTAGAGCCTTTCAATCTGACAATATTACCAATCACAATCATTCAAAGAACTCATCAGAAGTAAAGATGTCAGAGATATAAGAACTTTCATATAATCTTTCACAATAAGGCAACCAAACAATATCAACAAAGTCTTCAAGTGTGTTTAAAAACTATTCTTTAGCAAAATATGGTTAAATAAAATATGGTGAAAATGGTAGCACACTATGATTTTTAATTAAGATAAACTCAGTGTATATATTTTCAATGTCTTCATGAAGTAGTGATTTCAGTGAAATAGAAGATCAAAGAAAGTATATGCTAATCAAAGAAATGGTAAATGTCAAACTGAGTAAATTTTAGGTCTCATAGTTAGCAGGCAGAATTACAATTCCAAGAGGAGGTTCCATATTACCAATTATAGTGATATACCAATAGTATGATTACATAAATTAAGGGTGCCATGTCAGACATAATAGGGGGCAAAAATAAAGATATTTTAAATAAGTTTGTTGTCCTGAGCATCAAAACTGTTCAAGCCAATAAAAAATACAATGCACATATAATATGATAAAAGCAAATATAGTAGAACCAAACCAATATTTAAAAGCATGTGTTGGGAAAGGACTAAATTAGCAAAAGTAAAGGTATAATTTTCGATTGTTACTGTAGAGGTTTCATAAATCATACTAAAAATGAATAAGTATTAAAGTTATGGTCATAAAAGTGATAACATAAAAATTAAAAGACAAGGCTTTGTATTATTTTTTCTTATTTGTATGCAAGAAGACACAAAAGATACATCAAGCCCAAAATAATATAAAGGAGAACCAAAGCAAGGAAACAAATGTACTGTGTATTATGTCAGAATTAAGAAAAACTTTAACAAATTTAATGATGAAAATATATCTCATAAGAGAAAAAGATGCATTTTAGTTTAACATAAGCAAATTAAACTGCATATGAAAACATTAAAAGATTCAAAAAATTGAAAACAAAAATTCTAAATATATTCCTATTCTACTCAGAATCAAGACAAAGATGTACTTTTTCTTATTTTTTCACATCAGAGACATATTAAATAAAAGGTAAGTTTTTTAATTGAAAAAGAAGAGGAAATTATCATTTCTTCTATATTGTATGACAATATACAAATGAAACTCAGCAGAGTTGAGAGAAATATTTCCAAAATATTATAGCTGAACTTTGCCATGATGGCAGTAGTAACACAAGGCATTTGATGGTTGGTGTAGGAGGCTTTTGTTTTCATGATAAGGTGCTTTGTATTATATTTAGTATCTAGTAATATGAAAAGCTCCATACCAATTGTGAAAATCAAAAATACCTTTGAAGATCTCTAATTCTTACTCATGAACAAATTGGGAATTATATTCAATGAATTAGACAATCAATAATATTGCACTTTAGGGAATATTATAAAAGTATTAATATTAACACATATGAGTTAACAGCCTATTTATAATAGTGTCCAAATGATATGCTACTTAACATTACATTAGAAACAAATATGTAAGTGCTATAGGGACACATTTTAAAAATACTAATGATAATAGCTTATTCAAGAAAAGTAAAATTGCTTCCTTCATAAAAACAATATAGCTAGTATAGAACTATCATTTTAGGACTGTCAAAACCAAAGAAAAGTTTACAAAAACAAAAGAAACAAGTACTCCAGAAAAAAAAAGCTGACATTTTTGGGAGGTGGGGTGGTGATGGTTCTTTTATATAGTTTCATAGCCACCTCATAAATAATGACAAATATTTTTTATACAGAAAATAGTACTAGAAAAGTGGTACTGGGTATCATTAAATTAATAGTTGAAGTTTGTTTCTTTTCACTTACTTGGTTCTTCCTTGATCATCAGCTCAAAGGCTTATGTTCATATTTTCTAAATCTGCAACTGTCAGGTAAAGTGCAGCTATCTTGGAAGGTTTGGCAAAAATTATACACACACACACACACACACACACACACACACACACACAAATTTATAAGTCTCTGAAAGTGAAATACAACAGTTAAAAATAAACATTCACCAAAATGCTGGGAAAAAATATCCAGGGAATGAGATGCTTGAGGGAATAATGCCATTGGAAATCTCCAATATTCTTGGGATCATAAAAACATGACATAGGTGTATAAATTGAAATAAATTTAAAATAAAGAGGGAAGAGAAAAAAGACAAAACAAAACCAATGCTTCTCACTGATTTCTGGTCTCTGCATTAAACAGGAATTCAAGACTAAGGAAAAATATAAACTTCCAAGCTAATTGCTGAAGAAACATTCCAAGATGAACAAAGAAGAACTTCAACCATGATACCTTAAGTATATTACTGCCTAAATAGGACATGAAGAAGTACAACATCAATATTCATGCTAACATGGAAGGAGGAAATCTCATGGGGCCCCACCCACCTGTAGACAACTACAGGTAACCAAGGAATGCTAAACTTGAGGTTAGTCTACCCAGGACAAGGTCATTAATTGGTTATTCAATAAGATGTAGTAAGCTAGAAATCATGTTCATATAAGCCACAATAAACAGGCTCGGTAGATTTTATGTATATATTTATGCATTTATATACATATAACAGTAATAAAATAAACTAGGCCATGTATTTGGGAGGGAACAGGGGAGGTGTTGAAGGGAAGAAAGAGAAGAGAGAAAGTTGAAATTAAATTTTATTTTAAAGTATTAAATAATTAAAAGTTGCAATGGCTTTGAGACGGTTTGGTCTTTTAAGTATGTCAGATAACTCGGTGGAGTCACAGGATGACAAGTGGTGAAAAGAAAGGACATCAATGAATACAGATTAAACATGAAAATTAAATTAACAACTGTCTCTACACAATCAGCAAAAACAAAGCCAGGCCAAACCAGAAGGAAAATGAGATATCCAGAGTTACTATAATAGTCTAAATATCTAATTACAAAACAAATTCTGACTCTTGAAACATAAATACAATATGGTCTATCTAAAGAATGGTAATATATTTGGAAATATGTTACACAATGACATGAATAAACTTAATATTCCTGAATTATATGTTTTAAAATGAGAAGGCAAATTATATTCTGTATACATCTAAATACAGCACACTTTAAAATTTTTTTAAATGGAAAATATTTCTGTAAGATAAGGAACAAAAGAAAAGACGCCTCCTCTTTTCATTTCTAGTCAACATCCTACAAAATTTCATTGTAGATTTTATAGTAGTCATGAACCAAACACAAAAAATAATTAATACAAATATCTTATAACAATAAAAATGTGAATTAAGTTACTCTAAACATAGAAAACTATTAGCTACAAATTTAAAACTGCATAAGTTTATAGATATGCTAAAGAATATACACATAATGGAATGGCTTCCTTAGCTTACATTTTGAAGCATCTCATATTAAAATGTCAATATTGATGAACATGTTCTATATGTTCAGTACAGTCATCAGGATTTTGAATACTTTTTTGAAGTAGTGGATAGTATAATCCTAAATTTGGTCGATATTCAAAGTAACCTCAAAGTACATTAAAAACTAACGCAGTGAAATGGTACAGACTTTCTAACATCAGAATATGGTGCTCAGATACAGTAGAAAAATAACAGAAAAAAATGAAAAAGTAATAGACTTGAAACTCCACTAATATACCAACATAACTTCAATTGATTTTTAGCATGAGTGCTACAACCATTTAGTATATAAAGGATAGTACTGGCAGACTATTAGTACTATGGATAAAGTGTCCAGAGGAAAATAATGGAGTTTGACTTTTACTTTCTAACAAAGATAAATATTACATGATATTAATTAAAGAAATATTGCTAGAATGCCAGCAGTAAACTAGAAGAAAACTTAATAAGTCTTTATCTTCACAATATATTTTTAAAAATACTACAAAGAAAACACAATTGAAAAGTAATTAAAAAAACTCAAGACAAATACAAAATGCAATAATAAACATATATTCAAATTGAAACAAATGGACAATTAAAATAAATTGAATGGGTCTTTTAATTAAAAGTGAATTTTAAACTGATTTATGTTATGTGGCCTAATTATAAGCTTCATATGAAAAATTAATATATAACTTTCATTTTTATAAATGTTTTTATGTTTATAGAAACATTAAAGTGTGATGATACTATAATTTATGTTTAAACTAAGCAGAGAATCCTTGTAAAGCAATGTTAGGATAAGGAAAATGAAATTTGAAGCAAAATTTCATAAAAAATTTATTTTTAAATTATGTTTCATCCCTTCTAGAAGATAAGTAAAAATCCAAAACAAATAGAAAATAAGCAAAAATACGATCATAGTGTGTATTAACTACCATTAATAACAACAGAAGAATATATAATAAACAGGAATTCAATATATGTAAGTTAGTTAATAAATCTGTGATTATATATACATATATTTGTATATATACATACATATTTGTATATGCATCAACTGCTGTACACAGAAATTACATTTTTCTCAACAATACAGAATACTTAGAGAACTTCAACTTTATATAAAGCAATGTCAAAAATTTTGGATTATAAAATCATACAGATGTGGTCTGTTACCAAAGTAAAATTATGGAAGAAATAAAAAGAAAGCTTCTTCACTAAGGACTAGTTTCCATAATACCATAAAGTACTATGTGAGCTGCCAAACTGTAAAGACTGAGAGTCACAACGATTTCTCTCCTGGTGTGGTATCCCCAATCTTAGGGTAACCTGTATAACTAGACTGATTGTAGACTGTACCAGTCACTGTTTTTAGGTGTTTTTACCAAATGTTAGTATGTCAAAAAGTTTCCATTTATTTACAAATAGATCTATGCTTCTTCCAACGTTGGTCAGAGAAGCTTCTTTTTACAATGAGAGCATGCAATGCAGGTCTCAAGTCTGGTCCAAATAGTGATGTTAAATTATTGTCAGTGCCCAGTCCTAGATAGGTTATCTATATCAATCTCCTCCAGTCCAAGGTTTCGAGAATATTATGGATAAAAAGCAAGGGCCAGAGATTTAGGAGGAGTACTGAGAAATACTGGCAGGACATGGCTAATGTACACAAAATATGCACAAGATGAAGCCTTTAAAAATTCTAAGATGGCAGAGCCTCCCTTCATGGTTCCAGGGAGGGGTGTCTTCCCTGTGAGATTACCCATACTCCAGTGGTGACCACATGAACTGTGCTAATTAGACCCACTGGAATGTATTTTTTAAAGAAAAAAATACTAGAAAGACACAAAATAGGGAGGGAGATGCATGGGGGAACTATGGGTAGGTAAGAACAAGATATTTGAAATTATAAATATATGAAATTTTGAAAAACATATTAGAATATATTTTATAAACAAATAACCTCTATGATTCAGGTAACTTTCTTTGTAGATTATGTAGAGATTTCAATGTATATTTCAGAAAACTGTAATTATTTATTATCTGAAAAGCTGTTGCAGTACAATTTTTATCTAAATAAATAATATAGGTAATTCTAATAAATTAATGGAAGACAAAGTAAACATGAAGTGCCATGGATCCAAGAGGCAAAACTTCAATTGTGAAAATAATAGTATAGTTTTTGGACATTTGATGCAAAGCCATTAAAATGTTTTTTTGTTCATACAATATATTCTCCTACTTTCTCTCCTTTGCATCCACCAAACTTCATGTCTTCTTTCTGTCTCTCTCTCTCTCTCCCTCTCCCTCTCTCTCTCTCACACACACACACACACACACACACACACACACACACACACAATTACACACACAATGCAAAATAAAAAAATAAATCACAGGAAAAATGAATAATTATAATCATGAATATAAAATAACTTCATATCTATAATAATTTAAATTTCTAATTGCATTATTATAACATTTACATTGAATTCTATTGAATTAGAAGCATGATAATTAATTAAACAAGTATTAGAAGTATTTTTACTTAAGATTTCAGATTATTTAGAGTTCTTAAGGTAACGCTGTGTATCATTTATTTTAGGTATGAAGTTAACACTTAATGCTTTGTTTATGATATGTACTTTAAAATTATTTTCAAAAGTAGAGAAAAGAAACAGGAACTATTGACACAATGGTTTGTTTGTTTTCAACATAACCACATATTATTTTCCTTTTGTGTGCAATGGTCTTCCATTAGTATAGAGTAAAACAACTAATTATCAACTGTAGAAAAACTAATGGGATGTCATCTACATAATTATGTGACAAAATCTGTGATTTCAATTTTTCAGCATCTCTACTGTTTGCATACTCATTATTATGTGGTCACTTGACACCCTGTGAAGTCCCAAGAATAGGTGTTGAACTGAAATTTCTATGTAATAACATGAAACTGATAGAGGTTTCTGTCAACCATTAATAAGGGGAAAACATTGTTTGTGAAGTGGTAACTTACAAATATATAAATCCACTGAGTCATCATGTGTGTCACTGAAGAAAAAAAACCACTATTTCTGTAGGCAGAGCATGAAATGAATTCAAAGGTAACTAGTATAATTTTTGTCTTTTTTAAAAAGGTCTTACTCAGTAGCTCTAGTTAACTGAAACTCAATGCACACTTGATACAATTCAGCTTCCTTGGCCTCAGGAGTGCTGAGGCATGAACCACAATAAAGAAGTTTTGGTACCATCTTCATTGATGCTTAGGAGGTCCAGATACCTTAAAATAGATGACTACAGAAGCTGTGAGATAATGTCTTCAAGCTATTATGTACAGTGAATTTCTATGCAGGAATAGGTAACATCAAAGATGGGCATTTTGAGAAGGCAAAACATGACATGCTGATCTTTAAAAACTAAGATGCTTATTAATTCTTTGAGTATTTGCTAGAATATTGTGATTGTGTCTCCCCCAACAATTCCTCCCAGAACCAGAACTACTTCCATACACATCTAATTTGTTCTCTCTCTCTCTCTCTCTCTCTCTCTCTCTCTCTCTCTCTCTCTCTCTCTCTCTCTCACACACACACACACACACACACACACACACACACACACACACTCACTCTCACTTGTTCTCTCTTGCTCTCTTTCAGTCTCTTTTTAAATCTATTGAGTTCCTGTTTTGTTGACCAACTATTCTTGGTAGTGGAGGCTACTTTTAGTGTGGTCTATATACCTACCATAGGCCACATCGTTAAAAAGAACTGACACTGTGGTGTTCAAAGGGTCGCATAGACCATCTCCCAAACATCACATGTGACTGTCAAGGCTATTAGTCACCCTCCATACAGCCCTATTACTGAAGGCATCACTTATGTATAGCAATGAAAATAGAGATATCAAGCTAGTGCCCATATATGAGGCTTCACATCTAATGATTAGCATTTATAGTACAAAAGTCACTTTGCACAGTACCAAAGGAAAAATTTAATTGTTTTTTTTTAACTCTTTTGGGGGCCTGCCAACAAGCTCCCAAGTAAATCACACATGGAAGCTTATTATTACTTATAAATGCCTGGTCTTAGCTTGGATTGTTTTTTGCCAGCTTTTCTTAACTTTAAATTATCTCATCTACCTTTTGTCTCTGGGATTTTTTCTTTTCTTACTTCTGTAATCTTACTTTTACTCTTACTCCTTGACTGGTTGTGGGGCTGGATGAATGGCCCCTAGCGTAATCCTCTCCTTGTTCTCTTGGTCCTTTCTTGTTTTCCTCCCAGAGTTCTCTTTCTATTTATTTTTGCTGCCTGCCAGCCCTGCATTTTATTTCTCCTGCCTCACTATTTGCCATTCAGCTCTTTATTAGATCATCAAGTGTTTTAGACAGGCTAAGTAACACAGTTTTACAGATTTAAACAAATGCAGCATAAAAGAACATAGCACATCTTTGCATCATTAAGCAAATGTTCCCCAGCACAAACAAATGTAGCACATCTTAAAATAATATTCTACAACAAGCAGTCGTCAGTTTCACCTATTACAAAATGTGTGACCTACAACAGAGACCCACCTGAACGATATACTGGTGAATTGTTGGAACAAATGTTTTGAGAGTAAACAACCACTTTTTAAAAAGCATGTATAAGGAACACAGAAGATCATAAAAATCGATCTAGTAGACTAGATATGGGAAAACCTACTAGTATTATACCACTAAAGTAACATATCCATAAAATCACCATTAATGCTATATAGATCAGTGCATCAATCAACCATCATCAGAGAAGGCTCTTCTTACTGTAGATAGTAATTAACATAGTGACCTAGAACTGGACAATGTGCAGAAAATGAGACATTTTGTAGCATTCAGCTAAAAATGGAATGAATGTATCAAGTGTCTTCTGTCAAGGCTTAGGGATCTGTTTAGAATAGGAGGCAGAAAGATTGTATGAGCCAGAGAAGATGGATGAATCAGAAAACAGGATCATCCAGATACAACAGAATTGATACATGCACTTATGAACTCACAGAATGTGACAGTATGCAAAGACTTGCACATATTCAAGCCAGACAAAATCCCAACACCAAGAAGGGTAAGTAAACACAAAACTGCGTCCCTAAAAAAAATTTTTTGAAGTTGATATGTTCTGGGAAAAAATGTTTTTCTCCAATGAAGTGTTGCCAAGTATATCAACTATATTCTAGAGCAGACCCCAGGCCAGGAGTAGTTGTCTAATACATAATGGACTCTGTGGTGTGTGTGTGTGTGTGTGTGTGTGTGTGTGTGTGTGTGTGTGTGTGTGTGTGTGTTGTGTGATTTTCCTTTGATTTGGTTTGCTATTATTTCTTGTTGAGTTTCTGTTGGTTTATTTGTTAGTGTGTTCATTTATTTTTTTTCTTTTCATGAAAGAGTTAGAGTGAGAGAGAGAGAACATGAAGTTAGGCAGGATATAGGAAGAGATGGGGAGGTGGAAGTAGATTATAAAAATACAATATTTTTTAGGATATTAAATTAAAATTCACTGTGTCTTTGCCAACATCTACCAATACCTAAGGGTATAATTACTTGTTCACCCCTACTATGTGGATATTTTGTCTGGCTTGAGCTTTCAAAGATCCATTCACGCTGTAACAGTTGCTGTTTTCATTAGTACATCTGCATTGTTGTGTCCAGAAAAGAGTTTTCTTGTAGTCATATACCACCTTGGCTCTTACAGCTTTTATGGGCCCTCTTTCAGGAAGATCCAAGGGAACTTGAGAGAAGGGATATGTTCTAGACATCCCATTCATTTAAGTTTGACCACTATGAAATATATTATTCTTTCACACTGAACAGTGGTAGAGTTCCTTGCAAATATATATATATATATATATATATGATATTACATATATAATATACATGCAATAATAAGCATTCTTTGATGATTTTTGAGAAATACATTGATCAATGGGTTTAGAAATAAATCATTAGAAACAATTTTGATAGCATTTGGCAGAATGATGGGAGTAGATTTTCCCTAGATCCCAAGACTTATTTAGTCACAGGTTCTTAGCCTCATCAAGATTGTCAGGTATGGATTCCATCTCATGGAGCAGGGCTTAAATCTAGTCAGAAGTGATTTGTAGCCCCCACATCGTTTGTACCACTATTGCATCTGTTGGCATATTTCATCAGGAAAATCATGGCTACAGCTTGCAGGCTTTGAGGCTAGGTGAATAGATGATTACGTTTTACTCTGGTAGCATATCTAGAGCCTTCAAGCACTGTGAATGCTAGCCAGTAAAAAAACAAATCATCCAGGACTGCACTCACTTGCTTTCTCCATATTTATGACTTAGATGTGTGAAGACTTCCTCATAGGGACCTACTATCAAGTTTTGGAGGGAAACCAAGAACAATACCATACTTTATAATGTTGGGTGTCCTATAAAACCCCTTTGGATAACAATCCAAATAGAATTCCTGGCACTGCATGCTTATTTGTTTGCATATGGTATTTAGTCGGAGTGTTTCCTTCAGTTATAAGGCAATCCCACTTAAACTCTGTCAATGTTTGTAAATGTATATGTTTTAAGAAGATTCTACTATGGGTTTCCATGTCTTTTTCAAAAGACTTTCAGTGTTAATCATTCTTCTTCACATTCCTTACTTCCCATGACACATCACTCAAATTCATCCTATTGCATTTTCTCCTTCATTTCTTTATAATATTATATGGGGATGGGAAGGAATGTGATCAAAATACATTTAAATTAAAAATCTATCCTCATTTAGCTTTGGATAACGGTGCCCCCCCTAACACAAATAGTCAAGGTTACAGGGGAAAAGAAATGGCTGAACTCACTTGACCCCTGAGTTCTAATCACAGATCACAAAACTAGGAGAAAAGTGTGTAAGATTTGTAATTTTGGTAATATTGTAATCTTTATTATAAACTAAACATCACATGAATAAAACACCACAAACCAAAATTAACCAGACTCAAAGTCTATATAACTCAATGAATTTTTACGTGGTTAGAGTAGGTATTCAGAATAAAAGATATGGAGTTTCATAATTTATTTTACATTTTTAGTATTAAACATATTTTATGCACATATCCACCATTCAAAACAAAAAATTCATAACAGAATTGGAAATAGAGAAACAATTACCTTTATATCATCTTTTATAACTCAGGTCTACTTATCTGCATTTTCAAAATACTTCAGGGAAAATAAACTACCAAACAGGAGCCCTATGCTCTGCAAAATATCTTTTAGACACAAGATTAAAGAGACTTTCCTAAGGCATAAGGTTTAACTGAATGTATTCCAATCAGATTCATTCTTTAAAAAACTGTCAAATGAAGTTGTTTAGATGAAACGGGGCATCACCTAGCATAAAGAAATCATAAGAAAAGAAAATCCTTATTGATTATAGTAATTATTTTAATAATTCTGAATATTGTATCATTGCGACCACAGTTTGTAGTCACTCATATCTTTAGTATAATGGATAAAGAAAAATACTTTAAATGTTAACATATAATGCAATTCAGACAGATATATGAAAATTAATTGTATGAGGAAAAATGGAATACAGCTGGTAAGTTTTGATGATTATATGTGATCATCTATTGTTTATGCTATGATTTTATTTCTGTTCTTCCTGATCATGTTAAATTGCTGCCATTACAAAACACGTTATAGCCTTTGTCTCAGCTGCCAACTCCCTGGCAACTCTTCCCCCATGCTGGCAAAGGAATAAGAAAGGCAATCTCTACACTATCAGTTATCCTCCAATTTTAACCCTTAGCATTATACCCAGCTTTGTAGCAGACCAAATGTTGTGGCTTTTCCTCCCTCTCTATTCCCATTCTCTGTGGTCTACACAGATGTTCAGAGCACACCCAGCCTTCTTCTCTCCTATGGACCTTCTCAGAATCTCCCCATGTCTTAATGTCAATTACCAATACAAAGAACACTTTCTACTCATGACTCTGAGTGGCCACACCTGGCAAGGTCTGAGAAACATTCCCTACCAGGAAATTCAGAGGCTTCAAAATATTCTAAGAATGCTAAAGGACAACAGAAACCATCAACTCTAGTACAGTGCAGCCTAAGAAATGAAATATAGCTGAGCACAGGACAAGAACTTAAAAATAGCTATTATAAATATGTTTTAGATCCTTAAAGAGGATATGAATAAATCAATTAATAAAATCTACAAAAACATAAGTAGTGGACAGAAATGAAGAAAAAAGTTGGAGATATAAAAGTGCAAATTTTTAAAAAGGAGGGAAAATGGTGATGGAATATTTAGGAAGTCAAACAGAAATCTCAGAGGCAAGCCTAACCAACAAAATACAAGAAATGGAAGAGAGAACCTCAGGCATTGATGATATGAGAGAAGAAACAGATACTTGGTCAATAAAAATGTTGAATCTAAAAAGAATTGAGGCACAAAACATCAAGGAAATCCAAGACAGTGTGAAAAGACAAACATCTATGAATAATAGAAATAGAGGAAGGGGAAGAAACTCAGGTCAAAGGCACAGAAAATATTTTCAACAAAATCATAGAAGAAACATTTTCTAACCTAAAGAAGGAAGTGTCTATCAAACTACAAGAAGTATATAACACCAAAATGAAATGGACCACACAAGTAATTTCCCATAATACACAATAGTCAAACCCCTAAAAATTACCGAACAAAGAAATTATATTAAAAAATGCAAGGGGAAAAGACCAAGTAACACATAAGGGCAGATCTATTAAAATAACATCATCTTTTTAAATGGAGACTCAAAAAGCCAGTAGGGCCTGGATGGATATTCTACAAAATCTAAGAGACCACACAGATGCCAGTCAAGATTTTATAACCGGCAAAACTTTCAATCACTATAGAAAGAGGAAGAAAGACATTCCATGATAAAAAACAAATTTAAGCAGAATCTATAAATCCAAATCTACAGAATGTGCTAGAAGGAAAACTTTCTCATGAAAAGAATAAACACAGCTCAGAAAACACAAGTCAGAATCTTAAACTGCCAAGACAAATTACCTTATCTAAAAAATAATAGGAAACAACAAATATTGCTCATTGGTTATTCTCAACAACAGTTGTCTCAAATAGCCAATAAAAAATACACCCAATAACAGATTGTGTTAAAAAATAGGATCTATCCTGTTGATACATTCATAAAACACACTCAACCATTAATGATAGTTATAAACCCAAGGTAAAATAATAGAAAAAGATATTCTCAGTTAATGGACACAAGAAACAAGACAGTATAGAATTTAAATATCTGACAAAATAGACTTCAAATCAAAACTAATCAGAAAATATAGGAAATGAAAAAATCCATTAAGAAGACATTGCAAATCTAAGCCTCTATGTAGCATACACAAGAATACTCAAGCTCATAAAAGAAACACTATTAGAGCTAAAATCACATATCAAACCTCACACAATGATAGTGGGTGATTGAGTACCCTACTTTCACCAGTAGATAGGTTGTACAGACAAAGCCTAAACAGAAATTCTGGAGATAAAAGTCATCATAAACAAAATGGATCTCATATATATTTACAAAAAAATTCACTCAAACACAAAAGAATATACTTCCTTCTCAGAAGCTCATGAAACTTTCTCCAAAACTGACTGCATGCTTGGACACAAAGCAAATCTCAACAGATACAAGAAAATGTATATAGTACCTTGCATTCTGTCTGACTACCACTACCACAGATTAAAGCTGGATATGAACAACCGCACAAACAACAGAATGCTTACAAACTAATGGAAACTGAAGAACTCACTACTGAATGAAAATTAGTCAAGACAAATGAAGAAATTAAACACTTTCAAGAATTGCTTGAAAATGAAAACACATCACACACAAACTTATGGGACATAAGGAACACAAGGAAGGCATGTCTAAGAAGCAACTTCAGAGCACTAAGTGTCTACATAAGAAAGAGAGAGGGAGAAACAGACAGAAAGGAACTCATATTAGCTCCTATTAGTAACTTAACAGTACACTTAAAAGTTCTAGAACACAAAGAAAAATAGCAGTGAAAAGGAATAAATGACAAGAAATATTCAAATTCAGGACTGAAATTTATAAAATCGAAACAAACAAAAACAGTACAAAGAAGCTCAGAAACAAAGAGTTGATCCTTTGATAAAATCAATAAAGTTGATAAACAGCCAAATTAACTAAAAAGCTAAGAGAAAAATTCAAATAAAAAATAGAGGTAAAAGGAGGTACAAAATGACAGAAACCAAGGAAATCCAGAAAATTATGGGGACACACTTTAAAAACCCACCAAATTGGAGTAATGTAATATATGCCAACTATGAAATGTTAAATACAATTCTAATAAATAATTTAAATAGGCACATAATTAATGAAATATAAGCAGTAATTAAGCGTCTTCCACTAAAATGAAAGTCCAAGACCAGATGGTTTTATCACAGAATTCTACCAGTTTCAAAGAATTAATGTCAGTTCTTGTCAAATTATTCCACAAAATAGAAACAGAAGGAATATTGCCCAAATCTTTTTACTAGACCAACATATCTCTGATACTTAAACCACATAAAGACTTAATACAAAAGAATTAAAGACCAGTTTTACTCATGAACATAAATGTAAAATTCTCCAAAAAATACATGCAAATAGAATCCAAGAACACATCAAAAGTTCCTCCACCATGACAAAGTGGGCTTTATCCCAGAGGTTGTTCAAAATAGGTAAAGTGATAAATGAAATCTACAACATAAACAGACTGAAACATAAAAATCATAAAATAATTCCATTAGATGCATAAAAAGCCTTTGAAACTCTAGCACCCTGTCAAGATAAAAGTCCTAGAGAGACTAGGATGCAAGGTACACACTTAAATTCAGGAATAAGACAAGGGTTTCCATACTTGAAGCCTGTTCAATGTGATACTTGATAGAAAAAATTAAGAAATACACCTGGGAACAAGACAACATCTTCAACATAGTTCTGGTCAAACAGGACAGCTGCAGGTAGACGATCTTTTCATCTTTTGTGATCTTCAATTTCTTTCTTAATTGTCTTAAAGTATTAATCGTACAAGTCTTTCACTTTGTTTGGTTAGAGTTACTACAAGATATTCTTTTAGGTTACTGTAAAAGATATTATTTCCTTGATTTTGTGCTCCATTCATTTGTTATTTGTATACAGGAAAGCTATTAATTTTGTAGCCTGCTACTTTGCTGAAAGTATTTATCAGCTATAGGAATTTCCTGGTAGAATTTTTGTAGTCACTAATGTATACAAATACAAATACTTTCATTTCTTTCCTATTTGTACCCACTTGAATTTATTCATTTGTCTTTATTGCTCTATCCAAGATTCCAAATAGATCCATACAGTTTCCTGCATAAAATTCAACTCTGAATTGATCAAAGGCCACAAAATATGGCCCAAAACATTGAATATAATGCAAGAGTAGGTGGTGAATAGTTCTGAACTAGACAAGAAAATACTTCTTGAGAAGAACACTGAAAGCACAAGCACTAAGGTAAACAATTAATAAATGGGACCTCATGAAATGAAAAGCTTCTGTACCTCAAAGGACACCATCATTAGGAGTAAGTGGCAGGCTTTAACCAACCCACATCCCATATAGGGATAATATCCAAAATATTTAAAAACTCAGAAAACTTGACACAAAGAAAACAAATAACCCAATTTAAAAATAAGATACAGCCCTAAATAGTGAATGGTCAAAAGAGAACACCCAAATGGCTGAGACGCACTTAAGAAATGTTCAACATCCTTAGTCATCAGGGAAATGCAAATCAAAACTACTTTGAGATTCCATCTTAAATCAGTAATATTTTCAGTAATATTTACCAATATCAATAAAACAAATGATATCTCATACTGGTATGTGGAATAAGGGGGACACGCATCCATTGCTGGTGGGAGTGAAAATATGTTTAGCACTATGGAAGTCAGTGTTCTGCTGTGGGATATCTTTCTGTATGCTGTGAATATGTGTTGCTCAGATTGGTTGATAAATATAGCTGCATTGGCCTATGTCAAGGCAGCTTAGAAGTAGATGAGAAATCTAAGCAAATGTATGGAGAGAAGAAAGGAGAGGATAGAGATATGTCAGCCACCACCTAAGGAGACGCAAGATACCAGCAGACCAGTAAAGCCATGGCCATGTGACAAAATATAGATTAATAGAAATGCATTAGTTAAAAATGAAAGAGCTAGCTAGCAAGAAGCTTGCCACAGGCCATACAGTTTGTAAATAATAATAAGCCTCTGAGTGATTATTTTATAAGCAGCTGTGGGACTGTGGGGCTGGGCAGGACTAGAGAAAACTTTCAGCTACAGTGTTCAGATTACTCAGGGATCTAGAAATGGATCTATCTCAAGATCCAGCTACAGCACTCTTGGGAATATACCCAAAGTTCACTTAATCCTACTAAATGGATACTTGCTCAACCATATTCATTGCTGTTCTATTTCTAATAGCCAGTAATTGGATATTGGCTAGACCTCTGTCAATGAATGAATAGATAAATAAAATGTTGTACATTTACACAATGGAATGTTTCTCAGCCCTTAAATTAAATCATGGCATTTTCAGACTAGGAAAAAAAAACTCACCCTAAGTGTGGTAACCTAAACCCAAAAAGACAAATATGGCATGTATTTGCTTATAAGTTGTTGTTAGCTATTAAGTCTTCAATGAGCATTCTATAATATGTACAATCACAGAGGTGAATTATAAAGTAGTGGACTAGCCAGGAGAGATTTGTCTCCCTTGTAAGAAAAAATAGCACAGATAGCTATGGATATCCTGGACAGGGATGGGGGTTGAGACTGGAAAGAGATGGTCAAATTGGGAGAGAGAGAGGGAATGAGATGGGCAAGGGAGGGAATACAGGGAAAGACAAATAATATTAAGAGTTTTTGAGAGGTTGAATGGAAGTCTAATACAGTAGAAGCTTCCTAAACTATATACATGTATGAAAATGATCTAAATGAAATTAACAAATAACCTGGGAGATGGATCCCCAATGCACATCTGTCATCACCAAATGGAGCTTACAATATTGAGATTGGGTTACGTTTAATTGAGCTTTTGATCATAGAGGCCCCGTAGGAGCCCCAAATCAACACAGGCTATTAAGGCTATTGGTTCCTCTCTAAGATAAAACTATTGGTTGTTCTCTACAAACTGACACAAAGGGCTTACTCCCGAAGACAACAACTACACAACTCATTGAACATGGAAAAGTCAAGCTAGTGCCCACCTAGAGTATTTAGCCTTATGGACTAGTGCTCATAGTACTTGGAAGCACCCCCAAAAGGAGAACGGTGAACACTAACACAGGTAAAATCCTGTCTGCACGGATGACATGCCTACAAGATGAGCTAGGCAATAGTGGCAATGACCTCTGGGACCAACCAACCAATATCTCATTTGCTTTAAGGCCATGTGTATGAGATGGAAACAATCACAAACTTGGTTCAACTGTCAAGAACCTGAGAATATCTCAGATATGTAGAGAAAGATCAAATACTACCATTCTGCTAAAGGAATGTATTGATGAAATGACTCCCAAATGCCATCCTGCTACACTCATATATCAGTGCCTTGCTCAGCCATCACCAGAGATGATTCCACCTGCAACAGATGGGATCAAATACAGAGATCGACATTCAGACAATTATCAGAGAGTGACAGACCTTTGTATTCTCAGTCCTAAATAGAATGTTTCCATCAAATCCCTTTTCTCAGTGCTCAGGGAATCTTGAGGAAGAGGAGACAGAAATATTGTAAGAGCCAGAGGGGATAGAGTACACTAACACAATAAGGTGTTTAAAAACATCAAGACTGACACGCACATGAACTCAGAGAGACTGTGGCAGCATGCACAGAGCCTTTACAGGTTAGAGCAAGACAGGGGCCCAGTGCTAAGAGTGGAAACGATTACAAGCCTTCATCCCTAACTCAGAAGCTATCTTTAATTGATAACTGCTTCCAAATTACAAATTAATGAGATGTCTATGGAGTCTCAGTACAGATACAAACCATTCCTTTGTTATTTTGTTTTTGTTTGTTTGTTGAGACAGAGTTTCTCTGTGTAACAAACCTGGCTGCCCTGGAACTCACTCTGTAGATCAAGCTGGCCTCCAGCTCACAAAAATCCACCTGCCTCTACCTCCCAAGTGCTGAGATTAAAGGTGTACACCACCATCACCTGGTGATATTACTCTTAATTGTAGGCCCTATGCCCAACAGCAGATGGCTAACATAAAACAAACTCAATGACAACACTGGAGGGTTTGTCTCATAAAATTTATCAGTTTGTTGTTGGTGGTGGTTTTGGTACAGGTCCTTTACTTTATATTATAGCATTTGGTTTAGAGTTTTTATGGGATTCCTGTAGGTGTGGTTGAGTGTGCCTCTCCATTTATATGTGTTTCTTGTGCTTCTAGTTGGTTCCTTTCCTTCTGTTTGATTTGTCCTATATCCATTTGTTTGTTACTCTTTTATCTTACTTTTTATTATTGGTCATTAGATTAATATTTTTTTAAGAAGAGGGAGAACAGTTATGGATTTGGATTGAGGGAATGTGCAGAGGATCTCGGAGGACTTGGGGTAAAGGAAACCATGATCAGAATATTATTGTATGGAAAATTCAATTTTCAACAATGGAAAAAAATAAAAGATTTCCCTATGCAGAAAAAAAAATTGGCTTATAAACAACATTCAGTTTGAAGCAGTAATGAAAATTCCCCCAACTAAATTTCCTGGACCCTATTGAGTCATACAAACATAGTTTCAACATCATTTAAAACTTTCAATAAAATAAGATGAACTTATGTAACAGTTACATTGATTTTCACTGTCACAATATCCATGTATTTTCTTTACCATGATCTTTATTTCTTTATACAGCTTTGATTTATTGCCTAGTCTCATTTCAACCTGGAAAAGACATTTTTCTTGTGGGGTATGTCTAGTGATAACAGATTCTCCCAGCTTTTGCTTATCACGAGTGTTTTAATTTACTTTTTTCTTTTGAAACAGTTTATCTAGATGCAGGATTTTTGGTCAACAGATCTTTTTCTTGCAGTGCTTTGAATGAATTTATTCAATGTTTTCTGGTCTTTAAAGCTTTAGATTAAAAAATGTACCATAGGTAATTGTATTAGAAATCCCTTTATGTGACCTGTCACATCTTTTTGTTTTTAACATTCTTTCTTTGTTTTTGTCTTTGTGACAGTATGCTTATGATTATTTCTCAGTGTGGCTTTTCTGTTGTTATTGTTCTTTTTTTTCATTTTATGGTCTGATGGGCTTAATTTTATTTTATAAATATATGCTTTATAAATTTTTGTACACTTGAGCTATCTTATCTTCAAGCATTCATTCTGTCACTCTTTTGCTTTTGCTTTAGTAGAGGTCTCAGTATGTATGTATTGGTGCACTTCAAGATGTCTCACTCATCCTTTTAGGTAGTGGTTCTCAAAATGTGGGTTGCTACCCCAACAAGGGTGACATATCTGATATTCTACATATCAGATATTTACAATATGATACATAATGTTAGCAAAATTATAGTTATGAAGTAGCAATGAAATAATTTTATGGTTGGGGTCACTGTAACATGAAATATTGCATTAAAGGGTCACAGCATTAGGAAGGTTAAGAACCACTGCTTTAAGGTCTTTTTACAATTTGTCATTTATTGTCTGCTCACATTCAGTGATTGGATTATCTTTTTCTGCATGCTCAAGTTTGGTTTTGATTCTTTCTAGTAAGAACTACACTTCCCTGTCTTTGAAATATAAATTAAATCCTCAGTGAAATCTCATAAATGTGGAGTCTGGATGAGACAAGCCTTAGGAAGACACCTAAGAAAGGCAAAAGAGTCAGAGATACACCACTCCCACTGTTAGGAGTCTCCAAAAAAACATCAAGTTAACAACCACAACATATACGCAGCAGGCCTAGTGGCAACCCATGCAGGCCCTGTGCTTGCCATGTCAGTGTCCAAGAGCCCATGTGAGCCCTGCTGAGTTAATTTGGCAAGCTATGTATTTTCAGTGACCTCTATTCCCTCTGAACTCCTACAATCTTGCCTCTCTGTTTGCTGTGGTGTTCTCCAATCTCCAAGGGAAAGAACCTGGTGGGCAGCTCCAATTTAGACTCTCCACATAATGTCTGGCTGTGAGTTATGAGTACCTTTGCCTTGTAATATTGTATCTTGTTTGGTTGTGTTTGGTTGTCATCTCTTGAAGTCCTGCTTTTTTCTGAAGAGGAAACAGAGGGGGAATTTATCTGTGGGATAGCAGAGGTTGAGAGATCTGGAAGGTGTAGAATCAGGGAAATCTGTGGGTGGGATGTACTATATGAGAAAATAATCTATTTTCAATAAAAATTATTATCATAAATAAATGAGAAAAATAATGTCTCATGCTAAGCCTTGGTGAAAAGGTACAATTGAAATATTCATTTATTTTAGAAATATAGCATAAAAATAAAACATTAGAATATAAGTAAATGGTTTCTGAAATATGTAAAAAAATATATCATCTGATTCAGATTCAGACAGTCCACTTCAAGATGATTATCTATAAAATTAGCATTTATGAATATAAGTATTAATTTATAAATATTCATATTGTATTTGTAAGGATGACAGTGAAAATTACTCGTATATCTATAAACATTAAATAAATTATAAGATGATCATAGTGCACACACAAAGTAATAGACTTCAATGCAACAATATTTATAGATGAAGCAACATGGAAAATTTCAAAATGATCATGTTAGGTAGAACTACTCTCCATTTGTATGTTATGTAAAATACAAATAATTCATATAGCAGGACTCAAAGTACTGTTTTTCTGAACATATATAGGACAAATAAAGGAGCTGACAATTACATAAGGAATTTGGGAGGGCTCCATATGTATATTTTGACTATTGTGACGACGTTATGACAGACAACAATCTGCTAAACCATAAAGGACAGTATTCAAACTGAGTCATTGTAACTGCTCATTTATATCATCAAAGTCTACAAAGTGAAAAACAGAATGCAAAGACTAAAGGAAAGATGTGTGAACAATTTTAAAGTTTGGAGAAAGAAAGTACAGGTGACAAGCTGTCTTTAATTTTCAAAGAAATTTATTGCTATTAAATTTTAACCTTTCCTGTTACAATTTGCTTTTTATGTATTTTGTCACATCAAAAAGAAAAGTAAGAAAGTGTGATTGTGTTGAGGGAGCCCATCAGAAATAACCACTCAGACAAAGTTTATGGCAAATTGAAGGTCTTTATTCCAGCCATGTGTAATGAGGAGATTTAGAATAAGGCGTTCCAAAAGACATAAACTACATCCTAGTATCTTGCTCAGCAGCTGAAAGAGGAGGTTGTATGTAAGAATGTAGTTTAACAGAAGCTAAGAAAAATACACTGGGATATCTTGACCTTGGGGTCCTAAAATAAAGGTAGGTAATTTTCCATGGAGCTTCTCACCAGTGACATCAAAATTTAGTTAAACATGAAATGACCTCAGCAAGAATACAAGATGGAGGAAACTCTGTACTGTCTTGCCCTGTCACAGTCTGTCTGTCTGCAATTAATCACCTAAGTATGGGTCTAGAGATTTTCTTCATAAGGTTATTCATATCCAATATGCTGCTTCCCAGAAATTATACTAAGCTAATTTCATGAGCACTCCATCTAAGTTTCTTGGTGATTTTCATTACTTCATAATCTATTAATATTAGAAAGACTGATGGTTCAGGAGCAAACACTCTCCCCTTACTTAATGCCACCTACTTTCCCCTTTTAATAGTATCTGGGTATCCTAGTGACTTTCAGTTCTTTTTCTAAGCTAAGGACTCCAACAGTTATATTTATAGTTTTGGTCAACTGCCTACTAAGATATCCATTTGACTATATAGTGAATATTTCAAAATCAACATGTCTGAAACTAAAGTCTTGAATCCCCACTATATTGATAATGACTTCAAGCCTTAAATGGTCTGCATCATATTTGTGTGTGTGTGTGTGTGTGTGTGTGTGTGTGTGTGTGTGTGTGTGTGTGAAAACTTTGGCCTAATTTTCAACTGCTTTGCTGCCAGCTATTCAATTTCTGTCTCACTGGTCTCAAATGCAATAGGAATATTAGGTAGCAGACAGATATTATACAGCATGGGGACCATTAAGGATGTACTCTTTCCTAATTCCTAACTTGGTTTGCATTTCTCTGATAACTAAGGACTTTGAGCAGTTCCTTAAATGTGTTTCAGCCATTTGAGATTCTTCTGTTCAGATTCCTCTGTTTAGCTCTGTAGTCCATTTCTTAATTGGATTGTTCAGTATTTTGATGTCTAGTTTGAATTCTTTATATATTTTGGAGATCAGCCCTCTGTCAGATGTGAGGATGCTGAAGATCCTTTCCCATTCTGTAGGCTGTTGTTTTGTCTTATTTACTGTACCATTTGCTCTACAAAAGCTTCTCAGTTTCAAGAGGTCCCATTTATTAATTTTTGCTCTCAGCGTCGGTGCTCCTGGTGCTATATTTAGGAAGTGGTCTCCTGTGCCAATGCGTTCAAGAGTACTTCCTACTTTCTCTTCTATCAAGTTCAGTGTAACTGGATTTTTATTGAGGTCTTCGATTGACTTGGACTAGAATTTTGTACATGGTGAAGGATATGGATCTACTTGCAATCTTCTACATGTTGACATCCAGTTATGCCAGCACCATTTGTTGAAGATGCTTTCTTTTATCCATTGTACAGTTTTGACTTCTTTGTCAAAAATCTGGTGTTCATAGGTGTGCAGATTAATGTCAGGGTCTTCAACTTGATTCCACTGGTCCACGTGTCAGTTATTATGCCAGGACCAAGCTGGTTTATCACTGTAGCTCTATAATAAAGCTTGAGGTCAGGGATGGTGATGCCTCCAGAGGTTGCTTTATTGTACAGGATTATTTTAGTTGTCCTGGGTTTTTTATTTTTCCATATGAAGTTGACTTGGTATCCATCTTCCTCTTCCAGGGTAATAGGAGATAGGGATGGCCCTTCTTTGGATTTAAATTTCCATATGAAAATTGTGAAGGTATTTCGCTGTTTTTTATTTTTATTTTTTATTTTATTTTTTGTCCATTAAGGGAAGGAACTTCCTAATGGTCAAAAGGATAGAATCTGAAAGTTACCTCTGGCATAGGGTAGAAACCTGATATTCTAAGATACAGGAAATACTGTATACTGTATCACTTCCTTTAAGAGTTAATCAAGATAAACTCTTTGTCAATTCTATAGTCAGGATTGCATAACACTCTAACACCAAGAAATCTTATTTACTTGGAAACTTTCAAGGAGAGGGGAGGACTGATAATCATTGTAATGAGATAATATACTTATCCTTCCCTGAAGCCCATTGGTACATCTGTTTGCAATGCAATGCTTCCATAAACTACCCAAACTAAGAAAATAATGCTTTCCTTTTCCTTCTTTTTGTTTCTTTTTCTTTTAGATACAGTCCCAAAGCCCATGCATGCTTTTCTAGGTATTCTGAATCTCCTTACTCATTCTCAGACATTCTTGTCTCTGTGAGGGCTAAGGTTATGGTTTAAGTTTAAATTACTTTGGAGAGCTATAAAACAAATATGATTCTAACCTATAAGCCCAACTTGCCCAAGGACAGATAACTTTCTGGAATGCTGGGAGTTGTTTATGTAAGATAAACCTTGTGTTTTCACTTCTGTAAACAATCTTGATTGTCCTAACTACACAAGATGTGCTTGATCACACTTATGGGTCAGGTATGTAGGCAGGGACTATGTCAGGATGTATGACTGCCGCTGATTGGACAAAAGTGGAAAGTAACCATCATCTGTATAAGCTCCTGTCTAATGTTATTCCTCATCATACTCTGGGAATCTCAATGTGGACTTGGCCAGTATTTAATAATAAAGCTTGCTTCAGATTTAGCTCAAAAATTATGGTAATTATCTTATTATTGCCTAGTAGGATTACCATCTCTTCTCCTTCTTCTTCCTGGTGTGTGCTTATAGAACCTCACTACAAAAAAAAAAAAAAAATACCATAGCTGCCTTTCCTCCTTTTTTCTCACTTCTTCCATTAGTGCCAACATTGACAATTTAGCTGCTGTGTGGTTTATTTTTCTCTTCAAAACAAATAAAATTATCTTTGAACTTCTTTCAGAGTCTTTTTGGAAAATGTGTTTATTAATGAGGGTAAAAACCCCCAAAGCAAACTTGTTTCTATGGTGAAAGGTAACAATAAAACATAGGACTATTTTGTTAGCTATTTGTTTTGATTAGAATGCTCTTCAAATGCATTTTTAAATATTATAATGTTCTCAAATCTTTGAAATGAGTCAGTTTCAAACAAATGTTATTTTCATTGACAATTGAGTGTTCAGATAACTCTAATGATGGAGGTTTCTTGAATTGTGGATCCAGAGAGCCAAACATTCGCATGGATATATTTCACATACTTAGTTATTTCTTTTTTTTTCTTTTTTGGTTTTTCGAGACAGGGTTTCTCTGTGTAGCTTTGTGCCTTTCCTGGATCTCGCTCTGTAGACCAGGCTGGCCTCGAACTCACAAAGATCCGCCTGCCTCTGCCTCCCAAGTGCTGGGATTAAAGGCGTGCACCACCACCACATGGCAGTTATTTCGTTTTTCATAAATGTAGGCAATAGATCCCAATCTTGGTGATTTTTGTCACTAATAAATATAATCTGTATTTTACTTTATATTTTAGTCCTAATGAATGACTATGAGTTAGATAGATGCTCTGATAGAGAGAGGGATCAAGACTATTGTGGGTACCTGTAGAGAAAAAATCCCAAGGTAAACCTGAATAAGTAGAATGAAGTCTTAATTAACCACTGATAGGACTTTCCCAAGAAGATTACTGGGAAGCAGCCTTGACCTGACCTCAAATTTTGACATATACAGGAAGGCAGCTTTTGACATAGGCAACTAGCAAGTATTATTTACAGAAGCAGAGAGATAACAGTGGTCAGGCAATTAACATTTTTCTCAGTGTCACATTGTTTAGGAAATTAGGGATGGTTCAGAGACCAGTTTTCCTTAGGAATTTATGGGTGTTACAAAGACCAGTTTTACCCAAGATAGTTTTAGCTCTTAAAGTAGTCTCAGGAATTCTTTCATGAGATGGCATAACTATAGTGCTGTAGCCCACTACATTACCAGATAATAAGTATGATGAAGTCCCAGAATAATTAGATTCTTCCTCACCCTCATGACCTGAAACAAAAGGCTGGTCGCTTAAAACAAAGTCCTGATGTGTTTTAATTCTGCCAATAATGTATCCCTTTTTTGGACATATCCAACAAGTTCATGGGCAGAATAGGACATGTTTACCCCAAACTTTTGAAACTATCAGCTTCCCTGTCTCTGTTTAAAATGATCAACCTTAAATTGGGGAAGGAAGAGCAACTCAAGGACAAAACTAGTTCCCCAAGAAAAAACAGGCTTGAGCTTCCTCAGTTCTCAAACCCCTGCAAAGCCTGTCTATGTAAGTATATTTCCTCATTTCATTTTTCATTGTTGTTGTTGAAAAAATTACACAATATATTTTGATCATGCTTTCTCGCTCCCACAATTAAAGCCTTTATTGACTTCTGTCTGCTGTGTCTGAGATTTAATACTGTCACTTGTTGTGATTGAGATTTTTCCCCCACTTTTACGTTCTTTAACTGGAAGAGAAAATGAACCCAATGAAGACCTCTATATGGTAAATATAATATGTAAATACATATCATCAATGATGGGGTTTTAAAACTAAAGAATGAAGAGATGACTCAGTGGTTATGAGTGCTTAATATTCTTGCAGAGAAGCCATGTTTCATCCCCTCCTGCCACACGGTGATTCATAACCATCTGTAACTCCAATTCCAAAAATTCCAACCCCATCTTCTGGTCTCCAAGGGCACCAGAAACACACGTGGTATCTAGAACATGCACACAGGCAAAAATACTTACATACACATAAATTTAAATAAATAAGTAAATAGAGAAATAAACTTTAGTGGTTGGTGGACAAGCCATGAAAGTCCTCATTGTTTGGGAAGTTCCCATACTATTTTAATAGTTTTACATAGTCATTTGCAGGAAAAGAGAACAAAGTTATATATGAAAGAAGTACAGGGGGCAACTGGAAGTTATTGTTTTCTCTAGTGTTGACCATTTTAAAGTAAGCCAATAAGGATATAGCATTTTCAATATTCCCACTCATTATACAAATAGAAAGAAGTATAAATATCTTTTAATGTAGCCAGTGGAATGTTTTTGTTTACAATATGCAAACTGACATGTTCAAAAGTAGAAATCATTTGAGATGCTTTTCAGAAACTGTAAACGCTGTGGATATCTGGAAAGGGTAAAAGGTTGTTTTGTTAAGAATGCTTTAGCTGGGAGTAGAAGACTTTTCTTTGCATATATGGAAGTTTTACAGTAATTGGTTATAAAATAAGAGATTTCATGTCGCTTGCTTACTCTGCTGTTTTCATCTAAAGCTATAATAAAATTGACCTTGAACAATATTTTGGGTCCATTTAAAATTCTTTATCAATTAAACTAAAATCCTAAGAACATGAACACTACACTCAATGTGACGCTCCCCACAGCTTCTTGTAACAGATCTACAATTTCTCACTTCTAGTCCTTTTCATTACAAAAACCTTAAAATGCCATCAATAATTTTCTTTTGTCTTTCCCATCAAACTGATTAATTACCACTATGTCTATGGCAAGGTATCTTTTCTCCTTCAAATACTCTTGTGCACATAAAATTATAATTGCCTGTTTTTGTTTTTCTTAGCTATTATTCTCAGAGCAGTTTTCAATTTCAGCTCATTAAGCATAAAGTTTTGCACCACCTAGATACTATTTACAAATGCCAACTAGGGGACCCCCAAGCCAGTTTTGCTGAATGAAAAGTCTAGGTTTAGAACTTGGTACTCTGTGCTCTATCAGTTTCTTTTAATTAGATGTTTCTGATTCTAAAAGAGGCATATTAGTACTTTAAGGAAACACATGTTGAATGTGGGAACTGAAAAGTTTTTTTAACATGTTGCAAATTAGATCATTTTACTTGTTTTCCAGTTCAGCACTTTTAAACAAGAAATTATAATAGATAGTATGTCTGGGAATCTTTGGGTTTGATAAAACTTAACTTCTTCTCTCAGAGTCACAATTTTCTTAGATAAATGTAGGTCAAGAAAGGACCAAATCTCACAAAGTGAACATGATTTATAAATACTATTAAAATATTCATAATACAGTTTTACATACTGTATGGTATATTGTAAACAGAAAACAAATGTTAAATTCATAATTATATACATAATATCTGTTAGATATTAATTAATTTCAAATGATTTCTTTTTTTTTTTTTTGTTTTTGTTTTTGTTTTTCGAGACAGGGTTTCTCTGTGTAGCTTTGCGCCTTTTCCTAGAACTCACTTGGTAGCCCAGGCTGACCTCGAACTCACAGAGATCCGACTGCCTCTGCCTCCTGAGTGCTGGGATTAAAGGCGTGCGCCACCACTGCCTGGCAAATTTCAAATGATTTTTAAACTGTCAGTTGACTTAAATAGAAAATATTGTTTTAGCTGTGAGCTAGGTCACACTCATAAAACTGAAAGTGGGGACCCATTGCCAAGGACACAGTATTCATATAGATCACCTAATATACAGAGACCCACAGCCAGACATTAAGCAGAGAGAGAGAGAGAGAGAGACAGAGACAGAGACAGAGACAGACAGAAACACAGAGAGAGACAGAGAGAGAGAAAGAGAGAGGCAGAGAGACAGAGAGAGACTGACTCTAAATTAGAGGTCTCCATTGGGTTCTTCCCCTCCAAGATTTAGGAACTTTGTGGAAGAGGGGAAAGAAAGACTGTAGGAGTCAAAGGGGCTGGAAGATACTAGAAGACATGGTCCACTGAATCATCTAAGCAGAGCTCACATGAAAGACTGAAGCAGCAAAGCAAGAGACCATGTCATATGTTATGGTTAATAACTTCGTGTTTTGTCAGACTTCTAACTGTGGGAGCTGATATGTCTCTGAATATTTTGCCTGCTCTAGGAATTCTTTTCCTCCTATTGGATTGCCTCATTCAGTCTGGATAGGTGGACTTCTGCCTTGTCTTAATGAATCTTGTTTTGTCCTGTTTGGCTGTCTTTTGTAGGAGGCCTGATCTTTCCTGAAGAGGAAACTGAGGGGGAGTGAATCTAAGGTGAGGTCAGAGGGGTTGAGGGAGGGGAAACTGTGGTTGGGATGTAATATATGAGAGAAGAATCTATTTTCAATAAAAACATTTTAAAAAAAATATTGTTTTAGATTTTACTAATTTGCCAATTTTGTTTTCAAATTAAGTCACTATTTTCATGTTCTAGGCACATATTTTGTTTCCTATAATCTGAGGACTGAAAATAATTCTTTTTATTTTCTTAAAATGTAAAGCAGGTTTTTTTTGAGTTGCTACTTAGAATCTCCTTAAAGTGCTAAATCACTTTCATTTCTACTGCTCTATATTCATAATGCAATCACTTTTTCATTTGAAGTCATTAGGAACGATTTTTATATACTTGTAACATCATTTCTGAACATTGCTTTGTATTTTTCATTAATGAGTACCACCTACATAGAATTCAAAATAATTCATAAAGTTTAGAAAACTGTCACTTTAGAAAGTGCTATGTATAAAGCCATATTCTTTTTTTCTGATTCACTTTAAATAACATAATACAAAATCATATTTTCTTACTAAATTGTGGAGTAGGAAAAATTGTATGTGTGTTGACAGTTCTTTTATTTTCTTTTCAAATATATACAAGTATTTTTGAAATATTCACCTCAATTTTTTCATGCTCATTTTCCAAAGCCTCTCTTATGATTGTGAAAATTATAAACATTTGATAAATTAACTGCTTAAATTCCAGATGACCATAACACACCTTGATAGAACCTAAATAATGAATTTCTTTTCTTCAAAGACTATGACTACAAATGTATTTGTAGTCTTTGGCTCAGTTCTTAACCTGTATCAAACTGCCTTGCTTGTTAAATGCGTTTTTGTAAAAATATATGTTTAAGTGTGAATAGAAAAATAATTTAAACGTATATTTTGTTTCAGTTCTAATAGCTGCGTTCTTCATTTTGTGAGTTAGTATATAGAGGAATATGAACACATTTATCTAAAAATTCCTATGCACATTTAAATTTGAAATGTGTGTATTTATCTGAGGTGGGTCTTAAATTTTGATGCATTTCTTATGTTCCCCAGCATGGCTGTATTTATTAAATCTCTTCTCTTCAGGCCTTAAGACTACTTGCCTCTAAGTAGTGTCTGACTTAGCTTAATGTGTCTAGCTGCTGAAACTTACTGTGTTCCATAAAACTCTGGTTATATCATGAACTAAAAGGATTCTAAGCTAATTTAACAATGAAAATTTACATGAGCACTCACTTATCAACCCATGCTATTACATAGTCAATATAAAAACATACACACATATAGATAATCCATAAAAATAGTCAAAGATTTTTCTTCTCTCTCTCTCTCTCTTTTTGTTTGTTTGCTTGTTTTTTGAGACAGGGTTTCTCTGTGTAGTTTTCGTGCCTGTCCTAAATTTCACACTGTAGACCTGGTTGGCTTTGAACTCACGAACTCACAGATATCTGCCTGGCTCTGCCTCCTGATTGCTGGGATTAAAGGGGTGTGTCACCACCACCCAGCGAAATATTTTTTATGTATCATAAACTTTATTACTTTTATTTAGATGTATCACTTGTTGGACTGCTGATAGAATTATTTTCTTCATTGTACCTTATTCATTCATCATTGTCCTAGTCTACTCCTTTATTCTTCCTGATATAGTCTACTACCTTATTCTTTCTGATAGTTCCCTTGCTCTTCCAAAGTAGACTACCTTCTATTTCTTTGTCTTCTCTACGTGTGCATGCTTAAGTATGTGAACTCTAGGTTCTAAATAGGAGAGGGAACATAATTTCTTTCGGAGTCTGTTTTATTGTGCTTAATATAATGATCTCCAGTGCATGTTCTTGCAAATGTGATTTTGTTCATCTTAAGCACTGTATTAAATTTCAGTGTGTGTATATAGCACAATTTCTTTATTGATTCATCTGTTACTAGATATTCAGGAGAATTATATAGCTAGGTTATTGTTAGCAGTGCCAAAGCAACTATGGATAAGCAGATACCATTTTAGTACAATGACATCAATTCCTTTGGGCATATTCCCAGGACTGTTATAGCTAGATTATATGGTAGTTACATTTTAAGAACTTCCATTCTTACTTCCATAGCAGCTGCAGTACTCTATACCCCTATTGTAAATATTTAGAAATCCCTTTCATTACTCTCCCACTCTGTCCCTCCCCCAGATAGACCAAATGGTCAGACACCTTGCTCACCCTTGATGCAGTGAGGAGGGGTTTGGTCCTACCTCAACTGAATGTACCAGGCTTAGCTGTCCCCCCTTGGGAGAACTTACCCTGTTAGATGAAGGGATGAGACATGGGTCGATGGTGGGGGAGGAGGAGGAGGAATGAGAGGGTGATCTGTGGTTGGTATGTAAAATGAATAAAAAAAATTTTTAAAAATCCCTACATATCTGTCCATTCTTAATAACAGTTTGCTGTTTTTTATTATTAGACATTGTCACAGGATCAAAATGGAATCTCAAAGTAGTTTTGAATTTACCTATGACTAAAATCATTGAGCAATTTTCATGTATCTATTGTTCATCTGCACTTCTTCCTAGAGAAGTATTTATTCATTATATTTACCCACTTATCAAATTGATTATTCATTTTTGTAATCTTTAATAAAATTATTTATTTAATGTACAAATATCTCTCTTGATCTATATTCCTTGATAAATGCTAACTTAATTCTGCTCAAATTTACTGACCAAAACTCAGTAAGCTTTTTTATTATGCATATTATATTTCTAATCATAATGTTTCAGGCAGAGATACACACATGTGGTCCAATTATTATAGTTAATACTAAGTTGCATAATACCTCAGTTTTCCATGTGTATTGCTATAATTTCTTACAAACCTGTGTTTTGTACCTATTTTTAATAGTCAAAACATCAGTGTACTACAAAATTCTTCTTGTCCCATATGCCAAGTCATCTGTTATTAATATAATTTATTTCATAAAATTAATGAATTATTTCAGATATACACTATTTAAGTTGTATATCTGTGTAGTTTTTAAAATATATTTATACATTTTTCTGCAATCACCCATATAACTAAAGAATATTTTTATCATCCCACAGCAAACCTCACATACATAAGCAGTCATGCCCCACTTTCTCTCCTTAGCCACCAACAAAAACCCATATATTTTCCTTTTGATATATTTTCCCACTCTGATCAATTTATATTCATTGAACAATATAAACAAAGGCCTTTTATCTATGTCTTCCATATAATGTAATAATTTAAATGTCCATCCTTCTAGCACATCTCAGCATGTCATTTATTTCTTTGAAAAAGTACAAGTCTACCATATAAATTTATTTCATTTTACCCTGTCCACCATTTAATGGGCCTTTATACTTTTTGGTTACTATGAACAATGTTTCTATGAGCATTCATGTGTAAGATTTTATGTTGAAATATATTATCATTTATGTATGTGATTAGGGACGCTTGGCTCAATCTGGGAGGAGGGGACTGGACCTGCCTGGACTGAGTCTACCAGGTCGATCTCAATCCTGGGGGAGGCCTTGCCCTGGAGGAGGTGGGAGTGGGGGATGGGCTGGGGGGAAGGGGAGGGGGGCAGGAAGGGAGAGAACAAGGGAATCTGTGGCTGTTATGTAGAACTGAATGGTATTGTAAAATAAAATAAAATTAAATTAAAAAAAAAAGAAGTTGACTTGCTATATCCTATGGTAAAATTAACTTGTGAACTGTTAACAAGTTATGTATCAAACTATTTTCCTTGCTCTATATTACTTATGAATCACAGACCTCTAAGATATGCGATTTGAGAGTATTATTGCAAGGTAAGTGTGGTGTCACTTACATGTAATTCCAGCACCAGGAGAAAAAAGCAAGAGGACCATAAACATTACCCTGGACTGCATAGCGACTTCCCATCTACCAAACAAAAACATGTTTTATCATTCTGTGGCTTGCTTTTTCACATGCTTGGTGGCATTTTTAAAAGAAAAATAATGGTTACATTGTTTCTTAATTTTAATGTGTAATTTATTCATGTAGTTCTTTATATTTATACATATTAAAACAAATGATCAGTAGGCAATTGGACTGAGTTTGTCCATGCCATATAGTTTTATGCAAGAAATAACCATAAACTTCAGTATATAAATAGATAACAAAATATCTAAATTTTTATCGTATAGCACAATGTTCCTCATTTGCATACATTTTCGTTTCAGTCATAGCTATAACCAATCAAGTATCTCTGTTCTTCAAATCAGTGTTTTGAAAAATTTTCACCCATTGCGGATTATGAATACAGCTCTCTGAAACACTGTTGTTTGTTAATCATTCTTTGTTAACATTAACATGACCAGCTGGGTGGTGGTAGTGCACCCCTTTAATCCCAGCTCTAGGGATGAAGAAGCAGGAGGTTCTCTTTGAGTTTGAGGCCAGCCTGCTCTATAGAGCGAGAACCAGGACAGGCACCATAACTACACAGAGAAACCCTGTCTCAAAAAAACAGAAAAACAAACAAACAAAAATTAACATGACTAATTTAATTTAATATTGTTGAATGTTTTCCTGTCAATATATTTAGGAATCCATTGATTAATAGAAAATGATGAACATTTACTTCTATGTTTTCTTCTAACTGATTAGTTTTGAATGTGTCCTTTAGATCCATTTTGTAATATTTTTTTAGTGTGGTCAAAAATAAAGGCCCAATTTCATTCTGTTATATATGGCTATTCAGTTGTCTGTTCATCATTTTCTGAAAAGACAATTAATTTCTCACTTTATCACATTGTTCAAAATTAATCTATTATAAATGTGTTTTAAAATGTTATCAATTTACTACTGATCTATAATTCTATCATAAATGTATATCTTGATTTCAACAAATTTATGTAAATATATAAGTACATAAATATTTACAATAAATAGAATAGTGCTAATTTTTTCCAAAAATGTTCTTTGATTTTGCATTTTGTGTGAATCTTAAAAATATTATATGAATTTTGGATTTTATTTTTAGAATTTTTGTATCAAATCTACAATTACACATGAGAAATAATTTCATCTATGAGCCTCTTATCTCTTCATTTGTTAAATGTTTTCTTTTTAATGTTAATAACAAATATACAAATATGTTTACACCTTCTATTTATTTATTTATTTATTTATTTATTTATTTATTTATTTATTTGGTTTTTCGAGACAGGGTTTCTCTGTGTAGCTTTGCGCCTTTCCTGGGACTCACTTGGTAGCCCAGGCTGGCCTCGAACTCACAGAGATCTGCCTCTGCCTCCCGAGTGCTGGGATTAAAGGCGTGCGCCACTACTGCCCGGCTACACCTTTATTTTTAATGCTATCATGGTTTTGATATTGAAATGATACCCAAAAATCAAGCAAATTTTGTTTACTAATCTAATAATCTGCAAATTTAATACCCCCTGTGATATTCCTATTACCTGTTTTATACCTTAACATTAATTTTCTCTATATGGTACTATGTTATCTTGTACATAAATTTGTCTCTTGATAATGAATAAAATTTAAGGTAATTATTGCAGTCTTCCCTTTATATTTTATCTGATCCTCTGTATTAGTTATTGATATGTGATTTTATTGCCATATAGCCTGGATTTAAACTTAAATACACTATATAATAGTTGCAAAATTTTTGAAAGTTACAAATGTTTTGATATTGCTATTTGAACATCATGATTTAGTGTGCTTGACAGATAGCAACTCCACATTGGAAGAGTCACATATCTTAGCTACATTTCTGTAATCTGTTGAATCTAGCGTAAATCATTTTATTGAATTTTGTCTTCATAATGATCATTCATTAAGTTTCAAGTATCATATTTATATCCTTTCCTTCCCTTATGCAAAACTTATTTATTTCAATGTTTTATGAAGCTCAGCAATGAACAGATTCCTAAAAGAATGTTACTTAATTCATTAAACTAATTAAACAAATTTTTCAACATAGATCACAAATGAATAGATGTAAATATGTTAATAAAATGTGAGTTACTTCTCCATGTTGTTAACTGCAATTCACTCCTTTTCTGTTGTATTTTTTAGAATAAAGATAATCTCTACCTTGTGAAATACAATGTGAGTGTGATCAAATAGTCCTATCATACTTCTTGTTTTATGCCAATAAGTACATTTTTTAATATAACTTCTGAGTCTAAATACACTGCTTTCTGTCAAACTCAAGTAGAGCTCTGGGAAAATGGCAATATCCTTTCAGCTTGTAAGATAAAAATTAACATTTACATACTTCTAAGAACTGCATGCTTACCAATCATAAATAAAATATTGTGCTTATATATAAGAAAAGATAGTACACATGTCCTAGTTGTTAAAAATAATAATGAACACAAAAGAATACAAAATGATTTCTCTATCTACAAGTTATATTTGTAATTATTCCCATTATTGACAAAGGCCAAATCAACCTTTGTGACATAAAATCTAATATTTAGATACATGTTTTAGACTCTGTGGACTTATAGATTATTTGTAATAATTTCTCACAGTATTAGCCAATTGATTATTGCATGCTTTATACAGTAGAATACAAACCATTATATGTGTCATAAAATAGCATGTTGTACCAAGTTCTGTTTTAGCAAAATCATACGAAAAATTAATTAAAAATAAGTGACAATCATCAAATTCCTTATGACTATGGGTCTACAAATGTCTTCTGAAATAAATAGAAATTGTAAAGTTTACATAGAGGCTTAAGCATTGCAGTCCATGATTTGGAATGAGAAACTGATACAATGATTATTTATCCATCCTAAACATACTAGAAATTTCTTTAGAGTACCTAAATTCTTACAAAAATAAACATTTTCAAGTCCTTCCTGAGAAGAATTATAAAGCATCCTTATGGATTAATGAAGGGTCAAACATAGCTTAAAATCCATAGCTATGAGGATGGAAAGGCAAATATCATTAATTTGGCATATTTGATATAAATAGCATACTTTGACAAACTCCTTGGTAAAATTGAACATGGGTAAATGTCCTTGTAATTGATAAAAGATCTAACAAGAAATATTGCCTTCCAAGAATGATATCCTATTGAAATCCTTTTGTAAAGAGGGGAATTATGACAAATATTGAAACTTTCCAAAGGGCTATGTAATTCAACTACTTGAGTGTGTGTGTGTGTGTGTGTGTGTGTGTGTGTGTGTGTGTGTGTGTGTGGTCATGATCCACAAATGGATTTAGAGCTGGCAAATCTTAATAAATCTGCGCAGATTTCTATTGTATATGTTTTTCAAAGTATGTATGTATATCATTGTTGCATTTCCATTACCTCAGCCACTTCTATTATTATTATTACATTTCATATATTTATGGAATACAGTAAATATAGATTTCTCTCATAGCAAATAACTTTCACTAATACATTCTGATAAATGTTAAACATTGTGGATATTTTCTTTCATGCTATACAAGGACAGTATATTAGAGATTTCTCTTTTAAATTAAAATATAAAGTTACATTTAAATGATGTTAGTAAGTATTGTAGATTCACAGGGAAAATCAATATTGTATTATTGCAGCTATGAAGTACTTTTAAACACAGTTCCAAATAAAACTTCCATGGTTAAAAAACCATTATTTCCTGATCGGGATTTTTGCTAATTAACAATTCAACATGTACTATATAGCTAAACTAACACCAGAAGAGAGTTGTAATTGCTTTTCTGAGTTAGTCTAATGATGCATAAAGTTCAGGATTCTTTCATGGATAGTAACAGCTTCGTTAAATACTATAATTTTCACAAGTCTCAATAATTCCTGGTACCCAACTACCTAAGTTTAACACTTAATTAATTTTAAAACTTTTTGCCTAAATTTGTGACTATAATTTTTCTACTTGAATGAGTTGTTTCTTTGTTTTTATTTTAAAACCATGTATTTGACATATCTCCAAAATTACAACTAATAATGATTTGGGGCCTTTACAAAGCCAGTCACATGAAATATGAACATATTTATATATGTGCATGTATATTGATGTATGTAATGAATGCTTAATCATGGTTTAAGTTTAGTGCAATAATAAAGCATAGTTACATCAAAAGTCTCTTGCCACCATAAGTTCATCTTAAAAAGAAATATAAAATAGATGAAACTACTGTCATAAAAAAATAAGTGCATCAAGAACAGAAATATTCCTTATCATATATGGACCTATGGAAATAAACAAAGAATAATCATTTAATGAAGTTCTGGGAAGTTGTACATCTAATTCCTAAATATGTTGGACTTTATACAGAAAAGGGCAAGTAAGTTTGTACACTAACTTCAAATAGATTGTCCTATGTTAACAAGGTAGATCAAATATGATGTCAACAGTCCCTCAACATAGAAATGGAAGGTAGAAAAGGAATCAGGGTCAGAGCATCACAAGGTAAGAAATATCACATCATCTATTACTAGTTTTAAAGACTGTGGGTGAGAGGAGACAAGAAATTTGAACAGTGATCAGAACCTTTACAAAACTAGATCAGAGATTTTTCCTTTACAGCTTTTACCATAAATGAAGCACTCACTGTTTATTCACCTTGAATTTAGCCTGGTAAGATTGATTTCAGGTTTTAGATTTTTGTAATGATTGGAGAAGAAAATTATATACTTTAAAGCCAATGATTTCTGGCAATTTGTTAAATAAGCATTAAGAAAGCAATAGACTATATTTAGGAAGAAAAATGAATTAAATCACTTCTTTATATATGTACCTATTATGGTGAAGATAAAGTTTTTAGTAAAAGAATTGTAGTAAATACATTATATATTTCAATAAATATTAAAATAGAGAAGGTATAAGATATGAATAAATATTTAAATTATCTTGAAATAGATAAGAAAATCTCAAATATTAAATCAGTTTTGAGCATATTAAATTGAATACCTTTCTAATAAAAATTTTTGAACTAAGTAAAAAGAAAACAAATGATAAGCTAGAATACTTGAAAGAATATGAGAAAAGTGGCCAGTATATTAAATATATAAAGATTTATATAAAATCCAAATAAATTCTATGCTCTCATGAGAAAAATATATGATGAACATCAATTGACAACTAAAAGAAGAAAATAAAATGATGAACATAAAACAATCCATATAAAAATGTACTGAATGTAGACCATATAAGTGATTGAGAGCCTGGGTGCTTGAATCAGACTTTCTGTGATAAATCTCAGGCCTGTCACAGTCAATATTTGTGTTATGCTATGCAGCAAAGATTACCTAACCTGTCTCTGTATCAATTTCTTTAACTGTAACATATAAGTAAACAACAAATTCTAGATATAAACATGAAGAATGAACAAGTAAATAAGTGCAAGAGGGCTATCATAGCTCATGGCACATGTAAACAGTAAAAAAGTTTTCAGGGAGAAAGTGCAGTTCTTAAATTTGTGCTGTGAAGACTGTAAATGTTATAGAGTGCTGGAAAGTGCTTGACGTGTGTTCTTTACTACTGATTATGAAAGTTTAATTAGCCAGTTATTTTTTAAACATAATAGTGATATGCAGCAAATGTTTATGACAAAAAACTAAATTGATTATGCTTGAATTTGTGAATGTATGATAAAAATCACAGCATATTTACCTAATAAAATGTGACTTAAAAAAGGAAATGCAAAGGTAAAACTAGATGGATCTTCCAGTAATTGTGTTATGTTAAAGAGAGCAATCATGAATGTTATTTATTGTATGTTTCTAATTATGACATTTTACATATATATTACTCCATTTATGTAAAAGGGGAAAATCTAAGGAGAGATTATAAAACATATTTCCCATGGAAGTTAACACAGAGTTGACTATAGGGAATATTTTGAGTATTAAAATCACCTATATCTTGTTTGTGGTTGCAAGGGTATGGCATATTCATTAAACCCATCCAATTTGTAAACAATAGCATTTGATTTATTCTTTCATCTACATTATACCAGTAAAATTGAGATACGTACCACTTATTTACATTATATTATATTAGTAATTGCATTACTTACTTTATATCTATATTGTCCTCACTCACTCTCTTTTTGTATGTGAATATTTGCTGAGGGATATCTTTCTGTATGCTGTGAATATATGTTGTTCTCATTGGTTAATAGATAAGCTGCTTTGGCCTATGGCAAGGCAGATTAGAGGCAGGCAGGAGATCCAAGGGCAAAGACAGGAAAGAGAAAGGGAGAGACTGGAGAGAAGCCAGCACCACCAGGAGAAGCAAGATGTGAAAGTACTGGTAGAGCCACAGCCACCACGTGGTAACTTATAGGTAAATAGAAATGGGTTAAGTTGTAAGAGCTAGTTAGCAAGAAGACTGCCAAAGCCCATACAGTTTGTAAATAATATTAAGCTTCTGAGTGACTATTTTATAAGTGACTGTGGGACCATGGGGCCGGGTGAGACCTGGTGGGACCAGAGAAAACCTTCTGGCTACAAATATTATGATAGATATCAAAGTTTCAAGAATATATGCTGCTAGGATATTATTAAATTAGTGCAGGCGAGCTGCCATTTAAAAAAATATGCCATCTTTATAATCATTGAGTTCAAGTTCAAATAACAGTTTAGAAACTTACAGGCTATAGTATACAAATACCATCTCAGTTTCTTAATTCATAAAATGATAGTTATAAGAAGATTTTCTTCAACCATCATTTTTGTTATTTCAAATAGATGATGCAGAACTTTACCTGACTATAGTATGCATATAAAAGATATTAATTCTTACTACACCAAGACATCAAAGGGACATCCACATTGATTTTCACGGTGGCTGCAATGGCCTGTAATCCCATCAGCAGCAAATTTGTGTTCACCTTTCTCCACATCCATGCCAAGAATTGTTGTAGTTTTTTTTTTTTTAATTGAAATCTTATTCACTATGACTGGGGTTAGATGAAATCTCAAAATAGTTTTAATTTATTTTCCTGATTCCTAAGGGATGTTGAATATTTTTCGAACTGTCTCTCAGCCATTTGTATTTCATCTTTTGAGAATACACTGGTTACTTTTCCCCCATATCTTCAGCACTTCTTTCTTTAGAGCCTTTAATTCTTTCTACCCTCCTCTTCCATAGTGTTTAATAAGCCTTATAAAGAATTTATAAATACCTTGTTCAAGTCTCAGCACTTATCTGCATTATATTCTCAACAACTTCTGCATCTGAGAGTTTCTGCATTCACTCACAATTACTGACAGATGATTCCCTAATTAAGGATGAGAATATAATTTGTCTATCTGCATAAAGATGAATACTTAGAAGAAAAGTCTATGCTATATAAATTTTACTATGTAATAGTATTCAGCTCTCCATTATGGTCTATGACTTTCTTTGTTATGGTATCATGAGCAGATTTATAGATTTCAAGATTTTTTATGTAATGTGAAAATAGATCATAACATGAAACAAGTTTTTAACAAATAGACTGTACCTAATATGGTAGTTTATACCTATAGGTAATGACACATTTGTGTAAATTATGGGAATATTAAAGACCAACTCATAATAAGGACTCTGAAAATCACATTAGAAAAGAAAAAGAAACTGAGAAACAGGGAGAGAAGGAGAAAGAGAATAGAAATACATAACATTCATGTGTTGGTGACAATATGTATAAAGTCTTAACACTGTTCGTATTAACTCAGTAACTATGCTGGAAGGAAAAGAACTGTGTATATTAGCATTGTGCTAGAGGAGATCTGTAAATCTTAGTTTTGTACTATCGACCTAATTGTTACACTATGGAAACCTTTAATAAAACAGCATTACCTTATAGGTCAGTGGGCCAAATATTAGTTATGTATCTTATGGAGGTAGAGAGTAGACAGATTTAGCTTTATTGGTAGGAAATCTTTGGTTAGAATATGTTTGTCTGATCATTTACTTTTTTTCTTTTGATTATTTATACCATGAAATGAAGGTCCTTCTTTTCTAGTTGGAATCTTTGAGAACTGTCATTACCTTACTCATAGCCTCCTTTCTAAATTTTGAGACACATCAATTTCATTTTTAATTTTTATTATTTCACAACTTTATCTACCATTTTCCTTTTTGAAACTTTCATTTTTATGTAATCATATGATTATATTACAATTCCATAATAATAAAGTGCAGAATCTCCATATAGCTTTAATCAAATCTGCAATCACAGCATTAACATTTTAATTGAAGGTAATACTCAAAAGTTCCATGAACTAAACTATGGACATCAATAGGAGATTAATATTCTTCCTTCCACAAGCTAAAATTTCATCATTTCCCCAAAATCTCAATACAAAAGACTTACAGTAAAAATTCTTATTATTTCACATATTGTATTCTGATAAGAAAGAATAAATGATAAATGGTGGTGTTACAGCTGTTCAGAAAGATGAAACTTTCATATTTCTTCAACATTTATAAGACTAGGGTATTATCTATCATCTCACTATCAGTTTAATTATATAAAAGGAGCCGAGTGTGATGGCAAATGCCTTAACCCCAGCATTTTCAAGGCAGATACAGGTAATGTGTGTGTCAGAAACTTCTAAGCAAGTCTGATCTACATAGCAAGCTCCAGTTCAGCCAAGGTTGCACACTGAGGCCCTGTCTCAAACAATAATAAATAAATAAATAAATAAATAAATAAATAAATACATACATACATACATACATAAATAAATAAATAAATAAATAAATGTATAATGGAAACTGTATGACATTTCTTGTTATTCTAAGCTCATCTACAATCCTATTCCGACTATTTTTTAACAAACTAAGACAGTGAACATGACCTCTACCAGCTTTTTTTTAAAGGTTTCAGTACTTTTATAAAATCATTTCATATATTAATTTATTTTCCAATGCCTTTGTAGTATTCTTCTTAATGATGTCCTTCCAACCCTGTTCCTCTTCTTAGGTGTAGATATTTCTTACCTTTGGCTTTCTACAATATTTGACTTTTGTTGAAGGCCTGTGTTACCAACTTCTCTCATCTCTTACCCCATTTTTTAGTCTTCTATTTACATGCACTCTTGTTAGGTAATGACTCCGGTTCCCACAAAACACAGAATTAAACCATGAGAGAGATTCTTAATCTGTTCAATGTACATATCTTCCCTGGTAAGAGAATAGAACACAATTTATACCATCAGTAGCACAGACACTAAAAGCAGCAATCAATAAATGGGACCTCCCTAAACTGAAAAGCTTCTCTTTGAAAAGGCAAAGAACATGGTAAATAAGACAAAACAGCAGCCTACAGAATGGGGAAAGATCTTCACCAACCCCACATCTGACAGAGGACTGTTCTCCAAAATATATAAAGAACTCACTAAACTAGATATCAAAATATTAAACAATACAATGAAAAAAATGGGCTACAGATCTAAACAGGGAGTTCTCAACAAAAGAATCTAAAATGGCCAAAAGAAATTTGAGGAATTGTTCAACATCCTTAATTATCAGGGAAGTGCCAATCAAAATGGCTCTGAGATACCATCTTATACCTGTCAGAATGGCTAAGATCAAAAACACCGAGGACAGCTTATGTTGGAGAGGATATGGAGTAAGCAGGACACTTCTTCACTGCGGGTAAGAGTGCAAACTTGTACAGCCACTTTGGAAATAAATATGGCAAATTCTCAGAAAATTAGGAAGCAATCTAACTCAAGACTTCTGCAAGCTTTAAAGTTTCTTGTAAGTCAATGGGGATGCATATTAACATTAGAATTAATATGCCATATATCTAACAGAGAAGAGGGAGGTCCTAAATGAATGATATATAATTCTTTTCTGTGATATGTGTTTTATTTCAGAGGTCATGAAGAAAGAAGAACTAGTGATACTTATTTGCAAAGATGAATTTGTCCAATTTCAGCATCAATTGCAAAAACAATTGCTATTGGCTGTTGTACTCTTTTTACTCTTTACTCTTTGGGAGGACCATCACCTAGCTCCCAAATAAATCACACACAGAGGCTTATTCTTTCTTATAAATGCCCAGACTTAGCTTGAATTATTTCTAGCCAGCTTTTCTTAAATTATCCGATCTACTTTTACCTCTGGGCTTTTTCGTTTTCTTACTTCTGTAATTTTTCACTCTTACTCTGTGGCTAGCTGGGTGGTTGGTCCCTTTTCTCGATCCTTGATCCTCTCCTCCACGATTTCTCCTTCTATTTATTCTCTCTGCCTGCCCGTCCCTCCTATCCTTTCTCTTGCCTTATTATTGGCCATTCAGCTCTTTATTAGACAATCAGGGGTTTTAGACAGGCAAAGTAACACAGCTTCACAGAGTTAAACAAATACAACCTAAAAGAATGCAGGACACATTTGCATCATTAAACAAATATTCCACAGTATAAACATATGTAACGCATCTTAAAATAATATACTACAGCATTCAACCCTTTAGGTTGTCTGTTTTTCGAATCTCAGATCGTCTTTTACTAAAAAACCCAGAGCCAGGTATTGTGGTGAAACCTGAAAGATCAGAGAAGCAGAGCAAGTCACAGCCAACCTTACCTTGCCAACTCCTCAGGCAATCCTGTTCCTCAGATTGAAAGCCTCTGAGTCCTCACCCCAAAGGATCTCAGCTGAATTGCTTTAGTTCCTATTTCATCACACCTTATTTACCTTTCTCCACACTGCTGTCACTTTCTGGGATTAAAAAAGTGAGTGCTTTCCAGGACTGGGATTAAAGGTGTGTGCCACCACTGCCTACCTCTGTTTCCAGTGTGGCCTTGAACTAACAGAAATCCAGATGGCTCTCTGCCTCCCAAGTAACAGGATTAAGGGTGTGAGCCACCACTATCTGGCCTCTCTGTCTAATCTAGTGGCTGGCTCTGTCCTCCCATCTCCAGGCAAGTTTATTAGGGTACACAATATGTCACCACAGTTGTCAGATACTGTCTGAACATAGTTTAAAATAGAATAATCACTGGCTAATTTTTATCAGGTCTCACCCATCGAACATTTCCCTCTGTTGTCAGGCTACCGACAGCATTGTCAATTGTTAGTTTTCCCAGTGACTCAATGTACTTAATTTGGAATCGCATCACATCTCTATATTAATTATCTCAGTTCGTACATCAAAAATTCTAGGTAACACTCTGGGAATTCTAATCTAATTACTGTTCTCTTCAGGTAGTGTTGAATAATTTCAGGATAAAACAACAACAACAACATGCAACCTGACAATAACTGGATTTCCTTCTCAGAACCCTTCAAATGGTGATTTACTGTAGCAAAGAAAATTGCATTTGGTAGCTCCCTATGCCTAGGAGGACTTTAGAGCTTGATCAGAAAATGGCTATTAGTTTTGCACCCCACACTAAGACATTGGCTCAATCTCAACTTAATCCATATTATTATTAGCTGGCTTGTGAAGAGTTAAAGAATTCCTTGAGATCAGAAACTAATGTACTTTCCTGTATATTTTCAGTAAAAGAACACCAAAACATTTAGTGCCTATTTACAAGAACTTGATGGTATTACTATGAGAGAAGAAAACAGCCACAACTCTATACTCCTAATATTGATTGGATAATGAATACTGATGCCTAGAAATATATGAAGATGGTAGACTAAACTTTTTCATTACATGTTTATGACTTTATCAATGGGGTCGGTACCATACCTTATGAATGGCTTATGCTGTTTGTAGTCCTAAATGAAGCATTGCAAATAAATACTGCATGCATAAGAAACTGGAGTAATCTCAGGATTTTGCTAAGTTTGCTCTTTTTGTTACTGTAGTACAGAATCATTGCCTACATCTTTCTGTTCACATTACATGAGGCGTAGCCAAACATTTTTGGAAAAAAAAAAATGGTACTTCAAAGGAATCCTTTGTCTTATGTAAGAAAACACTTTACTCTGTATATTGATTTATGCCAAAAGACTAATCTATTGGGTAGAAGCCATGAGAAATGTTTATTCTCTAAAAATAAGCAATATGACATATTCATATCATGTACACAGTGTATACAATTCTTGGCAAGTAATTTGTTTTCAGGTTGTATATATAACCTACACTTACTATCACTGAAACTTTAAGCCAAATTTGAAATGAAAACAAAGAGAGGGACTTCCATTTTGCTGTACTGCATGATTCACTGTATTAGTCTTTTCATAGCAGAAGAAACACCACAGGAACACTTCAATGTTTGATTGCTTTAAACACATGGACAAGAACAAGCTTGTATGCATCAGTCTCCTGCCTTAGCATAATTTATTTTGCTAAAGACCAAGATGTCTTTGAACTAGAGGGACACACTCTTGAAAACCAGGAAATGTGATACCTGTCAACAAGGATAAACATAGTATTAATGAGAGTGTATGTTAATACATTAAATTGGTAGGACATCAGCAGGATATCAGTTTCACTGCCAACTGATTTTTAAAGATGATCTACCATTTGAATTAGTGTTAGTGATAAATTATTTCCAAGTAATATTAATCATACTCACTGGGAAATTAAAATGTCATAAAATGATAAAGTGTTAAAGAAACAGTATCTCACATCTACACCTGCTTATGCATCAGAACATTACTGGAGTGTTTTCTCTGAATCATTCAAGACAGATTCTGTTTTTAATATGGAATGGAGTCATTTGATGATTTCATATTCCTCTCATTGTTTTAGTAGTTTGAGTAAAATTAAGTTTTCATAAAGAAAAATGGCATGTGCTATATTATGATCATTGTTTATATAAGAGGAAAAACAGTAAATAAGATAAAATCATTACATTCTACTATTTTACTCTTGGTAGATATTTATTATCAAAATGTGAGTTTTAAAATATTTAGTGCATGTATACAAACACAAAATAAATGTGAATTAAAAATAATTAAAAGTGACAGTGACATGGCTCAGCATTTAAGGGGCTTGAATCTGGGTCTGAAGACTTGAGTTCAAGGAAAAACCAAGACCCAACAAGCTGGTCTCTGACTTCCATACAACCAGAGTGACACATACATCAGCCCACTTATACACAGGCAGAAAATGAATATAAAAAAACAGTAAATAGTTTAATGACAAATATATTTTTTTAAAGTAGGGTGTATATTTCACTCAATAAATGAATTAATTTTTTCATACTTTCTTTTCAAGAGAGTTGTGAGTTAGTACAAAATTTTTGGGTTATGTACATCATTCTATGCTATTTCCTAAGACATGCTGTGAAACCATTTCCTATTAGATAAAACCTTCCATCTTGGTGGAAAGCACAGTATGACATTAATTGAGTCCTAAATGGAGGTGAATTATCCCATCCTGCAGGGAAGTTCATTATGTTCAGGAAGTAAACACTTCAAAACAACTCCAGAAAATACCTGGAACTGTCCAGATTCACTAGGATCGTCCATTCCCAAAGATATATAAGCAGTGAGAACTGCCTAGAGATACTCTCAGACAACCTGGCCAGCTTAAAAGACTCCCAGACAAGCTGAGGAGCATAGAAGAAACAGAGATAAACAAAGCTACCTGGTAGAAAGAGAGCAGAAGAACTTACCAGAAGAAGTACAGCCCAGGAGAACCTCCTTGAAGGAGCTCAGAATAGTGGAACTATCTGGAGAGTTATTTTTGAACTGCCTGCAAGCTGTGCTGTGTGCTCCAGGTTTTTAGATTTCCTGCTGTGCTGGTCTTTGACAATGTAGCAGCCTTTGAGCCATTTTTGCTTCAGTAAGTAACCCCTCACTCATATTTCTGTGAATAGCTTCAATAAACATAGTTCACCAATTGGACTTTGGTGATATCCTTACTTTGGGGACTTTGGTGATATCTTTATTTTGTCTGTCATAGGTTTGCTATATATGCTCAATAGACATTTGTTCATGTCTTCCACAGAACACAGAACAGTGTCAAACAAGAGACATCGATACTAACTATTCTGCTTATGTTCCTTTGTTTAAACATGTTTAACCCAATTCTATAACTTGCATCTTCACTGACAGGTGTCCTTTGTTTTCTTCCTCCACACTGATTGAAAATTTTCACTTGTGTATTAATGACTTGGCTTCGATGCTTGTTGTTTTAAACATAAGTGCATCACCCCCCTTTGCTTATTAGACTGCTATGTTTTCTTTAATAAAATTCAACATTCTTTTTGGTTGCTTTGAAGACTGTTTCTTTTCCATCAAAACCAGAATAATATTTTAAGTTCAAATTACATAGCTTAGTTCTGAGTAACTAAGCTATTATTTGGTTGTATAACATGTTTCAATCATGCTATGCTTCCTTCAAAAATAAATTTCAAACTTTTTTTCAGTGCTGAGATTTAAACATAGAGTTTCTTACATGGTAGACAAGTGCTCTTTTAGTGAGCTGTATTCCAAGCCCAAAGCTAGGAAATGTGGGGGATAGCTCTTCTGAATTCCTTCTCAACAGAATTAAGGATTGCAGGGGCTCAAGTAGTATAGGACAGTAACAAAACTATGATGTCCTAAAATTTATTCATAATTTTAAAAATTCTTTTGGTTATGGAAGTGATTATTTGAACATTTTAAAATATATACTTTTTGGTATGGCTACAATTACATTTTTCCTCTATCATCTGACAAATTTCTGGTCATATAAAGCCCTTTGTTTTAAGAAATTCATTATATATTTACATTGAAAAGTGTCTAAAATAATTTAAATATTTTGGAAAGGCCTTCCTTACATGTAGCTGAATTGTATTCTAAAATGACAGAAATAATAACATTTTCAGAACTTTTATTGGATTATAAAATGCTAATATTATATTTTCAGTGGGCAGAGAATATTACTGTCTATAGTTTGGGGAAGAAACAAGGTATCCAATAATTATGAGATTTTTTATGTTTTTTGTGTCTTATCTCTATAAGCTGTCTAAGTATGATTCAAATATTTAGTTTTGTCTTCCATATGATTCATCAATAGAATTTTAGGTTTAATACATGGAGATAATCTTAGTGCGTTAATGTCAATAAAAATACAAATCTACTTATGTCTTCAATAGTGGCAACAAGGCTTTATTATGAAGAATACATAATTCTTGTCTATAGTTCTTTTTTTTTTTTTTTTTTTTTTTTTTTTTTTTTTTTTTTTTTTTTCACAGGTTTTCTTGTAGTTTGCTTTCCTGAGCTCACTTGGTACCAGGCTGCTCGAACTCACAGCGATCCCTGCTCTGCTCCGATCTATAAAGCGTGCGCACCACCGGTTGTCTATAGTTCTTTAAACAATAAAATATACACTTCCAAGGAAGTCTCCGGAAGTTAAAGGAATAGTGTGATACAATAAGGTAAATTGAAATGCAACTCATTTATATAATGCTACTTAGACATATCTGGTGAACAGAAGTAAACTGACATTTTTAAATATCTAACATACACCAGAAACTGGTTTGATGTTTTAGTGTTTAAAAACTAAACTAAAAGTCTTTCTACTCCCTATTCTATGATGTGTCCTGAGTCATAGAAGCAAGAGCTGTGAAGATGTACCTATTGGGGTCATCTTGGTTTGTTGATCTCTGAATCGTATCCAGTATGATTTTCTTTGATGGGTCTTCATTTGCTATAGAAAAAAAAAGAATTATTTGATGAAGAGGTGGTAGCAACACATATCTGCGGGTTAAAGGATAATGTTTAGAGTGTAGCGAGGAGTTACCTGGGTCTAGCAAAGTAGCAATAGCAGATTATTTTCTATGGTCTATGATCTCACTAGCCCAGCGAAGCTAGCTAGGTTTCCAGTACCAAACATGATTTCCCTCCTGTTGAGTGGGTCTTAACACCAATTAGATAGCTGTTGTTTGGCACCTGCATGTCAATGGAACTTATTTTACCTCTTTGTATATCTTGTTATGCTGGTAATTGTCATGGTCAATAGATTTTGGTTGGACTGTTTGTTTACCTTTTGTGGCATCTTACACAGTATTTTCTGAAAGGAGGGAGGTTTGATCAGGGAAAAGATCTAGTTCAAATTACCCAAATCCTGTGTCCTATACTAGGAATTCTGCTGTAAAAACAGTCTCTTCTAGAAATGGCTTCAAAAACAAGAATGGAACAATGATAATATTAATAGACCAATGTTAATGTGGGAAGGGGAAATTACCTGAGATCTTATCCTTTAAACAATGAGCTATAGAACTATAGTCAACAAATGACTACTGAGAAGAGAATGATTCTCCCCAAGGATGGGCTCCTTCAATGCAGAATATCACAGTGGTCAACCTTGTATATATATATATATATATATATATATATATATATATATATATATGCATGGACTGACCCACAACTTATTAACTAGATATTTAGTGGCTAAGCATCTTCTATACAGTTATTGCTGTTACACTTAATGGTCTTGAATTATATCCTTGGACAGTTTCAGTTAGAAAATGAGACAAGGAACAAAAATTAACAGCAGCCTGCAAAATTATCTGTTATTTTTATTTATCACTTTTTATTATTTGATACTCTATTTTGAGCTTAAAATCTTGACGTTTTAATACAAAGTGTTTCTGTGGCCCCATTATCATAGACAGAATTAGTGTTTTCTTCATTTGTCATTCTCACAAAATGCCAAGCTGTTTGACAATCACTTAGTAAGTGTCCAAAGGTTTCATTGTCCTTTAAACAAGGAAAATAGAGTGAAAACTTGCCCTTTAGTTTTTCTTCTTTAGCGAGTTCTCATCCCACTTTCAACCTAACTTCTTAGAGTTGCAGAGTGAAGGCAAACAGATGTATTATGACCTTCCTAAATCACCCTTCTTTTATGGTAATGCATGTGTAAATAAACAATTTCAGTCTATCACATTAATTTAAATGTTACATTTAAAAATACCTATAAAAGTATACTTTAACATAGGAGATTTAAGACATGAAATAATATGCCAGATGCATCTTTTATGTCCAGTAACTGTAAATGCTGATTTGCTTCAATCATGACCATAGTTACTTTGTATTTTTAGCAATTATCTTTTCTTACTTTATGGAGAGCAGGTAGCATACTGATTAAATAATATGTTTTGATTAATTTAGCATACAATAAAATGTTCCTGCATTCAACTTGATGTTTTGCAAACCTTTCCATGTTTATTTGTATTTTTTAATCAAAAAGCTGATTTATTTTTATCTTTAGCATGTCATTCAACATGAGTGACAAACCTTGTCTAGAAAGGCAAGTCATAATTAAATGTTTAGTGCAAAACTGAAAAACTCTGAAGCTATGTTTTAACAGTAGTGATAATAAATATTTGCAGTTTATTTTGGCTTGGTCATTATGAGTATAGAACTACAAGAATGTAATGAAGCAGACAAAACAGAACTATAGCTTGATTTGAACTTCAAAACTTGATAACATTTAAAGAATTCCATAGTTGTAATTTGCAGTTTCATAAAAGTAACAAATAGAATATTACTTTCAGGACAGTTTCCTAACATGAAGAAAAAGTATCAATATTTCTGTACAGAAGTGTTGTCAATCAGGTGGTAGGGTTCCTTTTGATGAATCCAGACAGAATTTATGGTTAGGACAGGAAAAGCTCTTGCATGGCTTATCTTTTTTAATCTCTTTGCAATTGATAGCAGTGAGTAAATGGCCACAGATAACTGACAAGAATAGCAACTGATAGAACACATTAAGATTATAATTCTTGTATAAACATAAGGTACTAGGCACTAAGATCCTTATTCTTGTTATTGAAACTCTTATGTAGGCCTTGGAAGTCCTGATTCTGCAGTCATTGATAGTGGCTTGTGTTGAAGCTTCTGGACAAGCCTAATTTAAGGATTCTTCAGCCCACCCACAGCAGTGGCAATGATACAGCTCCTGGTCTTATGGTGCCTGAGATCTTTGTCCCTTTGACAGCTCTTTAGAATGCTTCTAGTAACAAGTATTTTCAGTTTCTGTTCCTTTGCCCTTTAGAGCTTTGTAACCTTTAGTCTCAGTTCTCTGCCACTGTAGACCTCCCTGTGCCTATTCTTGATCAGGCCACTTGCTTTAACTCCATAGGCGGCGACTGAAGCTACTGCTCAGCTACTACTGCTACTTCTTTTGCCACTTCTTTGCTTTAATGTTGCCCCTGCAGCTGCACTGACAGGTCTCTTTCTGCATGTCTCCTGTCCCCACATCTTCTGTGGCTGTCAAACCCACTAGAGTCCTACTTCTGCTATTCAATACTGCTGTCACCTGTGCTGGAACTACATTTATTGTTTTGTTTTTTTTTTTTTAGGTGTCTACTTTTCTCGCAAGCAAAGAAGACATATTTGCACAAAGCCTAGTGTGTGGTGGTATTGTGTTCCCCAAAATATTGTGTACTCTAATAAATTTATCTGGGGTCAGAGAATAGACAGCCACTAGATACAAAGGCTAGAAATGGTGGCACTCACACCTTTAATCCTAGCATTCCAGAGATAGAAATCCCTCTGGATCTCTGTGAGTTCAAGGCCACATTGGAAATAGCCAAGCATGGTGACACACGCCTTTAATCCCAGAAAGCCAGCCTTTAATCCCAGAAAGCCAGCCTTTAATACCAGGGAGTGGTGGTAGAAAGTAGAAAGATATATAAGGCGTGAGGACCAGAAACTAGAAGATTTGGCTGGTTAAGCATTTTGGCTGGTTAAGCATTCAGGCTTTTGAGCAGCGATTCAGCTGAGACCCATTCCGGATGAGGACTCAGAGGCCTCCAGTCTGAGGAGACAAGACCAGCTGATGATCCGGCGAGGTCAGATAGCTGTGGCTTGTTCTGTCTCTCTGATCTACCAGCATGCACCCCAATAACTGGCCTCGGGTTTGATTTTATTAATAAGAACTTTTAAGAATCCTGCTACACTAGTGTTAGTGAGTCAGTACAGGAGGGTATCTGTCAGCCTGCTCAGCAAATGAGTCGACATCTCTACTTGTTCAGTCAGGAAATGGGTATCTCCACAGATTATAGCAAAAGTTCATGCAAATGAAGGACTGTCAAAAACATTATCGATTTTGCACTTTCAGAACACTTCCTCTCCTGGACCCCTAGAGGAGGTGTTTCTCATCTTTCCTTGAAGAAATGGTTAAAGACAAATATAGCTCAAACTCCAAGAAGCAGACAAGGCTAGGACTATACCTTGAGCACCAGGACAAATAGCTGCAATCATTATGTAGCTCCCAACATGGGCCTAATGGAGAGTTCAAAATAGCTGTCATGGGAAAAAAGGCTATCTACTTGACTGAGTCGTTTTGATCAAGGCAACATGGACGGGAAGGGGAGTCCAGCAGTTCTCAATTAGGGAATCAAACCATTCCATCTCCATAACATTTAGTTATTTAGGAAGATAGGCAACAGTAGGAATATGTATAATAAATTGTAAAAGTTTAAAATGATTGAGATCTTAAGTATATAACAAGGCTTTAAAATTTATTAGAATATACTAATAATATACAATAATAAACTTTATTATGATGGTTTAATGCATATATACATTTATTTTTATCATATTCATTTGATCATTACTGTTTCCCATCTCCTTCTCACTTCTGCTGAACCCCATTACTATCACATAACCATGAGTATCTCCTGTTCCCTTCCTGATTCTTTGCTTCTTTCTTCTCTCCCCCCATCTCTCTCTCTCTCTCTCTCTCTCTCTCTCTCTCTCTCTCTCTCTCTCTCTCTCTCTCTCTCTCTCTAACTGAATGTATTTAGAGTTCCTGGAACCCTTACCTATCTATGAGGAAATGTTAATGGGCTCAATTTGTGAACGTAGTCACAGCTACCATATGTTCATTAGTGGAACAAACAGTTGATGCCAGAAGTTAGCACCTCATAACATGTCTCTCCTTCCTCTGACTCTGAATTCTTTTGGGCTCTAATGGAGAAATTTAAAACTGATCCAATCTGAAGCTTCTCAAACTATGGGTCTTCCGAGTCTAAGAAGTTTGTAAGTGTTCTTCAAGGCATTTTCTTTTAGTATAACTTCTCCATTTTAGTGCTCTTCTATTCCTTCTATGGTGTACCTTAGCTCCTTGCTCAGGGTTTTCTCTACCATTACATTATAGTCCCAGCACAATCACAAGGTTTTCTTGATACATACAGAGTTTCAATAGGGCAATACATTCCATGCTGCCCCTTACACAGATGTGTAATATTCTACTTAATCAGTTTATCAATTAAATTATTCCTAGCACACATACTTTATAAAACAAAAGTGCCCTAACTGCTTGCATTTTGTGAAAATATGCTATAAATATCGGCAATGAAAAGATTACTAAAACACCATCACTTGGATCCCAGTTCAGGAGAATTCAGTTCAAAAAGAAGTTAGATGCAGCAAATGATTTGATGTTTTGTAAAATATAGTGTGAGTAAAGAAGATTAATTCACTTTAAAGATTTCAGGGAGCCACAGGAAAAAAGTAAAACAAGATAAATATTCACATTGTGTTTGAGGAGATTCCTGTGAGATAAATAGGCATGTACTCATCAATGAATTGATAACATAGGTATTGCTAACTTCTTCCTGCTATGCTATATATGTGTCTACTGAAGTTTGAAAGGGGTTATGCTACTAGTTTCCTTCCAAAAGATCTATCAGGGGACTTCTAATCCTCCATAATTGTGTAATCCAAAACCCTAATGCAAATTCTTTCTAAAACATCAGTCCCTCAATGGTTCTATGTCTCTAGAGAAACTTGACTTAATAGACCCACCATATTTAATAAAATTAATCCTACTACAATGCAATCAAATTAACAAATTAGATACATTATTAATTGATTTTTTCCCCTGTGAAGCCAATAGTATTTTCTTGAAAATCCTTATTTACCTAGAAATTGGAGCAAACACTTTTATTATTATTGTAAATTTTTGTTATAAATATATATTTTCTATTTCTCACAATTCCCATCTATTTTCTTGCCTCTTTTCCCTCCTGTCAATTATCATGACAACTTTATACCTATTAATACATATCTATGTGATTTTATGTGGCTATTTTATGTAGCATCTAGAAAGCCCAAATGAGAGAAAGCCTAAAATACTCATTTTTCTATGGCTACCATATTTCATTTTTATGATTATCTTCAGTTAGATCTATATTTCCACAAACTATATACTTTAAAATTTCCTAGTGGCTAAAATTTTTATTAGATACATTATTTTTCTTTATCCATCTTTCTATTTTTAGACATATAAATTGGTTCTCAACTTTGCTGTCATAAATAGTTCTGCAAAAATAATTATGTAGAAATATCTCTGTGATATGACTTTTAAAGGTGTTCATGTTAATATTCTTCTATACGACTTCTATAAGACTGGATGTATTTTATTTTCTTGGATGTCATTCTGGAGCAGGTGTTTAGGAAAATGTGTAAGATTGGTGACATCGCCAACAAATTCTGTAACTTAGTACCAACAAGGCAAAATAAAAGTATACTTTTTCAATTGTTCATATTTTATGTTCCATGCAGAACAAGATATCTGAATGATACACGCATCTGCAAGGGCTTGATTATTCTTCTGTATAAATTAGCTTCTATTTAAATTTTATAAAAGTGAGAATTGAGGCATGTTTTTTAATGACTTCAAAACAATTACAATAAAACACTTAAGCGATATGGTGTCACATGATGTTTCTAAATATTTAAATTGGAAATCTACAGATGAAAAAACTACTACATAGAATTAAACTCTTGTAGAGCAAATGATCCAGATGGACCATTAAGCCATTAAGAAGCTATATAAAGATGAAAGTGAGGGTAAAATGCTATAGAACAACCTTTCCCCATAATGCAACAAATTAAAATGCTAATAACAGTTCAGGCAACATTTAACTGGTCAAAGTCTTAAATAGATAAAAATTTTTCACATGTGTGCTAGTATAGAGATATAGACTTGTTTCTATATTAATACTTCTTTCATGAGAATTCATTTAAGAAAAATTAAGCATATCAGTTTTAATCCCACAATTTAATTTTATATGCTATAACATAGCAGAAAGATCATTGTACCTCACTTCATCCACATAGGTCTTTGGAGATGAATTTCTAAATCATCTTATTAAATAAAAGACATGAAGCCAAATATAGGGGTGAAAGTATCAGAGATCAGGGAAATAGGAATATCCACCAGCCAACCTTACCTTACCAACTCTGCAGCTTCCAAAGGTGAGCTACTTCCTATCTTACCCATGCCTTTATTGTCTTGCTGTTCTGCCCTCTCATTGGCTCTCTTAGTCCAGTTACCTCAATTCTTTGTCACTGCCTGCCTGTATTAACCTCCAGGTCTCTATGGTTGGAACTGAGATTAAAGGTGTGGCACCATGCTTGGTTCTGTTCCCTAGTGTGGCTTTAAACACATACATACCCTCCTGCTAAATGATAGGATTAAGGGTGTGTTCTACCACTGCCCAACTTTTGTGTTTACTTAAAATGGCTTGTGATTTCCTGGCAAAATTATTTATTAACATACAAATAAAGTATCACCACATTTCAGCCCAAATAAAGTACCACATTTCCCCTTTTTTGTCTAATAAAAAAAAAATAAAGAAGTTATAACTAATATAAGGAAAACTATATACAGTAAGTACAATATAATATATATATATATATATGAAATGAATACATCAACAATGTCTAGTCCGTTTGCATTGCCAATTTCAGAGAAAATATTCCATTATCTATCCTATTTTGGTGAGTCTAAAATGTACCTAATTCACTTTCTATCCTATCTTGTTTTACCAACAGAAAACTATCTTATGATGTCTTTCAAACTTATATGCTTAATGCCTCTTAGTGAATTTCTTTTCTGAATTTCTTAACAAGGAAAATTGTTACCACAATTATCAAATCTTCAACTGCCTCAGAGACCCAAGAAGGAAATAATATTACCTAGTAAAATAGGAAATACAAACAAGCAACTTACAAAAAAATGTGAGTTGACAGAAACAGTCAGCTGCTTGGACAATCGCCCGAGATTCCTCTGCACATTGAAGCATCATTGGGGCATCATCTTCAGCCTACAGGCTTATCGTTTCTGGCAGATTCATTTGTGAAGTAGGATGTACACAAGGCTTACAGCTCGACCTCATATTCGGTACAAGTATTCCATGTACCAGATAAACTTGAATTCCACCAGTATCCTGTCATGATTCAGGATTTTAAGTTCTGGAAATTGATGGTGCTTTTGGAATTTGGCTGTTTATTCTTCTTGGATTGTGAATGGCTTCATCTCAGCATCCTATTCCTGTCCACTTGAGGGTGACTTCATCTCTGGTCACAATTATTGTCACATCTGCACCTGTGTCTACTAAGTCTTTCAAGAAAAAAACATTTATTCATATTTTTAATTTTGTTTTTTGTTCATTTATAGAAGTTTGCCAAAAAATTGCTTTATGGTTTCTCCTGAATTTTCTATTCTTTCTACTACCATTTTTCTATCACCCCAAGCAGCCTGGTTTATTCCAATAGGCATTTGGTTATTTCATTGCTCTGAGATGGGGTTTCTTCTGTGATGGCAGGGAAGGTCTGAACTGAATTTGCTGTGGGGGCCTACATGAGGCCCTTCTGGTAATTTCCTGAGGATAGACACAAAGGATTACTTTGTCTGTCCCTCATTGATCTACATTTGTTAGTCCAATATTTACCCTTACCACACCTTCTGCATAATCCAAAAGGAAGGGGCCTTCTGTTGCTGTTGCTCCTTGAATGAATATTCTTCCTAGGAATTCCCTGTTTATACTCCCTTTTCAAATGACCTTGTTTACCACAACCAAAACATCTGAAATTATTTTTCCTCAAAGCTTATGATATAATCTCTCCTAACCATATCTCATCATGGTCATGAGACTCAATATTAATTGCATCCCTGATTCAATCCCTCCAAGGGTGCTGATCTTGCCTTTAATGGCCTGATTATTTTTTGCATGCTGCATTCACATTCTCAAAAGTGAAAGATTCAATTATTATCTGTCTAGCTTCTGAATTTGGTATCATTGTATTTACTGCCGAAGACAGCCTTTGTACGAAATCCGTAAATGATTCTCTAAGGCCCTGTATAACTTTTGTGAATTATTCAATTTTTCTTCCTGCTTCCTCAATTCTATCCCATGCATTCATGGCTGCCATGTGGCATAGAATTAAGGTTTGGTTATCATATAAACATTGTCTTTGTACATCCACATAAGAAGGTGAATCCTGGGAAATTTCCACACTTCTAGTTCTACATTGTTGCTGTATTGTTTTAGCCTACTCCTTAAACCATGTTTTCCCCTATAATTGTGCCCGAGCCTCAAGGACAGCTGTTACCAATTCTTTCCAGTCCTGAGGAATAATTTTATTATAAGTTGACCATGAGTTTAACATTTGCTTTATGGATGGAGAACACATACCATATGCTACTATAGCTTCCTTAAATCTCCTTAAATCTAACATTTCCACTGGAGTCCAGTTAGCTTGTACATGCCCTTGAGCAGGTAGTTCCTGTACGGTTACTGGGTAGATTAAATTTAGTTGTTCGAAAGCAGGCTGCCTCTCTGTAACCATATGATTCAATCCTGAAATAATTTCACCTTTGGATTCTTCTATCTGGGTCTGAATTTCTCTATAAATCATTTAGCAGGTTTTTATAAAGCTTTTATCTTGGCAGTTAAATTGACCAATCTTTTTAATACTAAAATAAGGATTATTAAACAAATAATATTAATAAATTGATGTTATGTACATCTCATCAACATTAATAATTCTCTCATTTAATTGTTCCATTTGTAGACTGCCTAATGTGTTATCAAACAAAGACCAATTGTAAAAATATTTCCCATTTGTAAAAATATTTCCCATTTTTTAATGTGGGGAAAAATTCTCTTTTAACTAATTTTTTACTTTAAGATATTTTAATTGACTTACCAAGTCTTCATAGAACAGTAAGAGTCTGAGGGAATTTCAAAGAAGTATGGTGACAATCTGAGATGGAAATCAAGAGAAAGAGAGAGAGAGAGAGAGAGAGAGAGAGAGAGAGAGAGAGAAAGAGAGAGAGAATGAGGCAGTCCACCACCCACCTATAGCGAGAAAGCCAAAGATTCCAGCCTGAGTCACAAGCAGTACAGCTGCATGTAGCTCCAGCCACTTGCAGCTCTGGCAAAGATGGGGCCCCCAAAGTCACAAGCAAGTGGGCTTTTTGTGAATTCCTGCCCCGCAGTTGGAATCCAAATGTAGAAGAATTTCTAAATTGTCTGATTAAATAAAAACATGGAGCCAAATATAGGGGTGAAAGACTTAGAGATCAGGGAAATAGGAATAGCCACCAGCCAACCTTACCCTACCAGCTTTGCAGCTTCCAAATGCAAGCTACTTCCTGTCTTACACACACCTTTATTGCCTTGCTGTTCTGCCCTCTCATTGGCTATATTGACCCAGCTATCTCAATTCCTTGTCACTGCCTATGTATATAGATCTCCATTTCTCTATGGTTGGTACTGGGATTAAAGGTGTGTGTCACCATGCTTGGATCTGTTCCCTATTATAGCCTCAAACACACAGAGACTCTGCCTGCTAAGTGATAGGATTAAGGGTATGTGCTATGACTGCCTGACTTCTGTGTTTACTTAAAATGGCTTGCAATTTCCTCTGGTTTCCAGGCAAACTTATTTATTAACATACAAATAAAATATTAAGACATTTCAACACAAATAAAATATCATCACAGGTCTTATTGACATAAGTATGACTGCCTATGTCATAAGCTACCTATTAAGTTACTTGAATAGCTTTGACCCTGTACAACTATAAATTAAACAATGGAAACCATACCATTGCCTACATTGTTTCTCTTTGTCACACTAAAATGTTTGGCACAGTTTCAGATTCTTGGGTTGATCCATTTGCCATGTAATAATAATCAAGGTATTTTAAATTAATATCTTTGTAGTAAAATATGAGATAGCATAGGGGAAATTTTATCATCAGGCTTGGTGATACTAGATTTGGCTATTTTTTCCCCAAAGAGCATGGTATCATATTCTCTATTGAATCTATCAATTGGATCCATTTTTCAATTAGAGAAAGTAATGAAGACAGCAAAAATAATACTTTTGAAATTATGAAATCTGTTTTCATATGGATTGCAATAATTTCTTGAGAAGGGCATGGGAAAAAATAAAGGAAAAGCAAGAAACATATATAGAGGATTTGTCCATACCAAAAGTAGCATGTATTTTAGTATACAAAGAGAAATATGCCACCCAGAGTTTACTATAAAGGATCACAATGAATACAACATTGTCCTGAGTGAGGAAACCCAGACCAAGAAAGAAAAACATGGTATGTACTCACTTATAGGTGAATATTAGCCATTAAGAAAAGATAACCATGTTGAAATCCACAGACTCAAAGAAGCTGAGAAACAAGGAGGGCTCAAGGCAGAACACATGAATCTCACAATGAAGGGGGAATAGAATAAACATTGCAGTTGATCATGGACAGAGGTGTGGATGGGGAGTGGAGATGGGAACATGAGGGATCAGAAGGGGGAAGCAGTGAGGGAGAGAGTGCTAGGAAAGTCAACTGGAATGTAGGGAGGGTACATCTCTGGGAAGAGCAAGAAACCTAGTGCAATGGAAACACCAAGGACTCTGAAAGGTGATGCTGGCTAAGACTCCTAGCAATGGGGGACACAGAACATGAACTAGCCATCTCTTGTAACCAGGTAAGACATCCAGTGCATATCCATGAGAGACTTGTAGCTGGAGAGTCACAAATCTTTCCCACTGGCATCCCCAGAGTAAACACACAGAGGCTTATATTAAATACAAATTGTATGGCCTAATGGCTCAGGCTTCTTGCTAGTTAGCTCTTTCATTGTAAATTAACCAATTTTTATAAATCTATACTTTGCCATGTGACTTGTGTCTTACTGGTACATTTACATCTTATTTCTCATGGCAGTGGCTAGCAGCATCTCCTCTCTCTGTCTTCTTCCTTCCTCTCTCTTTAGAATCCCACCTAACCTTATTATGCTTCACTATTATCCAAACAGCTTTACTTGTCAACCAATGAGAACAACACATTTTCACAGCATACAGAATGACATCAACCATCACTTCCCATTTTCTTTCTATTCAAAAGGAAGTTTTAACTTCAACACAGGAAAATTACATATAACAAAAGAGTTATCAAGCAAGAATTATAGTTATAATATCTAGCCTATTTACTTTTGACAAATTCAAGGAAGATATCCTATCTATCCTCTATTTGTGAGTCCAAGGTTTCATATCTACCTTATTCCTATCAAAACCAAGAAAAACCATAATTATAACTATCTAGTCTTCAACTACATCAAAGACCTCAGAATGACACAATATTACCTAAGTATACAGGTAGAAAATTGTAAGCAACTTCCAAAAATCAAGAATGACAGAGATGGCTGGCTGCCTGGACAGCCACCCAAAGTTCTTCTGCAATATTGGGGAATCCATCTTCAGTCCATATGTCTAGTCTCTCAGTCACTTTTTTCTGTGTGATGTAAAATGTCTGACAGTTTCTTGTGAAGCAAGAACCTAAAGAACTATTTCATCTTGCAAAGGTCAGTGGTCACCTTCCTATGGTCCTACATGTCCATTTTATACAACATTTTTTCAAGCAGTTCAGGCAAGAACAGTTTCTTGCCCAAATGGCTATTTTTGCCAAGAAGAAGATAAACTCCATATGGAGTGTCTTCAATGCCCATCTTTCTCTTTGAATTAAATTGGTGCTACCAGGAACAGATGTGTCTCACTGTGCAGGAAAGTCTAAGTTTTTAAAACATTTTAAATGCCACATTATGTAGGTCATTGAAGTGTTTAAAAATAACCTACCTAATTGAAATATATCTATGTATACCTAGAAAAGTTAACATGACTATAAGTTTGATTATCATGGATGACTAATAATCTGTATTTCTTAATTATACATTACAATTTTAAATGAGCTATACAAACATACCTTAAACAAGAGTAGAAATATACGTACAATATAACAAAATTAACTTTAAAATTATATCAAAAAACTAAAATCTATACCAATGTAAAACATTTAAAATAAGTTGGCCTTTAAAAGTAGAATCAATAATCTACACTTTTATCCTATCATATCTATATCCTATACTTCTATATCATATCCCCCTGTCTTCTTTTAGAGAGAGATTGACTATGATGAATAATAATTTATAACCAACAACCTAAACAAAGACAAACATCCATAGTCTAGTTTTTGGGAATGTGGGCATAGTATTCTAGGCTACTTTCTGCTGATAAGAAGGGAGCTAGTAGCCTTATGGGGATACCGAGAAAATTCAAGATAATGGTCAAGTCCTGGGAAGACCAGCTATAACCTTTGTTGATAGGCACCATCTGTTAAGGTTCAGGAGGTCTGGCTTGATCAAAGCTGAGAGAGAGGAGACACTGTCAGCTGCCACCATGAGAAGCTTAACCTAGAACAAATTCATAGACTCTTGCTTTCTGTCAAAACAAAACCAGAGCTTCCTTTCCAAAGTAACACATCCTTAGATCAAATTTTGAAGTCAAAATACCTTTAAAATATAGATATTAGTTTAACTGAGCATCCTTTACAATCAAATGTCTCTTTGTAGTTAAAAATCCCAAAGACAATATAATCCAGACTCTCTGTATGATTTCTATCTTTATGTGGCTTATTTTTTATATTTCTTTTACTTTCTCTTTAAAGATTTTATTTTTTAAAACTTTCTATTTCTTTATACAACTGTCTATCTTCCTTTTCCTCTCTCTTCCAAGCCTACATATATTTTTACACACAATGTAAACCATTTAGAGTTTTATTTCATCTGAATATATCTTTTTATGAATCTATTGCTTTAAACGCAGTATGACTAGGACTAAAATGGCAGCTTTGGCTGCTGGCTCCATCCACCTCAGTTTCCAACATGATGGTGGTACGTTTACTGCCAGCTTTGGGAACCAGGCTCACTGCTAGCTATAGGAAGCAGTGGGTCTATGCTTCCATCCAGCACCGTGTAGCCCAGAAAACTTTTTCCCCCTGTACTAGCAAAAACTAAATATGTCACAAAGCAGTGAACTGTGCAGCTTGAAGATGCCACTGTGTACCATGGTGGAAATCTGCCATGCTACACTCAAGCCCATATGCCACTGCAAACCTGCCAACTGTAGCTCACAGCTGGCCTGAGAGACATAACTAGGAAGCTGTTTTTTAGCTCTATTTTAGAATTGTTTTAAAGTTTTCCCAGGTTTTAGGTCCCACATTTTGGCGCTATTTGTAGCTGAAATTTTTTCTTTGTCCCATCTGGTCCACAGTCAGGACAAAACTCTCTCACCTGCCAGTCTGCAGACACTTGGACTCAAGTAAATACACAGAGGTTTATATTAATTAAAAAACTTTATGGTCTGATGGCTCAAGCTTCTTGCTAGCTAGCTCTTTCATCTTAACCCATTTGTATAAATCTATACTTTACCATGTGGCTTGTGGCTTACTGGTACCTTTACATCTTGCTTCTCATGGTGGCAGCTGACAGTGTCTCCTCTCTCTGTCCTCTTCTTTCCTCTCTCTCTCTCTTTAGAATGTCCTGCCTAACATTATTCTGCCTCACTGTTGGCCAAACAGCTTTATTTATCAACCAATCAGAGCAACACATTTTCACAGCATACAGAATGACATCACCCATCAGAGACCTGCCCTTTTCTAAATAGAAATGGAGGACGAGTGGATAGAGGAAGGAAGGGAAGTGTTGTAGAGGGACTTGGAGCAAAAGAGGAGAGGAGGAAGGGGAAACTGCAGACAGGATACAAAAACAAAAAATTTATTTATACATAATTTTAAATAACAATTAACAGCAATGTGTATCTTATAGTCACAAACGGTATGAAGACATTATAAGACACTGTGTAACTCCACCTAGCATTATACAAGAAATCATTTAAGGAACATGTCAAGAAAACAAAACATCAGTAGTGCATGCCCCTGAGGCAGGAATCTAATGGGATTTGTATTGATCAATAACAAGTTATATTTTAAAACAGGTGATTATATTATGAAATATTATTTAGGAGATAGTTTTTTTTTAAATAAACAAAAATGTTTATCCTATTGCTTCATCTGAGAAAGGGGATTATCCAGTGATAAACTCACTTAAATGATTTAATATAAACTGTCCATACTAAGTGTAGTATGCAGTGTAGTATACAAAAAGAAATAGGCCAAACAAATATTTGTGCCTTTTTCTTTATACGTTGTCTCTGTATAGCTGAAAGTTTTCCTGTGTCCTGCCTGGTGTGCAGCTGCTCAGAACCAAGTAAACACACAGAGGCTTATATTAATTAAAATTAATTAAAATAGTTAGCTTAGGCCTACTATTAACTAGCTCTTACATTTAAACTCAGCCCATTTCTGTTAATCTGTATGTCACCACATTTTCCATGGCTTTACCTGTGTGCCATTACATGCTGCTCCCTGTATGGAGGGCTGGCATCTCCTGACTCGACCTTCCTCTTCCCAGAATTCTTGTCTGCTTATCCCACCTATACTTCCTTCCTGGCTATTGGACAATCAGCTTTTTATTTATCAACCAATCAGAGCAATATATTCACAGCACACAGAGCGATATCATCCATCATTTCCCCTTTTCTTTTTATTTAAAAGGAAGGTTTTAACTTCAACATAGTAAAATTACATATAAAAGAACAGTTTTTAATCAAGAATTACAGTTATAATATCTAGTATATTCTATCTATCCTATATTTATGAGTCTAAAATTTCATATCTAATTTATCTTTAGTCATAGCCAAGGAAAATTAAAACTATCTGGTCTTCAACTGCATCAAAGTCCTAAGAAGAATGATATAATATTACGTAACTAAGCAGGAAATGCATTGTAAGCAACTTTCAAAGTTCTGGAAATGACAGACAGTTGCCTGCATGGACAGCCATCCAAAGTTCCTCTCCAACTTTGTGGCATCCATCTACAGCCAATAGGTATAGAGTCTCTCAGTCTATGTGTCCTGTAGAATGTCTGGCAGTTTCTTCTGCAAAGCAGGAACCTTAAGGACCATCTTGCCTTGTAAAGTTAAGTGGTCACCTTCCAATGGGTCTTGCATGTCTAGTCAATATAACATTTTGTCAAGCAGTCCAGGCAAGAACAGTTTTTTGCCCAAATGGCTATTTTTGCTAAGAAGAAAATAAACTCCATATGGAGTGTCTTTGATGCTCATCTTCATCTCTGAAGTAAATTGTTGCTGCCAGGAGCAGGTGTGTCCCATTGTTCAGGGTGTCTAAGTTTTTAAAACATTTTAAATGCCATATTCAATAAGTCATTGAAGTGTTTGAAGATCACCTACCTAATTGAATTATATCTATGTATACCTAGAAAACTTAACATGACTATAAGTTTAACTATCATACAAGACTACTTATTCATCTGTATTTCTTAATTACCTATTACAATTTAAATGAGTTACATAAACATAAGACCTTAAATGAGAGTGTATATATATATATATATATACTTACAAAATCAACTCTAAAGTTGTATCAATAAACTAAAATCTATACCAATGTAAAACATTTAAACAAGTTGCTCTTTAAAAGTAGGTTCAACAATCTACCCTTTTATCTTATCACATCTGCATCCTACATTTCCATATCATATCCCCCTTTATTTATTTTTTTAGAAAGATAATGACTATGAACAATAACAATTTGTAACCAATCTCTAAACAAGACAAACATTCATAATTCATTGTTGGGGAATGTGGGCATAGTGTTCTAGGCTACTTCCTGCTGAAAGGGGCCCTGGTAGTCTTATGGGGATCCTGAGAAAATTTGAGATAATGGTCAAGTCCTGGGATGACCGACTATAACCTTTTTTGATAGGCACAATCTGTTAAAGTTCAGGAGGTCTGGCTTGATCAAATCTGATCCATCTTAACCTGGAACAAATGCATAGCTTCTTGCTTCCTGTGGAAACAAAAACAGAACCTCTTTTCCAAAGCAATGTATCCTTAGACATACATTTTGAAGTCAAAATACCATTAAAATATACAAATTGTTTTAACTGAGCCACCTTTACAATCAAATGTCTTTCTGCAGTTAAAAATATCAAAGACAACATAATCTAGATTCTCTGTGTAATATCCATCCTTACATGACTTATTTTTAATATTACTTTTATTTCCTCTTTAAATGCTTTATTTTTTAAAACTTTCTATTTCTTTATATAGCTGTCTATATTCCTTTTCCTCTCTCTTCTAAGCCTATGTATATTTTTATACATATTGTAAACCATTTAAAATCTTATCCCATCTGAATCTGCCTTATTGTGAATCTATTGCTGTAAACTGCAGTATTACTAGGACTGAAATGGCAGCTTTAGGTGCTGACTCTGCCCACCTCAGTTTCCAACATGGTGGTGGTATGTTTACTGCCAGCTCTGGCTCTGGGAGTCATGTGTACCACCAACTCTCAGAAGCATCTATACTTACTGCCTGTCTACTAGCCAATCACCATTTTATTTATTGACCAATCAGTAACATATTCACAGCATACAGAATGATATCACCCATCATCTCTTTATTTCCATTTTTTTTTTTTGGTCTTTCTCAAGGAAAATATGTCATAATATTTCTGTGAAATTTTTTTTTTAAAAAAACCACCTTCAATTCCTGCTTTTAAAATTTTAAGTTAAAATTTAATTATAAAATCATGAAAATTGCCGTTAGGGAAATAGGTCAGTAGTACAGAGCACTTGCTTAGGAGACAAATTGCTAAACTGTCTTACTAATAAAAAACCTGGAGCCAGATATTGGGTTAAAAATTGAGAGATCAGAGGAATAGTACAAGCCACAAATCTGGATGAATCTCTACTTCCCTAATGCTAGGATTAAAGTTATATATTTTATTTTGGACCAAAAAAAGGGGAAATGTGGTGATATTTTATTTGTGCACCCAATAAAGCTTATCTGAGGATCAGAGGAAAAAGCCAGCTACTATATTTAAACATAGAGGTCAGGTAATGGTAGCACATGCCTTTAATTCTAACATTTAAGAGGCTGGGATTCATCCAGATCTCTGTGAATTCAAGGCCACACTGGGAACAGAGCCCTGCATGGTGTCACATGCCTTTAATTCCCAGCACTAGTCAACCATAGAGGTCTGGAGGTTTGTACAGACAGACAGGAAGTGATAGAGCTAGGAGGAAAGAGGAAAGTGATGTAGCTGGGTGGAGAGAGGAAGTGAGAGGTCAGGGACAGAAAGGCATATAAGCATGAGTATACAGGAAGTAGTAGTCACTTTGGAGGTTGAGGAGTTGAGGTGAGGTTAGTTGTGGCTTATCCTATTCCTCTGATCCTCAGATAGGCTTTATTGGGGTGCACAAATAAAATATCACCACACTTGTTGCTCTTGCTGAGGACCCAAGTTTAATTCCAATAACTCCTGATAATTTTCAATTATCTGTAAGTCCAATTCTTGAAGTTTTGCCCACCTCTTCTTTCCTCTGTGGAAACCAGGCATGTATACAGTAAGTATACATAATAGTATAACAAATACATTTAAAATAATAAAATATTTAAAAAATTGAATATTAAAAGCTATTTGTAGAAATGTTGTCATATGTGTGTGTGTGTGTGTGTGTGTGTGTGTGTGTGTGTACACATAGTGGGTGTGGGTGTTTGCATGAATGTATTAATGTATATTGTATGAATGCCTGGATCCCTTGGAAGCTAGGAGAGGTTAGATCTCCTGAACCAGAGTAATAGATGGTTGTGAGCCATGGGGGTGCTGGGAACAAAATTTTGAAGTTCTGTAATAACAGTAAAACTCTTAACCTTTTAACCACTGACTCATCACTATAGCTCTACTAAAGGTGTATATATTTTTAAGAAAACAAGCTGTAATGCATATTCATAAAAATGATATTAAGAATACTGGCTTCAGAAATCTGGAGGTGTTAATTTCCCTGCCAACATTTGGAAGCAAGAAAATGTGCTAATTTTCAAGAAACAGGTTTTTCTTTTTTCTTTTTTTGTCATTAGATCCTGGGTCTTGTTTATAACATTTCTCACTTAAAAACTGGATGAAAATTATTAATTAAAATATTTAATTAAGAATCACTATGAATAATCGATGACAACACCATGTAAACCTTAGTTCAAGCAAACAAACAAAAAACAGAAATATGTCAGATAAATGTACCACAAAGAGTTCAAATTATCAATGTAGAACATTCTATATCATTAAACTAATTATGAGAAAATCAATTTCATGAAAATCAAGTGACTTATTTCACATTTCTAGAGGTTAAGTAGATGAGCTATCATCTGGAATATGTGAATACTAGTAGAAATCTTATCACTTTTTAATATATTGGGAAAGGACTACTAAAATGTAAGCATTTTATATTTAAATGTATGGTACTTTACTATATATATTCACATTGGAAGGTAAATAATCTATACTAAGATTTTGATTTGTCTTGTTATACTTATTAACAAATCAGCATGGCATTTCAATCAGTTAACTGTCTAACTTAATGAGTGCCATTGTGATATTCATATATACCCATAAATTTCCAGTGGTTGGGGCCATCCTTCTTTGTATTCCCCTATAGTACCTTTCTTTTCTTGCAATCCTATTTCTAATCCTCAAGTATCCCTTTTCTGTTTTCTAGTCTTCTGTTAGTCTGTTTTCATATGAAAGAAATTATGTGAGAACTGACTTTCCATGTCTATTTCATTTTGCTAACATGATGCTGTCTATTTATAAAATGTTTATTCAATTTTATTGCTATATAATTCTCTAATATATATTTATATATTATGGTTATATAAAAAATATTCTGTGTACATTCTACATACACTGTATTTTATTTAAATGTCAGCTGAAGGGCACTAATCTGATTCCATAACTTGGCTATTTATAATAGTGATACCATATACATTGAGACTTCAGTATTCCAACTGTGTGCTCATATTATATCCTTTAGGTATATATACCTAGAAGTTCTGTGGCTGAATCATATTATAGCTCTACTTTTACTTTTTAAGGAACACACCTATTCTTTTTCTCTAATGACTGAACTAATTTAAATGCTGAACAGTAGTACATAAAGATCAATTATTCTCTAATATAATCAGTGTATGCTATTTTTTTTAGTGATAACCATTCAAACTGGAGTGGGATATAGTCTCAATGTAGTAAGATTTGCAGTACCCTAGTGACAAATTCTATATAGAACTTTAAATATAATTATTAGCCATTTGACATTCTCTTGAGATATGGCTCTTCTGATAACTTGCTGGCATTGACTGAATTGCTTCAGATGCTTTGTTTTTATATTTTTTATCTCTTTACATATCTATACATTATGTATATTAATCCACTGCTCGCAACCATTTCACAACTGTCAAATTCAGATGAAGATTTAAAGTATATTAATTTTAGATTTTTGCAATTAGAGATATTAAAAAAATATTTACTCAGGAAAAATATAAATACAGGAATGCAGAACACAAATCTAAATAATAAGAATAATAATATACATATATACACATAAGCATGTATTTTCATACACCCTTTATTTCCAATGCTGGTGTGGATACTGGAGATAATCTGAGGGATAAGACCTTTAGAATCTGTTTCCTACAATATGCAAATTGACTGGTTGCAAAGACACAAGAACATGAGAAAAACACTTCATAGGAATGTATAACACTATTTACACTATACAATTCACAATTTAAGATTAAAATTTAACATGATTGTTAAATTTCCAGATTTTTCAATCCATTGACACAATCCAATTTCTATATATTTCCATCACCCAATAAAATACCTATTAACTCAGAGGCAAAATATCCTTATTTCTAGGATAAGTACCAAGTGAAATTAACATAATTTATTTTCTGAACATTTTAAACAAATATGGAGATTTCACATATGTCTTATAATCACTATTTTCAAATTTACTCATGCTATTTAGTATGCACCAAATAATTTATTTATTCTTATGGTTGAATTCCGTTTCATTGTATAGTAACACCTTTTTTTTATTTAGTCATTAGTTGATAGCATTGTATAATTTCATGTTGAAGGCTATTATGAATAGTCTTGAGGCTACCCATCATGAACATGTATTATTTGGATATATTTTCATATTTCTAGCAGATAATTAGAAGTGCATTTTGATGTTGAACATTTCTTGTTATCACCAAAATGGACTCCTAAACAATGTAGTAAAAATATAAGGGAAGGAAACCTCAACAACATGGACTTGAATTCACCATGACTGACTCTGCTAGTGCCATTTCTCAGTATACATTCTATAAGGAGCACAGACAGACATTGTGCTGTTAATATTATATCACACACTGAGTTAGTCATCTTACTACATTGTAACACCATGATTACATTAAGTATTTTCTTTTTTTGGGGGGGGTTACCATCTAATTGAGTTCTTTTTTTATTTTATAATTAACTTAACTTTACATATCAGCCACGGATTCCCCAGTCCTCCCTCCTCCCACTCCCCAAACCTCACTCCAACTCACCCCCATTCCCATCTCCTCTAAGGAAAGGTCTCCTCTGGGGAGTAGGCCCAGCCTGGTAGACTCAGTGGAGGCAAGTCCAGTTCCCTCCTCCCTACCAACTGTCTCACTTATCCAGAGGGCCCCGGTCCAATTCCATGGAGGCTCCTCAGCCATTGGTGCATATTTCATGCATTTCCGCTAGTTTGGGTATTTGTCCCTGTGCTTTTTCCAATCATGGTCTCAATGTCTCTAGCTCATACAATCCCTCCTCTCTCTTGCTGATTGGACTCCCAGATGCCCCCATCTGGGGGCAGCCAATGAAAAATGGTGGTGGGCAACTACTTCCTTAGAAGGAAAACTGAATTGTGATTTCTGGAATTCCTAGACACAAACCAATCAGAATTGTACCTGTACTAGCACCCCTAAATGATGTAACCTTGTGACTTTTCCCTTTAAAAACTGAGCTTGCAGACAGGTGGGCGCTTCCTCCAGCCTCCACTGTGTTGGATGTATTGGACGAAGTCCCTGCCTAGGTTTGTATTGCTTATGGATATCCAGAATTAAACCTTGCTTTTGCATTCCGGCATGCTCGTCTTTGGTGGTCTCTCTGGGGGTCATGATCTGGGCACAACAAAGCTTAATGTGAAATGGCAATTTATAGGCCATGAGATAACCAGATATATACTCAAACATTATTCTAGGTGAGGTTATCACTTGATGATATTGACATTTGAACCAGTATGCAGTGTTAGTGAGAATGCACTTTATCCAACTTGTGGTGGGTCTGACTTGAGCAGAAAGGTTGTCACTTGCTTAAATAAAATCAAATTCCTCCTATTTTAATGTCTTTGATCTGGGACCTTGGTAATTTTCCTGTCTGGAATATCAAACTGGAGTAACAGTTGGCCCTGTATCTTGATTTTGTCATGAGTCAGTATGATCTGCTTCTCAGGTCTTCAGATATGGATTGTAAATATACCATTGGTTTTCCTGAACTTTTCATTTTTTTTAAAAGATATATTTATTTATTATGTACACAGAAGAGAGTGCCAGATCTCATCACAGATGGTTGTGAGCCACCTTGTGGGTACTGGGAATTGAACTCAGAACCTCTGGAAGAACAGTCTGTGCTCTTAACCTCTGAGCCATCTCTCCAGCCCTGGACTTTTCATTTTTATATGAAAGTAAACATAACACATTTCAGTTGCCATAATTTTGTGATTCAATTTCTTAGAGGAAATATTTCCTCCATCTATCTTGCAGGCCGCAAGAATATATCACAGAGATTCAGCTGTGTATTAAAGCTAAACTTTTACCGGCCAGGTCAAGGGTTTGTCAAAAGACAAAGCCATTTATTATGGATATTTGGGGTTATCCAGCCTTTAATATTACTGCTGTCTTCTGCTATGAAATCCTTGCATGCCCAGACCAATTGGTAAACAGTTCAGCTCTCCAGATCTGCTGAACCTACTAAGTTACTAACTCCCCTGCTGAGCTTAGGAGATGAGCTGGCTGGAGACACATAGCTTTGTTTCTTGTGCTAATGAAGCTCATACCATCCCCTGACCTGAGAAAGCCTAGTGATTCTCCAGAGCAATTGACTGAGAACAAAAGAGGTTTTTACATATCTGGGTGGGAAGTAAAACAACATTTCCGAGGAGGCAGAGAACCACGTACCCAGGGAATGAAAGGGGAGGCATTTTCTATAGACAGGGACAGAACAGCTTGGCAAAAGAGAAGAGAGGATGACCGAGGTTCTGTAGAGGGTAAGCGGAGTCTTCTGAGTGCCAAGAGTAGAGAGTAGCAGAGATAAGGAAAGAGGATACAGAGGATGAAGATGAGGCTGGAAGCATAGGAGTTTAGTCATTAGCAGTGCTATGAGCTAGGGAACTGGATGGAACTGTAGTTATAGAAACAGAATTTCATCTCAGAGGAATAAAGCAGACAGATAAAGAGCTTGGTATGTCTAGAATTACTCCTGCCTTGAATGCCTCGTGGAACTATAGCTGTTTTGATGTAATTTTGTCTTAGAGGAATAAAGTTAATGACATAAGAACATAGTGTATGTAGATTTTTTTCCCTCAGATTCCACGCAGGACATATCTGAGCCTCTAGACCCTGGGTACCCCACATATCTATGTATTTGCAATACGTACAAACACACATACACAGATATGTATGCCTTTATATGGTATATGGACATTTAAAAATCTCTTATCTACACATATTATCAGTTCAAGGTGTCAGATTATTGGATTTCTCAGGTTCCACAAGCCAGTATAATAAACCGTATATACACATGTATGTAGGTGCATAAAAAAAATCTAGGCATGTGGGCAAGTGCACACACACACCCTCCCCCACATACAAAAGCTTATCTCTTGACTTATAATGGAATTATGCCCTGAAAATATATTTAAGGGGTTATGGGATGTGTTTTGTTTAATGTGTGAATCGTTGGAGTCATATTTATAAGATATATTACTGTCAAACTAATATTATAAATCATCAACGATGTATTGAAATCATTTTTTTCCCATGGGAAATCCTTTCTATAGTAAGATAATAGGATAATAAAGCATACATTTAACAATTATGGAAATAAGTGATGGCTCAGTCAATAAACCACTTGATACATGAGCAAAAGGACATGAGTTTGGATTCCAAGTTACCACATAAAAAGCTGAGCAAGGTGGTATGCACATAAAATACCAGCATAGGTATAGCAGAGACGAGAGCCTTTTGCACTTCTGGACAGTCAGGATAGGCACTTTTGCAAAGTTCCAATTTCAATTGGACATCTTGTCTCAAAGGCTAAAGTAGAGAAGCAATTGAGAAAGGCATCTGTCTTAGTCTTCTAATATACATTCACACATGTGCCCATATATATGAACATGCACACATATGCCACTCATACAGAGACAAAAACATTTGTATAAGACTTCACAATACAAGTGTACACACAAAACAGATCACACACATACCTTAGCACCAAAGCATATTGTGGAGTATTCATTGTTTTCTCTCCTTATTGGGCTAATTGCTACTATATTTGACTGAACAGGTATTGGAAATTTAAAATTAATGTGACACCATGTATTCAAGAGGGAAAGAAACAGAAATATTTCTGAAAACTTTATAAAATGGAATCAGAAAGTATAATGAAAATTCATCCTTTTTGTATCATAATTAGTAAATGAAAAAATAATCATGTATGTTTCCATTTTGTGTGAATTAAAATTTATAAGAGCTTTACTTACAGGTTTTCCAAAAATAATCTTCATGACACTATTCTACACTAGGTCACAAAATTTCCACTAAAACCTGTTGTTGCTTAAATTCCTATAGGCTGAAATTTCTGAAGAAATAATAAGCCTGAGATGTAGAGAAGTTAGGTTAATCAACCTTAAACAACACAGAATACACATATTTACATATAGATATTGTGTTTGAAGGCTCACATTTGCTTCTTTGCATCTATTTATTTTTTTCTGATAAAAATAGACATCATAATAATAATATAAAATTATTTAGGTTGTTTTAATATTAAGTGAATTATAAGACCTTTATCTTGTACAGAACAATGGATAAATGGATGTTACTCCCTACTTCATTGTGGAATGGTAGGTATAACATTGTAGTTTGAAATCTTTGCTTATAAACCAAAGATCCATAAGCTGTGACTGCTACTTTGAAGTGTAAGGCCCTGGGAACTGACTTAGAGGGTTGTTTGACAAAAATTTCCATAAGTTGTGGGCATTTGGGGCTGGGAGACAACATAGGAGTGATAAGTCCAGGAATTCTAAGTGTATCTGGAGCTGAAAATAGATGAAGAACAGTGCATAGTTGTACATTTTCCTTGGAAGAGTTAATAACTTTTAACAAATTCTCAAACTCTTTAGGATGAAAAAGACTGTGGGAACTGAAATTCAATCACAGGAAAGTTAAATTCAATCAGTATGCCATTTTAGAAATGGAGAAATTTCCCAAATTCATTATTAGGTATTTCAGCAAAAAAGCCCCTTTCCATGTTTCTATGGCTTGAATGTAAAATGCCCATTATTGGCTCTTATGTTAGAACACTGGTCTCCAGGACCTGGCACCATATTGTGAAAGTGTAGAAACTTTGGAAGGTGATGGATAGGTGAAAGAAGTGGGTCACTCAGGGCAGATTTTTTGAGTTACATCCCAGCCCCAATTCCAGCCCCAGGCTCTATTTCTGCCTACCTGGTGAAAGCCATCTGCCTTATTTCTCTGCTGCCACAACCACAATTTGCTTGTGGAGTGGCACCTTCTGGATGAGTGACATGACTGGAAAAGCATGTCTAAACTGAAGTTGGATCTTGTTCTTTACCAGGTTGATGCTGAAGTGGGGCTGCAGCCTTGAATCTAATGACTTATTTTTCTACATGTAAGAATGTACCAGCTCAATCAAGTTGCTTTCCTGTGTATGATTTTAGAACTATTTTGTCATAACAAGTCAGTAAGGCTTTATTATAACTTTACACCTAAGTTACATCCAGCTGCAGCCATAAATCTCTGGTCCTTTTCTTTCTTGTACAGTGTCAATTTGTCACCATTAATTCAAAATACAGTGTATTCAAGAACACAGCTCTATGGTCATTAGCCTAGGTTTCTCAGCTCTGAGAAACTTGTTTTCATTTGAAATCAAGAAATATTTGGAGACTCATATATGCAGCTAAATGGTAGAGTGTATGTATTACATGTCTTGGGTTCAATCTCCAGCAACAAAATAGGACAGGTAGAAAAAAGATACATATTTCTTTGTAACTTTTCACATAAATATGAACAAATATTTGACAAGAAGCACCCCAAAGGAATACTCATTTAGTTTGGCTCATGTTTGAAAGATATAGCCCATTATAGTGGAGCATCTGTATAGTTCTAGATTATGATATTCCTTTCTCTCCCCACTCCATTCCCTATTTCTTCCTTTCCTGTAATTGATGTTTGAAGGAAACCAAAGAATGTGTCTGAATCCTGAATGTGTCCAGGTTCTTGAACTCAGCTTCAACCTCTTAAAGCATCAGAGGATGCAGAGCTGATGGGCCCTACTTGATAGCAGCAATCATTTGCCTTGGCACCAAGATGTGTCTAGACATGGAATGGGATTTCCCTAACTAGAATGAGAGAAGTGTGGGTGAAAAGAATCCGTTGGCTCTAGTTCCGTGCCATATGCTTCTCTCTACCAGAATGCTACCTTCAAATCCCCAGTGGCTAGAAAGGAAAAAATAAATAAGTAGAAAAATGGAGACATTCAAGCCAGTAGTTTTAGGGAGAGTTAATGGTAGACTCAAGAGAAACTGAGTACTACATGGTGGCCATGGCAGTACTGAAAGAAACAGACTCCCTTTCCCTTTAGGAAATGTCTTGTTTGTGCCAATTCTCTGTGCATGTCACCAACAATATGAAAACTGAGTTCAGTTTCAGGAGCACTACCCCATCTTGACACACATTTTGTTGCTCATTGGAACCAATAATTTCTGTCTTAATGAAATATGTTACAGAGTTGGTAGCATCTGGTCTGCACAATGCCCTGAGTTCAATCCCCAGAATCACATAATGAATGTGTGGTAGCTAACACTTATAATTCAAGTACTTGGGAAGAAGAGACAGGAGAAGCAGGGATTCAAGGCACCCTCATCTATAGAGTGAGTTCAAGGCTGCACTAACCTCTATGAGATACCACATTAAAGAGAGTGAGAGACTAAGACAGAGTCAGACAGAGAGAGTGAGAAAGAGAAAGGGAGAATGAAGGAGGGAGAGCTAAAATATCAAGGGTGATTCTTAGAAAACCACTTCACAGTTTGGCTTGACAATAATACATAAACATGGTGTCTTAGTTGCTGTTCTATTGCTATTAAGAAACACCATGATTAAACATACTATAAAATAAGGCATTTAATTTGGGGATTACTTACAGATTCAAAGGGTGAACGAACCCATGTTTATCTTGAGGGGAATAGGGCCCCGGGCAGAGAGAGAACAAACCTGGCCTTACATGGATTTTTTTTTTTCCGATACAGGGTTTCTCTGTGTAGTTTGTGCCTTTCCTGGATCTCGCTCTGTAGACCAGGCTGGCCTCAAACTCACAAAGATCTGCCTGCCTCTGCCTCCTGAGTGCTGGGATTAAAGGCATGTGCCACCACCGCCAGCTCTGACATGGATTTTTGAAACCTCAAAGTCTACCCAAGTAACACTTTCTCTGACAAGCCCACACTACATAATCCTTCCTAAATAGTCCACCAACTAAGAATCAAACATTCAAATATATGAGCCTGCTGTCCCCAAGGAAGAAACCCAAATTGTCAGATTTGATGCAAGCATCTTTATTCATTGAACTGTTTCACCGGCCCCATCAGAACCATCTTTTACATACTCCATTATACATAGTTGCCTAATTTTGTATTCTGCCAGTGACTAAAATTTCCATAGTGACTGATTTGCAAACTAAGATCAAATAGAATATGATCAAAATGAATCTCTCACCTCCTTGTGCATATGTTTTAACAGAGTCTCACGTTTCTCAGGCTGAAGCTTATTGTGCAGCCAAAGACAAGATCCTGCCTTCTGGTCCTCCTGCCTTCACTTCCAGAGTGTTGAGATTGTATTCCTGTTCATGTTCGATCATATTCTCCCTCAGCCAGTGCCAGTAATTGAACCCAGAGTCTTTTGCATGTTAGACAAGTGTTCAGAATTCCATGTCCAGCTCTCATCTCTGTTCTGCACCCATTAAATAGTTCCTCTTTTAGAGAAGAATAATGTAACTCATTTCAATATTGAACTGCTTAGGGGTAAAATCCTCAAGACTGAAGGGAACAAACAGGTTATGGAGGTCAATGTCATTTTTTGGGCCACATGCTCACCTCTAGAGAAGCCCAATTTCTCTCTGGATCTTCAGCCTATTTTCTAATTTTTCTACTTTATGTGATTTACCTAACAACACTCATTATTTCCTGTGATATTCTAGAGGACAACCATCATGCACTAGTTTCCTCCCACAGTGCAAACCTCCTTTGCTCATTATATCTCTTATTTAGACAGGGTTTCACTATGTAGTTCTGGCTGTCTTAGAACTCACTCTGTAGATCAGAGATCCACCTACCTCTGCTTGGATTTGCAAACTAAGATCAAATAGAATAAAGGCAGGTGCCACCATGCACAGCTCATCCCTTGTTTATTAGCAAATGATTCAACCTAAAATCCCTTTACTTTTGTTGACAGATACTGGTTTGTCTTGGTGCTCTGTTTCAAATCCATCCTATCCTACTCTGCAGGGCCAGGCAAGGTCAGGTCCAGGTCCTTTGGCTTATTGGCCTGGATAGCTTCTCTCTTCTTTTTTAGGAACTCCTTGAAGACATCATCCCTGGCAAAAGCTTCCTTTATCATTTGCTTTTGGTCTCTCTCTCCACTTCATCTTCCTGGGAAGAAACAAGTGCAAAGAACTGAAACTTGTCTTTCGAGTGCTTCATGACATGACCGAATCCTGGGTTGTGACATCTTAGCGCCCCCTAGGGGGAAGAGCTAAAAGGATGATCGATTCACAATAGGAACCGATCATGCAATCATGCTCCGATTTCTCTCTCTAGGCTGAATATCCTTAGCTCGTCATCATATGACACAATTTAAAACCTTCAATAAGGAAGTTTTAAGGTGGGAGAAAGGATGGTCTGGGTCAACAGCAGAAGCTCCAAGCGAGGCCAGAATGGGAACTTCCAGCAGTTTATATCCCAGGAAAAGCAGATAGGGTGTTTTGTCTTGCTAGTTTTAATTACTTAATTTGGGGTTGGGACTGGGGTTGAGGGCAGACCACTGGTGGTTGGAATTGAGTCAACAGAACTGAAGTTTGAATTCTTGTGCCTGCCTGAGATCTAGTCAGGGCTTTCAGTGACTACCGCCTCCACTGAGGACTGGTTGACAGTCACCCCAGGGAGCTTTAGTGGCTCAGAATTTAGGCTGCTTGTGTGGCTCAGCTGTGTCCACATATCTGTATCTGTTAAACTGACACTTGGGTTCCAGCCTCCCACCATGGTAATCTGGACTTCTTAACTCCTGAAATGTTTTTTTCAGCAAAACCAACCTTCGTAGATGGTGCTGTAAGAAGGACCTGTTCTGTTCCAGCTCCAGCCCGCATAAGCCCAACACCCTGGCTCTGCTCACCAGCTCCTCTACTGTTGTGGGAACTGCCACTGATGTCATAGAAGGAGTTCTTGTAGTCAGGAGGTTCTGCAGACTGATCATCTGCTCCTTCTTCTTCTTCCCCTTCAACTGATTTTGGGAGTTTCTTCTCATCTGCTCCCCTTCTACTGCAGCTCAAGGGAGCTCCTTATTTGGAAGACAGTCCTCTTTACCTAGCTCTTCTAGTTCCTCCAGAGTTTGTACTCTTTTTGGCCTCTGCAGCAGTAGGTTCTGTGGAATAATCTTTTTGTACACTGTGAAGATATGTCTTTGCCAAGGCACATTCTTATTGATATAGTAGAAAGCTGAAGAGCCACTAGCTAGACAGGAGGTTTAAGCGGGACAGTCAGACACAGAGGATGCTGAGAAGAAGAAAGGTGAAGTCACCAGGAGATGAACATTGGAGCAAGACATGCTGGAAGTCAGACAAAGTCTCAAGCCATGTGGCAATATGTAGATTAGTAGAAATAGGTTCATTTAAGTTGTAAGAGCTAGCTAGTAATAAGCCTAACCCACAGCTGATCTTTTATAATTAATAAAAAAGTCTCTGTGTCATTACTGGGGAGCCAGAATTCCCAGCATAAAGGTCCACCTACAAACAGAGGTTTCTCTTCCTCTGGGGTAAGATGAAGCAGAAGGATTACAAACTTGAGACCAGTATGAGAAGCCTAGTGACATTGTTTCAAAGCAAACACACTAAGGTTGCTAGGCAGGTCTTCTTTGCACACTGTAAATGAATGAGTAATGTTTTTGCTCAGACTTGATTGTAAAAATAAGACAAAAATAAACCCAGAGCAAACTTTATACAGAACTTAATACAGAATTATTATCTGTATTAAGTGGTTTTAATTTAAACTTTGTAAGATGAAAATTTTGACATTATTTTTAATACATCTGAGTAATGGGCTCTTTACTAAACATACTTTGACCAGAATTTTATATCTGTTGTTCACTGTCAGAGGTGTAGTCTGAATTTATTGAAACAATACCTTTTTATTGTGTGTAAGATATAGTGTGTAAGATATATAGATATAGCCACAATGTGGAACTTGCCTTCCTTTATGCACATTTGCACTGTTATTTAATTTTAGTAGCAATATTACCCTCCAAATTCTAAACAAAAAATGTTTGGAGTTTTACATTCACTCTTTACTCACTCATTTTTAATTGTCAATGAATCTCTATTTGACCAAAATATTTTGGAAATATGAAATTGGTTGATACTATAAAAAATGCTTTGAATCCTACAGGTTTCCAAACAGAAATCAGTAAAATTTCAATATGAATAGGAAAAATAATTTTGCAGTACCTTGGTTTCTGATAAGATCAGATCTTTTTATAGCATTTAAACTATAAAACATGTGATCATACAGAGGGAATATAGGGGAGAAGATGAGCACTAGAACTATCTAGTAAGGAGAGTTTCTGATAGTGTTTATAACCTCATTAGAAAATAAAAGAGATGGCAAGCTAAGAATAGATTTCTAAATTTTCAATATATGCAAACAAAACAAAATCTGTACTTTTTGTATCTATGAAGTGCAATTTAAGTTTTCTAGAGATAATAATTTTTTTTGAATTTCAGACTCTGTTACTGGTTCATTTTTGTATTTCCATATGGGTATACAGATGAAGATAGTTTTTTACTGTTTATGTAAAAACGTCTAAGGAAGACAAATTTTGAAATGGAATATTTCACTTTTAAATAATAAAGTAATGCTCATAGTATTGATATAGGAAAATTCATATAATAAATTTATACAATATATTCAGAATAAATTACCTTACAAATTATGTTAGCTTATATATCAATCTCTGTTACTCAATTTTCTGTTTTAGATGACAACATTTTTTATTAAATTTTTTTTATTTTGCATATCAACCACAGTTTCCCCTCCCTCCTCACATCCCATTCCCTTTCCCTACCTCCTTTCTACTCTTCCAATCTACTCCTCAGAAAGAGTAGAGCCTCCCATGGGAGTCAACAAAGCATGGCATACCGAGTTGGAGCAGGACCAAATTCCTCCCCCCAGTATCAAGGCTGAGCAGGCACCATAGGGAATGGGTTCCAAAAAAAAAAAAAAAAAAAAAAAAAAAACAGTTCATGAGCTTACTGCTAGGGGCCCCACAAACAGACCAAGCTACACAACTATCACCCATATGCAGAGGGTTTAGGTTGTTCCCATCCAGGCTCCCTAGCTGTTGCTACAGAGTCTGTGAGCTTCCAAGACCTGGGTCAGTTGGATAACAACTTTTATAAATCTTAAGGCGAAACTAGAAATAGTTCTATTAAAAATAGTAAAATGCCATGTGACAGCAATGTGGAAGGTAGCCACAGCATTTGATTTGTTTACATTATTGCAAGAAATTTATCTATCAGGAGCTACTGAACTTGAGTACCTATTATTTTATCCAATGAAATAGTTTTTAAGGCCATCATGGTGAATTAGGCCAACTTAAGTATCTTTTATGGTTTTAGAGAGGTCTTGCTACTACTATCACAAATAAGTAAAATGTATTGAATAAATATGTTCACGTTTGGAGAGGAAAATTCATCAAAACTGGCATATACTGGAAAGGGAAGATATCTCAGAAGAATGCTTGCTACACTTCCAGGGGACTTGAAAATGGTTCTAAGTACCCACCTCAGATGGCTTGGAACGATATATAATTCTATCTCCAGTGGATCTGGATAACTGTTCTGGCCTCTGAGGGCACCTGCCCATGTGACAAACATACACACATCCAAACAAAAATAAATAATAATATTTATAAAAATCTAATATACACTGTACACATGTGTACTTGTTAACAGTCCTCTGGTCTACTCAGTTCATTCAGTGTTACAGAAAAAAAGCGTCATGATTTATTCAACTCACAAAATTACTTCTTTGGCCTCTCTCTTTGCAATGTTGTGTCCTCTTTAACAGTGTGTCAATAAACCCAACTTCCACCTAGGCCACTGCATTAGAAAGGAGAATTTAATTTAAAAACTCATTGATTTCCTCCCAATCAATAGGGAAAACTGAGCTGACACAGCAAGACTCATTCTAATCCTATCCTATCTCCACTAACAACACATGAAAATGCTCCATAAGAGATAGGAAAATATTTTAGGAGGTATATAACAGAATTTCATATGAAGGTGGGAGAAATCTGAGGTTTCTAGAAAGTACAAAAGAAACAGAAGACAGAAGTAATAACCTAAAGATAAATTTCAGGTCAGCTTCAGATATACATAATAATGCATTGGGTCCTGCAGCTCTGTCACTCTCTTAGGAAAAGATATTTAATCTGAAGGTTCCACTTGGACAGAACTTGGGCTTAGCTTCAGCTGGGAAATGGCCATCTTCCCCCATAAGTTGTTACCCCACAATTTGTGTATTTGAATGTGGATACTGGTGTCATACTACAAATAAGACATGGGTTCCTGAATGCAGGAAATATCCCTTTAATTCTTGATTCACAAACAGAAAAACCTCCAGACATACAGGAAATTCAAACTTGAAACTGATCTGTGGGACATATATAAAAGGAAGAACACACAAAACCACACTTAAAATAATCATTTAAATTCTTGATATTAACTCTTGACAACTTTGCATGTGTATTATAAATTACTGTGATCAGGAAGTTTATTATCATCTTATAAAAACAAAAAACTAGAAACAATATGAGTATTCTTGAAAGAATAGATGAAATTAAGTATATTCAAAGACATGTATACTATTTAAAAGTACAAATGAACACATTGCAAATATTTCTCTATGTAAAAGATTATTGTAGTAATAAACTAAAATTTTGTATGCTGATATTAATGTTCAAATTAACAGTTGGAAAAATTATAATATTAATATGCAATTTGTTATTTTCCAATAAAGTTCCAAAGTAAAAGGATAGTATGTATTCTTTGTGAGAGTGAATATATGATATACACATAGTCAGGACTCTAGTTATGGGGACAGACAAACAAGGTCAATTGTTATCTTGACTTAATTAGAAACTCAGTTAACTTTCAGACCACTTTCTTTAATTTCATCACCATTTTCAGTGAATTCCCTAATAACTCCAGCTTTATATAGTCAAGCAAGATAGCAAAACTTTACATAAACAGTAAAACAATAAACTCATTTGAATTATTTCTAACATGAATGAGAAGACAAGCAGTTTAGGATTTTTCCTAATTCATTAGAAATTTCAAATAATCAGAAATCTCCATGTACTAAGTATTATTATCTTGAATTTAGCTTTAAGAGTTGAGAAAAGTCTAGAAGGGGCATGTGTTGAAGCTGCTGCAAACATTCCCATAGCTTTACTTTCCATATGAATAATTAATATATTAATTATAAATGGACTACTTGTCCATAGAACTCAGATCCACAGTTTCTTTGCTTGGTAATAATATACTAGTTGTGATTTTAAAGTTCTTTAGTGCAGTGGAAAGTAATAAAACATTATTTCATTAAGAATTTTATTTAATACAGAGTATGTGCAAATCTAGCTTCCCTTTTAATTCACTTTATTTATATGCATGTTGTCCTCGAATAATTTCAATACAGGTACAATGTAGCCAGTATAACATCTTATAATTTGCAAGGTTTCCAAGACAAGTAGCTTAAAATGTTAATGCTTTATTAGAATTTATATTCTATAAAGCTACTAATTTATTATTTTGAAGAAAAGGATCGACCCTAGGCTGTCGTATTTCTTGTTGAAATAGGTCATAGACTTGTGGGGGGACATAATATTTTTACTCTTTCAAATGGACTTAACATTAAAACAACTCCTGATAACTTTTTCTATTCCCATGGAATGATGTATCTCTCAGCCTTCATTAGAGAAGTTTCTTTTTGCAGCAGATGACTATTAATACGGTGACCAACAACCAGTCAATGTACAGATATAAATGACTGAGTAGTGCTCAAAGCTCAATCATACAACTATATCACACCTCCTACGAAAGAAGGAGCTCCTGCTATCAGAGCTCATAGCAGAAGATGGGATGGAAAAATTAACAGTGTTTTAGGAAGTGAATGACTATAACACAATAATATTTTCTTTATAAAGGATTAGCATATATTAATTCACAAGAATCTGCTACTGAGACTTAATACCCAAGACCTGAACAGAATCAGTCCAAACATGGACTGGGAAGGAAATTATAAAATTTAATTTTTGTTTCTGAAAAACAGAGAAGTAATCATTACTAACTACTGTGCGATTCCTCCTAAATAGTATGAAAGGCCTGGAAGAGATTAGCATCTACATGAAAGTAAGACTCAAGTTTAATATAGATACAAATATGCTACCAATTAATGTAAATTGCAAAATTGTGGTATATTTAATATTGTATCTTCTATAGCAAATTACTGATTTGATACTGTGCTAGTTATTATTTGTAGTAGAGACAATACCTAACAAATATCTTACACATAGTATTACCTGATCAAATATATATGGATGAAGGCAAATAGAAGAAGAAAAGAACCCCTAAAGGAATGTAAATTTCCCCAGGAATTTCAAGCTGAGCTATGTCCCATGCTGAATGGCTTGGCCCAAGACCTCAGCATCCAAAACCATGAGGTAGCCGAGAGCCAGTGTATGTGCATCCCAAGGCTTAAGGGTCCCTGGTGGCCCCACCCCAGGGGCAGGTACCTCAAGGTGATAGGCAGGGGTGACAGCTACAGCTGCCTCACTACGGGCAGTGCTTCAGGGCATGGCTCAAACAGCCACCCACTACATACTGGGATGAGGAAAAAGCATTAGCCAGAGGGGAAACTTGTCTCCTAGGAGATTTCAAACAGTTCTAACAACTTGTCAGACCACCTTATAGTAAAATACTGAAGTTCAGGTAAGGATGGTCAATGGTGGGCTAGACCACACCTTGACTAAGAATGTTTAGGTATGTATATCCTTGGCCCTGTATTTAAACTTTGACCTCACGTCAAGATCCTAAAGTTGGAGTTGAGGTGTTTGTTTGGTCACTTTGTTCCACTTCTCTATGTGGATATGTTGAATAAATCAACTTTTCACTTTCTATTATTAAAAAAATAAGAGTAAGAAAGAGGACATATAATGTTAAGCAACTTGAACTTTTTATGAAATAAAACTGTATTCAGATATGACTGTCACATTTAAGGTTTCATTAAATAATCATAAATAAATGTGCTTGTTTGAGTAGTTTATCGGAATAAAATAGTCTGTATCAGGATTTTATTGGGGCAACCAAATAGCTTCCAAATCATGACATGAAGATTTATTATTAGTTTGGAATGCTCATCCTAGCTTAGACTTGTTTTTGGACAGCTCTTTTAACTTAAGTTAACCTACTTGTCTTGATCTATCTTGGGGCTCTTTGCCTTTATTTCTCTATGTCCTACTTTTTGTCTGTTGGTTGGAAGCTGCCTAGCTGGTCCCAGGCATTGCCCTTTCTTTCTCCCTCATTCTCTCTCCTTCGTTCTCTAGTTCTTTCCTCTCTATCCTCCTATTTATTCTCTCTGCTCATCAGCCTCATCTATTATTTATCTACCTAGATATTGGCCATTCAGCTTTTTTATTAGACCAATCAGGTGCTTTAGGCAGTCAAGGTGAAACAGTAACACTTCTTTTCATAATTAAACAAATGCAGCAGAAACAAATGTAACACACCTTTACACAGTTAAAGTAATGTTCCACAGTGTAAACAAATGTAATTCATCTTTACATTGTTAAATATTCCACAACATGTATGCCTTTAGTCCAAACTATAAGAGTACAGTGCTTCACATTTGGTTATGGTATATTATGACATTGCCAGTAATATCTTTATTATTATTATTCATTAATTCTTCATTCATTAAACTTCTAGTCTTTGTGAAAACTGTATGAGGCAGACCAAAACAAAATTCTAGAAGCTGAGACATTTAAAGCTGATTATTAATATCCATATATAGTCTATAAACATTCATGCCAAAATATCAAATGCCTTTGTCAAATATGCAATCATAAATACCAGGAAATTGAGCTATGTTGTATAAAACCAAACTTATTTGTGTTTACCTATGATGTATATGTTTAGGTGCAGTCATTAATCTCTTCTGACAATTTAGTTTTGCAGTGATATTACAAGATACTAGTATTTAGGAGACCAAAAATAAGGGAAAGATCAAAGAAAAGTCAATGCTCTTCAAAGAATCTGCAATGGTGCTTTGGGGATCTTACAACATAACATGCTAGTAGCCTGGGAATAAAACTCTTGTAATTAAAATGCTTAACTAGAGTAAACAATCTAACTGTATAGATAATTCACTTTGGGGCCTTGCATGAATCTATTATTTCTATGTTTTTCTTTCAGTGCTTTTAAAATATGATTACTGCTCAAAGTGCTTTGCTTTCATCATTATACACAGTACTTGTCTCTAAAACCACTTAACTTTACTCTTACACTGCAATAAAAGAAATTAAATTCAGAGTAATGTTTGAAAATACATTATTATATGGAAAAATAGTAAAATAAGAAAACACATTTGTATGCTCTCATCCTAATTAATAGTAATAACATACTATTTCAACTTGAAAACATCTTAGCATTAATCTAACATTCTCACTTGTAAAATAAGAAAGTTGAACCTGGTTGTCTGTACAATTTTTTCTAGTTCGAACATTATAATTGATTTCTCTATTTTCACTAGATACTGAATAAATAAAAGGATTTGTATTTTAATTTGAAAACGTATTTATAATTTACTCTGCTACAGTATAAAGAACGAAACCTAATTATTATCAATTTAATTTCTACAAGGAAAGCTATGAACCACAACTCGTAAATATTATTTATATTTAACAAACTTGAATTTTATTTAGCATTATATTTTTAGAAATTAGATAGAAATAAGGCTAAAATGAAGTTTGTATTCAATAAATAAATCTGATGTTTAGCATTTGTAACATGGTTCCAGATAATTATTAGCACTATACTATTGGGACACTTGATCATGATCCACACTTACAATGTCATGTAACTGTGTTGAATTTTATGGTCAACATTAAATATCTTGGTAATTTCTCAGGCAGGGATAGACAAAATAATTTTCATATCTCTATCACCAAACCTTTATACAATGTATCATTCCTAAGTGTTTGAAAATATCAAAAACCAAACACGAATGCAGCACCAAGTTTGAATCATGTTATTGGTGGTCCATGTACACCTTTTACTGTATGAATAAATGTTTAGTAACATTGTCACTTTCAGAACAGCATTCTCACTTGAAATACATTTTGAAGGATGTATTTTTGGTTCACTTTTTCCTAGTACTTTTCTACTATCTCAAATTTCTTCTTTTAAAAACATCAGGAATACATTCCTTGTCTTTGGAAGTATAATAATAAAAACCACTCCCTTATTAAAGAGCTTTTCTATTCTTTGCTATTGATCCCATGGCCTATATATGTTACATTATTGGCATCCATTTTTTAATACAGCCTCTAACTCTAAAGCCCAGTCTTATTGATGGAGTTTTCTTGAGTAGACAGTACTTTGGAATAACCAATCAATCTTAATATTAATTACAAATATTTGGCTGATAGCTCAAGTTTATTGATAAGTAGCTCCTACAACTTAAATTAACCCATTTCTATTCATCGAAATTCTGCCATTGTGGCTTGTGGCTTTACCTGTCCACCAGCATGTCCTACTCCTTTAGCAGCTCCTAACAACTCCCTTCTTCATCTCAGCATGCTTGGTTTGATTGTTCTGCCTACACTTCTTGCCTGACTACTGGCCAATCAGCTTTTTCTAAAAAATGAAAGCAACACATTTTCACAGTGTACAGGATTATTCCAAAGCACAGGTTGGCCTGGAATTCAATATGTAGGTGAAGCTCATGCCTTGACAGTGCTAGGATTATAAATAGAAACCACTGTTTGGGGCTCACAGTCACTTTAATACAAATAATATAAATATAATTCTAATCTATAAACTATATATTAATCTATACTGAGCATTATTTACATGTAATTAATTTGAATTAGTTAACCAGCAATGCATCATGTGATTTTTCTCAGTGAATTTGTTTTCCACTCTATATAAGAGGTTCAAAGTCTAACATTAGTTACAGATCATTATAATAGCAAAGGTTTTGCTCATTTTCCTGGGCTTCATGCAAACTGTCTGACATGTAAGAGACCTGTAACCTCAAATTCCACAATGAATGAATATCCTTCAGGTCAAAATCCTCACTTTAAGTGTTAGGGCAATCACTAACACACAGTACTCAGGGAATTTAAAGATGTTAAGCACTGAACTATCATGTCAGAGGGCTCCTATTTGGTTCACTAACTCAGAAGAATATGTTAGTGAAAAAAAGAAAATAATTAGTACATTTAATGCCCCACAAAAAAAAAAAAACACAGAAGAAAGGAAAAATGTGCATGCGTGCACGCGCGCACGTGCACGCGCACACACACACACACGAAAACTGACAACAACAGTTAAAGATAGAAAAGAGCAGTTATACAGAATCATTTGCTGTTTTTTCAAGGTCAGTTATACATAGCATGGGTCTCTCTATTATATATGTATATGTATATGTGTGAGTGTGTGTATGTGTGTGTATACCTATGTCTATATCCATATATACATTTAAAGGCAGACATAATTTGCTGCAAAGAACAGAGCAAATGTGATCATATCTGAAACAGGAAGAGAGGAATGGAAAGAGAAAGGGAGGAAAGGGGAGAGAGAAAGAGAGAGAGAGAGAGAGAGAGAGAGAGAGAGAGAGAGAGAGAGAGAGAGGAATATAGAGATAAAAATATTACAGTCCAACATTCAATTACGTTCAGGATAATAAGCCAAATACCATGTGTTTATGTTTTGAAGAAAGACAACTTGACCATTGTTGGAAAGAAAGAGTAAGCCAAAGACCTTGAATCTCTGAAATTTCCTCAAATAAGTTTTGTAAATTATTTCTGAGTTATTCCTATTTAGAAATAGCCATGTAGGGAATCATTGATGTATAATTCAATATGAACACAGGGTGAAAATAACATTTAAAAGAAAGTTATGAGCGTGTTTTAAATATTGCTACTACTAATTGCTAAGTGGAGGTCAGGTTCTCATTAATGTGACATTCTATGGAATCATTCATAGTAAATAGTTTGAAATATGGTCCACTATAGAATGTGTATTTTTTCATTCTGTAGTACTTGAGCTAGAACCCAGGGCCTTACATATGTTAGACTATTTCTACACCATTGAGCTACATCCCCAGCTCTAGCCACATTTACTTTAACCTCATAAACAGTGTTATCACTTCATTTTGCTATGCATCTCAACTTAAACCAGAATGTTCATGTGGACCTACAGAGTTAAGACAAGTTATGATTTTTGCTTTAGAACTGTTTCCAAATGCTTTGAAATCAATTTTTTTCTGTAATAGATTATTTTGTTAGATGAGCACATGTTGTTCCTTTCACCTCAGCCTTGCTAAAAATGGGTTTACCATGAAAGTGATGTATGAAGAATATTTATATTTAGTTAAGAAAACATGGCTTTATGGATATTCGAGTGAAGAAACATTTTTCTTCATAAATGAGTCAAGTGTGATCTCAAAATTACATATATTGAGAGTACTGCTTGTTGTTTTCCTAAAATATTTTGTTCTGCAGTAGACTTTAAATAATTTCAAAGAACTGCAGAATAAAGATAACCTTTTCCCTACTTTCATGGAAAGTAAACTAGAATAAACATTAAACATGAATATAGCATAATCGTTTTGTATCTAAATCTACACTGCTCTTGCACTAAATTCAGAAGCAATGAGCATTACTTGTTTATTTAGTTTCCTTGAAAATATTATTAATAAACACATAAATTAAATATTGTATATAGGTTATCAAGTTTGTAACAATATTACTATGTTTTTATTCACAAACTGATCATTTGCAATTATTTTATCTTTTTTGTTGTTTCTTTCATTTTTAAGAAGATGCCAAAATTGCAATTGTATGTAGATGTGACAAGCAGTCACTAAGTCACTAGAAGTTTTAATATCATTTATGAGTATGTAATATGAAAATAATATCTTAATGAATTTCAAGTAATGTTTTGTTGATGTATTTACTAATTCATACTCAGGTAGTAATACGCAAAATGCTGTATTTTGAAGAGTAGAGAGTGTAAATTGTGATTCTGATTTTCTAATATAGAAGTTCAATTAGGCAAACTTCTTTCTGATCATCAAAATCTTGGCTGAATCTGTAGAATCATGATTTTTTATTTGTCTGTACTACTGGGCTATGTACACAAAATATAGCCATGCTGATTAGATAAAAATGGCAGTTGTATATTTCCCCCCAAGATCCAAGTCTCCACCATCCCCAGGTAGTTATTGAGATTCCCAGTATCAGGTATGATTTTCCTCTTGTTGAGCCCATTTAAGCCCAATTAGAGAGCAGTTTATTACCACAAAGATATTCCTAGCTTTCTGAACCCTTATGTACATGGTTTCATGGTTGTTGTGGTCCATATATTTCATAGCTGGATAGGAATCTTGGTTGCATTCTTTCTTTTGGAAACATTCTTGGCACCTTTGGTACCATGAAAGATATTTCTCAGGGAGGAAGATTTGGGAACAATTTCAGCTCAGGAATCTCTGGACCCTGTGTCTTAAGTCTTGTACATATTTTCAAAAGTAAAGAACAAATACGTCATATCGTATATCAGTTTCTTAGACCATTAATTCAAAATTCCTTTTCTGCAAGTGAAGAAAATATGGATCAAAAAAGGAGGAGGTCTTGCCAACAAAATTTGGATTTTTAAATGGTAAAGAATATTGGGATATTATTAAAATAATAGGAAATAAAAATACTTGTTTCATTATTGGCTATGGTATCAATTAGATCCTTTATACTCTTACTTTTATTTCTATATAGCACTAGAAAATATAAATTTTACAACTTTTTAGATATACCATAAATTTATTGCTTCTGGTGTACTGATGCTAACTGTATATATCTTCTGGTAAATAAATTTAAGTGCTATTTTGATATCAAATATGTCTGAAATTTTTTTTTTTTTGGTTTTTCGAGACAGGGTTTCTCTGTATAGCTTTGCGCCTTTCCTGGAGCTCACTTGGTAGCCCAGGCTGGCCTCGAACTCACAGAGATCCGCCTGGCTCTGCCTCCCGAGTGCTGGGATTAAAGGTGTGCGCCACCAACGCCCGGCAATGTCTGAAATTTTTAACAAGGTATAATTAAAATGAAACCCTTTTTTAATTACCTAGTCTTTTTTGTTGGAAAATTTACAATATTTGAGATAGAATGAAACATTTATCTATACTCTATTTTGGAGAGATGGCTCAGCCTTAAGGAAGTAAATTAGGTATCATTAAATATATTTTTATTATTTATCATATATTATTCTCTAGGTAAGTCAATATAGTATATCCAATTTTAAGTAATAACTGAAGACCTTATGGAAAGATCACACACTAAATGTCTTTTATTCTATACTTTATTATGTCAAGTATGTATTATACTCTTAATTATTCAATAATATTTTATGCACTCGTCTACCTTAGAACTATGGATTGACTGAATGTGGTGAATCCTACCTGGAATTCCTGAACTTCGGAGGTGAAGACAGAAGGATCACCTGATCTGAGGCTGATCTGGTATACTAACTTTTCTTTTGGTTAGCCCAAGCTAGAAAGTAAGACCTTGTCTCAACCAAGCACAAATTATCTCATCAGACAGAAATATAAAGATATTGTGTGACACAAAGTTACATAGGAACTCATTACATACACAGTTCCTAGTTTATAAATATAATCATAATATATTTTATTGAGGAGTAAGAATATGGTAGGCAAAGTACAGTTAACTTTTTTATTATAAATAAATTTTAATTAATTTTTTTTTTTTAAGTTAATAAAGCATCTTGAAAACACTGCAGGCTAACTTTTTGTCATTCTTTTCCTTATTAGAAAAATAGTAGCATTTTTAACAGCACATTGGAATATTTGATTAAGATTGCCTCTGGGTTTGAATATTGGAGACAATGATGACCCTGTGAATAGATTTTAGACTTCTTGAATAAGTCTGTTACCAAACCATATGTTTCTCTTTCTTTCTTGTCAATAGAGATACAGTTGCCAAGGCAACTGAGTTATGTAGAATGTAACAAACAACATTTGTTGACAGTTTCTGGTCTTATTACTGCCCAGCCAGTCTCTTAGAAGAAAAGACAGTGCATAATCTACTTCAAGTGTTAAAAACAGCATGCTTTGTTCTAAGTCAAACATATTCCTTAATCAAGATGTCCTTGTCATATCAATCCAATTTTTTGGTGGGAGGCATATTTAAGAAACAAATGTATACTTACTTATAGTAGAAAATTTTTCCTCCTAATTTAGAAATACAGCTTATAAAGCATTAATTTTGTTGGGCAGTATTCAAGCAAGAATTTTCATTGTTGTTGTTTATTTGTTTGTTCTTATCACTTAAACAAGTTCCTCATGTAAGAGTAATGCTAAGTATACAAAATGGGGCAAAAGGCTGTTGTTGGTAATCATTACTTCATTGTTAGCTCCCACAAATACTGCTTAAATTATTGCCATGTAAGAGATGTCAGAGATTTACTTAATTTTATGATTCCTATATTTTATTTAAGAACAAAATTAAATTAAATACCACTTGTGCAATGGGAGGGAGAAAAGATCTAACTTCCCTTATTATACCCTGAAATTTTCATATTTGAACACTAGTTTGGGACATTTGAGTTTATATGTGATGATACCAAATTGTATATGCCAACAACTAACCAACTAGCAAGAATTTGTCCTTAAAGGCAAAGAAAAACTAAGATAAGGTAGTAATCCTATATCATATAAGCAGCTTTACAATCCTGATGAAGAAGACATGTAAGGATAACTTTGCAAACACAAGGAAAATAATGCTAGCCACTTCTGATTCTACTCAGTCTCTTCCTTTTATAGAAAATTTGACCACAGACAGTATAAGAAGAGAACACTACAAGTTGAGTTTAGGTTTTCATTTGATTACTAGTGAGATAATCATGTTGTTTTTTTTTTTCTTTGAGTTTGTTTTTATGGTGTATTACATTGACGGACTTACTTTCGTATGTTGAACCACCCTTGCATCCCTGGGATGAAGCCTACTTGATCATGGTGGACAATTGTTCTGATGTTTTCTTGGAGTCTGTTTGCCAGTATTTTATTGAGTATTTCATGAGGGAGATAGGTCTGTAGTTCTCTTTCTTTGTTGTATCCTTGTTTGTTTTGGGAATCAGGGTTATTGTAGCCTCATAGAAGGAGTTTGGTAATGTCCCTTCTGTTTCTATTGTGTGGAACAATTTAGAGAGCATTGGTATTACCTCTTCTTTGAAGATCTGGTAGAATTCTGCGCTGAAACCATCTGGTCCTGGGCTTTTTTTGGTTGGGAGACTTTTAATGACTGTTTCTATTTCCTTAGGGGTTATTGGACTATTTAAATTGTTTATCTGGTCTTGATTTAACTTAGGTATGTAGTACCTATCTAGAAAAATGTCCATTTCTTTTAGGTTTTGAAGTTTTGTGGAGTAGAGTTTTTTGAAATATGACCTTATAATTCTCTGGATTACCTCAATGTCTGTTATTATGTCCCCCTTTTCATTTCTGATTTTGTTGATTTGGATTCTCTCTGTGTGTCTTTTGGTTAGTTTGGATAAGGGCTTGTCTATTTTGTTGATTTTCTCAAAGAACCAACTCTTTGTTTCATTAATTTTTTGTATTATTCTCTTAGTTTCTATTTTATTAATTTCACCTCTCACTTTGATAATTTCCTGGTGTCTATTCTTCCTGGGAGACTTTGCTTCTTCTTGTTCTAGAGCTTTCAGGTGTGCTGTTAAGTCACTAGTGTGAGATTTCTCCAACTTCTTTATGTGGGCATTTAGTGCTATGAATTTCCCTCTTAGCACTGCTCTCATAGTGTCCCATAAGTTTGGGTATGTGGTGTCTTCATTTTCGTTGATCTCTAGGAAGTCTTTAATTTCTTTTTTATTTCTTCCTTAACCATTTGGTGATTCAGTTGAACATTATTCAGTTTCCATGAGATTGTAGGTTTTCTGTAGTTTTTGTTGTTGTTGAAATCTACCTTTACACCATGGTGGTCTGATAGAACACAGGAGGTTATTCCAATTGTTTTGTATCTGTTGAGATTTGCTTTGTGGCTAAGTATGTGGTCGAATTTGGAGAAAGTTCCATGGGGTGCTGAGAAGAAGGTATATTCTTTTTTGTCAGGATGGAATGTTCTGTAGATATCTATTAGGTTCATTTGGGTCATGACATCAGTTAAGTCCTTTATTTCTCTGCTAAGTTTCGATTTGGGAGATCTGTCCTGTGGTGAAAGTGGAGTGTTGAGATCTCCCACTATTAATGTGTGGGGTTTTATATGTGGTTTAAGCTTTAGTAATGTTTCTTTTACATATGTGGGTGCCCTTGTGTTTGGGTCATAAATGTTCAGAATTGAAACTTCATCTTGGTGGATCTTTCCTATGATGAGTATGTAATGCCCTTCTTGATCTCTTTTGATTGATTTTAGTTTGAAGTCTATTTTGTTGGATATCAGGATGGCTACCCCTGCTTGTTTCTTAAGACCATTTGATTTGAAAGTCTTTTCCCAGCCTTTTATTCTTAGGTAGTGTCTGTCTTTGAATTTGAGATGTGTTTCTTGTATGCAGCAAAAAGATGGGTCCTCCTTTTGCATCCATTCTCTAAGCCTATGTCTTTTTATAGGTGAATTAATTCCGTTGATATTAAGGGATATTAACGACCAGTATGTTCATCCCTGTTATTTTTGGTGGTAGCGTGTGTATACTTCTCTTCTTTGGGGTTTACTGCTGTGGCTTTATCTATTGCCTGTGTTTTCGAGTGTGTATCTGACTTCCTTCAGTTGTTTGTGGATAAGTATTGTTTGAATGTAACTTTGTCTTGGAATGTCTTCTTCATTCCATCTCTGATGATTGAAAGTTTTTCTGGGAATATTAATCTGGGCTGACATCCATGGTTTCTTAGTGTCTGCATTACATCTGTCCAGGTCCTTCTGGCTTTCAAAGTCTCCATTGAGAAATCGGGTGTTATTCTGATGGGTTTGCCTTTATAGGTCACTTGGCCTTTTTCCTTTGCTGCTCTTAATATTCTTTATTTATTCTGTACATTTAGTTGTTTAATTATTATCTGTCGAGGTGACTTTTTTGGGGGGTTTAGTCTGTTTGGTGTTCTATAGGCTTCTTGTATCTTCATAGGCATTTCCTTCTTTAAGTTGGGAAGGTTTTCTTCTATGATTTAGTTGAATATATTTTCTGTGCCTTTGAGTTGGTATTCTTCACCTTCTTCTATCCCTATAATTTGTAGGTTTGGTCTTTTCATGGTGTCCCAAATTTCTTTTGACATTTTGGTTCATGACTTTTTTGGCTTTAGTGTTTTCTTTGACTGATGAATCTATTTCTTCTACTCTATCTTCAATGCCAGAGATCCTCTCTTCCATCTCTTGCATTCTGTTGGTTACACTTGCATCTGAAGTTCCCGGTCTTTTACTCAGGTTTTCTATTTCCAGCATTAACTCTGTTTGTGTCTTCTTCATTTTTTCTATTTCCCTTTTCAGGTGTTGGACTGTTTCCTTTATTTGTTTCATTGCTTTTTCATGATTTTCTTTCAGTACTTTATTGTTTTCTTCCATGACTTTATTGTTTTCTTCTAATTTGTTTGCCCTTTCCTCTAGTTGTTTCCAGCGTTCTTCCCATCTTTTTGTCTTTTCCTCTACACAAGCCTCTAACTTCTTCATGATGTTATTCACAACACTGTTTTCTTCTGCTTCTTCCAATTTTTGATGTTTAGATCTAGATGTTGGAGGCGGGCTAGGTTCTGGTGATGCTGTATTACTCTTCATTTTGTTGTATGTACTTCTGCCTTGACGTCTGCCCATCTACTTATGGTTCATTCTTGGCCTTATCAGTGCACCTGTTTCAGACAGAGCTGACAGATTCAGGAATTCTCTCTCTCTTGTCCAGATGGGAGCTCCCTTGTCCAAATGGGAACTCGGGGGCAGGATGGAAGCTCTTATCTGGAAGGGAAACTGGGGCAGGATGGGAGCTTTTGTCCAGACAGGAAGTCAGTGGTAGGATGGATGCTGTTATCCTGAAGGGAAGTCCAGGGCAGGATGTGTGCTCTTGTCCAGAAGGGAAGTTGGGGGCAGGATGGGAGCTGGGGGCTGGACTCCAAGTCTCAGGAAGTGGCTGGGGTCTCGGGCAGATGGGCGTGGGGGCAGGGCATGGAGATTGCAGGGGCTGCCGGGGGCTTGGACAAGGGGATCCTTCCTGGTGGGGCTAGAAGGGGACCTGCCTGGTGGCCAGAACCTGGGGCCAAGTTGGGAAGGTGTTCCCAGGAGTCCTGATTTACTTTTTATTCTAACTTATATTATCAACAGAAAACTATCTTATGATATCTTTCAAACTTATACACTTAGCCCCCCTTAGTGAGTTTCTTTTCCGAATTTCTTAATAAGGAAAACTGTAACTATAACTATTTAATCTTCAACTCTCTCAGAGACCCGAGACAGAAATAATATTACCTAGTAAAACAGGAAGTGCAAACAAGGGACTTCTAAAAAATGAGTTATGACAGAAGTAGCCAGCTACCTGGACAGTCACCCGAGGTTTCTCTGCTGTAATACGTCACAGCCCCAAGAATTCATAGCTATATTAGCCACATATGGCTTTACTTTTCCTGTCTGTCCTTCTCCTATACATTCAACTCATCTTTCAATGTTTCACTTGAGATAATGTTCCAGTCCATAACAGCTGAACATTTACCTCCTGAAGAGTCCAATTTGGATGCCAAAATTCCAGTACAATTATTGTAACATCCACACCTGTGTCTAAAAACCTTCCAAGAGAACATCATTTATTTGTATTTTTAATTTTGTTGTTTGTTCATTTATAGAAGCTTGCCAACAAATTCGCTTTATGGTTTCTCCTGAATTTCCTATTCTCTCTGCTACAGCTGTTCTATCACCCCGAGCAGTCTGGTTTATTCCAATAGGCATTTGGTTATTTAATTGCTTTGAGAAGGAGTTTCTTCTATGATGGCAGGAAAGGTCTGAACTGCATTTGCTGTGGAGGTCTGCATGAGGCCCCTCTGGGAGTTTCCTGGAGGAAGAGGCAAAGGATTACCTTGTCTGTCCCTTGTTGATCTACATTCGTTGGTCCAAAGTTTACCCTTACTACACCTCCTGCATAATCCAGAAGGGAGGGTCATTCTGTTGTCATTGTTCCTTGAATAAACATTCTTTCTAGAAATGCCCTATTTACACTCCCTTTTCAAATAACCTTGTTTACCATAACTAAAACATCTGACATTAGTTTTCCTCAAAGCTTTTGAAATCACCTCTCCTATTCACATATCATCCTGTTCATGAGACTCAGCATTAATTGTGTCCCTGATTCAATCCTCCCAGGGTGTTGATCTTGCCTTTATCAGCCTGATTATTCTTTTACATGCTGCATTCGCATTCTCAAAAGTGAAATATTCAATTATTATCTGTCTAGCTTCTGAATTTGGTATCATTCTATTTACTGCTGAAGAAAGTCGTTATAAGAAATCCATGAAGGATTCTTTTGGGCCTTGTATAACTTTCATAAATGGTTCAATTTTCTGCCATGCTTTCTGCATTCTGTTCCATGCATTCCTGGCTGCCATGCAGCATAGAATTAAGGTTTGGTTATCATATAAACATTGTCTTTTCATATCAGTATATTCTCCTTCTCCAAGAAGCTTATCCTGGGAAATTAACACACTTCTAGTCCTACATTGTTATTCTATTGTTTTAGCCTCCTCTTTGAATCATGCCACCATGGTAATTGTGCTCTGGCCTCTAGGACAGCTATAATTAATTCTTTACAGTCCTGAGAGATAATTCTATTACAAGCTGACCAACGAGTTTAACTTCTGCTTTACAAATGGAAAATATGTACCATATGATACTTTAACTTCTTTAAATCTCCTTAAATCTAACATTTCCACTGGAGTCCAGTTAGTTTGCACATGTCCTTGAGCAGGTAGTTCCTGTAAGGTTACCAGATAGATTAAGTTTGGTTGTTTGAAAACAGGCTGTCTTTCTGTAATTGTATAATTCAATCCTGAAATAATTTCACCTTTAAATCCTTCTGTCTGGGTCTGAATTTCTCTTTAAGATATTTTAACAGGTTTTTCTAAAGTCAATCATGAGTTAGGTTCACCTTTAAATTCTGTCTGGGTATGAATTTCTCTATGATTAATTTTAACAGGTTTTTCTAAAGCTTGTATCTGGGTACTTAAATTGACCAACCTTTTAAATGCTAAAATAAAGATGATCAAACAAATAATATTCATATTTAACATTATGTACATCCCATCAACATTAATTATTCCTCTCATTTAATTGTTTCATTTTCAGACTGTCTAATGTTTTATCAAACACAGATCAAGTTCCTTCCATGGCAAAAATGTTTTCCATTTCTTTGATGTGGGGAAAATTATCTTTTATCTAATTTCACCCTTTAATATATCTTCTTAATTGAGTTAATAAATCTGTCAACTGCAAAGAACAGCAGAAGTCTGAGGGAATTTCAAAGCAGCTACCTATTGTGGTGGCAATACAAGATGTGATTCCAGAGAGAGAGAGAGAGAGAGAGAGAGAGAGAGAGAGAGAGAGACTGACAGAGAGACAGAGGGAGCCCACCACCCACCAGGAGAGAGAAAGTCAAAGAGATTCCAGCCACATGCTCCAGCCTGAGCCATGCAACTGGGCCTGAGCCAGGGACTCTGTAAGGCCACAAGCAGTCTGGCCATGTGTAGCTCAGGCTGCTTGCATCTCTAGCCATGTGCTGTGTGAAGCTCCAGCTGAGCTGGGGCCCAAGGCCACAGGCAAATGTTTTTTTGTTTTGTTTTGTATTTGTTTTGTTTTGTTTTTGGTGAATTCCTGCCACATGTTAGGCGCCAAGTGCAGACAAATTTCTAAATGGTCTTATTAAATTAAAAACACAGAGCCGGTTATTTGGGTTAAAGTCTTAGAGAGACTGAGGAAATATAGAAACCTCACCTCACCAGCTTATTTATTCTAACATCCATTAAATAATAAATTCATATTATGCTAGTTTTGTTAAAAGTTATTATTTAATAATGTATATGTAGTGACTACATATAATTAATTATGTGCTAATAAAATATTTAATGAATGCAAAAAATACAAAGTGGTTTTCACAAAGAATCGCTTGATTATTATTAAAAGCCATGTATGTTATGATAGATGTGTTGGTGAACATCTTTAAACTTACTGTACTGGCTAATTTTATGTCAACTTGACACAAGCTATAGTAATTTGGGAAGAAAACTTAGTTGAGAAAATTCTTATAATATATTTGCACATGGACAACCTGCAGAATTTTTCTTCTTGATTGATTATTGATTTGGGAGAGATCATCCAACTGTGGGTGGTGCTACTCATGGGCTGGTGGATCTTCTGTACATGACATGGCCATCACACTCATGAGTTCATAGCAGTTGTAGTAAACCAAACAAATTCTATACAAGTTAAAACTTTACAAAGTTCTTATATAGATGTGGTAAATGATCTCCAGGTACAACTTCATACTGAGGATGTAATAGCAGTGGTTAGTTGTTGGAAGAGGGAGGATTACTTTTTATTAAATATATAGACACTGGTAGATATCTTATGCTTCAGGGGACACCCTCACATCTATTTCAATATGATTAATACTTGTTGCTGATTCTGAAGCTGGAGTCCAGCTGTCTCTGATCCTGGGGGCAAGGGTTGAGCGAACACAGAAACAATGACACAGGCTCTGGGAGGTTTGCTAGACAAAGGACTGAAGTTTATATATGTCTCTTTTTGGTGGGCTATTGTTCCTAGCTACTGTAGTATTTCTCGTTTGGCTCCAGGCTTCATGTCATCACCATTCAGTTTGGAGTTTATGGGTCAGATTTCTTCTGGTCAGAGTGCTCTCTGCACATATCACAGCTCTTTGTTTGCTTAAGGCGTGGCCCAGTGCTTTTGGCCTCAAGTACTAACTGAACTTACTAAGTTATACAAATAAAACACATGGATTTGGAAATAGAGTATGATGAAGAAATACAATGAGATTATTTTATCATGTTGTATAAATGTATGAAATTATAAGACATAAGAAAATAAAGACTTTAAACTTAAAAGGTGAAGAGTGGCATAACTATATTAGTCAATAGGTTGTCATCATACAGCTGAAGAATACATTGATTATGACAGGAATAGGGCAAGTATTTGGTCCTATCAATAATCTATAATTTTCCATATGTTATTTAAGTTTTCTGTTTGTTTCTACAACTTATTAAGGAAAAGATCCGTTTAAAGAACTTAAAATTACTAATATTTGAGCTTTTTCCTAGATGACGGAATCAGAGGGAAAGACTTTTTGAGTTTCACTTTAACAAGCATGGATCTGATTAGGAAAAAAATGGGAAAAGAACAAAAGAAGACTGAATTAAAGGAATTGTGAATAAATGAAAATAGAAATTCAATGATAGGTCTAATAACTAGGGACTTAAGCTTTTAATGATAAATAATCTATGAATCTTTGAAGAGCATTTGGTGGGCAAACACTCAAAGCAGCAGTAAAGGCACCATCTGAGGCTGGGTCTCATCCCAGGGATCTTCCTTCAGTATGGGATCCTACGGGTAAGAACTGTCCATGTGCATTGAATCATCAAATGATGAGACCAGGATATGTGCTTTAAAAGTCCCACCTGCTGAATCAGAATCACATATTTGAATCAGTGGATTTTGTCCTTTCCTGAAGAGTTTGATTCTTTTCCTAGCAAAGCAATTGTACTTAAACTGTTTTACCATGTCTGGTAGAAAATAGAGGTTATATTATAATTTAGTACCCATTCATTTATTATATATACATGAATATATATAGTTAAATATACACATGTGTGTATTTATACATATAATTTAAGTAATTGTTTGATGGGGTAATATACATATGTATATATATGCAACTTTCTCAAGTAATCTAAAATATTCTCTTGTGTTTTTTCAGTCTATGGATTGTGACTCAATACATCAAATTTACTAAATTTTAATTGGCCACTATCTCGGATTTAAAGTCATTATAATATCTAACTTAGAATCACTAAAAGAATAGTAAAATGTAATCTTGAAAGATACTTTGATGTTAAATACAAATTGCATGTTGCAAGAATGCATTTGAGAAACATTTAGTAGATCACAAAGCAATTTATTATTCATTCCACAGTATCCTAAAGTGAGACATATGGAGCAGACAAACATGTATAAGAGAAATTCATTTGTCGTCATGAAGTGGCTACCTAATAGTAATCTATTGTCCTTTTTTATTTTCTCTGGAATATCCAGAAATTTAGTCAAGACTGATAAATGTCTAGACCTTAGTTAAGCTTCTCATGGAATAGTTTCCTAAAAGTATACTCTTACTCTCTTCAATACTGGATGTCGTATTGGGATGGGACCTTGATTATAATACCAGGTTTTGTTTACATTTAATTACTTCTTTCTCCAGTTCTTCATTTATTTATCCCAGTCTTTGTTGTCTGGCACTATCCCTGCAAGGACATGAACAGATATCTACTCATACCAGACAGGGAACTGTTGACACATCAACAATATGGGACACTGCTAAAGTTAAATTGGTGGACTAACATGTTTTATTAGGGTTACATACAAGAGCAGAAATGGTTCAAACACAGCTGCATCACCAATGTACACCACAGTGCTGATTTCAGCATATGATGGTTAGAAAGCTGGAGCACATTGCACAACCTGTGGGCAGCTTAAAATGTTGAAGAGTGTCCTTTCCAGCTAAAAAAGTTTGTCTGATCTTCAGGCAGCTTTGCTAGTCTCTGTTTATTTACTCTGGACAGCTTTGCTGCTCTGTGTCTTTGAAGCAGTTAAAGTGTCTGAGCCTCTTCCCAGCAAACTGACTTGTCTGAGAGTCTCATCTTGTTTTAGAATACCTCTAAGTAGTCCTGACCATTTATATATGATTGAGAATCCAGTACCTAAGTGAATCTGGTAAGTTTTAGAGACTTCCTAAAGCTGTGCAGAGTTGTTTATTTCCTGAGCTTAATGAAATTCCCCATGGGAAGGAAGGTTTCAACTCCCCTTAGAAAATTCAGTTGTTTCACCTTCCCATAAATACCTAGATTTTGCATCTCTCCTTTAGAATCCTGTAGCTTCTACACAACAGCTTCTATTTCCAAAATTCTCAGAGAAAAATCTTTCCTCATAGTTATATAATACTTCTTTTAAGGGGCATTAATGATAGTTACAAATCAGCCTGATTGCCTTATACTGACATTGAAGTCCCTATGCAGTCTAAAATATATGATAACTAACTTAAATTATATGTTGATTTATATCCAGCAATATTACTTAATGTAAAATAGCAATTTCAATCTTGATTCCTTCATATACTCTGGATATATTATATTTATTCATATATCTCTAAATTTTTAATTAAATGGTCTCTTTACATGTCTTCTCTATCCAGGTTCCAGCCTTATACATTGCAGCATTCACAGAAAACTCACACTTGGTTGCATAGCTGTCCTTTTATGTCAGTATTATCCATTTTTAGATCTGCACTACAATTATGTTGTCTGGGCTGCATCTGTATCAAAGCAAAGAAAAAAGAGTCTTCCTCTTGGAACAGTTTAGACCAAAAATGATCACAAATTTGAATTTTCAAACTCTCTCTCTCCTCTCTGTCTGTCTGTGTCTGTCTGTCTGTCTGTCTGTCTGTCTGTCTGTCTCTCTCTCTCTCTCTCTCTCTCTCTCTCTCTCTCTCTCTCTCTCTGTGTGTGTGTGTGTGTGTGTGTGTGTGTGTGTGTGTGTGTTCCATCCATTCCTAACAAAACATTTTCCTCTGTATTTACAGAACATAAAACATGGTATGGGAAATGAATGATGAATCTTTGTCTGAATGATTTTTAAAAATAGAATTTACAAGAGTTTACTCTACTGACCCCAGTTGACTCAGAATAGCACTGAGAACTAGCTACAAATAGATACTATTAACCTATATCCACATGTTGCTTCCAACATTTATGGTTGATATTTGTTTTCTTTAAGGTTGCTTTCAACCTATTGTCTATTTTCAGCTGATGACAACACACAAAAAACCACACACACACACACATTATTCTGGTAAGGCATATGGAAGAATGCATAGTTTATGATTAAAGCTTTCTGTTTAAGCTTAGCTTATAAAAGCTGATTTAACTTCAGGCCTTGAGATGTCCAAAGCATAGAAAGGTTGTTACTTTATTTTTTAAAAGTAAGCTAAAACTAAACAGGCCAAATATAGGAGGGAAATATATCAAGCACATAATTTTAAACTGTCTCAACACAAATTATTAACTTAATTACTAAGATCAGACAAAAGTTTAGTTTCTGAAAACAGGAGGAATTTTCAGAAAAAGAAAGCATTTTTCACACTGGGCTTTTAACTTTTTGATATGATAGAAAGCCATGAAAAAATTTCTTGTGTGCCTATATAATCTAGGTAAGTAACAACAAAAATTTAAAGTTTTTATCTAAGTTTAATCTAAGTTTACCTATAACTACAATGAATGGGTATACATTCATTTTTCTTTTAACTTTTATTCTCTCTCTCTCTCTCTCTCTCTCTCTCTCTCTCTCTCTCTCTCTCTGTGTGTGTGTGTGTGTGTGTGTGTGTGAGTGTGTGTGTTAAGTAGTGTAAATGTCAAAAGAGAAATAAAGACAATAAAAACGAAGACCACAAGATGACAGATCCATTGGAGTATGTCTGCACACAAAAGATCAACCCAGCCAAAATCACAGCTTGGATTTGGAAGGGGTTCATTAAGTCCTTCCTCTACCTGAGGAGCTATTGGCATTTTGTAGTTGCTGGAGGAAGAGTCATTTTCATAAGGGATGTAGTCCTAAAAGTTAGAGAAGTATGCCCTAATTTGAACTGGTCTTGTTTAGGCAATTCAATTTCAAAATGACTCTCTTGGGTATCTGGCTGATCAGGCTACTAAACTAACAGAGAGGCTGAAGGTTACTTGTGATATCCCCTTCAGAGACTGTGTGATGTAAGGTATCTTTGAAGCATAGGACAGCTACAGCTTGTAAATATATAAGGTTGACCATTAAGAGGTCTATCCTGTCTTCCTGTTGTGGGATGTTTTATATGTAATTTCAGTGGCAGGTACTACACCTGCCTTGTTATCAATTGCATGAAGTGTTCCAATGCAATCAGCTGAAGTTCAGCAATGGCTCCAATAGCTCAATGAATTTCTTCCTTTCCTTGAAGGCCTACTGTACTAGCCAGACACAGGACACAGTCAGATATGTGTCTGGAGACTTAAATTCTGAGCATTTGTCCTGGTCTCATTAATCAAACTTGAATCCTTTTCTCTGTTTTTATTCATCTCTTCTCCATCCTTAAATCCTCAGGTAATCTGGACATGTTCTTCCTAGTCAAGACATGGATCTTGCATCACAGCCCTCCTGTTCTCACTAAGATTGCTTATAAGCTTGCTACTGGGCCTTACTAAAGAATGAGTTATTCACCAAATATTGCTGCAAGTGAATTCAGTTTATTATTGTGAACTGGGTGTTGTTTATTCTACCAAGTTTTAAATCTGTCTAAGAGTATTACACCACTAACAGACATAACCAGAACTTTCTTTCATCTGTCAACTCCCACAGGTGTTCCATGGGATCCCACTAGCCAGAGAACTAATCACCAACTTCCACAGGTACTCCATGGAAACCTGTCTGTGAAGCCATCCAGGGAAGCAATCTTTAAACCTTCAGTCTTTCTCCTCTTCTCCACACTCAAGCCCTGAGTCTAATCAACAGCTCTGTACTAGAACACCTGCTGCAGCCTCCCTTTTCTCTCTGCCCCCACTTCCATTAGATCATACAGAGTTTCTATGGGCTCCCTCATCCCTTCATCCCTTTCTTTCAGCTACCAACTTTCACAGGGAGACTCTGTCCAGGAAAGTAAATAGGCCCAGAAAGCAGATAGGTGGTCATCAGATCTTACTCTCCTATCCTTCAAACCCAACTCCACAGTCTCATCTCCAGATCTATAGCGGACTATAGGCTGTAGATTATCCACACTCTGTGCCCCCATTCCTGGGGAACCAAGCAGATCATGGTAACACAACCTTTTTTCCTACCATCTTTGGGTGCCCTCAGTCCCCTCACTCCATCTAGCACATCTCTATCAATAATTCTCCACTTCCATTACCAGGAAACATACTCTAACCAGAACCTACAGTGGCCACAATGAGCAGGATCTCAAAAGCATTCTCTACCATGCAACCCACAGCCACCAACTCCTCCTAATAAACATAGAAGGCAACACAAAACAAGGAATGGAACATCTACCCAACAAAGACAAGACCAGATATCAACACTTATAATTACATTAATCAAAAAAACCAGATGCCAAGAAACCATCATAAAAACACAATAAGTAACAACCAGGACAATATGTCTCTACTAAAGCCCAGCAATTCTACTACAGTGAGTACTGAGAAATCCAATTGAGCTGAAGCACAAGATAAGGGATTGAAAGGATCCCTTATGAATGTTTTAGAAGTTCTTAAAGAGGAAATGAATAAATCCCTTGGAAAAATTGATGAGACACAAACAGTGGAATGAAATCAAGAGAATGGTTCAAGACTTGCATCTGAAAATAGAATCCATAAGGAAAACTCAAACTGAGGGTGCTGGGTGTAGCTAGAGTTTTCCTGTCTGGCCCACAGTCAGAACAAATCTTTGTCACCCACCAGTCCCACAGCTGCTCAGACCCAACCAAGTAAACACAGAGACTTATACTGCTTACAAACTGTATGGCCGTGGCAGGTTTCTTGCTAACTGTTCTTATAGCTTAAAATAATCCATTTCTATAAATCTATACCTTGCCACGTGGCTGGTGGCTTACCAGAGTCTTCACATCGTGCTTGTCATGGTGGGGGCTGGCAGTGACTCTGACTCAGCCTTCCAGTTTCCAGAATTCTTCTCCTCCTTGTCCCACCTATACTACTTCCTGCCTGGCCACTGGCCAATCAGTGTTTTATTTATTGACCAATCAGAGCAACAGATTTGACATACAGACCATCCCACAGCAGCTGGGAGCCATGTGACTTCTTCAGGGAACAAGGACTGAGAATAACATGAACAAATTCTCCTTCTGTCAAGGCCTTGGAGAATCTGACCCATTTTTGCCAAAGCTGATGGATAGTTCACTGCATAATTCTGGGCATGACCCTGGGATCATATGTGCTACCTGCTCTCCTTGTTTTCTTTATACAGATCATATTGCTGGCTGCCTCTAGTTCTACCTTCTTAGAGCTACAGATGAAATGGCTATTGCATTAGGGATCCTCCCCCAATGACTCTTCTCTGGGTGAGCCAGAGGGGATATTGTGAAAAAATATACAGTGGACCTGATTCAGCTCCTAAAGCCTTTGATGTTTCAAGTGTGATCATGAATTCAGGATTCCAAGAACAAGATGTTGCTTTTCCAAAGCATGCTGTGACTAGTTTGAAAGAATCACAGTAGTTCATGACATTAAAAAATTTGCATAACTTAGGGAGAGAATGATTTTAACTACAATTGTTTAGGAGAAATGAAAATAAATAGATAATATCAAGAGTTAATGGGAATAATTTAGGAACAGGGGATGAAGCAGAATCATAGAACTCCACAATGCCCTAATTTCTAATAGTTGTGCCAATACTGTAGGAAGTAGAGAAGAGGGGGGTTTGAGAACAAGGGACAAGCAGTGCCAACTATTAAGAGTAAGCTTTTAAGTTATGTAGTTTACAGGATGATAGGTTAAAACCTGGTATATCTCCCATAGGAGATAGACTAGTACAGAATATAAAATGAAGGGATCCAGCTTCGACTGTTGAGTTGATTTTTGACACTTAGATTATACCAGACATAAATTTTAACCACTAGAGGCAAAACTCTCTTTTACTTTGCATGATGCTGCCAACTGGGCACAATGTTCTACCTGTAGGTGTACCTAGTTAGAAAAGCTTTCTTTGTTGCTTGCAAAACTGTTTATGCTTCTAATATGGGAGCGATGAATCAAGTAAGTAATGCTTACCAGAGGGAAAGTTGGGGGATGGAAGGGGGATGAGGTAAAGGAACAAACTGTCAATTATTGTAACCATTATTAGAAATGTAAGGAAACCAATGTGATTGTAAAACTGTTCATTCAAACTATTGAGACTGTATATATAAAAATGGCCCAGGCGGTCATAGTTTCTTTGTTGCACAGACATCATACATCCATCCCAGATCATCAAAACCATTTGGAAATAGGAGCTAGACTTCCAACAGAGGGGAAAATGGAAATGAAAAATTTAGAAACTCAAAAAAGAGAGTCTCACCAACAACATACGAGAAATGGAAAATAGAATCTCAGTCATTATAGACAATGTAGAAGAAATGGGTGAATCAGCCAAAGAAAATATAAAATCTTAAAAACTTCAGGCACAAAATATCCAGGAAATCTGTGATACTATGAAAATAACAAATCTATGAATACTAGGAATAGAAGAAGAGACACCCAGGTTAAAGGCACGGAAAATATTTTCAACAAAATCATAGAGAAATTTTCCCCAAAGAAGGAGGGGCCTATTAAGAAGCATACAGTATACCAAATAGTTTGGACAAAAAGGAAATTCCCCTCACTACATAATAAAGAAAACAGTAAACATATGGAATAAAGAAAGAACGTTAAAACCTGCAATGGGGTAAAAATCAAGTAACACATAAAGTGAGACTTATTAGAATAACACCTGAATGTTTTATGGAGAGTATAAAAGCCAGAAGAACCTGGACAGATGTTCTACACACTCCAAGAAACCACAGATGCCAGCTCAGACTACTATACTTAACAAAGCTTCAAATCACAATACAAAGAAAAAGAGAGATAAAACCAAATTTAAACAGTACAATGTCTACCTAAAAATTCAGCTGAACAGAAGGCACTAGAAGGAAAACTTCAATCTGAAGAGCTAACTACACTCACAAAAACATAATGAATAAGTAATTTCAGACTAGCAAATCAAAAGTAGTGCAAAATCAACATCATGACAACAAAATAACAGTAATCAACAGACAATGCAGACATTGATAACTCTCATCATCAAACATTCTCAATTCACCAATTAAAAGACACACACTTACAAAATGGATTTGAAAACAGGACCCACCCTTCTGTAGCATATGGGAAACACACAGTAACATAAAAAAATAGACATCCCTTTGATATTAACAACAACAGAAAGGACAGAAAGCTTAAATTGATGGTAAAAGATATTCCAAGCAGATGAACATAATATGCAAGATGATGTAGCCATTTTAACAGCTGACAAAATAAATTCCAAACCAAAAGTAATCAAAATAGGCAGATAACTGTACTACATACTCATAACAGAAAAAATCCACCAAGAGGATAATGAAATTCTGAACATATGTGCACCCAAAACAAGGGTACTCAAGCTCATGAAAGAATCAGTATTATGGGTTAAATCACACAGTGACAGTAACTGACTTCAGTATTTTACTGTCACTAATTGACAGGTTATCCAGTCAAAACTTATTCAGGGAAATGCTGGAGCTAACTGATTTTGTAATCCAACTTGAAGTAAAATATGCTTAACAAATATTTCATCGGAACACAAAAGACTGTAAAGTTTTCTCTGCACCTCATAGAACTATCTCTAAAGCTGGTCACATACTTTGTCACAAAGAAAGTCTCATCAAATAAAAGAAATTTGAATCAACACCCTGCATTCTATCTGACCAATGCAGACTAAAGCTGGATATAAACAACAATAGAAATAACACAACACTTACAAACTCATAGAAACTGAACAGCTCACTATGAAAAAAGGGTCAGTATGAAAATTAGGAAAATACACATGTTCTAGAATTGAATAAAATGAAAACATAACATACCCAAACTTAAGGGACATACTGAAATTGGTTCTAAGTAGCAATTTCATGGTATTAAGTGCTTCTATAAATTGGAGAAATACCGTATTAGTAGCTTAATAGCACACCTGAAATCTCTCGAACAAAAAGAAGAAATAATATCCCAAAGGATTAGAAAGCAAGAAATAATCACAGTCAGGGTTGAAATAAATAAAGCAGAAACAAAAAAACCAACAGAAAAGGAATATAAAGAATCCACGAAACAACCTGGTAGACTCAGTCCAGGCAGGTCTAGTCCCCTCCTCCCAAACTGAGCCAAGCATCCCTGCAGAAGCCCCAGGTTTCAAACAGCCAATTCATGCAATGAGCACAGGACCCAGTACCACTGCCTAGAAGCCTACCAAACAGATCAAGCCAATCAACTGTCTCACCTATTCAGAGGGCCTGATCCAGTTGGGGGCCCCTCAGCCTTTGGTTCATAGTTCATGTGTTTCCATTCATTTGGCTATTTGTCCCTGTGCTTTATCCAACCTTGGTTTCAACAATTCTTGCTCATATAAACCCTCCTCTTTCTCACTAATTAGACTCCAGGAATTCTACCCAGAGCCTAGCCGTGGATCTCTGCATCCAGATTCCTCAGTCCTTGGATGGGATTTCTGGCACGACTATTAGGGTGTTTGGTCATCCCATCACAAGTGTAGGTCAGTTCCGGCTGTCTCTCGACCATTGCCAGCAGTCTGTTGTGGGGGTATATTTATGGATTTCTGTGGGCCTCTCTAGCATGTTGTTTTTTCCTTTTCTCATGTGGTCTTCATTTACCATGGTCTCCTATTCCTTGTTCTCCCTCTCTTTTCTTGATCCAGCTGGGATCTCCTGCTCCCACAGGCTCTCTTTCCCTCCACCGTCGCCCTTCATTACTCCTACTCATGTCCAGGTTGTTCATGTAGATCTCAGCCATTTCTCTGTCATTGGGCGATTCCCATGTCTTTCTTGGGGTCCTGTTTTCCAGGTAGCCTCCCTGGTGATGTGAGTAGCAGTACACATTCCTAAGAGGTTGGAAGAATGAGATTTGGCATTTGGTGGGTTAGAAATGGCTGTCATCAATTGTTGATCAATTATTACTGGGAAAATTATACAAATGATATTACATTCAGGGATCTTTTTGAAAAAATAAGGAAGAGAAGGGGATATAGGAATGATAAGAAAAAAGAATAGATTACTGAATTTACTTAAATAATAGGGTAGATTATTGAATCTAGTATAAATTAAGGGACAACTATTGATCTAAAATATTTTGTATTTGTAAGAACTTTTGTTTATTGACACAAATTTAAGGTAATTTTCGTTGCAACATACTGCATGTATTTTTCTGTTCTTGTTTGGGAGATTTTGTATATTGATAAAAATTTAAGATTGTTTTTGTTATAATGTTAAAAACATGAAAAAAAAAGAATCCACAAAACAAAGAGTTGGTTCTTTGACAAAATCAATAAGTTTGATAAAACCTAAGCCAAATTCACTAAAACACACAGAAAGATACAAATTAACAAAACTAGGTATTAAAGGGGTCATTATGACACATACTGAGGAAATCCAGAGAATTGTATGGGCATATATTAAAAAAACCATATTCCAACAAATTGAAAAATCTAAAAGAAACAGATAATTTTTATGATATGTATTACCTTCAAAAGTTAAATCAACATCAGATAAGCAATTAAAACAGACCTATAACCCCTAGTGAAAATGAAGCTGTTATTAAAAGTCTCCCAACCAAAAGCAATCCAGAGCTAGATTGTTTTAGCACAGAATTCTACCAGACTTTCAAATAAATGTTGACCCAATTACTCCTCAAATTATTCCGTAAAGTAGAAACAGAAAGTACATTGCCAAATTCCTTTTATGAGGGCACAGTTACCCTATACCAAAACCACATAAATACTCAACAAAGAGAGAGAATTACAGACCAATCTCCCTTATGAACATAGATATAAATCTCTCAGTAAAATATTTGCAAGTCAAATCAAAGAACTCATCAAACATTCATCCACAATAATCTACCAAATAGACCTAATCACAGAGATGTAGGGATGATTCAACATATGTAAATCAAGAAATGTATTGTTCCTTATAAACAGACTGAAAGACAAAAAAAATATGATCATCTTATTAAATGCAGAAAAGACCAGTAACAATTTCAAACACCCCTTCATAATAAAAGTCTTAGAAAAAATTACAGATACACGGGACATGCATCCTCATAATAAAGGTAATTTACATTAAACACACAGCCAACATCAAGTCACACAGCCAACATCAAGTTAAATGGAGCGAAACTCAAAGTATTTCCACTAAAAACAAGGTTATCTACTCTCTACATATTTATTCTATAGTACTTGAAGTCATAGCAAAGTAATAAGAAAAACGTGGGAGTATAAATAGGAAGGAAAAATTCAAAGTATCTTTATTTGAAATAACATACTATAAAAATGTTTCCCAATAATTCCACCAGGAAACTCCTGCAGGTGATAAGTACTTTTATCAAATAAACATAATTGAAAATTAACACAAAATGGTCAGTATGCTCCATATATACAAATGATAAACAGTCTGAGAATTTAATCCAGGAAATAATAGCTTTAACAATATCCTTAAAAATATAAAATAACTTGGCATAACTATAACAAAGCGTGTACAAGACTTTTATTACTAACTTTAAAACACTGAGGAATGAAATGAAGAAAATATCAGAAGGTGGGAAAATCTCCTGTGTTCATGGATTGGTAGGATTAATATTGTTTAAATGGTTATCTTACCAAAAAGTAATCTACAGTTTCCATTCAATTTTCATCAAAATTCTAACACAATTGTTCACAAAACTTGAAAGAGCAATTTTCAGCTCCATATGGAAACATAAATAAATAAATAAATAAATAAATAAATAAATAAATAAATAAAAACAGGGTAGCTAAAACATACCTGAATGAACCTCCATCCAGTGACTGATGGAAGCAGATGCAGAGCTCCATGGCTGGGTGCCAGGCAGAGCTCCAGGAGTCCAATCAATGAGAGAAAGAAGGGATTCTATGAGCAAGGGATTTCGAGAACATGACTGGAAAAATTACAGAGACAACTAGCCAAACCAGTGGAAATACATGAACTGTGGACCAATAGCTAAGGAGCCCCCATGGTACTGGACTAGGCCCTCTGGATAAATCAGACAGTGGTTTAGCTTAAACTGTATAGGGGACCTCAGGCAGTGGGATCAGGACCTGTCCCTAGTGCATGAGTCAGCTTTTTGGAACCTATTGCCTATGGTGAGACAATTTGAGCAGTGTTGGTGCAGGGAGGAGGGGCTTGGACCTGCCTCAACTGAATATATCAGGTTCTGCTGACTCTCCATGGGAGACCTTGCCTTGGAGAGGTGGGAATGGGGTATGGGTTTGGGGAGGGTAAAGGCTGGGGGGCAGGAGAGAGGAGACAGAGATCTGTGATTGATGTGTAAAATGAACAGAAAATCTGCTGTGGATATCGTTCTATATGCTGTGAATGTGTTGCTCAGATTAGTTAATAAATAAAGTGCTGATTGGCCAGTAGCCAGGCAGGAAGCATAGGCAGGACAAGAGGTTGGAGAATTCTGGAACAGGAAGGCTGAGTCAGAAGTAGCTAGACAGATGGAGGAAGCAAGATGTGAAGGCAAAACTAAAAAAAAGGTACCAAGCCATGTGGTTAAACATAAATAAGAATTATGGGTTAATTTAAATTAACTAGTCAGTGGTAGACCTGAGCTAATGGCTGAACAGTTTTAATTAATATAAGCTTCTGAGTGATTAGTTTACAAATGGCTGTGGAGTCTGTGGGGCTAGGCAGGACCGGAGAAAACTTCAGCTACAAAAATATCTTAATAAAAAAGTTTATTTAATAAAAAAATACCTGAATGATAAAATAACTGCCAGAAAGTATCACCATCCTCTATCTCAAAATGTACTACAGAGCTATAGTAATTAAAAGAGCTGGGTATTGTCACAAAACAGACACATTGATCAGTAGACTAGAAGTGAAGATCCAGAAACCTATGTACATTCAATTTTTGATTTTAAAAATGGTCAACATTTTTTTTCATCCATTCTTCCATTGATGGGCATCTAGGTTGTTTCCAGGTTCTGGTACATATACACAATGGAGTACTACTCAGCAGAGAAAAACAATGAAAGCATGAAATTTGCAGGCAAATGGATGGAACTAGAAAAAATCATCCTGAGTGAGGTAACCCAAACCCAGAAAGACAGTTATAGTATGTACTCACTCATAGGTGGATTCTAGATATAAAATAAAGAACAATCAGACCACAACCCATAGAACCATAGAGGCTATATATATAGCATGGAGGTCCCTAGGATGACTGTGGCTTATAATAAATTTCAGTTTTACTCAATTATTGAAAAAAAAATTGTCAAGCGAATGGAAACACATGAACTATGAACCAAAGGCTGAGGGGCCCCTAGCTGGATCAGGCCCTCTGAATAGGTGAGACAGTTGATTGGCTTGATCAGTTTGGGAGGCAACTAGGCAGTGGTACTGGGTCCTGTGCTCATTGTATGAGTTGGCTGTTTGAAACCTGGAGCTTATGCAGGGACACTTGGCTCAGTCTGGGAGGAAGGGACTGGACCTCCCTGGACTGAGTCTACCAGGTTGATTGCAGTCCTCGGGGGAGGACTTGTCCTGGAGGAGGTGGGAATGGAGGGTGGGCTGGGGGTAAGGTGAGGGGGTGGGAGGGGGGAGAATAGGGGAACCCATGGCTGATATGTAGAACTGAATGGTATTGTAAAATTATATATATATGGTGAACAAAGAGTGCTGGTCAAACTGGATGCCTGGATGTAGAAGAATGCAAATAGGTCTGTATTTATCAACCTATGCAAAACTCAACTCCAAATGGATCAACAACCTCAACAAAATGCCAGATATAATTAATCTGATAGAAGAGAGACTGCATAATGGTCTTGAACTTGTTTACACAGAAAAAAAATGTTTTCTGAACAGAAAACTGTTGAAACAGGCACTAAAATAAAAAATTAATAAACAGTACCTCATAAAACTGAAAGCTTCTATACATCAAAAGACACCATAGTTCAAACAAATCAGGGGGCTACAAAATGTGGAAAGAGTTTTTACCAATTACTCATATGATACAGAGATAATATCCAAACTATATAAAGTACTTAAAGAAAACTGTATATCAAGAGAACAAATACAGCATTTTTTTTAAAAAAAAATTGAGGTAGAGATCTAAATTGGGAGCTATCAAAAATGAAGCACAAATGGTTAAAAATCACTTAAATATCCAATATCCTTAGTCATCAGGGAAATGCAAATAAAAATTACTGTGAGATTTCATCTTAAACCAGTCAGAATAGCCAAGATTAATAAAACACATGACAGCTCATGTTTGTAAGGATGCAAAGCAAGGGGAACACCCATCCAATGCTGGTAAGAGTGTAAACTTTTATACCCACTCAATGTACCTCAAGATGCAGCTATACCAACCCCATGCATATGCCCAAAGATTACTTCAACATACCACAACTGTATTCATCACTGTTGTATTCATAATAACCAAAAATTGGAAACATTAAATATCCTTCAACAGATGAACATATAAAGAAAATATTATGTCTTTACAATGAAATATTATCCAACTGTTATAAAAGTGAAATTTTAAAATTCACAGGTAAATGGATGAATTTGAAAATAATTATTTTTATTATATAAATAAATTATAATTATACATGTATATTATACTTATATAAGTAAATTATAATTACTTCCTGAATGAAGTAACCCAGACACAAAAACATAAATATGGTATGCATTCACTCAAGTGTGGAAGTTAGCTGTGAATTCATTGATAAGCAAACTACAACTGTATAATCACAGAAGTCAGGTTGAGCTGTAAGGGTGTAGGATGGATCTCCCCAGGACAGGGGAAATAGTATAGATAGTTATGGATGGACAAGTTGGAAAGAACTACATTGGGATTCTATGTTGAAGGAGGAGGAGGGATTTTGTTTAGAGGGAGGAGAAAAACGTGGGAGTTGGTTCTCTTGCTCAATGTGGATCCTAGGAATCAAACACCCTGATATGCAATTTGTGTTTATTGTTTATTTTTATTTGACGATATATGTATATATATATATATATATATATATATATATATATATATATCATAGATACATGTGATATATTGGTAATGAAATGAAACATCTGGAACAATAGCTGTTATTAGTGTCATCAACTAAGTTCAAAATAACTCATTATAATTAAAAAAAATGTTCAATTATTTGATTGCTTGTTCACTCACAAACAAGCTTATTCTATTGTTTGTTTTAAACTCATGTAATACGTATTTGTCACTACTTCACTAGCCACTTATTTTACTGAACCTATTCTAGAGAAACAGAATGAATATATTTTCACCTATTGGCATGCACAATGAGGACTACAGTTTACTACTCCAAGGAACGTTTTTTGCATGATGGGAAGGCTGAGAGTTTAGTAACTGCTTATTTCATAAATCTGGATGACTTGGTATTCATAATATGGTATTGGAGGATTCCAAGAAAGACACTGGTCCTCAGTCCACGTAGGAAGGCTAAAATTGATGCATTATGTAACCAAGACAACACTAAATAGGCATACTCACCACAATAAATTAAAGCTAAATGAGAAGAACTGGATTTTCCTAGGACCTCATCATGTCTTGCTTCATCTTGAAGGTGACATATACTTTAGTAGAGGATTTTTCTTCTCCTCAGATAATACTTCCCAGAAATGCCCAGTCAAGACTCTCCTAGAAAGAGATCTATTTCTTTTTCCCAGTGTAAAGAAAGCCTGTAGGATGTAATCAATCTACAGAGGTAAGTCAGGGTAAAGATAAAATATGTAAAAATTTTGACACTATGCTGGGCTCCACATTATTGGTACTCTGGACATCAATTCATATAGTTATGATTTTAGATTTATATATATGAGTTCTATTTTTAGAAATGATTGTACAATTATGAATCTCTCCTTTGGCAATTCATATAACAATAGTCTTAACTAGATCCAGAATTCTTAAAATGAAAAATATTAAAAATTCTGTATGTATTCTTTTCATATATGATAACCAACCAACAAACATGACAAGTCTTTCTGTGACAGACTATTTCACTGATTCCATTTAGTCAAATGACTAAATTAGTTTAACCATACACCCTTAGAATTAGTTAAGTGTCATAACTTGGCCCTTGCTATATAGCAGTCTTTATTCAGTGACCATCATACTTGATTTAAAGGTTATCTTACATCTTTACATATTTATATACATATATATACATATAAATGAGCATTTTCAGAGTTATTCAATGTTGTTGAGATTCACATGAAAAATCTTGCTTTTCAGATTTCTGATAAAAGAAATGCTATTTGAACTATGTGTGGAGTAGGTAAATATTTATGTAAATAATCAGTTTAAGCTTATGATATCTATAATTTTATGATATTTTTACTTCAGTAGACAAAAATAGATTCATTATATTTATTGTGAATACATTTTATTATATATTCCTACCAAAAATAAAATGTATATTTCTAGCCACTCTGGTTAAAAAAAAATGGAATACAGTCTGCTTAATAGGCCACATGAATAAATTCAAATTGATCTACATTTATAATTTTCTTTCTGTTATCCCATATCCTTAAGATCCATTGTCATATTTATAGTTCTAATTTTGTCTATAGAAATTGGAAAACAGTGCAACATATTTTGCTGTAATATACTTTCTCATGGGTCATTTTGTCAACATTTTCCTTTAAAGACTGATAGTCATCTTTAACTATAGTTCTAACTATAGTTCAAAAAATGATATTTTATAGTTGTCCTAAAGGAAATCTTTAGTGATTTGTAAAGCAACAACCACTAAGACACTTGTAAGCCATTAAAATTTCCTCAGATGAGTAAAATTAATCTTTTCAGATATGGATGTATGGGTTAATACTAGAAACAAAAATTATTCATGAAAAGTTGGTGGTTAAATGTGCCAATTTATACAAAGAAATAACCCTGTGTATCTAGTTCCATTTTAAGAATCCCAACCCTTCTGAATAAATATCTATATTCAACAGAATATATTTGCAATGTGCCACTCACAAGATGCATCTTTAGATTTCATTTTCCATTATCTCAGAACTATAGCTATAGGAAATACAGGCTTGTTTATTTTTTGTCAGATATTTTTTGTTAAAATTAATATTTTATCTCTTGAAGGTTACATGTTGATCCAAACTATATTATACTTAATGTAATTTAAGGACTTATCTGAATAAATAGATTCACTGTTTCTGAATGACCAGGAAATAATATGGTGAATTGAGACATCTATTGTCTTAAGACAAAATGTCTCACATGGAAGTTCATAAGTTGATACGCTAATACCAAATTGTGACTTTATTTGCAGGTTAAGTCTTTACTAGGATAATAATATAAGGTGTGGTCAATAACAGTATTCATAATATTGAAAGCATTTGTAGGAGTGATACAGAAACCCATGTAGAAAAAAATCTGTTTAAAAGATGAAGAAAAATGATTGTTATGTATATGTAATACAAGCAGAGAGAACTGCAAGAGTTTTCCTTCACAGCTTCTACTCCTTGATTTTGGATTTTTAATTAACCTCTAAAACTTTGAGACAATGTACTTCTCCTTCTTAAGCCACTATTTTTCTCTATCTTTTGTTATAGTCATATTAAACTAAATTGTAAAATGAGAGAGAAAGATGCAGAGGAAGCACACTAAAGAGATAGATCACCACTCACATGTGTAATACTTACACACGACTTCTTCACTGTCAATGCATTTCAACAAATTGTAGAAATAATTTTTCTTAAATATAAATTTTCCATTGTTTAGTGTAATTAGCTATTTATTTTTACTCTTTTAACTTTTTTTTGAGGGGGGGACCACTTAGTTCCCAAATAAATCACACAGGAGTCTTATTTCTTATGAATGCCTGGCCTTGGCTTGGCTTATTTCTAGCCAGTTTTACTTAATTTAAATTATCCTACCTACCTTTTGCATCTGGGCTTTTATCTTTCTCTTACTTCTATATATCTTACTTTCACTTTTATTCAATGGCTGGCTGTGTTGCTAGGTAGCTGGCCCCTTCTTTTCTCCTGCCTTGATCTCTCTTGAGTCTTGATTCCTCTTTTTCTACTATTTATTCTCGTTGCCTGCCAGCCCCACCTATCCTTTCTCCTGCTTCACTATTGGCCATTCATCTCTTTATTAGACCATCAGGTGTTTTAGACAGGCAACATAATACAGCTTCACAGAGTTAAACAAATGCAACAGAAAAGATTGCATCATTAAAACAAATGGTCCACAGCTTAAAATAGTATTGCACAATGTTTCCCCCTTTTTCTCTCAATAAAGTAAAGGTTTTAACTTAAACATATTAAGACTGTATACAGTAAGAACAATTATCAAGTAAAGATTACATTCACAATGTCCAGTTCATTTGTATCTGGCAAATTTACAGAAAATATTCCATAATCTATCTTATCTTAGTGAATCCAAAGTTTTATACCGAATTTACTATCTTATCATAAATAAGGAAAATTGCAAGTTTAACTATCTAGTCTTCAACTCCATCAAAGGCCCCAGAAGGATATATTACCTGAGTAAACAAGAAGTGCATTTCAAGCAGCTTCCAAAACTCTAGAAATGGCAGAGACATATGATTGCCTAGACAGTCACTCAAAGTTCATCTGCAACTTTGAGGCATCCATCTGCACTCTACCGGCCCAGATTATCTGGCAGACTCTTCTATGAAGCAGTAAATTTGAAAAAAAAAAAAAAAAAAAAAAACAAAACAGTCTCACCTTGTATTGTGAAAGTTCATCAGTCACTTTACTCTATGTCCTACAGAATATCTGGCAGACTCTTCTATGAAGCAGGAGTCTCAAAGGACTATCCCACCTTGTTTTGACAAAGTTCAGCTGTCACTTTCTTGTGAGTCCTGCATGTCGAGTTTATATTGCATACTGTCAATCAGTTAAGTCAAGAGTAGTTTTTCTTGTCATAATGAAAGGAAACTCCTATGGAGTTTCTTCCTCTTATGAAGTAAATTGGTACTGCCAGAAGAAGATGTGTCTCACTGTCATTAAAAGCCCTAAGTTATATTTTTGGTTGTGAGCCTAGCCTTTAAGAGCTGACCCAAAACACATGAACTATGAACTAATAGCTGAGGAGCCCCCAACTGGATCAGGCCCTATGGATAAGTGAGACAGTTGATTAGCTTGAACTGTTTGGGAGGCCCCCAGGCAGTGGGATCGGGACCTGTCTTTAGTGCATGAGCTGGCTGTTTGGATCCTGGGGCCTATGCAGGGACACTTTGCTCAGCCTGGGTGAAGGGAGGAGAGGACTGGACCTGCCTGGACTGAATCTGCCAGGCTGAGCTGAATCCCCAGGGGAGTCCTTGCCCTGGAGGAGATGGGAATGGGGGGTGGATTGGGGGGAGGGTGGGGGGCGACAGGAGGAGGGAAGACAGGGGAATCCATGGCTGATATGTAAAAAAGCTCTAAGTTAACAAAACATTTTAAGTGCTATATTCTATAGGTCAAGTGTTTGAAGGCCATTTATCTACCAAAATATTTCACTATAGGATCTTGAAACGATGCCTAACATATCTACAAATTTGATTGTTATAAATAATTACTAATCTACGTTTCTTGACTATCCTAAATAGTTTAAAGTAATAAATTTCAAAAACTAGAACTTTACCTTATATTTTTAAATGAACTGCACAGGTAAATACCCTAAACAAAAGCAGAAAATATATGCAGTGTAACAAAAATAACTTCAAATTTGTATCAATATACTATACTCTCCTAAATGATAACAAACATCCATTACCCACCCAATAATCAAAGACCACTCACATCCCCCAACTCTTGGGAATGTGGACATTATTTTTTCTAGATTGCTTCCTGTTGTCTATGGCCAAAGGCATTTTTAGAGGTCCCTGAGAGAATTTGAGATAATGGCCAAGACCTGGAAGATAGCAGTAACCTTTGCTGATATATCACCTGTCAAGATTCAGGAGGTCTCCCTTGATCAAACTTGATCCATATTATTCCTGAAGGAATCCATAGCCTTTCATCTCCTGTGGGAACAAACCTCCAAAGTATTTTTTTATTTCCATTTGACAAATTTTTTTTAACTTTATTTTTAAAGTTAAGGTAGCCCTAAAGTATCTATGCTTGTTCAAGTTTGCAATTCTGTTCAAGTTTGCAATTCTCTTCGCAGCTGTCATTTGCTCATCAGCAATCAAAAAAAAAAATTGAAACTCAGCCCGGCAGTGGTGGCACACACTTTTAATCCCAGCACGGGAGGCAGAGCCAGGCGGATCTCTGTGAGTTCGAGGCCAGCCTGGGCTACAGAGTGAGTTCCAGAAAAGGTGCAAAGCTACACAGAACAACCCTGTCTTGAAAAACCAAAAAAAAAAAGAAAGAAATCAATAAAATATTATACAAGATCCAGACTCCCTCTGTATTTTCCATCTTTATATGTCTTTTTTTCTTTTTCATTATTTTTACTGTCTCTTTAAAGACTTTATTTTAGTTTTTAAAAAATATTTCTTTCTTTCTATAACTGCCTATACCCATTTTATTTTCTTTCTTAATCCTTTGCACATTGTAAAACACACTGGAACCTGTTTAGAGTTTTTTTCTATCTGGTCCTCTTTTACTGTGTATCTTTTAGTCTTTTTTGATACCATGAGCAAACTTTAAACTGCTAAGCTACACCTGGGTGCTCCAGATGGCTTTTGGCTGGCTGTGCCAGCTCTCTGATTGTTAAAGTCAAGTCTCAAGCTGGCAGCCTGGTGGGAGGTGCATGACTGAAAACTTCATTAGTTATGGAAGATGCTACCTGTGCTGCCACAGGTGGTTTTTTACCTAGCTTTTGGTTTCTATTTAGCAGTACTTCTGAACAGCAGCACTTCTTAAAGGAGCTTTGTCCTTTTTTATTTTCTTTTTGTTTTCAGCTTTCTTGGGCCCCACATGAAATATGAAAGCCTCGCCTTGTTATTCCAAAATGTAATTAGTTGTTTTTTTTACTCTTTTAGCTTTTATGGAGGGGCTGCCACCCAGCTCACAAATAAATCACATAAGGGTATTATTACTTATGAATGCCTGGCCTTAGTTTGCCTTATTTCTAGACAGCTTTTTGTAACTTAGATTATCCTGTCTACTGTTTGCCTCTGGGCTTTTATTTCTATATATCTTACTTTCACTCTTACTCCATGGCTAGCTGTGTGGCTGTGTTGTTGGTCCCTTCTTTTCTCCTGCCTTGAACTCTCTTTTTCTCCTTCTATTTATTCTCTCTGCCTGCCATCCCCATCTATCCTTTCTCCTGCCTCACTGTTGGCCGTTTGACTCTTTATTAGACGATCAGGTGTTTTAGACAGGCAAAATAATACAGCCTCACAGAGTTAAACAAATGCAACAGAAAAGAATGTATCACTAGAACAAATGTTACACAGCATAAACAAATGTAATACACCTTGAAATAATATTCTTCAATAGTCTGTGAATAAGCATTATATTTAGTTCTCATTTCTCTTTACTATAAAAATTCTGATGAATTTACTGTCTTATTTTATAACTCTCAAATGCTCAGTCCTTTTATTTTGAAAACAAAAAATGATTTTTGGTTTTTCCTTCTGCTCACTAGCACACAAACATTCTCAAAACTTGCTCATTTCTGAATAAACTATTTCTAACTAAAAGAAAGAATATTTATTCAAATATTAGCCGTTGTTTCAAACTCCTCCTGTGTTCCTTCTACTACTTTTCAAAATCTTGACCACATCTTCTTTAATAATTATATTTACATTTATGCACACACATATGTATATATGAATAAATATAGCCTGCTGCCATCCATTAAGTATTAGTCATCTGTATATGTGATTAAGGATGATTACTTGTAATTGAATAACCTACCACAAGGTTTGTTCCAGGTGAAAATAGATTCTCCCTTTCTCAGCTATCATTAAATGCCCGTAGCTCTTCATCTAGGAATAGGACCTTGTGAGATTTGCCACATCTACACTGGTATGTTAATTAGTGTTGTCCTTTTTCATATGTTGTTTAGGTAACTAAATTGCTAAGAGTAACTCAGTGATTAATAATACATACTGATAATTCAGAGAGCCCTAGTTCAATTAGGCAACTTTCAACCACTTGCATCTCCAGCTCTGCAGGGCTCTGATGCACATGCACATATCATTCACAAAATTAAAAAATAAAGTACTTAAATAAAAAGGAAACAATTAAGCTTAGCAGCAAGAAAATATATAAAAAGGCTCCAGTCCTTTCAGAGAATAATTTCAAAAACATCTTACAGATTGTAGGTTCCCTTGTTCATCTTATACAGCATGAATTCACGAAAGTTATCTTAAAAATATTAATAAGGACCTGGTATGGAGGCACATACCTTTAATACTAGCACTCAGAAATCACTGGCTAGCAGACTTTTGTGAATTTGAGGCCTGGTCTAAACCATGAGCTCCAGTACAGCCTGGGCTACACAGAGAAACTTTCTCTCAAAAAATTAATAATGTTATGTAACCAATTCATACATAAAAAACTGCCAGTGAAATAAATAATAAGAATTCTAAGCACTGTGCTGTAATATTTTTATGGAGATTTTTTTCTCCTTTAAAAGAAAATTGCTCAAAAAAAAAAAAAAGCAAAACAAACAAACACACAAATACAGCCAGGCAGTAGTACATGGTACACTTTGGAGATAGAAGCAGGCATATAGTTCTGAATTTGAAGCCAGTCTTGTCAACAGAGTGAGTTCCAGGAGAGTCAAGGATACAAAGAGAAACCCTGTCTTAAAAAAAAAGGAAGATTAGTCTCACATAAACCTTTCCAGTGCCTAGAACTGCATTGTACATGTATTAGAACTAACATATTTACAGTCAGTATTGAATAATGATAGTTCATTGGCTTGGGATTATTTTCCTATAATGCTGCTTATTTATTATATGAGACATTTTAATAGCTAATGCAAGTATTGGTTACATATACCATAAATCTGTTCTGAGAAAATTATTTTAATATTTTTAATATAGTATTTCATGGTATACATGATATATTAATTCTTACTTTAATAATATATATGAATTCTTACTTTAAATTGGACCCATATATTAAAGTTTCTGTGTACTAAAAGCTAACTAAACCAATTGAGTCAGTTTTTTTTTGGGGGGGTTATGCTAAATTTTCAAAATCATCAGACTCAGCATCTCATTCTCCTATATCAAGGCTAAAAGATAAACTATTTAGTGGCATGGGTTTCCTGTCACAAAAAGCAATCTTTGACTCTCCAAATGCAAATGCTTTGCAGAAGTTCAATGACATCTATATTTCTCCCATGGACTCAGTCCATTATTATCTTCACCTAAATCTCTTACTCTTATCTGTCCTAGTTGCCTACTTTGTATTATCAAACTGTTCTCTAAAGAGGGCAGTGCCACAAGCTCAGAAGTTTCAATTTTTCTTAAATGTTAGATATACCCAATCACAATGCTTGGGAACTTATCTCTGTGAGTTGATAGTGTGACAGCTTTTTGCTTAGCAGCTTCCCTTGATACATTGTCACTTTCATGCTGTGTATTATCTGGGCACATCTGGCATTTGTGTTTGTATTGACATAATTGTGAAGATATCATGCATTGACATCTCCACTTCAGTACTGGCCTCTAGGGAATGCTTTCAAAAATAGTTCTGTGCCCCTCCAAAGTGGATTTCTCACTCCTTTATATAAATTACTCTTCTTGAAATAATTTTGGAATGGAGCCATAGAAAAAAATTGTTTTCTAGAAGTATTTCAATAGATTCACAGAAGTCAGCTCAAGGATGTAGATAAAATGAAAGATCTCTCAAACTTTTGAGGTCATTATGTCCTGGTATCATTTTTAGTGACTAATGGACTCCATATTTAACTAATTTATACATTTTCCCATAAATACTCAATGTTAATTTACTTAAGGCCAGTAATAATAGAACTTCCAGGTCATTGCTCTCTCATATTCAAGGAATTTTGCTGCAAAGTCATAATTCTTTAGAGAAATAACTATTTCAATAGCTGAGAATATTTTCAATTGTATAATAGTAATTATGCTTGAATATTATCTTGGTATTAAGACACATTGACATCGTGATTTTAAGAAAGATGATGTGATAGAGTGACAAATCCTTATGATTTTACTATGGTATCTAGTGATTTTGCTATATTTAGATGCATATTGTACTCACCTCTACCGTGAAAACAACATGAGCATTTCATATCCATAATTATAATTTGTCAAGCATTTCCTTAATGATCTTTCTGTCACATGTCTAAATAATAGTATATATGGGGATTTCAAGTATTAAATTTGCCTTTATTGCTGATGCTACTGAAAATAATATATAGCATATATAAAAATACATTACATATTATATGCATAATGAATAGCTTATTCCTTGGAATAATGACAATCTGCAAAATTTTACTAATTTGTCCAGATATATTTAATCCTTGTATTTAAATATCAAGAAGTAAGAAAATTTACAATGTGGTGTTAATCTCATTTTGCTGGATAGTTTAATATCAACTTGACAAAAACTTAAATCACCTGAGAAGAGGAAAATCAATTTCAAAAATGCTTCCATAAGATCGAACCATAGGCAAGCCTGTATGACATTTTAATAATTGATTATTTTCTTAACATCCTTGATTGCTGTGGTAGGGTCCAGCCCATTGCTAGTGGGGCCACCCCTGGGATGGTGGTCCTGGGTTGTATAAGAAATTAGACTGAGCAAGTCATGAGGAGCAAGACAGTAAGCAGCACTCCACCATGGCATCTGCATCAACTCCTGTCTCGAAGTTCCTGACTTGTTTAAGTTCAAAGATGAACAGTGTTGAGGAATCTTAGTCATAATGAACCCTGTCCTCTCTAAGTTGCATTTTCATTGCGTTTCATCATAGCAATAGTAACCTTAACTGGTATGTTCATATGACCTTTGGACATAACCATTATTATAGTAGAAAAAGATATTTTTAAACAATTAACATTTTCAATATTTTATATACACAGAAAGTAGTAAGGTGTTAAACCATGTATATATGTTAGAAGTAGTATATATATTCAACATGTTATTTATTAATATATATGTAATATCTAATTGTGTATGTCTAGCATATGCAAATAAATGGTCATATGAATGTATAATTTCACATAATTTTATGATTCACTAATAGAGAAAATAGTTCATGTCAATAGTTCCATAATAGGGAACTAAAGAAAGAATGGAGTCTAACAAACAGATTACTCCATTTTCTTCATATATAAATAAGGATGATACTAGCTATTTTACTAGGTTGTTTTGTTCACCAAATGTGCTTGAAAATGATTTTAAAACCATAAAGTGCTATATCAATGCAAAAATTTATTACATGACATACTCAGGAAAAGTTGTGTTGAATGTGGTAAAAAAGTAAACGACTAAAATATTACCAATTAAATACTCTCTATCATACTTAATGTGGAACTGTCAAAGACTGTGTAATTCTTTTTAATGTCTTAATGTGAACACAATGCTACTAGGGGTTATAGAGAAGCATATTGATAAATAGACAGACAGGTGCATATAGATGAAGATATGGATATATATAATATACAAATATTCCTGAAGTTAACATGTGAAAGCTAACTAAACTCTATATGACATAGACTATGATTTGCAGGGCCTGGAGAGGCTATATTTTCAATCAATTCAGTCAGGCTTTCTGAGTGATTCCAACATTGCGTTTGGGTGTGCACATTATACTGACATAGTGAGACTTGATTTATTTTAAGTACATCTGTGGTCTGTGGTGCATGATACTGCACAAAATTAGATGTGTAAAATCCAACAACAGTATACAATGAATGCAATTCACATCTGATCTAAGATAAATGTTGTATATTTCTGTAAAAGTAGTAATACCTTATATGTATAAATGTAAAAATAATGGTCATTTGATAATAATAATTCAAAATTGTTTCATCTAGTGTTTCTCAGCTACTTGAACGCTGACAATATCTGTGCACTTTACCTTATCAGCTAATGAAGATAAATAAGGCTTTCTTGCCATTTCTGTTGTTAGATTTAAAATAATATTGACATTGTATTTGGGCTGCCTGACTTTCCATCACTTTTGCAAAATACTAGGGAAATTAATACAACGAAGGAAATACTTATTATACTGGTTCATAGTTTCAGAGACTTATGTCCTGTGCCAATTTGCTCTGTTGTTTCTCTGCTTGGGCTGAGAGTAAAGTTGCTTACTTCATGGTTGCTAGGAAGCAAGTTGAATGAGGCAGTACATAGCCAAAGGTTCACTCTTCAAGGATATAATTCCTCCAAATATACCTCCTTATTACTCAGATTTTAAGCACCTCCTTATAGTCTAGTTAATTGTGAAATCATGAATGGATTAATTTATTGATGAATGAAGAACCACCCATAAGGGTCATTTTTGATTGCTGTTAACTGGAGACCAATTGAAATAATGCATAACTCAGCTTTCAATTGTAACGCTAGAGGCTTTGGAGAGGGCTCCATAGTTAAGAACACTTGTTCTTACAGAGGATTCAGGTCAATTGGCAATATCCCATGGTGGCTAACTACAGTTATATATACATTTACATAAGATCTGAAACTTTTTCTGACCTATGTTGGTACTAAGTATGCATCTCTCTCTCTCTCTCTCTCTCTCTCTCTCTCTCTCTCTCTCTCTCTCTCTCTCTCTCTCTCTCTCACACACACACACACACACACACACACACACACACACAACAGAGCAAAACATCCATACACATAAAATAAAATTAAACCTTTAAAAAACTATTGGTCAGATTTAAAAGAAAATGTGTCTTTTATTTTTTCAAGATTAAAATACAACATCACGCCGGGCGGTGTTGGCGCACGCCTTTAATCCCAGCACTCGGGAGGCAGAGGCAGGTGGATCTCTGTGAGTTCGAGGCAACTGGTCTACCAAGTGAGTCCAGAAAGCGCAAAGCTATACAAAGAAACCCTGTCTCGAAAAAAAACAAAAAAAAAAAAAAAAAAAAATACAACATCACATATTCCTTCCCTTCCTTATATCCAAACCACCCATACACTTCTCATTCAGCCTTTTCAAGCTCATGCTCTCTTTTTCATTGAATTTTCTTACATGAATATAGGTACATATATTCATAAATGCATAAATATATCCTGGTTATTCCATATTATGTTACTTATAAGTATTTTTTATGGCTAACCATTGGTATTAGGTACTCAATTTGGGGAGTTCTTCCCCAGGTATATAGATTCAAAAATCCTCTACAAAATACTTAATCACGTTTCTGTATTTATTCTTGGGAATTTCACACTTGACTAGAAAACTCTTTTAATAGTTTAAACAAAATCTTACAAATGTCTGATTAATTACATTTTTCTGTTTGTAAAGTAATACCTGGTTATTTTATAAACAAGTGTGGATTCTTTAGGCTGTATTTTAGCTGATGGACATTCAATCATTGGCCCCTTCTTTTCTGGCTATTGAGAGGGTCTCATGGTAAATGATGTGGCTAAACCTGCTTGAGAGACATCACTTTACAAGAAAAGAAACAAGAGAAATTTGAAGTACGGACTCCATATAATAAATCATTCTGCACAATAACTAAGGTCCTTTGAGAACTGCATTAATATAATTCAAATGAAATTTTGTTATGACTGAATTATTCCACTGCTCTATGTTTCTTAAAGTTCTTACTACTGACCAAGTTTCCAATATATGACTTTTCATGAAGTACGTTCACATCATTAACAAAATATAACATTCATTTTGGAAGATTAAAATGATATGCATCAGAAAGCTATTTCAGACTTATAAACACACATTTTATGTCAAACTGCCATACCTATTTTTATGGAGTATAAATGTAACCAGAATACTGGAACTCATGTTGGCTGTCAATATGAAGGCCAATAAGCAAAGACAGGGATCAAATCTTTAAGTTGTGCTTTGTTCAGTGATCCATTGCTCTGAGAAGGCAGAAATGAACAGCTTTTGGGAAAAAAGTTTCACCTGCCAGCATACATTAAATGGACCAGGTGTGGTGAAACAAAAGGTCCATCACTCACTCCATCTCAGTCTTGCCCCTCGGATTAGGTGGCCACTTGCATTTTGGAGACTTACGATGTCTATATCCCTCTTAATTATTAAATTTTTGATTCCTATCTATAGGTGATGCTCAGGAACATCATCATCACCTTTATTATTATTTTTTATGTATTCACTTATTTATTTAACAATTTCATAATAGACACATACACACACACAAAATTTTTTATTTTCTTCTTATTCATGATGATCGCTTTCTTCCTGACTGTACTTTAATGGATGAGCAGTTGCTTACAATAATGTACAGAATTTATGTGGCCACACTACTGACAAAAATGTTTTATCCTCACCCAGCAACTATTAACTGCTTATAAATATTCAGGAAGTGATTGGATCTCATTAGCCACTCCTCAATCCATGGTGGGAAGTTTATGGGTCCATTCTTGCTTTTTAGAAGAACTGAGTCCAGTTTTTTTCAGTATTAACCTTGCACCTCTCCAGTGACTTATGGGTTGGTTTAAAGGAATTGCAATGCCAACTCAGAATAAAGAAACTACTAACAGTGATTAGGAGTTGTATTATTCCATTAAAATATATACTTGCATATTTCTTTCTATGATACAGAATAAAATGTATCCTTATAATACACAAGAAAGTGTCCCTATTATTCCCCCTGTCTCTTATCAGAAAGACTAATCAATGTTTGAAATAAGACATCTTGTTCTCTGGAAATTTTTCGATAAAAAAATTCCTTCTTACTTGTACATTTTTTTTTGTACTGTAGGAATAACAAATTCCCGATTAAACTTTTTTAAACTGATGAACTTTTTGCCTGAACATTAAATTATTTTAGGGTAGCACCAATCACCAAAAAGGGAATCTGATGATGTCCTATAAAAAAAAAAAACCTCCAAGAGGTACAATTTATAGTAATTTTTGTGATATAGATTATTTTTTTCTGAAGAAAGGAAATTAAAAGTTCACTTTCAGTTTGTCCTAATCAAACCTTAAGTGCAAACTGTTAATACATTGTCTCAAACAGTCTTCCCTTTCTGCTAATGTAACTTAGGGCATCTCATATTGTCACTAAGGGTAAGACACATGAAATTTCACAGACAGACATTCTGATATACAAATATCAAAAGAAAGTGCTGAAATTTATATATGACTACAAACCTGCAAATCTATTTTCATTAGAGTGGGTGTTAGGAAGATGATTGTATAGTATATAACTTTATTTACTGTGTACATAGAATTTAATAATCTTAACTAAACAAAAAAGCACTGTATGAATGAATTCTGCATATTAGCTTCTGGAATAGGGACAAAAAACTTCCTCTACTTTTGCAAAGTTTTGGATTCTAGGATTATTACAGATTTTTTTTTTAAAATGAAACTTTGCATGCAAGGCCTAGTGATATGAACTAGACATTTGAAAGGTCTGACCAGGATAGAAGTGCCCCTGTCTTTAACAGAAAAGCTTTAGTAAACTTTAAAGTTAGTAAAAATATGAAATCACCAAAGTAAAATAATATTTATAACAAGAAAATTATATTTTTTATATTATATTAAAATATTTTAGAAGGCCATCCCCTTTCTCAATGTATGTATTAGATAGAGATATATTTTGGAATATGAGACTCATAAGGATGGTTCAATTAGTATATCATTATTTATCATGCAAAAATTAGTATAACATAAATTGAAATAGTTTATTTTCTCACCATAAAAAGGCATATCTTCTTAATAAAAGTAAGTACGACATAAAATACCTTTAAAAAGAAGAATAGGAGAAAATAAGCTACTAATGGATATCAAAGCAGTAAGGTGAGATGAGGGTCAGTGACCCAGTGAACTGTTCAAAACAGCTTGAAGCCTGGTGGTGGTGGCACACACCTTTAATTCCAGCACGGGGGAGGCAGAACCAGAGGGATCTCTGTGAGTTCAAGGCCAGCCTGGTCTACAGATCAAGATCCAGGACAGGCACCAAAACTACATGGAGAAACCCTATCTCGAAAAAAAAAAAAGCTTGAAAATAATAAAGACGTTGGATTTAAACTACCTAAACATGAGCAGGTTTAACAAGGTGCACAAAGTCCAGATATTAGGAGAGAATATATGCTCTAAAACATTCTGTTTTTAATGAGATGAAAATTTACATATCAGCAGAGGGTATGCTATTCAGGAAGGGGATATAATTTCTACAATGTGTGAAGTAAAATAATTTAATTGTATATTATAATAAAATGTATTGCTTTTAATGTTATTCTATCATATATATGTATACTTGTATTAACTGCATTGATGAAGAGAATATCTCATAATGAAATATACATTATTTTTGACAGTATATGAATAAAATGCAAAAAAGTGTGTCCTCTCACTAAAACATAAGATAATATAGTGTTTTCAATATTTGTATTTAGTGAACTAGATATATGGTTTAGCAAAATATTTTTTAATGAAAAGAAACATTGTAAAACAGAGTTTATGCAAAATTAATGAGAAAAGAAATTGACATATACATAAATATATTTACATATGCAATGAAATATGAAGGAAATTGAAAATGTCAGTTATCTCCAGAGAAATTTTAATCTTCAATAGTAATGCAGGTAAAAAAATATCACTGAAAGAAATGTAATTCACTCTCATAATTTTCACCACAAACACCAGGTTTTGTTTTAGTTGATGAATAGTAGACTGCATACCGAAAATCTTCCAGACCCTGACTTCTACCTCCATGGCTTAATAAAGCAACAATAATAACAATAACAAGGAAATTATTCTTGCTTTACCTATACAATGATTATGGAAATTTCTCCATCACATGTAATATAGTTCATTGCTTTATCTTACAGTTAGACATGCCATTTATATCATAATTGGCTTAATAATATGTATATAAACATGATTTTTTATTAGCTCTATGAATAATATTGCCTTTTACAAATATAAATGTACAACTCATACTGGTGCTTTTGAAAATGATGATACTATTTTTTGAGTAGTGCAGCTGCATACTTATAATTTAATATAGTTATTAAATAGCTTTTACTAATATCTAAAAACTCAAATCTTAAAGATTGCATTGTTATAAGATATAATTTTATGTACATGAGTGTTTTACCCATATGTATGTATTTACACTGGTTTATGTCTGTGTGTGTGTGTGTGTGTGTGTGTGTGTGTGTGTGTGTGTATGTGCCTGCCTAGTACCCATAGTATCTAGAAAAGGAGCACTAACTCTCTTTAAAGTTGAGCTGTAGATGATTTTAAGTCACCACCAGTGCTTGGAACTGAACCTGGGTCCTTTACAAGAACAGCAAGTGTTTTATAACCTCTTTCAAGTTGCTTAAATTTGCATTTTTAGACGTACTGTTTTCCTTTATATTCTTCCAAATATAGTAGTGTTACTTTTGAAAATCAACAAATTCATGAAAAGTATATATATTATATTGATATTGACACTTCAGTATCAAATTACATTATTGATTATATAATGTACATATGCAGTATCTACTATATTAGCATGATTTAAAATATGTAAATTTCTGTTTTTAAGATGCTTTTTATTATTTTTTATCCTTTTTCCCCCACATAGATGCTCATTTGTCTCTTCAAAAAATTTCTTAGAGTATTAATTTCACCATGAACTAAGTGAATGGAAATAAATAACCAATAAAGTTCACAAATGCTGAATTATAACCAGCAAGTAATGCAACAGTCAGGCCAGGTGTGGTAGCATGTGCTGGTAATGCATGAATTTTGGAGGTTGAAACAATTTTAAATAATGTACTTCTTTACATTTTTACAGAAGAATTTTTCAGTTTGGTGATATAGCTCAGTAAAACCACACTTGCTCAGTATGTGCAAGACAGTGTTCAGTCTCAGATATTGAAAAAAATAAAAATGGAGAATTATTTTTGTATTCCTTTTTGGTATACCAAAGAAAATGTAAGTCTGAGTAATTTACAAAGAATAGTTTTATTTTTCCAAAGTTCTAGCATCTTTGTTTTAAGGCATTTAAAAAATATGGTTTCATTGCTTAACTTTGTTTGGTACCTTGGATGCTGCATGTTTTCAGGAGGCTTAAGTCAGAAGAGCACAAGGTATATAAAACTCATTTTAATAGGTATAAGAGCATGAGAACAGCTATGACGTGATTAAACAGACTTCAAAATTGCCAAGTCCACAACATTAATGTAGGAAGATTCAGTTTAACCACTGTAATTTTGGCATACATATTCAAACCATAGTAACTTTGGTATATTGAACTTTTTTTCATGTTTAATTTTGTCACTTGCAAATGTGCTACTATTTATATATTGACATTATTAAATTCATTTTCACTTCAGCAATAGTATTAATTTTAATAAAATACTTTTTTCTACAATGTATTTCAATCCTATGCTTTCCCCTCTCTAAATTCCTCCAACCATTCTCACTTCCTCACTCACCCAAACTTTGTATACTCACTGGTCTGTCTCAAAGATGAAAATCAAACAACCACTAGCAACAATAAAGCAAAAATCTACAAACAAAATAGAATTCATTTTGTGTTAGTCAATTTTTTAATTAATTGTAGTGTTTCCCTTGTTTTCTTTTAAAGATTTTATGTTTCTACTATTGAGGAACTTCTTTTCTACCTCTGAAACACATATTTCTCTTATACAATTTTAATATTTAAGAACATAATTTATTTTCCTGATTATCATTAATATATATTAATAAGTGTTTCATTCCTCAATTAAAAAACTTAAACTATACATTTTTTACTTCATAAGATATGTTTCTGAAGTCTTTACTTTGATATTTCTGTTTCTTTAAATTTACTGGAAAGGGAGCCCAAAATTTATTTTTATTTAAAAATTGTTTTTCTTTTATATACTATATTTTGACCACACTCTTCCCAGTTTTCCAGCTTGTCCAAGATCATCCATAATTCCCTCCCTACCCAATTTCATGTTCTTTCTCTCTACCTCTCAAAAAAAAAAATCCAAATCAAAATAAAGTTAAAATCCAATAAATAAAGGAAAACCAAAAGAGAACGAACACTACCCAAGCAAATCACTCCCCCCCCACTCTCTCTCTCTCTCTCTCTCTCTCTCTCTCTCTCTCTCTCTCTCTCTCTCTCTCTCTCATACACACACACAAGTCTGTTTATTGTTTATAGTGGGTGAGGACTGCTGACCTAAGTGTCATTGATATACCCAAGAGCTAGAAGTTCTTTGTAATTCTATGCAAACAGGGTTCTCCAGCCACAACATGGCTGGTATACATATAAATTCACAGAAATTGTGACAACATGCAGAAGACTTGCACAAGTTTAGGCTTGACAAGATGTTACCCGGTGGAAGTTCAATTGGATACAACTTCCTATTCTTAACCAAGAAGCTATTTTGCAATTGATACCTGCTGTGAAAGGAAAAAAAAATCAAAAGATTAGTGTTGTTTTTTTCTGAAAAACAGAACTTTTCAACAGAACTTTTGTTTGAGTCTCAACACTTTCAACTCATATCCTAGTGAACATCAGCATGTTAAACATTACAGATTCTTTGTTTCCTTGCATATTAAATGAGGATAAGCCTTTTTAGATCCCTATTACACAGGTTCTTTATGAACCTTAATTTACCTAATTAAATGCTTTTGAAAATGCTACAAGTTTTCAAAAAAAATCAAACCTGTAATTGCTACAGCTCATAAATGTAATAATAGAACCAATTTGCATCTTTTTTATTTTATTCATTGATACATGAGATAAAAAGAAAGTTAATCTTTCTATGCCTCTCAAGATGGGTATTAGTGACAGAGAAGGCAGAATCATGAACACATATTTTCCCAAGAAGCTTTCATCAGAGCTAAACCATTAGACCAAGAAAGGAAAAGCTATGCCTAACCTATGACATACAGAGGGATTTTTGTTCACAGAGTAGAATATGTAGCCTTTTAGAGGGATCTGAAGAGAAATGTTCAAAGATTAAAGCAAAGCACGAACTTTTAAAATTAGTCCATTTTCTAAAGAGAAAAATCAACAATAGGAGGTATTTATTAATGTGCATTTGCACATTTGATTTCATTCTTCAGTATTTTTAATATTATATGCTATGCAATTTCAACTTTCACTGGTCATTTTACTCAAAAAAAAAAAAAACAACGGTTCAGTATGCTAGCATTTATTGTCTTTTTAAGGTAAATAAACTGATTCACAAAATTATTAAGAATATTTCTAAAGTGATAACACTTTGAAATGACAGCCAGATAACATGCAAAGTGAATATTTGTTAAAATTAACTCTCAGATCACTGAATATTTTTGAAACACAAGAAAACATAAATGTTGATGATGACTTTACCAAAAACATGCATGTAGAACCCAATGTTATGCAAAATATTGTTAATTGTCACGTTTTATAAGGACAGACAAAAGGACCTACTTTTCTGACAGATTTTTAGCATACACAATGAATATAACAAGGTAAATGATTTCCGGTGATCAAAATACTCACTGTGATGAAATGATGTAATCTCCATTCACTGTTTATTTGTCATAGGGCAGTCTTATGATAAGTGATCAAACCTAAATGGGAAATTCTTGAAACACTAGTACCTTCACATTATCATCCCTCCTTACCTTTCATACTTGTGTACTTATCCATTACCTAGACTTTTACTCCTCTTTATTATTAACCACAGCATTCAGGAGATATCTCTTCTGTTGTATTTCCAGACTCCCAAACAAGTAGTAGGGGCTCTTAAATGTTTATTGTGTAAAACATTAAATAAAACTTTTTTGCCGGGCGGTGGTGGCACACGCCTTTAATCCCAGCACTCGGGAGGCAGAGGCAGGCGGATCTCTGTGAGTTCGAGGCCAGCCTGGGCTACCAAGTGAGTTCCAGGAAAGGCGCAAAGCTACACAGAGAAACCCTGTCTCGAAAAACCAAAAAAAAGAAAAAAAAAAAAAAAAACTTTTTCTTAAGTATTGAGAGATAGTAGAGCTTAGGTTTGAAGCTGAAAAAAGATTTACTTATCTAGTATTTTATATGAGACAAGCTTTTACAAATGCAGTTATTCAGTCTATCTCTTCTTTTTCTGCTACATCATCCTGCATGTGCAGTCTGCTCTTTTCTCCTGTTACTGAAAATAGATTCTTGTCTCATACAATATATCCTGATTACAGTTTTCCCTTGCTCTACTCCTTCCTCCCAGTTCCTCTCCACCTTTCCTCTGCTCTGGATCCACTTCATTTCTGTCTTTCATCTTCTAAGAGAGAACAACCAAACATGTCAATATAAAACATAATAAGATGAAGCCCAAACTATCATATTGATGTTTGACAAGGCAATCCAAAAGAAGGGAAAGAGTCCTAATAGCAGGCACAAGAATCAGAGACTCACTCATTGTTATGGTCAGGAATCCCATGAAAACACTAAACTGAAAGCTATAATATATACACAGATGACCTGGTGCAGGCCTGTGCTGCTTATTTGCTTAAAGTGCTTCATGGGGCAGATTTAGGAGGAGCTGAGGGAGGAAGAGAGTGTGAATATTATGAATATACAGTCTAGTAAATTATCTATCAATTAATAAAAATGTTATTAAAACTAATAAGGCAGTACTTTTGTGGCTTACTTCAAATATTAGAATAAATATCGCACGAGTTGCAGTCATGACAAAGTAAAATTTCATTTCCTGTTAGTTGGGTGGTAATCAAAAATATTCTCCCAGTCTTCTCTATTTTAATCCTCATGAATGAAAACTTTATAATCATATATAAAAAGGGATGTTTCTAAATTAGAATAATCAGTGGACAACGAAGAACAAAATTGTAGCTAGAGTTTTCCTGCCTTGCCCACAGTCAGGACAAATCTTTGTCACCCGCCAGTCCCACAGCCGCTCAGACCCAACCAAGTAAACACAGAGACTTATATTGCATACAAACTGTATGGCTGTGGCAGGCTTCTTGCTAACTGTTCTTATAGCTTAAATTAATACATTTTCATAAGTCTATACCTTGCCACGTGGCTGGTGGCTTACTGGCGTCTTCACATGCTGCTGGTCATGGCGGCGGCTGCAGTGTCTCTCCGCCTCAGCCTTCTGCCTCCCACAATTCTCCTCTCTCCTTCTCCCACCTACTTCCTGCCTGGCCACTGGCCAATCAGTATTTTATTTATTGACCAATCAGAGCAATTTGACATACAGACCGTCCCACAGCACTTCCCCTTTCTTTTTTTTAAAAGGAAGGTTTTAACTTTTACACACCTCCAAAGTCAGCTTGGTATATTTGGGAATTTGGGCGTAGCTTCTCTTACTACTTCCTGCTGGAGGGGGGCGCTGTATCTTATAGGGACACAAAGAAAATTTTAGGATCATGGAGTAGTCCGTGAGACCGTATTGTCTGAGCCAGTTGCCTTGAAATGATTCTGGATGTTGGATCATCTGGGCCATGGTGTCATCGGAGACCTTTCAGGTGGTCTTGGCTGGTCAAACCTGATGTATCTTAATCTGGAACAAATCCATAGCCTCTGGCTTTCTGTGGAAACAAAAGCAGAGCCTCCTTTCCAAAGCAACATATCCTTACATCCACATTTTGAAGTCAAGGTACCTTTAAAATATACATTTTGGCATAACTCAACAGCTTTTGTAATCAAATGTTTTTCTTCAGTTACAAATATCAAAGAGAACATAATCCAGATTCTCTGTGTGGTAGCCATCTTTATGTGGCTTATTTTTTATATTACCTTGAGCCTATTGTTTTAAACTGCAGCCTTTTAAGCCTGAAACGGAGCTGTGGCTGCTGGCTCCACCCACTTCAGCTTCCCAACATGGCGGTGGTACGTTTTCTGCCAGCTCTGGGAGCCATCGTGGGTCTATGCTTTTATCCAAGCAGCGTGTAGCCCAGAAACCTCTTTTTTTGTTTTGTACTAGCAAAGGCTAAATCCACCACACAGCTTAATGTGCCACTTGCAGAGGCCTCATTCCTGCCATACTGCAGATCGAGCACACGCCAGGAACCCACCAGGAACTCAAACCAGCAGCTGCTGCTCATTTGAGAGAGACAATTAGGAAGCTGTTTTAAGCTCCGTTTTAGAATCTTTTCTCAGGTTTTAGGTGGAAACTCTTGCTCTCTCGTTGGGCGCCATTTGTAGCTAGAGTTTTCCTGCCTTGCCCACAGTCAGGACAAATCTTTGTCACCCGCCAGTCCCACAGCCGCTCAGACCCAACCAAGTAAACACAGAGACTTATATTGCATACAAACTGTATGGCTGTGGCAGGCTTCTTGCTAACTGTTCTTATAGCTTAAATTAATACATTTTCATAAGTCTATACCTTGCCACGTGGCTGGTGGCTTACTGGCGTCTTCACATGCTGCTGGTCATGGCGGCGGCTGCAGTGTCTCTCCGCCTCAGCCTTCTGCCTCCCACAATTCTCCTCTCTCCTTCTCCCACCTACTTCCTGCCTGGCCACTGGCCAATCAGTGTTTTATTTATTGACCAATCAGAGCAATTTGACATACAGACCGTCCCACAGCACAAAATAATTTCAAAAGTGTAGATAATTAGGTGATAGGAAACTTCTCTTTTCAGAAAGTGATGAAAACAGATGATTGATGACCATGTGGATGTAGTATTGTAGGTAAAAAAACATATGCAATATGAATTTTTACAGTAAATTACCTTATCACCTTTAAAGTCAGTTACAAAATGAATGTTCTCTGAATTGTAAATCTTCTATAATCAAAGACAATGGTGTTCTAAGAGAAAAGGCTGTATCTCCAATGATCAATTTTTTTATGATTTAAAGTGGCAGAATTCAAGTAGAACCCTGTTCTCTTATTTGCATTTTGGCTCAAAATGAAATATAGCTATGGGTTTGCATTGTGCCAACCTGAACTGCAAAATCTATGTACTTCAGAATCCCCTTCCACACATAATTGCCTATGTAATACATAGGTCACCACAGATATTTTGCACAAGACTTAAAGGCTAGGTGAAGAAGTAACTTTTTATGCTCTGCTCAGATCAAGTTAGAACATAGGACGTCGATGCTTTCAGTATTTGCTCTTTCTTTTCTCTTGAATTGTCTAGTTAGCATGTGGCAAAAATCCAGAACCAAGGCTACTCCAGGAAATTCTCTCATTAAGTTTCTCTCACTTTTTTTTTGAAGGGGCTTGTTTATCTCTGTAATGATGGACAACAGTTTCCCCTATATGAGACAACCCACAGCAGCAATACTGAAAGCTTCAGCTTCAGTGCAATGTGTAAGCAGTTTATACATGTTTCTATCCATCTTTAGGGGGTTCCAATAATAAGCGAAGATTCTAATTTGTCATGATTATATTCACTGCACTTCAAACTTCCTTTATTCCAGACTTTGGAGTCTAACATTAGACCAAGAATAGAATAAATTATTTAAATACCTTTCACAATTAGCTAAAAGCAAATATTTTAATCTTATGATTAAATATTATATATGCATATGTATTATCATATCAAATTTGCAATATATATCAGTAAAACTTTCAGTAGTTCTTATTATATTTCTTTTGGTTAGTAACTGACATATCTTGACTTAAAATATACAGAATATTACTTTATGAGAAGCATATGAAATATACATGATCATGAACCTGCTATAATACTTTAAGCTAAGTGCATATATGTTGTAGCTAGAGTTTTCCTGCCTTGCCCACAGTCAGGACAAATCTCTTCCACCTACCAGTCCCACAGCCCCTCAGACCAGACTAAGTAAACACAGAGACTTATATTGCTTACAAACTATGGCCATGGCAGGCTTCTTGCTATCTGTTCTTATAGCTTAAATTAATCCATTTTCATAAATCTATAACTTGCCATGTGGCTCATGGCTTACTGGTGTCTTTACATGCTGTTTGTCATGGTGGCAGCTGGCAGTGACTCCTTCTGCCTTCCTGTTCTTTCTTTTCTCCTCTCTGTTAGTCCCGCCTATACTTCCTGGCTAGCCACTGGCCAATCAGTGTTTTATTTATTGACCAATCACAGCAATTTGACATACAGATCATCCCACAGCACTTCCCCTTTTCTTTTTTTTTTTTTTTTTTAAAAAAAAGAGGCAGGTTTTAACTTTTACACATTTCCAAAGCCAACATGGCATATTTGGGAATTTGGGCGTAGCTTCTCTTACTACTTACTGCTGGAGGGGGGTGCTATATCTTATGGGGATGCAAAGAAAATTTTAGGATTATGGAGTAGTCCGTGAGGGTGTATCATCTGAGCCAGTTGCCTTGAAACGGTTCTGGATGTTGGATCATCTGGGCCATGGTGTCATTGGAGACCTTTCAGAGATCTTAGCTCGTCAAACCTGATGTATCTTAATCTGGAACAAATCCATAGCCTCTGGCTTTCTGTGGAAACAAAAGCAGAGCCTCCTTTCCAAAGCAACATATCCTTACATCTAAATTTTGAAGTCAAGGTAACTTTAAAATATACATTTTGGCATAACTCAACAGCTTTTGCAATCAAATATTTTTCTTCAGTTACAAATATCAAAGAGAACATAATCCAGATTCTCTGTGTGGTAGCCATCTTTACATGACTTATTTTTTATATTACTCTGAGCCTATTGCAGCATTCTAAGACTGAAATGGTGCTGTGGCTGCTGGCTCTGCCCACTTCAGCTTCCCAACATGGCGGTGGTACGTTTTCCACCAGCTCTGGGAGCCATCATGGGTCTATGATTTTATCCAAGCAGCTTGTAGCTCAGAAACCATTTTTTGTTTTGTACTAGCAAAGGCTAAATCCACCATGCAGCTTAATGTGCCACTTGCAGAGGTCTCTTTCCCGCCAAACTGCAGGTCAAGTACACACGCCAGAAACCTGCCATAGTAGCTCAAACAGGAAGGCTGCCACTAACTTGAGAGAAACAACTAGGAACTGTTTTTAGCTCCATTTTAGAATCTTTTTACTCAGGTTTTAGGTGGAAAATTACCAACATGTTGGGCACCATTTGTAGCTACAGTTTTCCTGCCTTGCCCACAGTCAGGACAAATCTCTACCACCCGCTAGTCCCACAGCCCCTCAGACTGGACCAAGTAAACACAGAGACTTATATTGCTTACAAACTGTATTGCCATGGCAGGCTTCTTGCTAACTGTTCTTATAGCTTAAATTAATCCATTTTCATAAATCTATACCTTGCCATGTGGCTCATGGCTTACTGGTGTCTTTACATGCTGTTTGTCATGGTGGCGGCTGGCAGTGACTACTTCTGCCTTGCTGTTCTTTCTTTTCTCCTCTCTGTTAGTCCCACCTATACTTCCTGGCTAGCCACTGGCCAATCAGTGTTTTATTTATTGACCAATCACAGCAATTTGACATACAGACCATCCCATAGCAATATGTTACTTCTGTGTGTACAGAAATAGATATTCAGCCATAGTCAGGTTCATGTATTTGCTTCTGGTATTTATTGTTCAAAAGCTTAGATCCATTTTTATTTGTCTTTTGTATTAAGAATTTTCTGATACACAAACATTTGCCTCCTAAGAAACCAATGGAAATGCTTTAAACTGCGAAATTTATTCCTCTCTAGGTATACATAAGGAACAAAATTCTGTTTGATTATAGAAGCATATAGTTCCAGCTGGCTGTGTAAGTGGGTGGTTCTACACTAAATCTAACTTTTTAGCTGTCCAAATTAAACACAGGTGCACACATGGACTTATATATATAAACACAGACATACACTCACTCACATATTATACATAACTATTTTTCATAATCATGTCCCTCTACCAAGCTGTTACAGGATCAAGAAATTTGAAAACACTTGTCACTAATAAAATATAGTTTTGCCGTTACTTTCTCAGTTTCTATACTGAGTGAAAAGATTTCTTCCTTAACCATAAACTACCATGTACTCACATGGTGTCTCCTCTTGTCTCAAATAGTAGAGCAAACAGTACAATTATGTGTTTTTACAAAGAACAGAAATTACATTTTCCCAATAATATAAATCATAGTTTTAACAAGGTGTTTCTTGAGCATAAGCGATGGGGAAGGCTCAGTTATCTATGTAATCTCTTTATGTTTGTTCTATTATCTTAATATTCTCTTTAATTTTACATTAGGCTTTTCTTTTGTGTATATGCTTTATGTTCACTTTCATACAACTTGAAACTCTTGCGATGAAGCATTTGTCTTCATGAAACCTTAGTCCTTAATTTTAATAGTACTTAAGATCAGCAGTATTAAGATTAACTCTCCTTCCTTTACTGTCAAGATGGTCACAGTTTAATAAGTGTAATAAATGAACTGATTTTGCTGTTTTGCCTGTCTTAATCGCTTTATTTTTCAAAGACTTGGTAATAAGATCTCTATGGAGAATTTCTCCCTAGGTTTACTCAATATTTCATAAGTTTACTTATTGTTTCCTACTGTGTTTAAACATTCATAAGTCATCATGTCTCAGATGTACTGATATATCTTTCCTGTATATTAGCATTAGGTTCTCATGCAGTGCTTTTTTCAATGGTAAAAGAGACATTTGTAAAAATCTGTTGTCTGCTATAGTTTTTAAAATGTACGTTTAAAACTTACAGTTTTTAAAAATGTATAAGTCTCTAATTTCCCCACTAGTTTATTTGATTCTTATTTTTATTTGCTTTTGGCCAAGCATCTATATAATCAATGTGCAAATTGACCATCTGTAAAACTTTATAAAACATAGGAGAAGGTTTTGGTTATGCATGATTCCCATGACTGGCATAGCATGTTCCATATTGTAAGTGATTGCTATTAAATGGAAGTGAACTTCAATGGACAGAAACCTTAAAGGTTAAATTCTTATGTCATAATTGTCTTTATTTAGGTTGTTATTTTTCTCATCAATACATTTGGCTACAAAAATAGTTGATAATGTAAGATGTCTGACACATTAATTTCATAATATGCATGGATTTGCATGCAGCACTGAGTGCACTTCAGGAACTTTAAATGCAACAAAAACAAACAAACAAGCAAACAAAACATTTGGCCTCAAGTGCAAGAATTCCAAGAAGCAATATTTTTAATCAGTAGTGAATTGTACCTCAATTGTCTTCTTTGCTTCAGACACTTTCTAACCATTCAACTTTTTATTTTTTCAGTTAGGTTTCATATGCTAGTATTGGCATTTGTTTGGGAAATACTGGTGAAACAATGACTGATGAAATCCAGTTTCTTATTCATAACAACTTCCTCAGAAATAATATGGCATGTGCATTAGATGCTTTAGACAATTTAAAAAATATTGGATGCTTGGCCTCTTCATAAATAATGAAGACGAATAACAATCGCAGTGTTTTTATTATTATTATTATTATTATTATTATTATTATTATTTATCAGACAAACTGATAATGCATTTAAAATGAATGTACTATTTCATATATTTTGAAGTATTTTCATATATTCCAAAGTGTTTTCTCTGTTAGTCAATTGTAATTTGAATTTCACAATAATTATGGGGGAAAGCTTTTCTGATTTGGAGGTGGAAAAATAGATATATAGGCAATTTATATGATAGTTTTCAAGACTGTGAAAAACATAGTCTTGGGATTCATATTTAATTCACCTAAAAATAACCATATTTCTATCACACAATCAAAAGTTTGGTCATTTGTCAATTTTCTCTCAGTTTAGGCAAAAAAATGCAATTTTTTAAAAAAACTTTCCATTTCAATATATAGATACATTCACCTAATAACATAGTACCATGATTTTGGTTGAGAAATAATATTCATTTAATGTAATGCTACATCATCATATTTCATATAAAGATTAAGAAGTTTTAAAATGGATATGAGTAAATGAAACTGTCTTTTGGAATATAATTCAGCAAAATACTGAAAACATTGTGATTCCTATTTTTAAGTCAATTGCCCAGTTATTAAGTGTATAGATTAATGTCACAGAACTAGTGAAATTGTATGAAATAAAAAAAAATACAGTGCTTTTAAGAATATAAAATCAATAGTGTAAGTTAAGGAATGATAGTAGCATGTCTATGTTATCATAAATCAAGATTTTTTAGTGTTATCTTTGAACAATCAAAATATTTTTGGTACAAACTTTTAGTACTCAGTATCATGACTGAAGTAAAACAGAAAGAATGATAACATCATTGGTATAAAGGCAAATAAATGATTTGAATATAATAACAAATGAAATATCAGTAATTGGCTTTAAACATAGGAAAAACATAAATAATTTATTGAATATATTTATTTGTGTCATTATGTACCAGTTGCCAATATGGATATATCTTTTTATTGTCCCATATGCATACATATATATGTGTTTGTGTGCATATGAATATATTTATGCATGTATGTGTATAAGTATATATGTATGTACATGTATATATCTAAAGATATTACAAAGTAATGGGGTCCATTGTAACATTTTGTATATGCACATAATATATCTTTATCATATAATCCTCTATTATACTTTTATCTCTCTATACTTCATACTTATCCAATTTAATATCCTGGATTGTCTCTATTTTATTCCATGTCCCACTGTGACATTTTAGCTATATTCCACTTATGAGAGAAACTATGCAAAATATTTGGGATTTCATTTTTTTTGCTTGATGCAATTATCCATCCATATATTGCAAAATGGCATAATTCCACCCTTCTTTTTGGCTAAAAAAATTATATATATTACATATCACGTATACCAGGGGTAACACTGCAATTAACATTGTGTATTTTCATACAAAATTTGTGCATCTTAACCTAAATTCTAATGTATTGAGAAGTAGAACTTTGGAGGTATAATTCAGCCTTGATAGAACCACACTGATTGCAATTATTGACATTCAAATAGAGATTATAGTAAGGTTTTTTTTTAGTGTGTGAGAAATCAAGAATTTAGTAGTCTGCAACATCAAGAGGACCTTTATCCATGGTTAAATATGGTGGTGCCATGATTTTTATTTCTAATATCCAGACATGTTAGAAATAAACATTTATTTTATAAGCAAGACCATCTATCAAATTATTTTTCAAACCATCTTACTGTCCTAAGGAAACACAAAATTTGCAAAGGACAGTTTGTGTTTATTTATTGTATAAGAAAAATATGATTAAATTTATATTATTTTTAAATACAGTAAAATCCTTAGACTTGAAGACCAGATTTCATTTGATATAGATATGTGTTCATTATGTCCACATTGAGATCCTAGAGAAAACAATTGTAACATGAATTGCTAAATGGTCTTATTAATAAAAAAACAAACAAACCCAGAGCCAGATATTGGTGTGAAAGCTAAAAGATCAGAGAAACAGAACAAGCCACAGCCAACCTCACCTCACCAATTCCTCAGCCAACCCTCTTTTAAGGATGGGATAACCAACCCAGTGGGAGGAAAAGGGTCCCAAGAGCAGACAAAGGAGTCAGAGATAATCCAAGTCCCACTGTTGGGAGTCCCAGAAAAACCTCAGGCTAACAACAACATATATGTAGAGAACCTAATGCAGACACATACAGGCCCTGTCATTATTAAGTCTCTAGGAGCCCCTATGAGCCTTGCTTAGTTGATTCTCTAGGCCATAGTCTCTTGGTGTCCCCAAACTAGTCAGACTCCTACAATTCTTCCTCTACCTTTTCTTTTTTTCTTTATTAAGAAAGTTTCTATTCACTCCACATGCTATCCACAGACCCGCCCCCTTCCTCCCACTCCACAGCCCTCTTTCCCAAGCCACCCCACATCCCCACATCCACCAAATTGAGGTCTCCCATGGGGAGTCTGCAAAGCCCAGCACACTGAGCCTAGGCATGGTCCAAGCCCCTTCCCACTGCACCAAGGCCGTGCAAGGTGTCACAGCACAGGCACCACACTCCAGAAGCTTACCCATAGACCAGGGACAGATCCCAATCCCCCTGCCTGGGTTCCCCCCCTCAACAGTTCGAGCCAATCAGCCGTCTTCTGTATCCAGAGGGCTTAGCACAGTCCCATGGGAGCCCCACAGCCACTAGTGTGGGCAGTCATCTCTGCACGTCCTCCCATCATGATCTCGACGTCCCTCGCCTGCAGTATCTCCCCTCTCATCAATTGGATTCCTGGAGCACAGCCTGGTGGCTGGCCGTGTATCTGCCTCCATCAGTCACTGACAAAGGCTCATATCAGCATTATTTATAATAGCAAGAACCTGGAAACAACCTAGATGTCCCTCAACTGAAGAATGGATAAAGAAAATATGGTACATATACACAATGGAATACTACTCAGCAGTAAAAAACAATGATATCATGAAATTTGCAGGCAAATGGATGGATATAGAAAATATCATCTTGTTTGAGGTAACCCAGACTCAGAAAGACAAATATAGTATGTACTCACTCATAAGTGGATACTAAATGGGAGGGAAGGGATGGCCAGACTACAACCCACAACTCCAGAGAGGCTAGCTAACAGGAAAAGACCCTAGGAGGGACATATGGATGACCCCATGAAGTAAAAGTGGATGAGATCTACATGAGTGGACTGGGGCAGGTGTTGGCAGAGGGTGAGGAGTGGGGGATGAGAACCTAGGGAAATGGGAGGGTCAAGCTGGAACAGGGACAGAGTGGGAGGGCAGGGAGGAAGATATCATGATAGATGAGGACATCATGGGAATAGGAAGAGGAAGGGTGCTGGGGAGGCTCTCAGGAATCCACAAGAATGACCCCACCTTGGTCTGCTGGAAGTGGTCCAGAGGGTGCCTGGACCAGTCTACTCTGGTGACCAGACTAGCAAATAACCTAGCTGTCCTCTACCTTTTCTATAGGCTTCCCCTAGCTCTGTCTAATATAGGTCTCTGCATCTGCTCCATCATCCAACAATACTTACTTTTATACCCAAACACAAGTGTAGATCTCACATCTCATCAGATAAACTTCCCTACACAGTAGATGGAGATTATAAAGAAAACTATCAGTGGTCAAAGTGCAGAAAACAACTGACCACAAGGCTCCCTACTGTCATTGATTCATCTACAACACAATTTGTGCATGTAAGGAACAGGGGAAAATGTAGAATAGGACCAGAAAGATTGTAAGAGCCAGAGAAAAAAAAAGGAAATTTGCTTTAATATTGTATCTTCTAGAAACATCTGAGAAGCTCATGATGAACACTCATGAAGTCTCACCAACAAGGCTGTCTAGGTATGACCTAAAAATTGAAGGTACTAATAGACATGCTAATGTGATCAGGGTAAGGCACACAAGACCTCATTCCTATACAAACAAACTACAGGCAACTAAGAAATTGTGAGAGCAGAAGAAGTAATCTTCCCCAGGTAAGTGCACCCAATTTAATCCAATACCAAATGATCAACCTTGAAAACACATAGGTAACCGTATACAGACAGAGCAGATTTGATTTATATATTTATGCATATACTAATACACACAGAGAGATGTATAAAATAACAACATTGGTAGAAAAAGATGTTACAAATTTGAGAGGAAATGAGGGTTGGACATGGAAGGGAGGATTACATTTTAGTTTAAAATATTTTTTAAATTTCCTTTTTTCCTTCATAATATTTTTATTGATTATTTTGGAATTTTAAAACATTGACCCCAAGAACACTCTGGCTCAGCTTTTAAAGGCTAGACTCATAACCAAAAATAAAACTGCCTTTTTTTAACACTTACTATTTGCTAAGCATTGTAAATTTTAGGAATCATCTGAATAGTTTAGAATTTCAATGAACAATATAGTACTATAATATAGATTTTAGGATAAATATATTATTAATATCTCCACTATGCAAGCATGGATACTGATGAACAATAGTTTTAAGAACATATCGAAGCCGGGCGGTGGTAGCACACACTTTTGATCCCAGCATTTGGAAAGCAGAGGTAGGAGAAACTCTGTGAGTTAAAGGCCATCCTGGGCTACAGAGTGAGTTCCAGCAAAGGCACAAAGCTACACAAAGAAACCCTGTCTTGAAAAAAAAAAAAAAAGACCAATGGTAATGTATTTGATTAGCATGTACAAGCCCTATCTTCAATTCCCAGCACATAAACCACAATGATAATGACTTTGTATAATCTCAGAATAAAAATGTAGTAGAGACAGGATAAAAAAAATATTTCATTTTAAGAGATATGTTTGGTGTCACCACAATTTATTGCCCTGACTTGGGATCATACACTTTTCAAATTGTAGTATCCAACAATTACAAATAATAATTAAAGAAAAGATCATAAACTTTGAGAAAGATTTTATGGGCATGTGATTAGTAGTGAGGGAAAAGTATTTGGCAAAAGTGATAAAATAGAGAACTTATGTATGTAATTCTTAAAAAATTCAAAAACAAAAGTTTAAAATTAAATACTGAACAGAAAGAATTATGGAGAGTGGATGTGTTTGAAATATTACTAGCCATCTGCTGCATTAACCAAATGGTACAAGTTCTTTATAGTTTTCATTTAAATAAAGAAGAAATGAAGGTAGATTTGAGTGTAAAAGGTTGACCCATGCATCATTTTCATATCCTTCTTTGCAAAACATTACAGATCGAAAAGAATTAAAGACACACCAACCTCTAACTTCCAAAGTTCATTACAGTATAGCTGATTTTTCTTTGACAATATTATTCTGTTAAGTGTGTAAGAATTCTGGTGTAAATTAACACCTCAGTTTTCTTTCTCATTACTGCTTCTACATGTTTAAAATATTTATTTTTATTTTTATGTGTATGAGTGTTTTGCCTGCATGCATGTCTGTGAGCCATGGGTGTACCTTGCAGTCATGGAGGAAAGAAGGTATTCGATTCCCTGTCACTGGAGTTACAGATGATTGTGAGCTACTTTGTGGATGCTGAAAATGGAACCTGGGTATTAAGGTCAACTCAGGCTACTGGTCACCCATTTACTCAATAATATCCATTATGTTACCCTACGTGTAGTTTCAAAATTCTTGTTTGTTCTGTATAAACTTCTGTAATTCAGAGTCTTAGAAATAAACATAAGCATAAAGAAAAATAACCCATTTGAAATATTTAGAAAGCTAAATAATCTTACCTTAAAATGCAAATTATTAAATTTACTTTTATTGTTAGTATTTATTCAGATAATACCTCAGTTTTTTATATTCAATGACATTTTATGGACCTAAATTGCATTTTGAATTAGCTAATATGGAGCTATGCTAGTCTATTTATTGAAAATATTTGCATAAAAATAAAATTAAAAATAAACTGCAAGAGAAAGAATGTTAGAAGAAAATTTATCTTCATTCTGCCTTTTTGATCTAATTATCTTTCTTTTCAGTAATAAAGGTTTATCTTAGCATCTTAAATAACTACAAATTCAGCTAGAGCTTAAGAACAAATCTGTACAACTGCCTGTTATTGTTTATTTATACTCTGCATTTCTCGGTAGTCATATCCTGGGAGGTATGCATGCTTCTCTTATAAGGCACTCATTTGTAATCCCTAGGGTAATGAAAGAAAAGTAGAGAAAGAGAAATAATCATTAAGTATACTGTCTGTCCATCATATTCTATTTAACATTTCTGAAATAAGAAGAAAATTAGTTCAAATTAGAATTTTGTATGTATACATACATGCACACATGCATGCACTCACACACATTCCTCTAATAGTTGAAGTTACTGTGTTTTGTGTATTGTGCTACTTTTACTTTAAATAAAAATATCTCAAAAAGATTTGAAAATGAAAATGCTTGAACTGATGATTTTACAGATGAATTAGAAAAAAATCACATAATTAGTGATGAAGCAAAGACAATAAACATCTAAAGTCATAACCTACTTTCTCATTGGACACTGCCACAAACAGACTAAAGTACCTGCAAATATGTCCTGTCTCCAAATTGTCAGTTGTTGTACCAAAATCTTTAACCTGGAATGCCTTGTATTCTAAGAAGACATCCTTAAATTTCATGAGACAATTTTCTATTGTAACAGTTTGGGCATTTAGTTTCCAAACTTTATCTCTTGTTATATTATTATTATTTATTATTATTATTATTATTATTATTATTATTATTATTATTAGGCTGAATTTCCCAGTCCTTTTGCATCTAGGAAGTAATAAGACTGCTTTTGGCCATGGAAAGTGGGCAATAATGAAGGCCATTTACATACTGAATTAGTAAAAACCAATGTCCTTCAGTTCCTCTCTCTCTCTCCTCTTATAAATACACACACACACACACACACACACACACACACACACACACACACAATCATAGTTGTTAAATAATGACAGTCCAAGAAAGGAAGAAATGCCATTATGTGGATGATAAATGGATAGAACCTGAATCATTGTGTTTTTAAAACTGTCCAAGATAACAATAGTGATGTCTATCCACTAACTGCTATTCTTCCACAAGCCACTGATATTTTCTTATGTTCTTTTCATCCAAGAATATTATGTAAATAAAAATGATATTTTGCAAGTCCATTTGATTGAACAGGGAATCCTTAGAAACAAAGAAATCAGTGATCCTTGTTTAATTAAAAAACATTTTAATATTAAGAAAATTACAATTTGTCCATAGATTATTATAAAAAAGTCGGTAAATATTTATTTAAATTATTTTTTACTTTTCACCTTCAAATAATATCTACAGTAATTCCTCAAGAAATCCATGTTTTTATTCCTGCTCAATTTATAATTTACTTACTCCTTTTAGTCATAGATATTACTGTTAGTTATTCTTGCCTTGACTCCATTGTATGGAAAAAAAGAATTTCAACTGTAAGATTTTCATAACCAGTGAATAGGCCAAAGTAATTTTCTCATAGCCAATAATTTAAGTATGATGTAGTTATTCAAATATACTACATTATGCCATCTGTAACCTCTGTCCAAAAATCCCTACCCCTTAAGGCTTCTTCCCACCCCCACATATGTACATATGCTAATCACTTAAATAACAGTTATGCCTAGAATTATATACATTCCAGTTAAAGTTCTCTACTGTTAATGCATAGTAATAATGAACATTTAGATATCTGAAATCATTCATTTTTGTGATTTTAAACATGATATGACTTATATCTAGAAAAGTGAAAACTAAATAAAGCGAAGTATAAGACAAAACAACATGAAACACTTGAGAACTTGCTGCCAAATCTATTATTTCCTGGCAAGATTTGTTATCTGTGCTCAACACTAAGTTTTTGCTCACAAAGACCTGAGGATTATTTGTAATTCAATTATGTACAAAGGCTTAAATTTTATCAAATGTTAAAATGTCTTTTTTCTGAATTCTCTGTAGATCAATGATATAGTTTTAAATCCAAATTGTTCCATATACTATTAACTGTCTTTTAATCCTATACTGTGATTAAAACGGATTCAACAGTATAAGAATTGGAGCTTGTCCTATACACATATAAACTTATGTTTAATAATCACTTGCTAATGGCTTGGCCTCCTCACAATCTATTAAATTTTGCAATGTTTAATATACTCACAATGGTTTGACATATATTTCTGCTCCTTTCCCCCCATACTCCTTGTATTGTCATCCTCTGGGCTAGAAGTATTAGTATTAATCTCTGATTGAGTCATTTATCAATTGTCACTAATTCATTCCTTTCACATCTTTTTTTTTCTATTTTCATCTCCACTTCCTTCATGATGCTCTATATGTCAGACTTTGAGTATATTGTAGTATTTCGTATTGCATCCTGCTGGTTCTGAGTGTTTACATTCCTACTCTAGTAATCTAAATAAATTTTCAAATTAAACCTGTCATTTACTCTGACTAAAATCATTCTTGACTTTCTGATGACATCTGAATTCTTCATTATTTTACTCATAATCTCCGTCAGATGTCATTAAATCGTCAAGAACGATTTTAGTTTTCATTCTGACCATTACATCAACTACTTTCTACACTTTAATCTGTACTTGTTTTGTTCATTGCTTTTGCTCAGGCTACCGCCTCTCTCTTACTTTCAGTGGCATAACTGTCACTAAAAATAGTTCCTAAGTTTTATCCTCTTTTAAACTTTCATTCATGGTTTCTGTTACTTTACTTTCTTGTTTCACATTGAATGTTGTATTCCATTGATTTTATTTGCTTTTATTCTGTTTTCTAATAATTGTTTTAAAACTTTATATTTATTATTTATAGGTCTGTCTCTCCTCGTTTTTATGGCAAACTATTTGGCTCTAATGTTCATTTGCATTTATACTAACATATTGAATAATCAACTATCTATCTATCTCTATATATTTTTCAATTATATTTCCCAGTTGACCTTTATGAGGTTTTCTTTTCTATAGTCAACCTCAAAGCAAAGTTGCTATTGAAGTTTGAATAGAACAACTGTGACAATTTTTTCTCCCAAATATTTCTATAACTAAATAATATGCTTATTTATATTTTTACAAATCAAAATAGCAGCAAATGTGTTTTCCTGGACTTTGTTGTCATCAAGTGAATAGGTAGCATATTATCCATTATCGGTTGGAGGAAGTATGGTATACAATCAAGAGAAACTAAGCAATATTGTTTGTATTACTACTTATAAATATACAATTTACACTTGAAATTTAAGTAAAGGCAGATAAATAAACATCTCTGAAGCCAACTCAAATTTTTGTTTTTTTTAAATGAACGAATTGGAGATATGTGAATACAGATAATACAAGGAGTACAAAATGAAAATTTTGAAAAAGAGAGACTTAATAAATGCAAATCAGAAAAACCTGTCCTTGATTTAGTACATTCTATGGTATTTACCAACATGATTCAAAGGCTTTTATACACTAGATTTGTTCATTTTGTTCATAAGACTTCTTTTCAAATTCAAATAGCATACTAGATAATAACCCAGACTTTAGTGAGTGCACATCAGTATCAGCAAAGAAAAAGAGAAAGATGTTGAGAAGTAAAGATTTTGGCTATTTCTTGTCAAAGGACAGAGATAGTTCCATACAAAGGGGTAAAATTAAGCTCATTTCTGAGACATCATTTTTTAAATAGCTAAAGAATTATATCAAAGACAAAATCATCGTCCCTGACTTAAAGTTCAAATGTCATTGTCCATTTTCTCATGGCCCTGTACCATGTTTATATGCATATTCTTTTACAAATTGCCTGTCTTTTTACTGAAAACTTCTCCAATTAAAAAATGTTCCCAAGGAAGGACCAACATTAGGCTGTTTATCCTCACAGACTTCTCATAGCATTATATTCACAGAAGTATAATATAATGCAGTTATATTGTGTTGTAGATTGGTGTTTATTAATGTAAATATTTATTTGAGACTAATATCTGCCAGTCAGAGCACCTGAGGAACTCATATAGCACTCAGAAAATTATTTCTTGGCTCTTATTATTGAAAAACTCACAGTTTGCTAGAAAACTTGATATCATATAAAAGAATAACAGATGGCAGTTTTTATAAAAATATTCTATATTATTTATACTATACTAGGTATTTTTGCATATGCAATTTCTAACTAAAATATCATGTGCTTTACCATACTGTTAAAATATAACTTGTTAAGATCAATTGTTGTATATTAAACTTTGTATTTATGAAAAACAATAATGCCTATTTAATAAGGAATAGTATGCAAAAATAAAAAAGATAAATGTAAATAGATATTCATTTTAAATGTTTTATTGTATTTTAATGTGTATGTGTGTATGTGTGTGTGTGTGTGTGTGTGTGTGTGTGTGTGTGTGTGTTCATTTGACATGGGACGTGTGTGGAGAGTATAGGACAGTGGTTTGGAGTTGGTTTTCTCTTTCATCCATGCAGTTTCTGAAGTTTGAACTAAGATCAACTGGTTTAGCAACAGGTGCTTTTAGTTGCTGAACCATCTGGCTGGTCCCTAACTTATTTTTATTAAACTTATTTTTAATAAACTTATTCAAACAGAAAGAACTTTCAATATTTTTATATTACTCAAATGAGATGTATTTCAGTATAAGCTGACATGATTCAAACCTTTCTTCATACTCACCCACCACCTTCTCAAAACTGTTTTTAAGCAAGACAGGTTAACAGATCATTCCTGTTTATTTCTGAGACCATATATTAATTACATTTTCATGCTGTCGGATATTCTGTATGCTGTGAATGTGTTGCTCTGATTGGTTGATAAATAAAAAGCTGATTGGCCAGTAGCCAGGCAGGAAGTATAGGTGGGATAAACAGACAAGGAAAATTCTGGGGAGAGGAAGACTGAGTCAGAAGATGCCAGCCTGCTATCCAGGGAGCAGCATGTAATGGCACACAGGTAAAGCCATGAACTCGTGGCAACATATAGATTAATAAAATGGGCTGAGTTTACCTGTAAGAGCTAGTCAGTAGTAAGCTTGAGCTAATGGTCAAGCAGTTTTTATTAATATAAGCTTCTGTGTTTTTATTTGCATCCACGTGGCTACAGGATTGGCAGGTGAGAAAGATTGTCCTAACTGCAGGTCAGGTGGGACACAGGAAAATTTCAGCTACAAATGAAATCTAACAGTTCAAGTTTCCACCTAAAACCTGAGAATATTTAATAAATGGTTCTAAACAGAACCAAAAACAGGTTCCTGCTTCATGTCTCATGCCGGCAGCTAGATGCCACAGCATTCAGGCTTGAGTGTAACATGTCAGATTCCCACAGAGTTACACAGGTTTCTGCAAGCCACATATCGTGGTGAATATAGCTTTTGCTAGTACAAAAAAAAAAAAAAAAAAAAAAAAAAGGTGTTTGGGCTACACATTGCTGGATGGAAGCATAGACTCACTGTAGTTTTCCTGCCTTGCCCACAGTCAGGACAAATCTCTACCACCTGCCAGTCCCACAGCCGCTCAGACCCAACAAGTAAACACAGAAACTTAAATTGCCTATAAACTGTATGGCCATGGCAGGCTTCTTGCTAACTGTTCTTATAGCTTAAATTAATCCATTTCCATAAATCTATACCTTGCCACGTGGCTCATGGCTTACCGGCATCTTCACATGCTGCTTATCCTGGCAGAGGCTGGCAGTGACTCCTTCTGCCTTCCTGTTCTTTCTTTTCTCCTCTCTGTTAGTCCCGCCTATACTTCCTGACTAGCCATTGGCCAATCAGTGTTTTATTTATTTACCAATCACAGCAATTTGACATACAGACCATCCCACAGCAAACCACTGCCTCCCAGAGTTGGTGGAGAGCATGGTTCCCCCAGAGCTGGCTGTAAACGTAGTTCTGTCATGTTGGAAAGCTGAGGTGGGCAGAGCCAGCAGCCAAAGCTGCCATTTCAGTCCTAGTCATCTATAGTTTAAAGCAATAGATTCACACACACACACACACACACAAACACACATACACACACACAAAAAAAAACAGATTCAGATGAAATAAACCTTTAAACCATTTAAACTGTGTGTAAAATTGTAGTAGGCTTAAAAGAATGAGGAAAAGGAGGATAAACGGTTACATAAAAATAGTTTTAAAAAATAAAGTCTTTAAAGAGACAGTAAAAGTAATATGAAAAATAAGCCACATAAAAATGGATATCACACAGAGAGAAAGATATTTAATTATAAAGGCTGCTCAGTTAAACCACTATGTATATTTTAAAGGTATCTTGACTTCGAAATTTGAATCTAAGTATATGTTGCTTTGGGAAAGAGACTCTGCTTTTGTTTCCACAAAAAGCAAGAGGCTATGAATTTGTTCCAGGTTAAGATGGATCAGATAAGTATAGTCTTTATTCCTCATCAAGGAAACTTTTACTTGTAACAGATGGAGACAACTACATATAGCAGATTTTTAGTTGTAATGAGAAAATAAATAAAAATAAAAACAAAAAATTGAGCAGATTCTTTCAGATATCATAAATTAAGTTTATTTTTATTAACATGTAAGTAATAAGTCCTCTTAATTTAGAGTTTGATATAAGCCTCTACCTCTCATTGTTCAGCTATGATTATTTGGTCACTAAAGTCTTCTCAGTGACTAAGCAATTTAACATTGTATTTCAGAAAAATGCATATGTCTGTTCCTGATACAATTATTCATGAATATGTAACCGAATATGTATTATCACATTTTACTCTGATAATATCATTATATAATATCAAACAGCCTTACTAGTAAATTGTATTTTGCTATTCATCTTGCATATCAAGTTAAATAACTAATCATATGAGACAAAAGAATAAGCCAACATCCAGGAGACTTGGGTATTACTTTGGAAAGACATTTTTATGCACATATTTAATTTTTATTACAAAAATATTTTCAAAAATATTTTTTAGTATTTTTAAGTAATCTGTTTCATTACATTTTCATATAAATTTGCATGATGTTGTAAATACTCCTGTTCCATAGCCATCTCAAGTCTCCATGTCCCACCTTTTAGCCCCCTACTCCTCCCAGTAGCCTCATTCTTTGTTTTCTATTCACATGTTTTCTCTAATCGTTGCCCTACATTCAAACCTTCATGGCCTGCTATGGTCATGATTCCTACTTTTAATTTAATATTAACAGCATATGAGGGAAAATATGGTATTTGATTTTCTGAGACTGGGCTCCTTCACTTTATTTAATATTCCTAGTTATATTCATTTTCTGAAAATGAATTTGTTTGGTCAAATCCCACTGTATACATATATTTTCCTTATCTATGTCTTTATCAGCAAATACGTCATCAGCTTTATAGTCCATATAAATTTTTAAAAGCCTTCTACTTACCAGAAACGTTCTTGGTGAAAAAATTAATAACTAAATGCTGTTTTTTAAATTAATAAACTTTTATTTTAATGTTTCAATAAAATTAAAAGTACCTATTTCTAACTTTCCACTGGAGTAGCTTAACATGACTCCATACCAAGTAGTAGGATTTGAATATTTAAATGTCTTGCAACTAGTGATAAATATCCTTAGCCACACTTTCTACAACCAGTCATGTAACATGAAATCTAAATGGTCTTATAATAAAAAAACCCAGAGCCAGATAATGGAGTAAATACTGAAAGGTCAGAGAAACAAAGGAACAAGCCACTAGAGAAACTTCTCACCACTACCAAATCCTCAGGATTAATGGAAGTCAAGATCCTAGCTCCACGGATCCTCTGAAGGAAATGCTGAGTCCTCAGTCAAAAGGGCTTTGAGTTCCTGTCTCTGTCTCCTCATGCCTTATATGCCTTTCCCCACCCAGCCATTTCACTTCCTTCCTACTGCTGAGATTAATGGTATATATGATTTCCAAATACTGGTAGCAAAGGCATGAGACCTCAAGTGCTGGGATTAAAGGCATATGACTCTCAAGAACTGGGATTAAAGTTGTGTGCCACCACTGCCTGGCTCTGTTTCTCTCCTAGACTGAATCAATCTCATGTAGTCCAGGGTGTCTTTGAACTCAAAAAGATCCAGATGGATCTCTGCCTCTCAGGTGCTAGGATTAAAAATGTGTACCACCATTGCCTGGCCTCTATATTAAATCTAGTGGCTGGCTCTATCTTCTGATCCTCAGGTAAGCTTTATTTGACATGCAATATATCACCACACAGTCAAGTACTTTTTTTCTCATGTGAGTAGTTAATTATCTTGATTAGCATTTGAGATGGTTTGAAGGAGAATGGTCTTGATGGGCTTTTATATTTGAATTATTTGTCCCAATTATTGCAACTGTTGTGGTGGTATTCTAATTGTACTGAAATGTGATTTTGATTGTATATTAATAAATAAAGTTGCCCGGGGGTCAGAGCTATTAGAGCCATAGACAGAGTGTGGCGGTGGTGGTGCATGCCTTTAATCCCATAATTCTCTGTGTGTTCAGGGATACATCCAGCATTGGAGACATATGCCTTTAAGACCTAGAGGGCTGTACATACAGACAGTGACGAGGCAGTCACGTGTTTGGGTTTACAACCAATGAGAAGGCAGAATGACTATGAAACGACTTACACACAGGGAAATAGCTCTCTTTTGGGAAGCTGGGACACTGCAGGAGGAAGGGTGAGATTTTAGCTCTGAGCTCTGACCTCTTGGCTTTCTCTTTTACATTGTTTCTGTGTTTCTTATTTAATAAGACGGTTGGTTACATCTACAAACTGTTATGGAAATATTAGAAATTTTTACCTTGTTAGAGGACTTGTGACCTTTTGGAAGGAGGTATGGCCTTGTTGGAGGAGGTAGAGGAAGTGTATCGCTGTGGGTTTGTTTTGAGGGTTCAAAATTCCATGCCAGGCTCAGTCTCTCTTTATGCCTGAAACTTGCTGACCATGTGAGCTCTCAGCTACTGCTCCAGTGCCATGCCTGTCTCCCTCTCATGATGATCAGGGACTAATCCTCTTAAACTGTAAGCAGTTTAACTACTAATAAACTAATTAACTTCTTTGCTTTAATTAACTATTTTATTTTCAAAATTGCCTTGGTCATTATGTCTCCTAGTAGCCATAGAATAATAACTAAGACAAAAGTTGGTACCAGAGACTGGCATATTTCTGTGACAGGGTTGACCATGCTTCTTATGTGTATAATCTAGACTTTGGGGTCTGGGATTAGTAAAGTAGCTCAAATCTTTACCTGGAACTTAATAGTTCATCCTAGTAGGAACATAAAAGACAGAAGTATAGAGAGCAATGTTGTGGAGGCCAGCGCAAGAGGTTTTAGAGTGAAACAATAGCAACTTTGCTAAAAAACATTCTTATGATATTTTGGTAAAAAAAATGTGGATGCTTTTTGTCCTTGTTCTAAGAAGCTGTCTGAGGATTAATTGAAGGGTTTTAGATTAATGTCATTGGGAGAGGAGATTTCAATATAGTCTAGCATTGACTGTGTCCCATTGGGATACACAAGATTCATTCAATCTAAAAGAAAAACAGAGCCAGGCAGTGGTGGCACACACCTTTGATCCCAGCAATGTGAGATGGATACAGGAAGTGATATGTCTGGGCAGATAGAGGAATATAAGGAGGAAGGAGACAGAAGCTCAGATCTCCTTTGGCTGAGGATTTCATAGAGGTAAGACTACTGGCTGGCTGCTCTGTTTCTCTGACTTTTCAGCATCTACCCCGATATCTGGCTCTGGGTTTTTATTAAGACCAATTAGGATTCGTGCTACAAACTCTCCTGCATTGCCCTGGATTGTTCATCCCTTGTAGCAATAAGCAAGGGGCAGGGCCAATTTTCCTCCTTTCACACCCTCAGGGTAAACATTCCAACATCTGAAATATCAGGGCCAGCTCCACTGTGTTGCCCAGGTGAGGTGCAAGGGTCACTCTCCTTAGTCCTGCAGCCAGTGACGGGCAGGGACAGCATTTCTGCTCTTATGACCTCAAGGACAGCTGTCCCAAATGCTGCAGGTAGTGAAGGGTGGCAGGAAGGCATCTCTCCCTTATCCACACCACCATAGGCAGATGAGGGGCAGGATCAGATAGTTCATGATAACTTTCTGGGGCAGTTCACCAGTACCACTGTCAATAGGGTCAGCTCTGCTGTGCTAGCCAGACAACGTGCAGGGACCACTTTCCTGAGTGCTGCAGCTGAGTAAAGGCAGGGTTAGCTCCCTCACTCTCCACAGGTGGCAGGAGGGAGGGGGGAGCATCAGTCCCTTGCATCCTCTACCAGTAGTACCAGCTGTGCTCCTCTCATGCCCTCAGGGCAGACTCACCTGCCTCATCCACAATTAATTGGTTCTTTCAGGATGAAAATTAGTTCTTTTATTTTAGTTCAAATTGTTCTTAATATCTCTAAGAAACATAAAAGGTTTGTCTATTAAAGTTCCTATGGTTTCACTTAATTTTCATAGGATGGTTAGTAGAAAACATGGGGTTTCTTAGCATTTAAATCAGTGATTGCTGTAATCTAAAAAAAGCCATATATAAAAAAGATCATACTTATTAATTATGAGTCCTACAGAAATACTCAATTATATAGGGAAATATGTAACCATTCTAAACCAAATAAACATCTGTGGGACTTCTGTGTACTATTTCTGAGACTTTGTTTAATCTTTAGGTATGTTCAAATAAAAGTTAGAGAATGGAAATGGGGAGGAGAAACATCATATTTCATTATATATCTGTTTGAAATTCAGAATAAGGAAGTATCATAATTACAAATTTATAAATGATATTATAATTTGGTAAGACAAGGTTTAGCAAAGTAAACTTTACTATCTTAGTATAAATATAAATAATAATGATAATAATAATTAATAATAAGTAAGCCTTATTCCAAAAATTAACTAAATATAAATATTGTTTAGAAAGTAAAGAAAATGAAAATTCCTTTTATGTATTGAACATGAATTACTTGGAGGTTTATTTTAAGAATGAATATAATAAAATTTAGATATTAATTTTCAGGGGAATGTTTTAAAGACTAATTAATCAGAGAAATGGTAGTTTAAAACAACTGTTGGAGATTCCTCAATAAAGCCACTCCAGCATAATCCTCATATAATAAAGAACAATAATCAAAAAGCCTCCCCAAATATTCATAGACCTTCCTTTCAAACAAGGTTTTACTATCCATGAAAGGTAGATAACTATTAGCTGATCATACAGGAAGATTCTAATATGAGCAACAATGCAAATCTGAATAATATCAGTCACAATCTGAACAAAGGTTATTTCACCTAAGAAACACAAAATAAATGATATATATGAACACATGAAATTGTACATGGATACACGATGTATATAAAAATTGTAAGAAAACAATAAGTTGAAATAACCCTTTATAAGAAAAAAAGGCATACAGGCATCCTGGTAAGCATCTAATAATGACAAAATACAGGAGGAAATAATAAAATAAGTAATTTAAGAATAATTGAATTATTTTAAAAACATGAGTGTCTACATTAAACTAGCATTAGGAATACCAATGAGAACAAATGAAATTAAAGCCATACCTAGATAAACATTATTAAATTTTAATCATAAAAATATAGAAATGACTTGAAAATGTCAGAAGTAAGCCGAAAGTAATATTTCTCAACAGGAATAATGAAATTATAAGACAAAATACAGTAGCTTAAGACTCTGAGGCAGGATGATTTACATCATAGAATCTATATTCCTTATTCTATCCACAGGGATGCATAGTAAAATATGGACTTTTTGAGATATACATATATTAAGATGTAACTTCTCTTTCTGACCCTATTCCATAATAGTTTCTGGGCATTGTGTTTGGCACTTGATGGCCCTAGAAAAGATCATATGGAATAAATTAACCCAGACTTAGAAGACAAACATGACCTGTTCTTTTATTTGTAGTTCCTAAACCCAAGTCTTCATATTTGAGCACACATGGAATAATAGCAAAAAATTACAAAGTATAAAAGGCCCATGTGGGGTGGTAGAGAAATAGCAAGACACAGGCAATATGAAGGAGAAAACATAACAATATGGAGGCACACTAATTTGGAAAGTGCAAGGGGATAGGGAAGTCAATACACATGGAGACAGAAGTAGGAGTCAAAATTCTCAGGTTATTTGTTAAATCCTCAAGAATCATATTTTATATTTTTCTAATTTATACTGTCTGTGAGTATCTATGTGTGTTTATTTGTGTGTATGTATTTGTATCAATATATAAAGCAAACTTATGCCACTTGGGCTGACAATGCTCCACACAAGTATCCTAGACTAAGAAAAGTCATAGTACAATTTATAAGAAACCACTTTCTGAATAAAAGGTTGTTCAGGACAAACCAAATGCCTCCACAAGTAATATAGTCTATTGTTCTTGCCCTTGGACATTTCTTGTGGTTAAAGTAAGTCCTTATAGCTGAAGATACTGCATACATAGGTCATAGAACTCAGATAATTTGAAGTGGGTCTAACCTAAAAGGCTCCCTCCAGTAGTCTAGTTTCTACAGTACCAGAAAGTATTATGTAAGACGCCAAGAAAGGGAAGAGGTTAGTATTCCTACATAGCTCTTACACCTACAAAACAGAACATGACTAGCAAGTTAAGATATCTGTAAAGCTACAATAGTGGTACAAACATGCTGTAGGTAACCAACAGCTGGCTAGCTATACTTAAGGCACACTCAACAGAAGGGAAATCATGTCTGGTACTAGAAACCCAGCCAATTACCCACGGATAGGAAATTTAAAGATCTTAGACAAGAATCTACTACTGCCATTTGACTAGACCAGCCTCAAGGATGACACCAGCTAAGACTCCTAACAATAAATGAGAGGGTGCCTGAACTTACCTTCCCCTAAAATCAGATTAGTGATTACCCTAATTGTCATCATAATTCCTTAACTGCTCTGAATCTCGTCTTTATATTTATGGATAAGTGCAAGTACCTCCAATAACCAAAGAAATTACTTTTTACAGTAAATAGTGACTGTCTTAGTTAGGGTTTCTTTTGCTGTGAAGAGACACCATGATCATGGAAAATCTTATAAAGGAAAACATTTAATTGAGGCTAGTTTATAGTTCAGAGGCTTAGTCCATTATCATCATGGTAGGTGACATACAGGCAGACACATTGCCAGGCAATAGGAAGTGAAGTGTTTCACTGGGCACAGCTTGATCCCAAGAGACATCAAAGCCCACCTCCACAATGATACACTTCCTCCAATAAGGCCATAACTACTCCAACAAATCTATACCTCCTAATAATGCTACTACCTATGGGGGATATTTTCTTTCAAATCACCACATTACACTCCTTGGCCCCCATAGGCTTGTAGCCATATCATAATGCAAAAATGCATTCAGTCCAAATTCAAGAGTCCCCATAGTTTACAACCATCTCAAACTTATTTAAAAGTCTAAAGTTCAAAGTCTCTTCTGAGAGTCATGCAATATCTTAACTATAATCCCCTGTAAAATCAAAATATAAAAGCAGATCACATACTTCCAACATATAATGGCATAGGATATACATTTCCATACCAAAATGTAGGGAAGCAACCATAATCAGGAAATACTGATGCTTTCCTTAGATGTGCAAGAAGATTCCATAACCCCTTTCCTCTATTCTTGACTCTAAAGTCAGAATGACACAACCACATGGCTGAAGTTGCCAAGTTCTGCTGCTTGTGAAGGCAGGAAAATGCTACTCTCATTCAATTAAATCTTTACCAGCTTTCTGTTTACAATGGTTTCCTTCACTGCCTATGCTTGGCTGTTCTGGGACTTGCTCTGCAGATGAAGATGGTCACAACTCAAAGGTATATCTGACTCTGATTCCCGAGTGGGTTAAAGGCATGTACCACCATACCTAGATCTAAGCTTTGCCTTAATTCCTTTTTCACAAGTTAGATACTTAGCTGGGTAAGAGCTTGCCCTGAGGTCACTGTAGGCAGAAGTTTCTGTCCCAGCAGCAACTCCCAAACACCTGGCATCTGCTTCTCAAATAATTGACTCAGAGGCTTAATATTGCTTATAGATGCTCAACCGGTACCTCAGGCTTATTATTGACTAGCTCTTATACTTACATTAACCCATAATTCTTATTTATGTTTAACCACATGGCTTGGTATCTTTTCTCAGTGCTAATTTCTCATCTTTCTTCCTCTGCATCTGGCTGGTGACTCCTGGCTCCATCCTTTCTCTTCTCAAAATTCTGCTAGTCTGTCTTTTTAGCAGCTGTTGCTCCTTTCTCAGATGCCAAACAATTCAAAGATAACAAAATAATATACAGTATGCATACTCTGTGTATTTTCCATCTTTACATGGCTTTTTTGTATTACTTTACTCCCTTTTTAAGGACTTTATTACTTTAAAACTATGTATTTCTTTTTTATGACTATCTATAATTCCTCTTTATTCCCCCAAGCCTACATATATTTTCAAAAACACTATAAACCATTTAATGGTTTTTTTTGTCTGAATCTGTCTTTACTGCATATCTCTATTGTTTTCTGACCACATGAGCATTTAATTTGCTAAGCAGATGTGACTAGGAATAAAGCTGTGGCTTTGGTGGCTAGCTTTGCCCCATTCCTTAGTTCCTTGAGAAGGTAGTCTCATGGCAGAGGTACATTTACCACAAGCTCTGAAAGCCATATTACTGCTTCAACTTTGAGAAGTTTTTGGGTCCTCACTGCCCCCAAGTAGTGTGCCACCCACTGCTCATGAACTCCATTTAAGTGTTTGGTAGCAGAGCTCCTTAAACAGCCATGCAGTTTTTGCCACTAATGTTGAGTCAGGAAGCCATCTCTGCTTGCTGTCAGCAAATAGAATCTTTTCTCAGTGTGACATGCTCATCTTGCTTCCTCTGTGTCTGGTTAGTGATTCCTGACTCTGCCTTTCTTCTTGCTGTAATGTTCTTAGTCTGGTCACCTCACCTATACTTCCTGCCTGGCTACTGGCCAATCAGCAGTTTATAAACCTGTAGTTTAATTTTGGGCTCGCAGCCGCTCAGACTTGAAACACAGAGAGACTTATGAACTGTATGGCTTCTTGCCATTTATTTCTTATCTCTTAAATTAACCCATTTTTATTAATCTCTAAGTTGCCACATGGCTTGTGGCTTACCAGTACTTTACATCTTACTTCTCATGGTGGTGGCAGATGACAGCATCTCCTGACTCAGCTTTCCACTTCCCAGAATTCTCTTCTCTGCTTATCCTGCCTATACTCTACTTCTTGCCTGGCTACTCGCCAATCAGTGTTTTATTTATCAATCAATCAGAGCAACACATTCACAGTATACAGAAAGACATCCCCAGCTTAAATCAATTAGAGTGACAAATCTTTATAGTGTACAAGAGCATTATCCCACAGCAGGTCACTACTCTCTTTATTCCATTAATTAGTCCGTTTATTTTATTGAACACAGGATTTAGCTCCATTCCATTTTCTGGTGATCCTTTTCTCTTCAAATTGCTGTACATTTTGTCTTTTCCTTGCTCAGCTTGTTACTTTTCATTATAAATATTCCTTAGAGTTAACACTAACAACCACATGACATCATCTATACTAGGCTCTATTGAGAGTTCTTCTGCCACTGGAATTAATCCAAATGCTTCATTTAGCCTCAGGCAGACTTTTTGACAAGGGCAAAAAGCAACCACATTCTTCACGAAAATATTACAAGAATGATCTCTAGGAAACACACTAAAATTCTTCTTCTCTGAAACCTTTGAGGCAGGCCCACACAGTTCATCAAATCATACCCAGTACCACTGCATTTAAAGTGTTCAACTGCTTTTCTAATCCACAGTATCAAGGTCCATATTCATTCATTCAAACAAAAGCATAGTCAGACCTATCAAAGCAATGCCACAGTCCATGGTAACCAACTTCTGTCTTAGCTGGGGTTTTTGTGCTGTGAAGGGAAACCATGACCATGGCAACTCTTATTTTTTAATTGAGAAATTTCTTTTCATTTATTTTACACACCAATCAAAGATCCCCCTCTTCCCTACTCCCAAGCCCCCAGCCTCCATCTCCCAACCCACCCCTCACTACCCTCCACAAGAAGGCAAGGCCTCCCATGGGGAAGCACATCCAGTAGAGGCAATTCCAAGCCCTTCCCCCTGCCTCAAGGCTGCACGAGGTATTCTGTCATAGGCAGTAGGCTCCAAAAAGCCCTCTCAGGCTACAGGGATGGATTCTGATTCTATACCGGGGGCTCCCCAAGCAAATCAAGCTACACAATTGTCTAGTCATGCAGAGGGTCTAGTCCAGTCCCATGCAGGCTCCACAGCCATTGATCCAACTTTCATGAGACCATGTCCACTCTTACAAGGAAAACATTTAATTGGGGTTTCTGGCTTACAGTTCAGAGGTTTAGTCCATTATCATCATGGCTGGTTGCTTGCAGGCAGACAAGTTGTTGGAGAAAGAACTGCGAGTTCTTCATCTTGATCTACGAGCAACAAGAAGTGGGCTATTTCACTGAGCATAGCTTGAGCATAGGAGACCTCAAAGCCCATCCCTCTGTCACATACTTCCTCCAGTAAGGCTATACCTACTCCAACAAAGCCACAACTTTTAATAGAGCCACTCCCTATGGGGGCCATTTTATTTCAAACCACCAAAGAGACCATCACAGAACACTACAACTGGACATAATTCAAAGATCAATGGATTGTTAGGATCCCAGGCTTAGTGGATACATGTGTAGAATAATTCTTGCACTGGCAGCTAAAGGAACAGTTCAGATGACAGGGTGAAAAGATTGTAAGAGTCAATATACCAGGAAGTATGCTGTCTCAGTGCATCTCTTAGACAGGGTTGAATAAACAAGACCTGAACAATGACAAAATAGATAAACATGATAACTAATGTGGAAGGGAGATAGATATCTCATAAGGCACCAAACCTATAACTGCAGAAAACTTATAACTGCTAAAAGGGGGAGAATTAGTCTTTCCTAGGGATGAATGACCCAATTGGTTACAGAATACAAAGTGGTCAGCACTAACACAACAAAACAACAAAAATGAACTCACTTAGGTTATATTCATTTTTCTCCTTGCCTCTCAATTAAAGAAGGGCAGTCAATAGAAGGGGTTATAGGGAGGGGACATGGCAGGGCTTGGAGGGAGGAGAGAGAAGGGGGAAATTATGTAATTATATGTTAATTAGAAATGGAAAAAATAATAAAAGAAAGGAAACTGGTCATAGGAATAATGGATACATAAGTAAAAAAAATGGAGTCAAACTCAGTCTGAGGATATTTAGCTCAATAGAAGGATCTTTACATATGTTTATGAGATCTGGAGTTTGATCCTTAGCACTATATAAAACATCAGCAAATGACCAGAAAAATGAAGAAAAAAAAACAAGTAAGCAAAAAGCCATCAGATTCACTATAACCACTGGTTCTCAGGAGTAAATCACTACTAACCACATGGCTTTACTTTTGTTTAACATTACTAGTTTCAGATAGGACCCTACTAGGAACTCTGATTATATAGCTTTTCTTCATGCAAACCTTAATTCACTAATTCATCAGGTATATGATTTTCCTTTTCTATATGGATATAATTGGAGTGTCCTCAATTCCCGTTCAGGCCCGCAGCTGCTCAGACCCAAGTAAACACACAGAGACTCATATTACTTATAAACTGTATGGCTGTGGCAGGCTTCTTGCCATCTAGTTCTTATATCTTAAATTGACCAATTTCTGTTAATCTATAAGTTGTCACATGGCTTGTGGCTTCCCGGTACTTTACATCTTGCCTCTCAGGGTGGCAGTGGCTGGCAGTGTCTCCTGACTCAGCCTTCCACTTTTCTCCTTCCTCTCTCTCGAGTTGGAATGTCCTGTCTAACCTTGTTCTGCCTCATTACTGGCCAAACAGCATTATTTATCAACCAATCAGAGCAACACATATTTATAGCAAACAGAACAACATCCCACAGCACTAGTAGAACAGGGCCCCTCTCTGGAAAGAAGTTTGGAAATCCTGGGGAGAAACTAGTTAAGAAGAAGTGGAATCGTTATGAGCTGGCCAAATTTGAGAAGAATTTTTATCAAGAACACCCTGATTTGGCAGGGCATCCATCTCTCCTCATTTTTTTGGTAAGTTCATCATATCTTCTTCTGGTTTCAACAAAACAATGGTTTTATTCTCCTTCTCACTCATGATCTCTTCCATTAGATGAATAAGTTTTTCATCCCTTTCTACATCATGACTCACATCCACAATATGAAGAATGTTATGGTTTACACTCAGTTATAATGCACCAATATTGATATGAATATAGTCTTTCAGGAAATCTTCAGCAAGCTGTCTTACTTCTTTTGGCCAAGTTGCACCCCACATTAGGGTTTGTCTATCAGGTCTTATTTGATGGACAATTTTTCATTTTGGGGGTTCAAATCCCATTCTAAGTATTCTATCAGCTTCATCAAGGACAAGGTAAGTTATTCTCCTCAGGTTGCTTTTCCCATACTCTAAAAAGTCAATCAGTCTTCCAGGTGCTGCAATACAGATTTCTATACCTCTTTCCAAATCACAAACCTGTGGTCCCTTGGTAGCACCACCATAGATCGAAGTAGACTTCAAGCAACAAGCTCTACAGTATTCAGCAGCAACTTGCTGCACTTGCTAACCCAGTTCTCAAGTTGGTGCCAGCACCAAGCAAGTAGGCCCATCATCCCTCTCTAGGAATGGCTGATGATTTATGTGGACTACATGCTGCTTTGATAAAAGCATAGACCCACTGCTTCTGAGAGTTGATGGTACATATGTAAGATAAGACAAATAAAGTAATTAAATTAATAACCACTGAGTATATTTTTTGTGAACAGTACTTTTTTCTAACTCCTTTTTACATATGAGAATTGTTTACACTTAATAATATTCTTTCCATATATTTTCTACTAATAGGATTTCATTTCTATTTAGTACTGGACTTTATACACACATGTACACATACACACAACTATTTAGAAAACCATTAATGCTTCCGTTTTATAAACAATAAAACAGATGACTTATTATACACTAAATGTGAAAGCACTGACCTGACCATATCTGAGTGATTAATTACCCCTGTCTAATCTGCATTTCCATTCAATATCACAGTAGAAATATCCTTAGCACATAAAGTCTCATGTGTATATAATCTTCTGGTGGAAAGAACAAGGTAAAGGTGGTTTATTAGCAAGTTAAACTGACAGTGTCTCATTTGACAACCTTGTATTGTAATGAATTATGTATATAATGACAAAATGCAAAGAAATGCTAGGGTCCTAGTGACTGAACTGACTTGTATTTAGCTTTGAATTCTAGCACTGATACAAAAGAGTCTGACTTGACTATTGATTGACTATCAAGATAAATGGTTCTGAGGTTCTTATGACAAGAAGTACTAATAGCATTAAATGTACATTAAAAGTCAACATTATCGCCGGGCAGTGGTGGCACATGCCTTTAATCCCAGCACTTGGGAGGCAGAGCCAAGCAGATCTCTGTGAGTTCAAGACCAGCCTGGGCTATCGAGTGAGTTCCAGGAAAGGCACAAAGCTTACACAGAGAAACCCTGTCTCGATAAACCAAAAAAAAAAAAAAAAAAAGTGATCATTATCTAGGAAAATTAGTTAATAAGTTCCACATAAGTTTTATTAAACATGTAGTCTTATATAAATTAATTTAGCAATGTTTCACTTTTTTAATACTTTGTTTTGATTTTGAGATGGAGTCTTGTGATATCTTTTATTTTGGTTTCAGACTGATAGGTTCAAGTAATGTTCCTACTCTAGTATACTGAATGACTAAGAGTATTAGCATGATCCATTCCATGAGACTTAAAACAAGTTTTTTGAATTTTCTGACTTAAAATTGCCTTGTTTTTATAAGATAAATAATCATCCCAGAGTGTCTTGTTCATTCTTCATACGATATAATTATGGTTTAAATGTGTTTCTCAAAAATTTGCATGTTGAACACTTAAATCACAAGTTAGTGAGATAATGTTTCTGCAGGGTAGATATTTGCTAATACTTAGCAATATCTGAACATTGTGTATCTGAGCTTAATCATGGAACTTTTGACTTTAGAGGAAGAGTGGAGAACTGATGTGACACACTTCCATTCTTTGCCCAAATGATGCCTTCAGTGTGTTTTGCTGTATAAAGTTCTTCACCATATGTAGATTCTATTTCAAGAATCCATTTCAGCACTTGACTCAGAAGTAGGATACAATAAAATAAATCAATAATATATATATATATTTAATTTTTATTGTCAATTTCATACATGTATGCATCAACTCCAGTACATTTTCTTCAACTCTCATTCATGTTCTATCCCACTGAAACTCTTTTTTCTTCCAAACAAACTACCTCCAACTTAGATGTCTTTTGTTTATACCCACTGAGTTTTATCAATGTTACATAATACAGGAATGTAGCAGGAGACTTAAAAGTTCTTATTAATAAAATCAAACCCAAGGCCAGTTATTGGAGTGAACACTGGAAGATCAGAGAGACAGAACAAACCACAGCTACCTCACCTTGCCGGATCCTCAGCTGGTCTTGTCTCCTCAGACTGGAGGCCTCTGAGTCCTCATCCAGAATGGGTCTCAGCTGAATTGCTGCTCAAAAGCCTGAAAACTTAACCAGCCGAATGCTTAACCAGCCAAATGCTTCTGGTTTCTGGTCCTCACACCTTATATATCTTTCCTTTCTACCATCACTCCCTGGGATTAAAGACTCGCTTTCTGGGATTAAAGGCGTGAGTCACCATGCTTGGCTGTATCCTTGAACACATGGATTTCTGCCTCTGGAATGTTAGGATTAAAGGTGTGTGCTATTACTGCCTATCTTAAGTATCTAGTGGCTTTTCTGTTCTCTGACCCCAGATAAGTTTATTAAGGTACACAATATTTTGGGGAACACAGTACCACCACACAGGAATACCAGAGCATGATAGGTAGATTATTTATGGGAACACAGTTAACACACCAGTGGTTACATAACTGCCCCCCATAACCACTAATATCTATTTCGTGACCAGAATATATTGTTGTATATGGTTCCTCTCCATTCTCTTATTCTTGCATTATTTTCACAGCCTGTACTACAATGTTTCATGAGCCTTTGGAGAGTTGAGTGGTAGATGATGTAGAGGTACTATGTCAGGTCAAGTAGTCCACAGGCACTTATTCTTCATATTAAGATAACCTGTGAGTCTCTGCATTAACTCTTGCCAAATGCTAAAAGAAACTTCAATGATATAAGCTGTAAGCACCACTAATCTATGGTTATAAACGTCAATATTGAGAAGATAGTTTTTAACCATGTCCATTTAGCAAAACAACAGTCATGAGTTCCTCAATAGTGGTTATCACCTCCTCAAACATGGATTCTTACATCATGCTTCTCATGGTGGCTGGCCGACTTTCTCTCTCTCTCCACCTTCCTGTTCCCCCAATTCTCCTCTCTGCTAGTCCCGCCTATACTTCCTGCCTGGCTACTGGCCAATCAGCATTTTATTTATCAATGAATCATAGCAATACATTCACAGCATAGAGAACATCCCACAACAAGGAATGACCCAATAGAGACTTCCAATTTAGACACAATTTAGCATGATTATAGGTTTACAATATCATGCATGATCTCCCTTCACAATATGTTGTATAAAATAATATTTGTCCTGAGAAAGAACAAAGTATATCATCATATACAAATACAAAAGTGGCATAATGACATCCGTTACCTTGCATATTTCCTTGTGTTGTTGGCCAAGGAGGTCCCATAAATATCCCTTAAACCATCCAGACTGATATTAGGACAGATAGTCACTCTCTGAAAACTGACAGTTGGACCCAATTGCTAAGAACAACATCCACAAAGCTCATTAAATGTAGAAAGGTTGAGTTGGTGCTTGCATGGTGCCTTATCCCTACTTTCTAGTATCTTTGGCACAGGGAGGTACTCTGCAGGATATTAGATGAGAAACCTGGATACCAATCCAGTCACAAAACCCTCAATCTGCCTTGCTTGCAAGATGTGATGGGTGGGACAATGGTAGTACAGAACATGTGGAAGTGGCTAACCAACATCAGGTTTAACTTGAGACAGAAACTACAAAAGTCCATGCCCTACACTTGATGGCCAGGAACAAGATACTGGATAGCCCAGAGACCTAGTGGAGAACCAGCCATGACTGGGAAAAGATCAATGATATGATTCCAGATGATTGTCTGCTATACTCATAGATAGATATCTTGTATAGTCATCGTCACAAGCAGCATATGGCAGCAGGTGCAGAGACCCATAGCCAGACACTATACAGAGAGAGTGAGAAGTATAGGCGGGACCAGCAGAGAAGGCTGAGAAAGAGATGCGGCCAGCCACTGTGTGAAGCATGATGTAAGACACCAGTAAGCCACAAGCCATGTGGAAGGTATAGATTTATGGAAATGGGTTAATTAATTTAATATATAAGAACAGATAGCAAGAAGCCTGCCATGGTCATACAGTTTATAAGTAATATAAGTTTCTGTGTGCTTACTTGGGGGATGCTAGTGGGAAAGATTTGTCCCAACTGCCAGCAGGCCAGGACACAGGAAAACTTCAGCTACAATTCCCTTCAGAGCTCTGGGATCCCCCCAGAAGTTCGGGAGGAAAGATTATAGGAGTCAGAGGGGATGAAGAATATTAGGAGAATATGGCCCACTGAATCAACTAAGCAGGCCTCATATGGGTTCTCTGAGACTGAAGCAGCAAGAACGGGGCCTGCAGGGGACTTCAATAGGTCCTCTGTATATATGGTATGGATATTAGCTTGGTGGTTTTGTGGGATTCGTAATAGTGGGAAAAGGTCTATGTCTGACTCTTTTGCCTACAATTGGGAGTGTCTTCTTCCTATTGCATTTCCTTGTACAGCCTCGATATGAGGGGTTTTGCCTTGTCTTGTGTTTTGTTTTGGGGTGTTTGGTTGTTGTCTCTTGGAGGTCTGATCTTTTCTGAAAGGAAACCGAGTGGGGGATGGATCTGGAGGAAGAAGTGTGGTGGAGGCAAGCAGGGAAAAGTAGAAGAAGGAGAAAGTGTGGTCCGAATGTATTGTATGAGATAATAGTCTATTTTCAAGAAAAAAATAATCAGAAGGGGAAAATTTCAAATGACACAGTGATTTTTAAAAACAGAAAATAAGAATTTATATTTCATTGCCTTTAGATGAGAACTAGACAGAAAGCTGCCTTGGAGTTGGAATGGTTTATACAAATTTTTACTGTTTAAAATTATGTTAAGTCTACTTACTTATTTGTTTACTATGCATTCAAATAGGTAGTACTGTGAACTGTAACATGAATCTTAAAAGGTCTTATTAATAAAAACAAATCCAGTGCCAGTTACTGGGGTGAATGCTGGAAGATCAGAGAAGCAGAACAAGCCACAGCCACCTCACCTTGCCAATTCCTCAGCTGATCTTCTTTCCTCAGACTGGAAGCCTCTGAGTCCTCATCCAGAATGAATCTCAGCTGAACTGCTGCTAAAAGCCTGAAAGCTTAAAAGCCTCTAGTTCCTGATCCTCACACCTCATATACCTTTTTTGCTCCCTGTCATCACTCCCTGAGATTAAAGGCATGTGTCACCATGCCTGACTGTTTCCATTGTGGCTTTGAACTCACAGAGATCCATGCACATCTCTACCTCTGGAATGCTAGGATTAAAGGCATGTGCTACTACTGCCTATCCTCTATGTTTAATATTATGGCTGTTCTCTTCTCTGAAACCCAGATAAGTTTATTGGGGTGCACAATATATCAACCACAGTGAACTATTTGAAAGATATGTTTATATTGGTCAAATCTCTAATGAAAAAGTTTCTCAATCTCATTAAAATCTCAAAAATAAAGCAATAAAATTAAATTCATCTATTTACCTACTCATTCCTTATGAAGAATGAATTGAGAATCAATGTGTAATTGTGCTTTAATGCATATAACTATTGTACAGAGTGCTAACCTAGTTAACTGCCCAATATGTATTTGATGGATCAGTCAGAGTTAGCAGTTAGCAGTTCTTTGCATACAACTTCATTTCCAACAAGATTAGATTGAATTAATTGCTTTTTGTTTAATAGCAATCTATCATCACTCACTGACTATGTGGCTGAGTAAACTGCCTAACCTTTTTTTTTTATTTCAGTTCTTCAAATCTCAGATCTGTCCCTGGTCTATAGTCAGGCTTCTGGAACCCAGTGCCTGTGGTGTGACATCTTGCACAGCCTTGGTGCAGTGGGAAGGGGCTTGGACCTGCCTAGGGTCAGTATGCTGGGCTCTGCTGATTCCCCACAGGAGACCTCGATTTGGGGGATGTGGGGATGCGGGGTGGCTTGGGAAAGAGGGCTGGGGGGTGGGAGAAGGGAGGAGGGGGGATCTGTGGATAGTATGTGGAGTAAGAAGAAAATTTCTTAATAAAGACAAATGAAAGAAAATGAAGAACATATTTTCTATGTCTGATTGACAGATTGTGTCATAATGCAAATAGAGTGAATAGTGTCTGATAATAGTGTGAGACAAAAAAGTCCAATCATATACAAAGAGAATGACATGCAGATAATTATATTTGTGAAAAGAATACTTACTACTGCTGTTCATTAAGTACTAATAAAATATATGAAAAGCAGTATATTTGAAACTAAAAGATTTCTGAAATCTTTAATTGAATAGAAAGGGGAATATTCAATTCAAATATATAAAATATATGAATATATTCCAGTAGAAGATACACATTTTATAGTTACTAAGACATTTATGTTATACTGAAAATGAAATATTAGTTTTTCAATTAAGTAAAATTACTTTAATAATTGTAATAACAAAATAGATGACAATGCTTAAAATGACAATTATCTTTTAAGAAAGAAATGGGAAAGTACATTAAAAGTTTACCCTTGCCTACAGGTTTCGTTTAAAAAATGCATTTAGGAGGTCTGATAATAATCAACCTTCAAGGTAAAATTGGAACTGAAAGCATTTTTACTTCATTTCAATCTTATCTATGAAGGTCATCATTTTTTGTTCTAATGCATTTAGCTAACAACAGAAAAGAAAAGGGAGTCTTCACAATGCTACTTCAATATATTCTGTGATTCCAATTAATTTGCTTCACCTATACTTTTGCCTGTAACAAAAGTCTCTTCCTTTGAGGATTTTGACCTAGAAGCCATTCTGAAAACAAAATGTTTTTTGCTAATCTTTTTAAGTAAAGATAAACTTTTGATAGTCTCGTCTAGATTTCTACCTACCTAAGAAAATTCAAATTTTTGTTTTGGAATAAACTAATATGAAAATAGTGAAGTAAAATAATTTTCTAGTGAGACAAAAAATAGGAGAGTGATAATTAGAAGCAAGTTGTAAAAAAAAGAAAGAAATTGAAGTGCATATTAATGTAGTATGTGGTTTAGGCTTTAAAAAGCAAATGGAATATTCAATTTATTGCCTGTCAAATAAGAATATATACATTAACAATAGTGTTGGTAGTAAAGTCAAGAGCATTATATTGGTCAGAGAGGCCGGGAGTTGGAATATATTTGTCAAATCAATTAAATCACTTCATTACATTAGCACATTGATGTAAAAAGCCAGTATGACAAAGAGATTTGTTTCCAATGAAAAACCAAAATAGCTAAAAATAATGACATTTTAAGAAGTAAAATATACAAAATAATGAAGAAATATATCAATTATTGCTCAAACATTAAAACTAATGAGTATCTATCTACCTAGACCTAATATACATCAAAGATACTTTATGGTTTGTTCATTGTCTTTATTATCTGAACAACTGTGGTTGTTATCACTATCTTGACATTGTGCTGGACATCATCATCAGTGAAGAAATATAGAAAACAAGTTAATGAGAATTTGAAAAGGTGTTATGATTCTGTGGAAGGGAAGCTTCAAATAATTATAAATGCCCAAAAGATATAGAAAAACTTTCAGCAATCTGACCTGTTATAGTCAGTATATACAACTATGTTTCAATGTTTTGTTTTCTCTTTATTAAAAAACTTTTATTCTCCAGGCGGTGGTGGCGCACGCCTTTAATCCCAGCACTCGGGAGGCAGAGCCAGGCAGATCTCTGTGAGTTTGAGGCCAGCCTGGACTACCAAGTGAGTTCCAGGAAAAGGCGCAAAGCTACACACAGAAACCCTGTCTTGAAAAACCAAAAAAAAAAAAAAAAAAAAAAAAAAAAAAAAAAACTTTTATTCATTTTACATACCAACCACAGAACCCCTTCTCCTCTCTCCTCCTGCCCCTCACAGCCTTCTCCCCATCTCTCAAAAAGGTAAGGCCTCCCATGGGGAGTCAGCAAAGCCTGGTACACTCAGGTGAGAAAGGACCAAGTCCCTACCCCCTGCATCAAGGCTGTGCAAGTTGTACCACCATAGGTAATGGGATCCCAAAAGCCCACTCATGCACCAGGGATAAATCATGGTCCACTGCCAGGGGGCCCCTTAGGCAGATCAAGCTACACAACTGTCTTGCCTATGCAGAGGACCTAGTCCAGTCCCATGGAGGCACTACAGCTGTTGATCTAAAGTTCATGAGTTCCCACTAGCATGGTTTGGTTGTCTCTGTAGGTTTCCCCATCATGATCTTGATGCCCCTTACTCATAGAATCCCTCTTACCTCCCTTTGACTGGCCTGCTGGAACTCATCCTGGTGTTTGGCTGTTGATTTCTTTATCTGCTTCCATTAGTTACTGGATGAAGGCTCTATGATGACAGTTAGGGTGTTCGCCAATCTGATTGCCGGGGTAAGCCAGCTCAGGCACCCTCTCCACTATTGCTAGTAGTCTAAGCTGGGGTCATCTTTGTGGAATCCTAGGAACTTCCCTAACATCAGGTTTCTCCCTATCCCCATGATGTCTCCCTCTATTAAGTTATCTCTTTCATTGTTCTCCAATTTGTCCCTGTTCCAGCTTGACCATCCTCTGATGACCAAGAGTTTTTAATTATGTGTTATTTCTTTTTGATGAATAAAGACTTATTTAAAGGCATTTTAAGATGAATTATAGACCCCACCAAATAAAAATATCATAACAGATTCACTGTTTGCTTTTGCAATTTAATACTCATTTGCTACTGTTATAACATTAAATTCTCATTGTCAAAGTATAGACAGCAAAATGGCTTCATAGTAACTGAAAAATAGTTATTGTAAAAATTAGTTATAAAACACAAAATTTGTCTCTCTATAGCTGATTATTTCACTAAAAATTGTAACCAACAGGTCTACTCATGTTACCAAAAATGATAACAATTCATTGTTAGGGTTATTAATATTACATTTTATATGTGTATTACTTTTCTTATCCATTTGTAATCCACCCCAGAAGAGAAAATACTGTTCTTTACTGGTCCATTATTTGCCTTTATAGCCTATTATAGCAATACTATTGTTTAAAATAACAAAATTTAAATATTATGGTAGACAGACAATATACATGATAAGGGAATGAAACAAAGATACTATGTGGTTATATACACACAAGTATAAACATTCACAAGTAAACAAAGAATAGATATTTATGATGATTACAGTGATTTCTATAACTGGAGATGTGATCGTAACTGATAACTGTAATTTACATTTTCTACTACAAATTCTGTAATGACTTCACCTGCTTGGATTAACAAAATTTCATTTCTGAAGGATCTAGCTCATTATTTTTTTTGGATATATTTTCAATGACCCTAATTGAGGCAATTTTAGCAATGTCTGTTAGTATATATTTTTCTTACTCTCATTTTGACATACTGTTCAGAGGATTAAATGGAAGATCTCAGTTGTTTATTGCTCATGTATCTGATATTATGTACATATATGATCTTTTCCATTTGCCTGTAGAGTAAGGAATTTGAAAACTATTAACCAAATGAAGCAACATTTCATTCTTATTAGGAGACTGTAATCAGAAAAATGGGGCTGAGAGATGATTCATCAATTAAGAGCTTTTGTTGCTCTTGCATAGAAACCTATTTGATTGTCAAAACCCATATGGTGGCTCAAAACCACCCACAACTTCAAGTACATGGGGATTTCAATGTTTCTTCTGATCCCTGACATCACTAGGCATACACATTGTGCACAAGCATATACACAGACAAAACATTCATACACATAAAATAAATAAATCTAAAATAAATAAATAAATATAAAAGACAAAAATGATAGTAAATACTATATGTTACAAGTTAGAATGCAATATTGTACAGCACTATATGAAGCAGGAAGACAGTTTCTCAAAGAGTTATATGTACTATATCGCATGATCCATTATAGTCTGTCTTTTATAAATATGCAAAAGGATGAAAAATTATATTCAAATAGCTACATATACATGCATGCTCATAGCACATGTTGACTATTGCTGTTGCTATTGATTGCTCACAAGAACTTGATGGTAAAACCCTATTGTTAAAGATACCACATATTTCAGTCATAGAATCTGGAGAATTCAAATTGGTTGTGATCAGGTAACTAGATTTTTCAAAGTACCACAAGGTGTTTTTCAGGTTGGTAAGGGTAAAAAAAAAGTCATCACTAGTTTTTCTCAGCTGTGAACTCTGTAAGCAACAATAGTGACCACCATGCCAAGATATGTCCATAGACGCAATAGTGGCATTAATATTATAGGGACAAATGAACACTTCTGACTTGATTTAAACCCAGATGCACAAGAAGCACAACATGCTTGGTACTGTAAGTCTGTCCAAGATTCCACGGTTGTGGAAATTGTAGGCTTGTGGAGTGAACCTATTACTATTATTTTGTGAAATGGACATGGTATCAAATTGCCCTTTAAACTCACAAGTCTATAGTCACATATGAGTAAAATTCTTGGGACATGTTTGAGACTTTTCTTTGTGCAATGAAATATTGTATACTCAGAAACTGCCTAAAATAAAAAGAAATATTTCTGTGGGATGCTAAGCAAAAAAAATCTAAGAATCCATGAGATAGAAGTTGAGGTTTGGCCTCTGGAACATGTAGCCAAAAGATTTCCTGTGTCCCAGCGTGCTGGCAGTCATGACAAATCTCCCACGCATGTTCCCCCAAGTAAACACACAGAGGCTTATATTGATTATAACTGCATGGTCATGGCTCAAGCTTGTTGCTAGCTAGCTCTTATATCTTAAATTAGCCCATAACTATTAATCTATGTATTGCCACATGTTCTGTGGCTTTACCTGCGTCTCATTACACGTTGCTTGTTGGGCGTCTCTCCTGCCTTCATCCTGTCTCTCTCTTTGAATTTTCTGCCTGCTTCTAAGCTGCCTTGCCATAGGGCAAATGGATTTATTTATCAACCAATCAGAGCAACACATATTCACAGCATACAGAAAGACATTCCCCAATCACTTCCCATTTTTATCTAAACAAAAGGAAGGTTTTAACTTTAACCTATTAAAATTACATATTAAAAAAACAATTATCAAGCAAGAATTACAATTATACTATCTAGCCTATTTATATTTTGTAAAATTAAAGAAAAAATTTCTATCTATCTTATACTTGTGAGTCTAAGGTTTCATACCTAATTTATCTTTTATCATAACCAAGGAAAATTATAATTTTAACTATCTGGTCTTCAACTACATAAAAGACCTCCAGAAGTATATTATATGACCTAAGTAAACAGGAAATTCATTGTAAGCAAATTCCAAAATTCTGGAAATAACAGAGACAGCTGTCTGCCTGGACAGTTACCCAAATTTCCTCTGTAATGTTGGGGCATCCATCTTCAACCCATAGGCCTAATCTTTTAGTCAGTCTCTCAGTCATGTTTTTCTCTGTGTCCTGTAGTATGTCTGGCAGTTTCCTCTGTGAAGCAGAAACCTGAAGGACCATCTCACCTTGCAAAGTTCAGTGGTCACCTTTCTATGGGTCCTGCATGTCTAGTCGATACAGCATTTTGTCAAGCAGTCCAGGCAAGAACAGTTTCTTGCCCAAATGGCTATTTTTGCCAAGAAGAAGATAAACTCCATTTAGAGTGTCTTCAATGTCCATCTTTTTCTTTGAAGTAAATTGGTCCTGCCAGGAGCAGATGTGTCTCACTATACAGAAAGGCTAAGTTTTTAAAACATTTTAAATGCCATATTCTATAGGTCTTTGAAGTGTTTGAAGATTACCTACCTAATTGAAATATATTTATGTATACTTAGAAAACTTAACTAACATGATGATAAGTTTGATTATCCTAGATAACTATTAATCTATATTTCTTAATTATGCATTATAATTTAAATGAGTTACTTAAACATAATACCTCAAACAAGAGTAGAAATATACATACAGTATAACAAAATTAATTTTAAATTTGTTTCAGTAAACTAAAATCCATAGCCTTGTAAAATATTTCAAACAAGTTGTTGGTCTTTAAATGTAGATTCAATAATCTACCCTTTCATCCTATCATATCTATACTATCCCCTTCTTTAGAAAGAGATTTCCTTTATAATCAACACCTTTTAAATAAAAATAAACATTTATAAATAATATTTTGGGAATTTTGGCATAGCTTCTCATACTACTTCCTGCTGTTTGTGGGGATGCTGAGAAAATTAAAAATTATGGTAAAGTCCTGACTGGAGTAGTCCGTGATGCTGCATTGTCTGAGCCAGTTGCCTTGAAGCTGATTTTTGGATGTTGGATCATCTGGAGACCTCTCAGGGGGTCTTTCTTGATCAAACCATATGAGCCTGAAAGCAATTTCTCATCTTCTATAGAAACAAAAGCAGCACCTCTTTTCTAATGCAATGTATCCTTAGACCTAAATTTTGAAATTAAGATAACTTTAAAATATACATATTGATTTAACTCAGCAGCTTTTACAATCAAATGTCTTTTTGCAGTTAAAATCCCAAAGACAATATAATCTAGACTCTCTATGTGATTTCCATCTTTACATGGCTTTTTTTTATTACTCTTACTTTCTCTTTAAAGACTTTTTTAAAAACTTTCTATTTCTTTATATAAGTGTCTATATTCCTTGTCCTCTCTTCCAAGCCTACATACATTTTTACACACATTGTAAACTGTTTAGGGTTTATTTTATCTGAATATGTCTTATTGTGTATCTATTGCTTTAAACTGCAGTGGCTAGTACTGAAATAGCAGCTTTGGCTTCTGGCTCCAGCCACCTCTGCTTTCCAACAGGGTGGAACTATATTTACCACTAGCTCTGGGAGAACCATGGTCATTGCTGTCTCCGTGAAGCAGTGGGTATATGCTTCCATCCAGCAGCATGTAGCCCCAAAATCTTTTCTTTCTTTCCCTTTTTTTGTACTAGCACAAGCTATATGCACCACACACCATGCTGTGCGGCTTGCAGACACCACTGTGTACAGTGACAGGAATCTGCCATGCTATACTCAAGCCCATATGTCATGAACCTGCCATACTGTAGCTCAAGTCTGCATGCCATGTACCTTCAGGTCTCTATATCTCGACCCGTGTGAGACATGAAGGAGAAAGCTGTTTTTGGCTCCATTATTGTGTGTTTAGAAGCCCTATTTAAACTGTTTTAGGCCTTATGGAAATCCGAGAGCCCCACATTGGTACATCAAATGTAGACAAATAGTCTTATTATATAAAAAACATGGAGCCAAATATAGGGATGAACGCCTTAGATCAGGGAAATAGGGAAAGCCACCAGCCAACCTTACCTCACCAACACTGCAGCTTACAAATGCACATGCTTCCTGTCTACCCACGCCTTTACTGCCTTGCTCTTCTGCCCTCTCATTGCCTATCTTAGCCCAGCTATATCACTTCCTCTTCCTACACAGCTCTGTCACTTTCTGTCTATTGTACAGACCTCCAGGCCTCTATGGTTGGTACTAGGATTAAAATCATGTGTCACTACACTTGACTCTGTTCCCTAGTATGGCCTTGAACACACAGATAACTTGACTATTAAGTGCTGTGGGATGTCATTCTGTATGTTGTGAATATGTGTTGCTCTTATTGGCTGATAAATAAAACACTGATTGGACAGTAGCCAGGCATAAAGAAGAGATGGGGTAAGCAGACGAGGAGTATTCTGGGAAGTCGAAGGGCAGAGTCAGGAGTTGCCAGCCAGACACAGAAGAAGCAAGATGCCAAGGCAGACCTGAGAAAAGGTACCAAGCCATGTGACTAAACATAAATAAGAACTATGGATTAATTTAAGTGTAAGAGCTAGTCAGTAATAAGCCTGAGCTAATGGCTGAGCAGTTATAATTAATATTAAGCCTCTGTGTGATTATTTTATAAAAGGCTATATGACTGTGGGTGAGAGATTTGTCCTGACCACACGCGGGATACAGAAAATCTTCCATATATATATATATATATATATATATATATATATATATGGAAAACAACAAATTAAAAAATCAAAAACTCAAATAAAATAAATTATGCATTAGAAAGGATCACAAATATATTTGATGAAACAGATAAGAGAATCTCATAACTGGATGAGATGTTTTATCACCCTTATCATCCAGTTATGAGATTCTCTTATCTGTTTCATCAAATATATTTGTGATCCTTTCTAATGCATATTTTATTTTATTTGAGTTTTTGATTTTTTAATTTGTTGTTTTGCTTTCATATATATCTGACTGTATTCACATAATGCCTATCCCTTCCTCTCTCCCTCCAAATCCTCCCGTGACACCCTGCTACCTCTCAAATTCATGGCGTCTTTTTCCTTACTATTGTGTGTGTGTTTGTGTGTGTGTGTGTGTTGCTCATGTGTTTTTAGAGCTGACCACTTGGTATTTCACAAAAAATTAGGGACCTCATTCCTGAGGAGGATTGTTTCTTTCACTCTCAGAAGTTGTTAATTGCCTATAGTTCTTCTTTGCCTCATCAGCATTGGCATGCCAAATGTTGTTGTCATTGTTCAGGTCTTGTTTAAGCAGCCATATTATTGAGAATTCATGGGTTCTATATGGAAGACACCTTCTCAAAGGAGGAATCTTTGTTCTCTGGCTCTTACACTCTTTTGGCCTGCTCTTCCATAATGTTTCCAGATATTTAGGTGTAGAAGTTATGTTATAGGAGTAGTAGTTAGGGCTGACAACTCCATGGTTCTAGGTGCTTGAACCAATTGTGGATTTATGTAATGGTCTTCTGCTACAAATAGAAGCTTCTGGGATGAATGGTGGGAACTGTACTTGCCACTCTATATAAATTTAAGTATTAAGAATGCACATATCTACATTTAATTCCAGCGCTCAAGAGGCTGAGGCAAGCAGGTCACTGAGTTTGAGGCCAGCTTAGTCTACAAAGCAAGTTCCAAGACAGCAAGTATTACACAGAGAAACCTTGTCTCGAAGAACAAAAAGAAAACAACAACAACAACAAAATAATGCTGATGGAGAGTATACTTTGTAATGGGTTTTCCTCTAGGTTCCATGTCCTAACCCATTAGGCAGATATGTTTGTCTTGGTTTACAGTATCCTATTGGGAGATCCTTAAGTCCAATTAGACAGTTGGATTGCCCTCAATATGTAAGTGCTGCTGCTGTACCATTGAGGATATCTTTCCATATTAGTCATTGTTGTGCTTTGTAGGCATCATATATGTTTAGGGCTATTGATTGCTTTGCTTCTATTACAATTTGAACAACAGCTTCTCTTACTATGAAAACTAGTTCTTATTTATATTTTTTTTTTCAAAATACCTATTTCTTTGCTGAATTTTTCTTACATATTGCTGACTTTTTCAGCCAGATTGTTTATTTTCTCATGCTTTTTGTTGATTCTTTTCATCTATTTCACTAACGTTCCTGTTTAAGGTCTGGATTTGACCCATGTTTCTATCTTGTTTTAGTTAAATCATCATCTCAGAGACATAAAAATATCAATCGCTTATATCTATTCCTGGCCACTCAGGGCTTGAATACATGTTCCTGTGAACTTCTCAGCTTGAGCCAGGCCCCTGCTGCCTGCACCAGTTGGTTTATGAGTGTATTGCCTTCCTGATCCCCACAGTTGGAGATTCTTTCCATGATAGTCCTCTCTCAAACTTCCCTCATCGATGAATAGCTAAATTGGAGCTTACCATCCAGAGAATACTCTTTGATCTCTGTTCTCTATGGTATCTCAATGTTTAATAATAGATTTTCTCAACCACCATCATTTAAATCATTTAGTATGACAAAAATGAGATTTCTCTGTCCCACAGACTTGCACAATGGAAGCATATCTATATCATCAAAACTCACAACTGAAACTGAAGCTTTGAGAGCTGTTGACATTTTTTTAAGGGTAGGACTGCTGATGTTTCATTCTACAATACTTTTGAAAACAGCTTCAGATATTCTATTCCTTTCCAGCAAAATATGCAGTTTTGGCTATGTTCTATTTGCTTCTCTGAATTGTGCCACATATTTATTTCTTCCAGCATTACTATTTTTAGTACAAAACATAATAATTGCTTTTACAATTGTAGGGAATGTTCTATAAAAGTAATAAAAGAGTTAAAAAGTGCTATGGTAGTTAAATGAAATTGGAAAATAAAAATTTAAGTCAAGCTATTACAAGAAGCAGAAGAAAATATAATACATTCATAAACAATTTAACAGAAATATATGAAATTTTGTGCATATAGATGTAAAATCAAACACTAAATATTTGAAGAAAGAACTGACAAAATTAGATGAAGAAAGTTATATCATAATTATAATAGAAAACTCATTGTCCCACTTTTTATACTGCATAGGACAACTATACAGAAGAAGAGAAAATAAATGGCATGAAGTAATCAGGGCTTGAAGTTCATATAAATGATGCTCCTTTAGACAATACAAAACATATATTTCCTTAAATAACATATGCATGAAAAATCCTACAGGAAACATAATATTCTACCCCATAAAGAGACTTATTAAATTAAAAGATCAAAAACATAATCATGTAAAGTGTATCTTTCTAATCAAAGTGGAAGGCAACTAACAAGACAGAGCAAGAAATTGTCTAGGAGTTTAAAACCATGCAAAGAAAGAAAGACATTTAAATGTATCTTGATATAAACCTAAATGAAAACATAATATACCCAAGGCAGTAGGTTGCAACAAAAGTAGTACTAGGAATATTTAGAAATAGTCTTAAATTATTACACAAAGAAATAAAGATGCAAATGAAAATTTTAATTTTTGACCAGTAAAGTGCAACCAAGCCTGAAAACCTGAGTTCAATGCCTAGATCCTATTAGGTTGGGAGGCTAGAAATGACTTCCACAAGCTTTCCTCTAACCTTAACAATATTTTTCATAGTATCATTTGCCAAATACACAAAATAAATAAGTTAGGGATGTGGTGATATTTCGTTTGTGCTTTAATAAATAAAGCTCCCATGGAGATCAGAGGAAAACACCAGCCATTATATGGAGGTCAGGCAGTGGTAATACACACCCTAATCCTGGTTTTAGGAGGCAGAGATACATCTGGATCTCTGTAAGTTCAAGGCCACACTGGGAACAGAGTCAGGTGTGGTGACACACATCTTTAATTCCCAGCACTAGTTAACCATAGATGTCTGGAGGTCTGTACAGACAGACAGGAAGTGATATAGCTGGGAAGAGAGAAGTGAGATGGCAGGGCACAGAAAGAATATAGGCATTAGTATACAGGAAGTAGCTCTCTCTGGAGGTTGAGGAGTTGGTAAGGTGAGGTTGGCTGTGGCTTGTCCTATTCCTCTGATCTCTCAGTTTTCACCCCACTATCTTGCTGTGAGATGGTCTGTATGTCAAATTGCTCTGATTGGTCAATAAATAAAACACTGATTGTCCAGTGGCCAGGCAGGAAGTAGGTGGGACAAGGAGAGAGGAGAATTCTGGGAAGCAGAAGGCTGAGGCGGAGAGATACTGCCAGCCGCCGCCATGACCAGCAGCATGTGAAGACCCCGGTAAGCTACCAGCCACGTGGCAAGGTATAGATTTATGGAAGTGGATTAATTTAAGCTATAAGAACAGTTAGCAAGAAGCCTGCCACGGCCATACAGTTTGTATGCAATATAAGTCTCTGTGTTTACTTGGTTGGGTCTGAGCGGCTGTGGGACTGGCGGGTGACAAAGATTTGTCCTGACTGTGGGCAAGGCAGGAAAACTCTAGCTACACTATCTGACTCTGAGTTTTCAATTAATAAGACCATTTAAGATTTGTCTTACATAGGGGAAAAAAAAAAACTAATATTACAGCTTGAGGAACTATACACATACAGATCAAATTAATCCCAAAGCTGGAAAAAGAAATGGAATTGCTAATATCAGAACAAAGATAAACAAAGTACACATTAAAGAATAGAATACAACAACAAAGCCTACTTTTGATTATTTGATAAGATTTACAATTAATTGCTTTATGAGACTGACACCAAAAAAAGAAAAAAACACCATTGAAGTTACAGTGCTTTTATAAACAATAGGTAATATTATGGCCTAGAGAAATGGCTCATCAGTTAAAAAAACTGGCTGCTCTTTGACAGTACAGAAGATTTATTTCCATCACCCACATGGCAGTTTACATCTGTCTGCTATTCTACTCCCAAAAGATTAGATGTACTCTTCTGGGAATTGTGCATAGGAGGCATGTATGCAGTCCACAGACATACATGAAAACAAAACTCCCACACACATAAAATTAATAAAACTGATAAAATAATAAGTAATATTGTGGTGGTATTGTGTTCCCCAAAATATTGTGTACTCTAATAAATTTATCTGGGGTCAGAGAACAGACAGCCACTAAATACAAAGGCGAGAAAATGGTGGCACTCACACCTTTAATCCTAGCATTCCAGAGATAGAAATCCCTCTGGATCTCTGTGAGTTCAAGGCCACATTGGAAACAGCCAATCATGGTGACACACGCCTTTAATCCCAGAAAGCCAGCCTTTAATCCCAGGGAGTGGTGGTAGAAAGCAGAAAGAATATATAAGGCCTGAGGACCAGAAACTAGAAGCATTTGACTGGTTAAGCATGTGGCTGGTTAAGCTTCAGGCTTTCCAGCAGCAGTTCAGCTGAGAGCCACTGGGATGAGGACACAGAAGTTTCCAGTCTGAGGAAACAAGACCAGCTGAGAAGTTGACCAGGTGAGGTTAGCTGTGGCTTGTTCTGTCTCTCTGATCTACCAGCATTGACCCCAATAACTGGCCTCAGGTTTGATTTTATTAATAAGAACTTTTAAGATTCATGCTACATAATATTACAAATGTAATGTCAATATTAGGTAACACAAATGAGAGATATTATAAAACATTACATAAATGTGGTGATATTTTGTTCCTCAAAATATTATACACCCTAATAAATTTATCTAGAGTCAGAGAACAGAACAGCCACTAGATAGACATAGAGGCCAGAAAATGGTGGCACTCACACCTTTAATCCTAGCATTCCAGAGGCAGAGATCCATCCAGATCTCTGTGAGTTCAAAGCCACACTGGAAACAGCCAGGCATGGTGACTCATGCCTTTAATTCCAGGAAGTGATGGCAGAAAGCAGAAAGGTATATAAGGCAGGGAAACCAGGAACTAGAGCCTGGTTTCAGGCTTTCAGTCTTTCAAGAAGCAGTTCAGCTGAGATCCATTTGGATAAGAACACAGAGGCTTCCAGTCTGAGGAAACAGGATCAGCTGAGGAATTGCAAGATGAGAAAGCTGTGGCTTGTTCTGATTCTCTGATCTTCCAGCATTGACCCCAGTAACTGGATCCAGGTTTATTCTTATTTAATAAGACCTTTTAAGATTCATGCTACACCTAAACTAAATTATTAAATATCCAGATTAAATTTATAAGAAATATGCTATTGAATTTACAATAAAACAGCTACCAACAAAGTCTTGTACTAGAAACTGTTACTGATGAGTTCCATCACACATTTCAAGAAGTGATTCAAACTGAAAGGAAGTAACAGTTTCTCATTCTTTAATTCCATCATTATACTAAATCTATAGTCAGACATATAATTCATTAAAAAAAATCAATACTCACTTTGAATAAAGATGCAAAATCTTTATTGTAAACACCAACACAATGAGTCCAAAGATTACAGTTTGCTACCATTAAGGAACTTCCTCTGCAGAAAACTCATATTCCTCTGCAGAAAACGCACAATATAACACAGTTTTAAAGCTAATTAGGCATCTTTTAATTCAACATTTCTGTTAACTAAAAGTTGAATTAGGGTTATTGTTAAGTTTCATTTCATCTCCTATATTAAACTAAATTAAATTGCTTTTTAAAACTAAACTTTATGGCAATCAAATAGCAAACTTTCCTACTCCTTTATAGTGAGTAACACAGCCAAACAGGGACTCTCAGATCACTCCTAATTTAATAACAATTATTTCCACAGTTGAAACCTCAGTAATTATGTAAGATCTAGGCAGCTCTCATTCTAAGGAAAATATAAGGTTTTGTAAATATAGAAATTTGCTCAGTGAAAATAAACAAAGAACAACATGATATCTATTGAAGAGGCACAACAGAAGGTGGATTAACTAAAACTAAAGAAATATGAAGTCACATGGAAAGCCATTACTGTATAAGCTAATTAAAAACATATTTTTTTTTAAAAAAAGTATTGGTATGGAGGTATTATGCATGGATGGATAATGCAGATCCCAGGAACCTTGGGTTATTAAACAAAAATTCCAGTGCTAAATGCAGGACACCTCCCTAAGAATTGTTCTTCAATACAAACATAGTGGCCCTTAAAAGTATAGAGCCATTGTCAATGTATGCCCAAGAGAACAGCGTGGCAAAATCGCATTGTCGAAGACACCACACACCTTGTTTTCAAAATACATAGGAAACTTGCTGGAGCTTAGCATGAAGATTTCTTCCTGATTGTTTACCTTCCAAGTATCAGAAGTTCTCTTATATACAGCTAGGGGAGAAAAGTCGGCAATGGTCTTCTTGTCTTTAGACCTTACGTGCTACAATATCAACTTGCTAGGCAAGAACAGTGACTTGTACAATAGTAGTACAATGTTTATGGAGTAAACAACAGATTTCTGATTGGCTTTGAGGATAGGCATATAAGAGGGCTTTCATTATCATTATCATGGACCTGGTCAAAGGCCCATAGCAGGGAAGGTCATAGGTACTAAACGTGAACTTACTACTATTCCTTTGCTAAATAGACATGCTGTTAAACAGGCTTTGAAGTAGCTACATTTATAACCACAGGCTTGTGTTTTGCTTCACCTTTAGCAACGAAGCTTCTTCTTGCAGTAAATGGTAGTTAATGTCGAGACTTATGGATGATCAAGAGGCTGAAAACAAGTGTCAGCATTAAAAGATGCAGCCATATCACTCCTTCTAAGATTCAGAGAATGTGACAAAAGGAAGAGGAAGAATATAAGAGCTAAGTAGTAAGAAGGGAAGGCATGAAGTACTATCTCATGAGCATCATAATGCTAAGGTACTCTTGAATTTCAACAGTTGCCTGAATAAGGCCTGCAAAAGGCTGAGACTGTAAAATATTCACTCAGAGATTGGAAATGGGTTCATGTGGCCAGGCACTAATCAACATAAGCTACTGGCAATATGCTCATTATCCCATACAAAGCTTCCTACACATTAGCACACCAGTGACTCTGATTTAATCACATGGATCAAAAATCAAAAGGAAGAGCAAAAGCAAAACAAAATACATGAGAGTAGGATTGGGGCTTGAGGGAAAAAGGGTGGAACTGAGGGTGGGGATTCAGAGAGAAAATAGGGATGAGAGTGAACAGAATGTTATATATATATATATATATATATATATATATATATATATATATATTTGTGTATGAAGCTGCCAATTAATAAATTAGTTTTAAAATAAATAAATGAATAATGACAATATGCTTCCTGTTACTCAATATGCCAGGTATGATTTTGTAAGTTCAAAAAAAGCCTAATTGACTTCAGATTAGTTTAAAAGAAATTTGAATTATATTTATCTTGTATGTAGTGAGGTGCTCACGCTATCACACACTTATAGAGGCCAATTTGTGGAAGTTAGTTCTCTCCTTCTACCATACTCAGTTTTCAGGCTTGGTAGTAAGATCATTTACCTGCTGAGACATCTTCCCTTATCAAGAAAATGCATCTTAAAGGAAACTATATTCATACCACTGTATAGCAATGGTTAAAACAAATCTTGATTATAGATTGGCACATATTATATCATTTCAATATCGCCATGATTTATCTATCTATCTATCTATCTATCTATCTATCTATCTATCTATATGTGTGTGTATGTATTTATGTAGCAATATATATTCATTTCCCATTCTACTGTTTTAAAAAAGGCACAAAAGTTATCCTGTCCAAGGTTGTATAGCTAATAATTGATGAAACCACAACTGATAATATATATGTCATATTTTCTACAGATCAAGGAAATTTGTCTACTCAAAATAGAGTTGTAATATGAGAAAGTCATATGAGTATCTATTGGCCAAATTCATTACACACATATAATTTATTTGCAGAGTTCATATACTTAAGTGTCTGTTGTTTGGATTATTACACTAAATGTTTAATGTTTCTATGTGATGTCTCTCATTTATTTTTGCTCTATTCTACCCATTGTAGTGATAATCATTATTTCTCTGCTAAAATCTCTTGAAATTCACTAAAGTACCTGAAAAATAAAGTTTAGATTTTGCAATTTTTAAAAATATTCTTTCAGGTTATGATATAATTACATCATTATCCTCTTCCCTTTCTATCTACCTTTGTCCCATTCACCCCTACTCACTCTCTTCCAAATTCATGGGCTTTCTATTTATTAATTGAAATTATTATATGGCTAGAAAAAAATATTTCCTTAAGATTATTTTCATATTGTATTTTCTTAATTTTTGAACTTCAGATTATCCATAGTTCTACTAGTCTTTTTTATTTCTAATCTTTTATATGTACAAAATTTTGTTAAGTTATGATAAATCTGATTTATTTTTTGAAGTTCAAGGCAATTTTTAATTAGAAATAGATTCTTCTTTCATACATTACACTCTGACATTTTCCTCCCCCTCCACTTCTTCCAGCTCCCACCACCAACTCTCCTCTCCATACAGATCCACTCCCCCTCCATTTCCCTTCAGAAAAGCACAGGCCTCCAAGAGACAACAATCAAACATGACAAAACAAGGTACAATAAGACAAGGCAAAAATGCTCATATCAAGGCTGGACAAGTTGAAATATTTATTGTGATAAATTACTTCAGATCACTGTCTCGCTTAATAAACTAATCCCTTACCAATTCAGATACCTATTTGTTCAATCACTTCCAATGACAAATCATATTACCTTCTAATTAAGTGTTTTGGGACCTAAAAAAGATGGCTTAGAAGTTACAAGTACTTACTGCTCTTGCACAGAACTTGGGTTTGGTATCTAACCCATCAGGTTGTTCACAATCTATCTGTAACTGGCTCCAGGAGATCCAACACCTTCTTTGGGGCTCTTCAGGCACCCATGTGAACATGTCCAACCCCACAAAATACATACACATTAATAAATAATAAAATAAATATTAAAATAAGACTAAATTCAGTGTTTTAGATTGTAAGCCTCATTTGTCTGTTGGAAGGAAACTCTTTAAAACTTTCATGAGTAATTTTGTTTTTCTTACAGGGCTTTCATGAAGTTTTTTTTTTTCTTTTCCATACATTGGCATAAATGTTCTCTTCCTTCTGATAGATTAAACATATTTTTTTTTCTTCTTAAGGTGAACAACGGATAAGATTTTGCAAAAACCTCACTAATCTCTATGTACTCCAGAAATTGCTAGGTCATTGAGTCAATATTTATAGAAAGAACAATCTTTTCCAATTATCCATTTGTAGGTAAAATTGATTTCCATAAATAAAGCAAACACATAAGATAAATTCTAATACATTTCAAATAAGAAAACTCCAAAATAGTTGAGTGCCTGAGTGTTTTCCCCAAGTAATAGACCTTTCAATTTTTGTGAATATTTTTGTTTGAAAGCCACATATATTGTATAATAAAAGATAGTGAAATTAATTAAGAAATTAACCTTATATTTTAAATAAAATAAATTTTGTGGAGGCCCACAGGGGCTGCTTAGTGAGACTTTACTTGAGGTCAGAGATTATCTGAGCTTGCTTTACACAGCAGGGATGCATAATAGCATGATTTGGCCAAGGGCGTGGTTACCAGGTGTTTTGAATGGTCTACACTTGGCTGTATATTGTGCTTTGATCTTGAAAGGGGGAGGTCTTTTGCCTTGCCCCTTGGCATTGTATAAAAAGCCCTTTGGAATAAACCTTGAGGCAACTGAGTATTGATTGACCTAGTGCCCTTCCAAGCTATCCTGTGTCTCCTTCTTTCTTATTTTCTCTTTTAATCTTTCTATCTGTCATTTCCTCATTCCTCTCTCCTCCACCCAAGAACTCTTTGACAGGTCAGAGCTGGACTCTGGCAGACTCCTCCCAAAATTTCGAATTACGAATGTATTCTATTATTTTTCAATTTTATTATGAAGATTAAGCTTGTATTTACAAGGAGTATAGTTGTATTTTGAAGAAGTATTTATAGGCTATATGTTATGGTATAAACACCCACAATAATTATGTATACATTTAACCTATATAGGCTGCTTCAAGGCATTAGTTGATGTTGTTATAATCTATAAAGATGATGTTATAATCTACAACCTATTGTAATTATGGCTTAATAAGACATTAAATTATAAGCATTCTTTCAATACTCATCACTAAAGGAGATACAAATTTAGGCAGATCATTTCTTAATACTAACTTTCATTTTCATATGAAAAAAGATAGTGTATAGTAGCAAAAATCATCTCAATCTTTGCTTAAGTTAACAGAATTAATAATGGACAACATGAAATGTTTACATTAGATGTTAACAGAGGACAACTCTGGGTTAGCCACATATACTATGCAGTAAAACTAATGAAATTAATGAAGAAAAAGTCTTTCCCCAATATTTTTCATTCTGTTCATCTCTTTACTTTAGGAGGTTTGATGACAGAGTACTTAATTTATTTTATTCATTTTGTCTTTCCAAACGGGGCTGTATGTGTGAACCAGTAATATTCTCCTAGTGAGTAAATAACTACATAAAATACTTTCAAAATGACTAACATTTCTATGTAATATTCAGAGTTATGCCAAAGTGTATCCCAAATTAAATTTAAAATATTAAACAGCTTATCTGTATATCTAACCTTATACTGAGAGTTGAAAACTAGACTAAGAAAGTATATTCATAGGTTCTCAATTGAAAACATGTTATTTTATAGTGACAATGTCTCTCACACATTATTTACTTACACTTATAGATAAAATTCTATATCTTGAAAATAATTTTAAATTTATTTTGGTTCCTTGGCAACAACAAAAGCTTATTTTTGATAAAGAATTTATCCTGCACCTAAAGCTCAATGAACATTTTGGAAGAGAAGGTGAAAAGATTATAAAAGCTGGAGGATCAGAAGTTTTCTATGAGACTATATATCCTAGTAATATCAGAAGCTACAACCATAAAGTCTCACCAAAATGCAGACTGAATGAAGATAATAACAATAGACATACTGAAGTAGAGAAGAAAAACATTATGAGGCTTCAACTGTACACAAAGTACTACAGGCACCTAAGGAATTCCAGTAGTGGGAAACATAGTCTTCTCCAGGGAAGAGCACACCAAATTGTTATCTGATAACAAATGGTCAGCTTTGAAAGCAAGCATATCAGTATCATTATACAACTTGAGCAGGTTTTATTTACATATAGTGATAAAACCATTCATGTAATAATAATTAATAAAAAGAGGCTATGAATTTGAAAAAGAGTAAGGGTGGGCTATAAGATGAATTTCTAAATGGTCTTATTAATTAAAAAAAACCTGGAGCCAGATATTGGAGTAAAAACTAAGAGATCTGAAAAGCAGGAAGAAGCCAGCCATGTTCTTACCACTTGGAAATCCTCAGCCAAAAAGATCTACTTCCTGTATACCCACACCTATATTCCTTTCTGTCTTACATCTCACTTCTTCTCTCTGCCCAGCTACATCATTATCTGTCTGTACAGAACTCCAAACCTCTATGGTTAGTGCTTGTATCTGGCTGCCCAACGTGGGGCTCAAGTTTTCATCTAAAACCTGAGAGAAATTAATAACAGATTCTAAAACAGAGCCAAAAACAGCCTCCAACTTCATGTCTCATGCAGGTCAGTACATGGACACTGCAGCTTTTGGGCTTGAGCACAGCATGACGGATTCCCGCCTAGGTACACAGAGCTGTCTCTAATCTGTGCAGCACACAACATACAGACAAAAAGGGTTTATGGACCAGCTGCATGCTACCTGATAGCAGCATGGATCACAGACTTGGCAGGGTTAAGCGTGACTCTCCTGGGTACTCCTGACATGTTAAAAAGCTGAAATGGGCAGAGTCAGCAGCCAAGGCTGCTTTTCATCCTAGTCACACAGCTTAACAGTTTAAAATCTCTCCTGGTCAGAGAAGGATTATAGATTCACAATAAGACAGATTCAGATGGAATAAAATTCTAAACTGTTTACAATGTATGCAAAAATGTACATAGGCTTGAAAGAGAGAGAAAAGGGAATATAGACAGTTACATAAAGAAATAGTTTTAAAAAATAAAGTCTTTAAAGAGACAGTAAAAGTAATATAAAAAATAAGCCACATAGAGATGGAAAACATACAGAGAGTCTGGAATATATTATCTTTGGGAGTTTTAACTGCAGAAAGACATTTGATTGTAAAGGCTGCTGAATTATATATATTGGTTTTTAGGTACTTTTAGGTTTCTTGACTTCAAAGTTTGTGTCTAAGAATATGTTGCTTTTAAAAGGAGGTTCTGCTTTTGTTTCCACAGAAGATGAGAACCTGTGGATTGTTTCCAGGCTAATATAGTTTGATCAGCCAAGACCTCCTGAAAGATCTTTGATGACACTGTGGCCCAGATGATCCAACATTCAGAACACCTTTAAGGCAACTGGCTCAGACAATGCAGCCTCACAGACTATTCCCATCAGGATTTGACCATAATTCTTAATTTTTTCAGGATCCTCATATGATTACCAATGCCCCCATCCAGCAGGAAGTAGTATGCAAAGCTACCCCCAAATTCCCAAAATATTGTTTATAAACGTTCATTTTTATGTAAAGGGGGTTTATTATAAATGAAATCTCTTTCTAAAAAAGAAAAGGGGATAGTATAGATATGATAGGATGAAAGGGTATGTTACTGAATCTACTTTTAAAGAGCAATAACTTGTTTGAAATGTTTTATATTGTTATGGATTTTAGTTTATTGATACAAATTTAAAGTTAATTTTGTTATACCATGTGTATATTTCTACTCTTATTTAAGGTATATGTACAGCTCATTTAAAATTGCAATATGTAATTAAGAAATACAGATTAATAGTCATTTGGATAATCAAACATAAAGTTATGTTAGTTAAGTTGTTTATGTATATAAAGGTATATTCCAATTAGGTAGGTAATCTTCAAACACTGTCACAGACATACAGAATATGACATTTAAAATGAATTTTCTGGACATTGAGACTTCAAAGAGGAAGATGGGCATCAAAGACACTCCATATGGAGTTTGCCTTCTTTATGGCAAAAGTTAGCCATTTGGGCAAGAAACTGTTTTTGTCTGGACTGCTTGACAATATGTTCTATAAACTGTACAGGCAGGTCCCATAAGAAGGTGACCACTGAAATTTGCAAGACGAGATGATCCTTCAGGTTTCTGCTTCAGAGAAGAAACTGCCAGACAGTCTGCAGGACACAGTGAGAAGCAACTGATGAACTTTGCCAATAGGCAAGATTCCTGCTTCACTAAAAAGTCTGCCAAAGACTCTAGGCCTGTAAGCTAAAGATAGATGCCCCAATGTAGCAAAGGAACTTTGGTGACTGTCCAGGCAGCCAGATATCTCTGTCATTCTAGATTTTTGGAAGTTGCTTACAACACATTTCTTGTTTACACAGGTATTATTGTATCTTTCTGAGGCTTTTGATGTAGTTGAAGACTAGATAGTTATAATTATGGTTTTTCTTGGTTATGATGAAAGGTAAATTAGATATGAAAATTTAGATTCACAAAAATAAGACAGATGATAGAGTATTTTCTTTAAATTTGCCAAATACAAATTGACTAGACATTGTAACTGTAATTCTTGTTTGATATCTGTTCTATTATATGTAATTTTACTATGTTAATATTAAAACTTTCTTATTTGATTAAACAGAAAAGGGGAAGTGCAATTGAATATCTTTCAGTATGCTATGAATATGTGTTGCTATGATTGGTTAATAAATAAGCTTCTCTGGCCTATGGTGAGTCAGGTTATAGCCAGACAAGAAATTGAAGGGAGAGGAAGAAGAAAGGCATAGGGAGTAGAGATGTTAGCTGCCACCAAAGGAACAACAACATGCCTACAGACCAGTAAGCTACAGAACACATGGTAAAACATAGATTAATAGCAATGGGTTAATTTAAGATGAAAGAGCTAGCTAGAAAAAGGCCTGCCATAGACCACTTGGTTATTAAGTAATACAAGCCTCTGTGTGTTTACCTGGTACCTAGTATCTACAGGACACGGGTGGGAGAGATTCATCCCAACTGTGGGGCCAGGCAGGACCAGAGAAACTTTTGACTACAGTGGGCATATGGGAAGCTTAGAAAAAGAAAGAGAGAAATGTTGTAATAAAAAATAAATGAAAACTTATGACCAAGAATCATACTTAAAGAGAGCTTACATTAGTAAAAGTAAGAAAGAAAATGTGCACTTTGATTTTACAGGCACAGTCATATTTCCCTTATCCAGTTAAAGAAATAGCACTGATAATTTTCTAGTAATTTCTCCTTACATTATATCCCCAAGGAAACTGTTATGCTAAACTGCCTCTTTTGTCTTGTTTTATCCTTCATAGAAATGCATTTTTTAATTTCTGGTATTAAATAAATGAATTAATATAGGATAATCATTGTGGAATTCCATGATATCATTGAACTACATAGTGTTATGAATTAACATTTTTTTCAAAGTTAATAGTAACTGTTATTTATTGATTTATTTACTACTTACAGCTATTATAATTATCATTCTAAGCTACGTCACACAGTTTTGGTAAAACATGTAAAATCATATTTGTCAGGCATATACTTATGAGGAGAATTGAAAGCTCAACATATATGTGCTGCATACAACTTTCAGTCATGGTGTCAAAGACTTAAAAAAGTTAAATTGTGAAACATTAAACATTAAATTGCTACTCTTTATATATGAGGTTACCCATTGTACTATCCCTTTAGTTAAACCTGGCATTTTCAAACATTTTTATTTTTTATTTCAGCTAATCAACGTTAATTATATTAAAAGTAGATTCATGTTATTTTAAAAAATTTACTATGTATAGAATTATCAAGTCTTAAAAATACTTATCCTTCTGCCAATGACTTCATAAGGTTTTTATTATTAATAATTTATACTGAAATTTACAAGCAAAAACTGTATATGTTTTTTATTTTTATCAAGATAAGAAGGTGGTAACCAATTTATATCATGGTAGGTGAATAAGCAAAATAACACTAATACTCAAGTGAATTTCTTCTTTTTACATTTTGCAATTTAAACTCAGAGCCTGTGGGATGTTGCCACCTACACAGAACTTACCATTCATCCCCTCTCCTGCAATTAATCCTCTCTGGAAACAACTTCAAAAATTTATTCAAATAATGTATAATGTTGCCAGATTATTATTTTGAATTTAGTGAGAAAATTATATCATTTTCTTTTCCTTCTGTTCTAACTGGATTTAATATTTTACTGATTTGCAAATAATGAACATCTCTCATTTTCTAGGAATGATCTCACTTGTTTATGATGCATGAAAATGATGGGATATGAATTCAACTTTTCAAGTCTTTTTAAGTATATTTTCATTTAGGCTCATCACAGTCATAGATCTATAATTTTATTTTTTGCAGTCTTTATTTGACTTTAATAATAAAGTAAATTGAGGGGTAAACTATATTAGATTGAAGTAGTTCCTGCTGCATGGCCTTATTTGTTTTAGAACCATCTCCAGTAGTATTTAGTATGTTAAGGTACCACTTCAAGGGCATACCCAGTATCAGTTTATAGTGCCCAAAAGTCAGCTCCTTCCACTTTGCATTATACAAATCCATAAACAGTTGAAGACATTGGAAGACTTTTAATGCCCAATAAGCATGTTCAAACATTTCTACTGCAATATGATGCAATCATCTGCAAATGTGTTGGGGCACATTTATGATTATCCTGAAACACATATTTCCTGTAAGGTGCAGATTGGACACTCCTGGAGAATATTAGAAACATTTTATATTAGTTTGTGAAAAAATATTAAATTCAATACTGAAAGTTTATGTCCACATTATATTGGAACTCCAATTATTTATTTATTTTCTTTCTTTCTTATGGTTCTGAGATTATAATTATATCATTTCTACCTTCCTTTTCCTCCCATGAAACTTGCCCATATACCCCATCTAGATCTTTTTTCTGATTTATATCCTCTTTTCTCATTAATTGTCGTTACAAGCATTTACTCATAAGTATATGCAAGTATATTCCTAAATATAACCTATGCAAGTCAGTGTAATGTTACTTTAGCATACATCCACATTTCCAACTCAAAGTATTCACACACGTTGCCATATTGTAGTAACTTATCAGGGTATTTACATTCTATATGCATGTGAAAATTTCTGTCTCATTTGCCATTTTTCTTTCCTTTGAGGACTTTAATCATTGCATAAAACATTGCATTGTGTCTATTGGTAATTCTCTTATATTTTCTCATTATAGTTTGGATTAGGAACTGTTTTCTGATTCAAACTAGTGTCTATCAAGAAGATAAACTGATAACAAACATATCCATTTCAACTTTAATTTTATTTTACAATTATATTTTCATTTATCTTTATTTAGATAGTTAAAATGATATAATTATATATACATTAATATATGGCTTTCAAATTTATTAAAAAGAATCTAATTTTGATTTTCATTTGCCTTACCTATATATAATTTTGATCTCAGTTTCTCCACTGCTCTGTTATTGAAAGAAGAAGCCGTGGATTCGCTTCTATTTTCTGTTATTTCTCTTAGTTTTACCCTACCAACTTATAATAGCTAAGCATTCTAGTGATTTTTCATGTATTGACATCATCACTTTCCTGAAACCCTTAGTATATTATTAAAGATATTAACACTAAATATTCAGTCCACCATTTTTAGAAACCCACATACTGCTTTACTCAATGCCAAGTTAACTTTAAGTTATGCTAATAATAAAGATTATGAGAGCCAAGTTCCATGATGTCTGCTATGGAATAGTGTCTTCTGTATATGTCAAAGATGTACAACCAAAAATAATCTCAAGAATGTACTCACTATCATGATCTGCATAATAATAACACCAGCTGACACACATAGAAAAATGTACAGAAAATAAATAGCTTCTGAGAGAGGTAGTATCAATCTTATTTAGTTACTAGGCTCTAATAATGAATCCAATCCCAAATGGTCAGCCGTAAACACACACACACACACACACACACACACACACACACACACACACAAACAGATAAATTTACTCAGAAGGAATATATATGTAAAGCTTAGATAAGATATGGCATGGATTTAAGTGGGAGGGGTGGGACATGAGAGAAGGTAGAGGGGAGAGAGTATGAGATGAAAATAGTGAAGTAAATAAAATACTGATAAATGAAAATCTCAAAAATTAGCCATAAAATAAAAGTTTTTAAAACATAGTCTAAAGTTTTGACTAAGAATGAAAATGGTGGAATTTGGTTGGTAGAAAGGGATTTGAGTATAATTTTGAGTAGTTCATGGGAAGAATGGAAATCATATAAACCATACCTACCTCTGCAAAGAAAAAATTGGTTAAAGTAAGTTATTATACAACATGTATCCCAGTTTCATTCTTCATTCTTTAACAATTTCATAATTTTATAATCCGCTCAGTACTATCTCCTGAGTGTTTGTTTTACTGTTTTAAAGAACATCCATCAAATAATTTTCTCACAAACTGGCTATATAGAAGTGAATCATGATCCCTTTAATTATGATCACATTTATCATTACCATCATAATCAACATCAAAACTTTTATTTACTGCTAAGTATATATTAGACCATCCTTATAGTTTTGCTATGCTTTCCTCTTAAATCTAGCATAGAATTTAATCCATAAGAAAATTAATAGGAAAAACATTTTTTAAAATCAAAGAATTGAAGAATGTGGTGTAACAGGCTTTTTTGGGTCCACAGTTGTAGGTCTAAAGTTGTTGAGTTCCTTTGAGCTTGGCTCAGTTGTCTCTGTAGATTTCCCCATCATGATCTTGATCCCCCTTGTTCACATAATCCCTCTTCCCTCTGTTCGACTGGACTCCTAGAGCTGGGCCTGGGGCATGGTTGTGGATCTCTGCCTCTGCTTCCATTAGTTACTTGATGAAGGCTCTATGATGACAGGGTATTCTGTGCTGATATTTTAATTGTGCTGAAATGTGGTTTTATTTGTATGTTAATAAATCAAGTTTGCCTGGAGATCAGAGGTCATAGCAAGCCAGGAACAGAAGTCAGGTGGTGGTAGTCCATGCCCTTAATCCAATCACATGGCAGGCAGTGTCTCTGTGTAGTCAAGGACACAGCCAAGAGTGGTGACATGAGCCTTTAATCTCAGTACCAACCAACCATAGAGACCTGGAGGTTTGTATAGACAGACAGTGATGAGGAAGTCATGTGGCTGGGTTTAGAGCCAATAAGAAGGCAGAACAAGAAAGCAATAAAAACAGAAGTCTGACAGGAAGAAGCTCTCTCTGGGGAAGTGATGGCCGTGAGCTGGTAAGGTAAGTTAGTCGTGACTCTTTGTTAATTCTCTGATCTCTTTGGCTATTACCCCTGTTTGGCTCTGTGTTTCTTATTTACTAAGACTGTTTTGAATTTTGTCTACAGCATTCACTCACCATTGTGATTACCAGGGTAGGCCAGCCAGTTCAGGCACCCTCTCCACTATTGCTAGTAGTCTAATCTGGGGTCCTGAAGGTGGATTCCTGGAATTTCCCTAGCACCAGGTTTCTCCCTGACGCCATAGTGTGTACCTCTATAAAGATATCTCTTTCATTGCTCTCCCACTCTGTCCCTCCCCCAACTTTGTATAATGTTTATCTTGCATTTTACAATTGAAAAACCTAATGTGTAATACAACCATTTCCTGAAAAATAAAACTTTACATCTTGGGGCAAGGCTCATTAAGATGCAGGATGTTCTAAAGGAAAGTGAAACAGTCTTTGCTGCAGAAAAACTCCTTAAGCTCAGAAAGTAACAACTCAGAAGCTTCAGGAATTCCATGAAACAGATGAAATGCACTGGACACCATTCTTCCCAAGCAGTAATACTACTGTGACACACATTCAAATAAGCCATGCTGCCTCACAAAAGGCTCAGACCATCTGAGCTTCCTGGAAGGGGCGGATACCTGCCAAGCTGTGGATGAGGTATAACAAACTATAAGCTACCTAGAAAACACACCTTCCAATTTGTTAAGCTCCTTACTGGTTGTGCAGTGTGCTCCAGGTTTCCAGATTTTATGAGCTGCCATCCATGCTGTGGTTGATTTTGGTGATACAGTTTTCTTTGAGTAATTTCATCTCCTATAAGAAACTCCTTGCTCACACTCCTCTCTGTAACTCCAATAAATTCATTGTGTCACTAAGTTGGACTAGGATTGTATCCTTACTTTGTTTGGTATTGACTCCCTGTCTAAGTAGACATTTATTCATCTCCTCAGAAATATTGTCAAAAATATTAGAGAGAGTGAATGTATTTTACTTGCCTTATAACACCCAGCTAAATAGGAATAGAACTTGGGCTTTCTATTTTCCTTAATTTATTGAGATCACAATACAATTATACCATTCTCCATTCCCTTTCCTCCCTCCAAATACTCTCATATACTCCTTCTTGTTCTAGTTCAAATTCAGCCAGCAGTTTCCCCTGGGTCCACAGCACCATCGCCGCTGCTGCTTTGCCCTTGGGTGCTCAGGCACTACTTCCTGTCCCAACTGTTTCAAACATCTCAGCCCTCTGCGATTTCCCTGCTGAGGCTCCTCCATGGCAGAAAGTGCGCTTAGACCTGTTACTCTCACTGGCTCTCCCAGCTGTGGGCAATGCAATGATACCCCTCGGTCTCAGCTATGCCGGTCCTGAAGAGCTGCTGCTGTTGCTATTGTTGTTGCTGCTGCTGCTGGCAGCGGCGACAGTGAAGGCTTCTGAAGCTGCTGCTCATTTTCAGACTTCTAGGTTCTCAGTGGGTGCTCAGTCATGGAGGGTGCTTTCCTTTTTTCCTCTGTGTGTCTGTGTCCAATATCCCAGGCTCGGAAAACCAAAGGGCATGCTTGCTCTATCCTAAGTGACTTTATTCTAAGTCTTTACAATATCCTCATAATTTTATTTGTGCTCAGCACTCGCTCAGACTCATGCCATAACTCACTCAAACTATACAACATACCCAGATGTTCACACTTCCAAACTACTTTCTCAATACTACAAAAAAAAAAAAAAAAAAAAAAAAAAAAAAAAAAAAAAAAAAAACACTCCTCTGGCTTTTAAAATGTCTCTAAATAGTTGTCTATTATTACACTGTGTTATATATACAATTTACCCTCGAGAATAAATCACTGCACTACTATTATTCTTATGTGAGTACTCACTACAACTGTGGTATTCTTCACTTATCCTCTGTATTCAAGCTGCAGTTTGTGAACCATTTGCCAGGTTCTGCCCAACTATCAAACCATCCTTGAAGGGAGAAGTGAGGATTAAGAAATAATAGATCTGAAAAGTAGAGACATAGATGACATAAAAGAAAAAGTCAGAGACACGGAATAATAGCTCTGAATGGGGATACTGCATCAATACCACAGTCACCTCAAGTTATTCCTCATGGGCTTTTTACATACAAGCTAGGGGAGAGGCAAAAGGCCTCCCCCTCTCAAGGACACAATGGTTCAAGATACAAAGTATAGACAAGTGTAAACACTTCCTTAATTCTCAAAACACCTGTAGCCATGCCTTATGGCAAAAATAAATCCTGCTATCCAGTCTTGAAGAGTAAGACACCTGGTAACCACACCTTTGGCCAAAACATCCTGTTTTGATCCTGTTTTGCTGGGCAAAACAAGATCAGATTCTCTGACCTTGAGTAGATGGAATAAGGACACAATTTGGAGTTTCTGTGGGCCCCCACACCTCTTGTTTTGTTAATTACTGTCATATGTACCTAAATACACAGATACAAAATCTACTCAGTCTGTATATTGTTACTTATATGTAAATGTTTTCAGGGCTAACCAACAAAACTTCTCTTTGCCACAGACCAAAAGTATCACAGAATAACATAACCATTCAAAATCTAGAAGTGTTGAGCACAGTTCCAATTAATATATCTACAATGCAATTTTTACACCTTCAGTTCAGCGATCACTGAAGACAAAAATATTTTAATAGCCAGAAGAATAGGTTGTTTGCTATGACATTGTGTCTCTTAGTAATGTCCAAAGCTACACCCACGGAGTCTCATATACCAGACTGCCTAAACATGATCTGAAAAAGATAGCATCAATAGACAAGCTTACATGGAAGATGGAAAGCCTAGAAGGATTCAACCCTAGACAAGAACAACAGGCAACTAAGGAATGCTGAGAGTACAAAAAATAGTCTTCTCCAGGGTGGAACTGAAATTTTAATCCAGGTTACAAATTCTATATTGTCCTTTTTCATTAGATTTTTTTTAGAATTTTTAAAAATGAGTACTGAATTTTAGTTAACCTCTCCCTCATTTCTTCCCAGATTCAAAAGAGAGTGGCAAGTCTATATTCTTAGCCCATAAAGGATAGAAATTTGCAACCTCACTTCTCTCCATGTTTTATAAACCTCCCAAAAACATTTCAGGGAGTAAACACTGGAATATTAATTAAGTATGATTTATAGGAAAACTAATTGTACTCATAGGATTATAAAGCTATTGAATATGAAGCATATGAAGCACTTTTTCTTCTTTTTTCTGGCTATGATATAGTGTAGGAAAACTAAGTTTTGTATGAGGACTGATACTTATAATTACAAGTTAAAGTTATTTTATAGTCTGAACTAAAACTAAAGTATTAGATCAAAGGAGATAAATAACTTGTTTTTAGTGACTTGTATTATTAATGATAATATGCTTTAAAAATAAGAGAATAAAAATATTAATGTTAGGTTGAACAGTAGGCAAATAATGAAATTCAGATTCTTGTAACTATTATATTTTTAAAGAAAATAGATATGTCCATGAATTTACCTAAAATAAATACATATGACAATTATGCTTTAACTTGGATGTTGCCTGTATAAGAATCCTAATGATGTTATTCTTTCACAGATAACAAGGGACAAATATAGTCAGTACCTGTAGTTTAACTGCATTTCTCTGCTCAGTCCAATTTGGATGTACTCAAATAAAGATACTGCTTTCATTTGAATTCCCAAACACTTGCTATATTAGCTTAAATGTATATATGTATGTTATATTTATGCAAGTAAACATATATATAGTTTTATTGTTGATTAGAGATTTCACAATCATTGCATTAATGAATCTAAATTACCCACCTCAAAATAAACATTTCAAAGTGATAATTTTAATGTGAAAATTAGTGTCTTTTGTATTGGAGGACATTATAGCTAATTAGTAAAAAAGCAATTCTAACAATTTTCTTGCTACAGAAATTGTAGAATCAGTAAAACACTTCGATGCTAATTAATTAACACAATTTAAGTGGCATGCCAAACCAAAGAACAGGAAAGAAAAGATTCAACACTGCTGTGGAATAATGCTTTTGTATACTGGTTTAATAGAACACTGATTGGCCAGTAGCCAGGCAGGAACAAGCAGACAAGGAGAATTCTGGGAAGAGTCAGGAGACATTAACCTGGCATCCAGAGAGCAGCATGCAATGGCATGCAGGTAAAGCCACAGAACATGTGGCAACATATAGATTAACAGAAATTTGTTAGTTTAAGTGTAAGAGCTAGTCAGTGGTAGGCCTGAGCTAATGGTCAAGCAGTTTTAATTAATATTTACTGTGTGTTTACTTTGGTCTGAGTGGCTGTGAACCAGACAGGACACAAGAAAACTTTGTTTACAAATGACACCTAGTGTAGGGCTCGAGTTTCCACCTGAAACTTGAGAAAACTTAAAAAAATTCTAAAATTGAGCTAAAAACAGCTTCTTAGTTGTGTCTCTCAGGCCAGCTGTGAGCTACAGTATGGCAGGTTCACTGTAGCATGTGGACTTGAGTGCAGCATGGCAGATTTCTGCCATGGTACACAGTGGTGTCTTCAAGCCCCACAATGTACTGTGTCCTGACAGAATTAGCTTTTGCTAGTAAAAACAAGTTTCTGGGCTACACACCACTGGATGGAAGCATAGACCCACTGCTTGGTTCCCAGAGCTGGCTGTAAATGTAGTTCCACCATGTTGGAAAGCTGAGGTGGGCAGAGCCACCAGCCAAAGCTGTCATTTCAGTCCTAGTAATGCTGCAGTTTAAAGCAATAGATTCACAATAAGGCACATTCAGATGGAACAAGATTTTAAATGGTTTACAGTGGGTGTAAAAATGTACATAGCCTTGGAAGAGAGAAGAAAATGAATATAGAGAGTTATATAAAGAAATATTTTTAAAAATGAATTCTTTAAAGTGACAGTAAAGATAGTATAAAATAAGCAACATAAAGGTGAATATTGCACAGAGGATCTGAATTATGTTGCCTTTGGGATTTTTAACTGCAGAAAGACATTTAATTATAAAGGCTGCTCAGGTAAACCAATATGTATATTCTAAAGGTATCTTGACTTCAAAATTTGGATCTAAGGACATGTTGCTTTGGAAAGGAGGCTCTGGTTTTGTTTCCACAGGAAGTAAGAGGCTATGGATTTGTTCCAGGTTAAGATACATCAGTTTTGACCAGCCAAGATCCCATGAAAGGTTTCCAATGACACAATGGCCCAGATGATCCAACATCCACAGTGGTTTCAAGGCAACTGACTCAGACAATGCAGCCTCACAGACTATTTCAGTCAGGACTTAACCATAATACTTAATTTTCTCAGGATGCCCATAAGAATACAGTGCCCTTTATCAGCAGGAAGTAGCCTAGAAAACTGTGCCCACATTCCCAAAAAAATGGATAATGGATGTTTGTCTTTGTTTATATTGTTGGTTACAAATTGTTATTGGTCATAGTCAATATCTTTCTAAAAGAAGACAGGGTGATATGATATGGAAATATAGGATATAGGAATGATAGGATTAAAGGACGGATTGCTGAATCTACTTTTAAAGAGAAGGTTGTTTAAAATGTTTTATGTTGCTATAGATTTTAGTTTATTGATACAAATTTAAAGTGAATTTTGTTATTCTGTATATATTTCTACTCTTGTTTAAGATATGTTTATGTAACTCATTTAGATTGTAATGCATAATTTAGAAATACAGATTAATAATTAGTCTTCTATGATAGTGAAACTTAGAGTCATGTTAGTTATGTATTCTAGATATACATAGACATATTTCAATTAGGTAGATCATCCTCAAACACTTGAAAGACTTACAGAAGATGGCATTTAAAATGTTTCAAAAACTTAGCCTTTCTGTACAGTGAGACATGTCTGCTCCTGGCAGCACCAATTTACTTCAAAGAAAAGATGGGCATTGAAGACACTCTAAATGGAGTTTATCTTTTTCTTGGCTAAAGTAGCCATTTGGGCAAGAAACTGTTCTTGCCTGGACTGCTTGACAAAATGTTGTATCAACTAGACATGCAGGACCCATAGAAAGGTGACCACTGAACTTTGTAAGGTGAGATGATCCTTCAGGTTCCTGCTCTGTAGAGGAAACAGCCAGACATTCTACAGGACACAGAGAAAAGTGACTGAGAAACTCTAGGCCTGTGGGCCTACATGATCTAACATTACAGAGGAACTTTGGTTATCTGTCCAGGCAGGCAGCTGCCTCTGTCATTCTAGATTACTGGAAGTTGCTCACAATACTCTTTCTGTTTACTTAGGTGATATTATATGTGAAGTCTTTGATGTAGTTGACAACTAGATAGTTGTAATTTTCCTTAGTTATGATAAAAGATAAGTTAGATATGAAATCTTAGACTTACAAATATAGGATAAATAGAATATTTTATTTGACTTTGCCAAATACAAATAGACTAGATATAGTAACTGTAATTCTTGCTTGATAACTGGTTTGTTATATATAATTTTACTATGTTATAGTTAAAACTTATCTTTTTAATTAAACAGAAAAGTGAAAATGCTTGGAAAAATGCTTCTGCACACTGGTTCAATAAAATGCTGATTGGCCAGTAGCCAGGCAGGAAGTATAATTGGGATAAGAGGATAAGGAGAATTCTGGGAAGAGGGAGGCTGAGTCAGGAGTCAGGACTGGGCAGGACACAAGAAAATTTCATCTACACAACACTGATTATTTTAAACTCCCCTGATCTGAGAACACTATGATATATAGGTCTCTAGGTTCTCTTTAGTTAAAGCATGACTTATTTAAAAGTAAATCTCCAATGATTTCAGCAAAAATTAGAGAGCAGTGTAGCTGGAAATTTTTCCAGTCTTTCCTGGCCCATGGTCAGGACAAATCTCTCTCACCCACCAGTTCCGTAGCCGCTCAGACCCAACCAAGTAAACACAGAGACTTTTATTGCTTACAAACTGTATGGATGCAGCAGGCTTCTTGTTATCTAGTTCTTATATCTTAAATTAACCTATTTCTATTATTTTTTTCCTTGCCACATGGCTTGTGGCTTACCAGTATCTTACATGTTGGTACTCATGTCGGCAGCTGGCAGCGTATCCTGACTCAGCCTTCCTGTTCCCAGGATTCTCTTCTCTGCTTGTCCCACCTATACTTCCTGTCTGGCTACAGGCCAATCAGCATTTTATTTATACAGAGCAATATCCACAGCAGGGCAGGGAACCCCAAAAACCAATTCTATTGCATAAACAGAGACTTATATGTCATATATTCTCATGATTTCCTTTAAAATAATTCTGAAAAATCACCCAAGTTTGCAGAAACAAAGTGAATATGAAAAAATTCAGAATCTCATTAAGAAAATGTGAAAATTTGACTGCCCCAATTCTGTCCTGTGTTTCTCAGCTTGACAATGCCCTTTAAGAATTTAGTCTGCTTCCTAATCAGCCATATTAAGTATTGAAAGCATAATTACCACACACATATCATCTTGAAAACCTAAGACATTTTTGTTCTGGTGGTTTTGAAATGTAAGGAAATATCTGATAAATCCTCAGTTCAGAGCTATTTAATAAAAATTGCTTTTTGTGGAATCAACCAAAAAATCACAGGCTAAAAAAATATAGTTGCTGATATGGGAGCTGTGTAACACCCTTTTGTGACCATTTTCCAAAATTACTCATAATTGAATATCTATTTGCAGAAAAAAGTAATTTCATTAGAGACAATAAAATCAAGGTGTGAGAGTATAGTGTCTTCTTTGAATCTAAAACAATGAAAAGATGAATTGAAGTGGTAAAAGTGAAAAACATCCCTTCCTATGATTTCCAGTAGGTCAGCATGCAAAAACATATCTCATGCTTAGGGAAGATAAATTTAATTGAAGATGCATGTTAGATTTTTCTCAATATTCTAGGCGTAGACAAATGAAAACCAGTGCTGAACCAAGCTCCTAAACCCATACAACCAGTGACATAGTTGGTAATTGACCAAGTTAAGAACCTGGCTACAAACACCAGTGATCTTACAACACTGAATGGCAGAATAGTTAGCAAACTACACTCACTGAGGAACAGGATACCAAATCTAGCACAGAATCTTGTCCTGGATGTCACTGAGATCCAGGGATCTTTGCCAAATAAAAGCTCATGAACTACCTAGATGTCATAGAAAGAACTGATAGACTGACCTAAACATCAGATGAAGACCTGTGTGTTAGTAGAGGTTTAAGTCTGGCTATTATACCATTACAAGCCTTGAAGTATATCCAAATTATATTTACTTTCCTCTGAAATGTTTTTCATTGCCCTCATGGATTAGGTATCAGGTAAAACTTAGTATTGTGATAGATATACAAGAAATGCCTTGTTGGATGATTCAGTGTAGCTTTAGAGTTTTTCTGCCTTGCCCACATTCAGGACAAATGTCTGCCACCCGCCAGTCCCACAGCCGCTCAGACCCAACCAAGTAAACACAGAGACTTATTTTGCTTTCAAACTGTATGGCCGTGGCAGGCTTCTTGCTAACTGTTCCTTTATCTTAAATTAATCCATTTCTACAAATCTATACCTCGCCACGTGGCTGGTGGCTTATCAGCGTCTTCACAGGCTGCTGGTCATGGCGGCGGCTGCAGCGTCTCTGGTCATTGCGGCGGCTGCAGCAAGTCCTTCTGCCCTCCTGTCCTTTTATTTCTCCTCTCTGCTAGTCCTGCCTATCTTTCCTGCCTAGCCACAGCCGATCAGGTTTTATTTATTAACCAATCAGAACAACTTGACATACAGACCATCCCCCAGCACAGCCAAGTGCAGACCATTTCAAACACCTGCACTCAGGCCCGTGGTCCTAATCATCCTCTATACGGACCTGCTGGGTAACGCCACAAGGAACCCAAGAAGGGCTCCCACAGGACATACAAATCATCCCACAGCAATTCAGCCCTAATAGGCCTGAGGGCCAGTCAGCCCAAACTAGTAGTAATAAGAAACTTCCTAAGAGCCAACCTGGGTCTGCCTAAGTGCCTTAGCAACAACAGCTGAGACATGATCTGACATGACCTGGACCAATGAGAGGCAGCCATGTCACACCAGCAGATGCATATTCATCAGACCTTCCCCTGGGGTAGAATGGAGGGTATATGAGGTTTGCTTCTTCCTGAATAATCTGAGCTTGTTGTTTTGACATCCTCCCAGAGTCTGTGTCATTGACTCTGCCCCTTCTCACCCCCTCCCCCAAAGGGAACAGCACAGGACCCTGCCACATCTGGTACCTGAACAGGGACCTGCTTGTCTTCCTTTCCTCAGGTGAAGCACTGATTGAGCACCTTCTTTAATGGTATATTTCAGTGAATAGGCCCCTCTATGTTGTGTGCTTTTCGTCCATCTGTCAGGTAAACACTGGGACTCTCACCCTTTCTTGTTGTAGTTTGCCTTGTTTGTGAGTCTGTTTGTATGGTAGAGTGACACATACTTTTGTTCTGGCTTGCCTGGTGTTTGCATATAAGTGCTGGACCCTTAGGAATCAGAGCCATGGTCTCTATTGTCTATCATACCGTTTACTGTTAAGAGTAATTTTCTCCCTCATTATGAAGAGGCCCCTATTGGTGTCCTCAAGTTCCTTCTAACCAGTGAGAGGTTGCTACAACATCAGACCTAGAATGGTTTTGAATGGAGGCTGTGGTTCTTACTCCCTAGATCTCTTCAGAGAACATGTGGGAACCTGATCTTTGGATGAGAGATCTGTTCCTTTCCAGAAAAAGGGAAGAGGCCTTGGGAGTAACCCTCCAATTGTTTTTTATGTCCATTTTGTTGGATATAATTGCTAGCCTAAGTCTCCCTCTACTGAAACAGTCATTAAGGCCCACAATAAGCACGGGAACAATGTAACACTATCTATCACCTCCATTCCATGCATGACTGATATTTCCTCTGCCTCTGCTGACGAGGAGATGGATGAGAACAGGCGTAAAGTAAAAACAAAAGGATGAAAGGAGAGAGGAAATGATTGCAGCAGGGCCCAAGCCTACACTGGCAGCCCATCTCTCTGCTCCCCCATGCCTCTAGTGGCTAGCCCCCACTGCCATATCCATGGAGCGATTTGCCTTGATGGATGTCTGCCTATTCCACCTATGATGCCACTCATGCCTACTATGTCATTTCCAGTTAATGTGGGCCCCAATGTAGCCAACCAGCCATGGATATACCCTTTTGCAGACCTGTCCTTGGTCTGTAAAGCCGATAATGAATCAGGTCCTGACTTGCTATATTTTGAGCAAGTCCTACAGCAATGGGCAATGCATTTACAGACTTATTATGACTGATGCCATTTGATGAAGGCTGTGTTGGAGCCTGAAGCCTTCCTTAACTGGTGTGCTGACTATGATGATGAAGCTGAGGCTCAGGCTCATCTTAATATACAATACAATATTGCTGTTTCTCTTTAGATGGTCATGGGTTGAGGACCACATGCTAACCCTGTCACACAAGCACAAATTGGACAAGACTAGTAACTATGCAAGAGGCATTTTGGCTTAATACTGACCAACTTTTGGTGACAAACTCTTCACAAATACTTCTCAAATTCATTTGCAATTATGCTAAAATAGCACATTTCAGGTAAATATTGTTTTGGTTTTCCTCCAACATTGAAAGAGTGAAAACATACCCAGAGCAAACTTCTATCCAATGATAAAATATTGAAGTCATTACAGCCTCAGAAAAATGTACATCATGCTTAGAATTTCTCCCCCAAATGAATAATGATATAAAAGGCAACAAGTAAGAATCATCATGGAATCAAAAATCAGATTATAACACAACACATATAAAAATATAAAAAAGGCAATATCACTAATTGCATTGTTAAGTATATCTTATTGTGTTTGTTATTGTGATGATCAATAAGTGCTGTAGCTGGATTGGACTTTTTAACTGCTTCCTTCTCTTGATAACTTGAATAGTATTTACTAGAACCATGGAAGCTAGACCATAAGAAAATGGCTTTAAGGACATATCCATCTCAAATATTCAGAGTCCTTCATCTTGACTGTATGGTGTCTTCAGCAAAAAGAGGTCTGCTATCAAGCCCTGAGAGAAGATCAAGTGTTAAATAGATAATCTATAATTTTTGGAGTCACATGGATTACACTAATCAACCATTTTAAAGGAGGCTTCTCTTGACCAGTATTGGGCTGTTTATTAGTCTGTGATTCTTCTGTGCAGCATTGTTAGCATGAGTGGCTTAAATTCCTTTAAGACTATATGTCATATATATATATATATATATATATATATATATATATATATGTGAGAAAATAGAATGAGATGATGAGATGATTGTATAACATATATTTTAAAAGTTAGTTAATATAAAATATGATTTCTTAAGGTTTTATCAAACAACCTTGCTGTTATTTATACCTAGTCCCTGTCCCTCTGTCTCCTTCTGTACTAGACTCCTTCCCTCGCACTCAGTTAAAAGTCCCTCCCCCATATCCTATTTCCTACTTTATGTCACCTATATCTTGCTATTCACCATTCCCTTCCCAAACCTCATACCACACCTATGGTTTCATTATATTTTATGGGTTCCTGTAGTTACTCTCTTTGGTATAAACATATCTGAGGGTTTGGAGCTAGGAACTGCAGATGAGAGAAAGCACACAGTGTTTGTGTTTCTAGGTCAATGTAACTGTAATTAATACAATCTTTTCTAGGTCCATCCATTTTCTTAAAACTTCATGATTTTATTTTTCTTTACATCTTAATAGAATTCCATTGTGTTTATGTACCACATTATCTTTGTTTATTTGTTAAAGGACATTTAGGTTGTTTCCATTTCCTGGATATTGTGAAAGGGGTAGAAATGTCCATTGGTGAGTCAACATTTATGAACTAAGATTGCAAATTATTTGGACATATATCCAGGAATGTTATAGCTGGGTCATTGATTTACTTTTAATTATTTTAGGATTCTCCATACTGATTTCCATAGTGGCTGTACCTTTTTGTATTTATCCCAATTGTGAATGGGGATTTAACTTTTTCTCACAACCTTGATAGCATTCCTTTTTAATTGTTTTGTTGATCCTAGCCACTCTGACTGAGGTGACATGAAATCTTAATTTTTTTTATTTCTTTTTCATTATTGTTAAGGATGATGAACCTCTCTGAGGATTTTCTTAGTCATTTCATTTCTTCTATTGAGAAATTTCTGTTTAAAAAACTAGCCCATTTTAAAATTGTTTCCTCGAGTCTTTGTTTTTGTTGGGGGATCTTTACATATTCTTGATGTTAGTCTTCTATCAGGTGTACCATTCTGTGGTTTCCTTTTTCATTCTGTTTATTCATGTCAGTGGCAACTATAACTGTCTAATTGGACTTGATGAAAGTCCACTTAACAAGAGCTTCATTATGTTAGTGAGGTCATGGACCTTAGAAAATAATATACTACTGCCACTTTGCTAAACCAGCATAATTCCTTATTATATTCTCAATCCTATCTTTATACCCACAGATATCAAAGAAACCTTTGTTTACAGTAAGTTGAGACTATCACAGAACACCACAACTGAACAGAATGTAGAGGTTAACAGGTGAAAGCAAGCCCAGCCACAGTGGATACATCTACTTTACAGCTCCTGCATGTATAGCTATAGGAAAAATATGATGGTGAGGTAAAAAGATTGTAAGAGCTAGAATACCAGGAAGTCTGCTGTGAGTCAGTCTCTGTGAAAAAAATGCGTAAGCAAGACTGAAATAATGGCAGTAAAAATTGAAAGTTAATACGAATGAGGTAAATTTCATGTGGTTCTACCCCTAGACAAAGAGCTAGAGGCAAGCTAATGACTGCTTGGAAATTAGCCTCTCCAGGACATAAGCCCCTGTGGTGATATATTGTGTCCCCCAATATATTGTGCACCCTAATAAAGTTTATCTGAAGACCAGAGGAAAAAGCTAGCCACTGTATTAAACGTAGAAGTCAGGCAATGAATGGTAGCACATGCCTTTAATCCTATCATTCAGGAGGCAGAGCTCCATTTGGATCTCTGTGAGTTCAAGGCCACACTGGGGAACAGAGCCAGGTGTGGTGACACATGCCTTTAACCCCAGCACTAACTATAGAGGTCTGAAGGTCTGTACAGACAGACAGGAAGTGATGTAGCTGGGCGAAGAGAGGAAGTGAGATGCAGAACAGAAAGATATAGGCATGGGTATACAGGAAGTAGGTCTCTTTGGCAGAGGATCTCCAAGTGGTAAGAATGTGGCTGGATTCTTTCTGCTTTTCTGATCTTCAGTTTTTATCCCAGTATCTTACTCAGGATTTTTATTAATAAGTCCCTTTGGCAATTTGTCTTACAACCCCCCTTATTGGATGTCCAAGGTAGAGTGGAAAGCCTTCAAATCTTATGCATACAATAACAATGGATTCAGCAGATTTCATATATATTTCATATACATAATACATATGTAGCAATAATAATCAAAGCAAAAAAATCTATAAAGTTATGAATTGGGTTAATTGGAATGATATCAGGAAGGCTACATAGGAGCATTGGAGAGAGAATAGGAAGGGGGAAAAGTGATATGATTCTATTTCAATTAAAAACATTTTTAAGGGCCAGGTGGTGGTGGCACACGCCTTTAATCCCAGCACTTGGGAGGCAGAGGCACGTGGATCTCTGTGAGTTTGAGGCCAGCCTGGGCTACTAAGTGAGTTCCAGGAAAGGTGCAAAGCTACACAGAGAAACCCTGTCTCGAAAAACCAAAAAAAAAAAAAAAAAAAAAAAAATTAAAAAGGGGAAATAACCATAGTACACTATGCTTTCTAAAGATGTGTTCATTTTTATTTTATTTTAAGGTTGTTTTATGTGCATGTAGTCTCTGTGTGCAGGACTTACAGAGACAAGCCGATGTCAGATACCCTTGAAATGGAGTGACATATGGCTCTGAGGTGCTATGTGATTGTTAGGAGCCAAATCCTGATCTTCTGCAAAAGCAGCAAATGCTCTTAACAGTTGCCCAGGCCAATATCTTTGATGAATATAGATGCCAAAATACTAAATAAAGTCCTTGGGAATTGAAATCAACATTATTTGTTGTGATCAATTGAGATGCAACCCAGAGATGGAAAGATAGCTCAACATATACAAATTTATAAAAGTGATATGACATATAAATAATGAAAAACACAATGTAGCAATTTTATATACAAAATGCATTTATATGAAATCAATTTCATTTCTCAATTAAAACAATACATAATTTATTCATGAAATGAATATCTCTCCATATAATAAAGAACATTTATTTAATTATTATAAGTCATTAGCCAAAACTATGCTAAATCAGAAAAGTTTAATGATTTCCCTGTAAAATTTTATTTCTATTCCAGGTAAGTTAGAGGTGCTAGCCAAAATGATCAGGCTAAAAAAAGGGATACAATAAATTTCATCCATGAGAGAAACCCAGTAATTAAATTGGCACCTTTTACAATAACATTATCCTATATCTAGAAAATTCTAAAGAAAACCAAGAAAATATTAAAACCAAAATCATAAAATTTTCAGTATTCAAAATCAACACATGAAGTCAGGATTATTATGGTATGTCAATTGGAAATTATCTGAAATGCAAATTAAGAAAAGAATCTTAATTCCAACAGATATAAAAATTTAAAGTACTGAGAATTAAATTCAACCAAAGAGATTGAACCAAAAAAAATACACTGAAAATTTAAAATCATTCAGGAAAGAAATTGTAGAGGATATTAAATTCTAGAAAGATATTCTTTTTATGACAGATGAAGAACAAGTGATATTTTGTTATCTTAACTACCCAAAGTGATTCACAGACTCACTACAATTTCTATGAAGAATTCAATCACATTCTTCACAGCACTAGAAAAATTCTAAAATTTATATAGAACTAAAAAAGCATTAAATAAACATTGTTATTTGAGAAAAGAGACAAAAGATATTATACAATCTATATGGAAAATATACCACAAATGTGTGGTTAAAAAAAGTGAATCTCTTCAGTTTGTAATAGTTAATATTCCACAAATAGACTCAAGTTGAATTAATGATACTTTGTTGAGTCATGAGATTGGAGTGACAGTCATCACAAAAAATAGATCAGCTAGGTCCAGAGAATACAAAATGCTAAATGTTGTAAACATCAGGATGTCATAGCTAATAGTGGTTATTTATCCCAAGGCCAAAAAAAAGAGAGCTGATCATCCTAAGATTTTATGACACACTCAACACACTATGCATTACATGACAGACTCTTAAGATGGTATATCTGCCTTGTAGAGTATCAGTTTTGTTCTGGACCTACTATTGTTTTTTGTCTCTCTGTTTCATGGTTGGAATCATATTTATCCTTATACAATATTGTGTCTTGATAAGAGATGATTTGGAAGACATTTATTGGAAGTGATTTGCTTTGTTCCCAGAAGCAGACTTTTCACAGTTTTCAGAATGAGTTAATACATTGATAATATTTGGATGTTTACAAATATATTTTACATTGCAAGAAGCCCCTAATATTTAAAAGCCAGAGGATAAATAATATAATTTTGATATCACTTCTCCTCCAAAATTTCATGTTTTAGGATTTTGTCTCAAAAAGTAGCATCATGAAGTTGTGTAGACTAAGATATAGATGGCTACCTGTGCGATGTTGTGGAATATTATTTTAAGATGTGTTACATTTGTTTAAACTGTGGAACATTTGTTTAGTGATGCAAAGATGTGTTGTAGCCTTTTAGGTTTCTACATTATATGTGTGTATTTATTTGGAAGCTGGGTAGCAGGCCCCCAAAAGAGTCAAAGAGTAAAAAACCAACAACAATGGGAGGTTGGTGGATCATAGTGGGTGATACCTTAAAAAAATTCAGTCAATTCTAGAATCCTTTGTCATTTTCTGTGATTGTGAGCATGAGCAAAACTGATCCTTAAATTTCTCTCTGGCTTGCTTCATTACTATATAGCCTCTTCAATGCATACTTCTTGTAGCCAGAAATTTTCCTGTGTCCCACTCGTGTCCCCCAAGTAAACACACAAAGACTTATATTAATTATAACTGCTTGGCCATTAGCTCAGGCTTATTACTAACTTGTTCTTACACTTAAACTCAGCCCATTTCTATTAATCTATATGTTGCCATGTGTTCCATGGCTTTACCTGTGTGCCATTACATGCTGCTCTCTGGGTGGTCGGATAGCGTCTCTCTCTCCATTTTCTCCTTTTACCATGTCCCTTTGATTTTTCTGCCTGGCTCCATCGTGTCCTACCATAGGCCAGTGCAGCTTTATTTATCAACCAATCCGAGCAATACATATTCACAGCATACATGAAGACATTCCACAGCAACTTTTATCATTGCAGTATTATAGACAGACCTTAGAAGAAACTTGTATTCCTTCTACAAATATTTGCTGTGGGATGTCTTTCTGCATGCTGTGAATATCTGTTGCTCCCATTGACTAATAAATAAAACTGCACTGACCTACAGCTCAGGCTTCTTACTAGCTACTTCTTATAACAACTCAATCCATAACTATTAATCTATGTATTGCCACATGTTCTGTGGCTTTACCTGTGTCCCATTATCTGTTGCTCCTTTAATGGCAGTTTGGAGTCTCCTGCCACTGTCCTTTCTTTAGCCTATGGCAGGGCAGGATGGAGGCAAGAGGGAAAATCCAAGAGAGATAGTGAGAGAGGAGAGGGGAGAAAAAGATTCCATCCAAGTGTCCAGGGAGCAACATGTAATGGCATGAATAGGGTAAGAAGAATATACAAAAACAAAGAGTATGCAGTAAAATATTGAACTACTTTTTACAGAAGTTTGAAGAAAATAGATGTTTAAAATCACAATACATTTCAAAACCATTAAAACATTAGATTTCAATGTTAGAAATATGGCAAAGCTAATAAAAGTGTGCACTCTTCTTGCAGAGGACACAAGTCAGAGTCCCAGCACACATAATGGATAGCACACAGTCACTTAGTAGCTCCAACTCTCAGATGTGTCACTTCTGGATTCTGCAGGCAACTGTATTCAGGTGCACATGCCAGTGCACAGACATGCACACAGAAACTTCAAATACTTTAATTGAAAATAGTATTTTTATACAATATATTATGATCATGATTTATCCTCCATCATGCCCTACCAGATCCTTTTCACCTCCTCATGCATCAAATTTCAAGCCTTCTTTCTCTCTGTCTTCAGAATACAAACAGATAAACAACAATAATATAATAAAAAACAGAAAAAAGTGGGGAAGATCAAAGAAAAGACATGAGAAGTACATATACTTGCAGAGACATGCACACCAAAAACATGTGCAAACACAAAATCAGAAACCATAATACATAAGCAAAAAATGTAAAAAACATACTCAGACAAACCCCAAGTCCTAACCCAGAAGTAATATCCAACTGATAATATCCAAATGACTTGCAAGTGAAGATTTAATTTTCTTCAAGTGAATCTCACTGAAGAAATAAACTACTTTTTTCTTTCCAATTTTCTAATTTATTGAAATAGATTTTATCATGCAATATATCTTGAGTACATCTTTCTCTGTTTCTCTCATACTCTCCCCACCCCACTCCTCCCCTCCAGATCCACTCTTTTTCTGTTACTCACCAAAAAAGAACAATCTTCTAGGAGGTAACAACAAAACATGACAAAATAAAATGTAAGATAAAACAAAACCCATCACATTGAAGTTGGACAAGGCAACCCAACAGAAGAAAAATAGCCCCAAGAGTAGGCACAGGAAGTAGACATCCACTCCATACACTCAGGAGTCTCATAAAAATGCTAAGATGAAGGCTATGATATATACCCAGGTTACATGATGAAGACCTGTGTAGGCTCTGTTCTTGCTCCCTACGTCTCTGTGAGTTTATATAAGCCTTGCTCAATTAATTTAGAGGACCTTATTTTGGTAGCCTCCATCCTCTCTGGCTCAATCTTTCTGCTTCCACATGCAGGGATTTTTAAAATTGGAGGGAAGGGATTTGATAGAGACATACCATTTGTAATTGTGGGTTTCAAGATTCTCTCTCTCTCTCTCTCTCTCTCTCTCTCTGTGTGTTGTGTGTGTGTGTGTGTGTGTGTGTGTGTGTGTGTGTAAAATGTCTGGCTGTTGGACTCTGTATTTGTCCCATCTGCTATCAGAGAAAGCCTCTCTGATGATGGCTGAATAAGGCATCAATCTATGAGTATAGAAGAATACCACTAGTAGTTATTTTATCACTAAGTATTTTAGATCACTAGTATTCTGTTTCACTCTAGCCTCTAGGCCATCTAGTCTCTGGTTCTTGGTCATGTAAACAGTGTCTGGTATGTGCCCTGTCTTGTGGAGTGGCACTTAAGTCAAATCAGACATATATTGATAATAAGGTTAGGCTGCCTGTCCAGCAGTAAACTGCAACAGAGTATGAACTCAGTGACATCACTGGAGGTTCCTTGTCTCATAATGTCATGTCAGGGCTTTCTATTATCTCTTCTTTTCTTTCCTATTTTCATTTTCACAATCTTAACTTTTCAAATTTTTATCTGTTTTTTAATCTATATGTCCTTTGCATATATATTTTTGTCTTCCAGTTCTTTGTTTTTATGGCATTCCTGAATGTGTAAAATAGTGAGTATCCATGTCTATATTTGTTTACTGCACCTTGTCTTGGACTTTTTTCCTTCTGGTTGTATGTTTGTCCTATTCTGACTTGCTTTTTTTTTATTTTTATTAATATACCATAGAAGCCTGTTTGTTTTCTAATGGGAAACAGAAAGCCAGTGAATCTGGATGGGGATAGGTTGGAAGGAACTGGGAGTACAAGACTGAAGGAATTTTTTTTTCTGGGGGGTGGTGGTGGCACACGCCTTTAATCCCAGCATTCAAGAGGCAGAGGCAGGCGGATCTCTGTGAGTTCGAGGCCAGCCTGGTCTACCAAGTGAGTTCCAGGAAAGGCACAAAGCTACACAAAGAAACCCTGTCTCGAAAAAACAAAAACAAACAAAAAAAAAAGAGTGAAGGAAACCATAGTCAAGACATATTACATGCAAAACTATTTTCAATAAAAGAAAAAATGCCCCAACACCATGAGACAAAAGTATTTCCCCAAATACCATTGAGTTTATTTCCAGTTGGTCATTTACTGAGGCCTGGCCTACCTTTGAATGTTTATATACATAGTACTAGATTTTAAATATATCAAAAACAAATATGCATGAGGGGTGCTAAATCTGTTCACTAGAGAAAATGAGATCAATCACTTTTAGGGCAGTATGAGCCTAAGACACAATTTATTTATTACATGTTGAAAATATATATCAAAACACAGTGCTCTGCCTCATAACCACATATACTGATTTGATAGTTAAAACTATATGAAATTATTAAATTTGTACTTTGCTACACAATGTGGTATAAAAAAGTTTCCGTTAATATATTTGACTTAATTGACAGATCACTTGAAACTAACCAAACTAAATTAGAAATAATTTCTACTCTTAGCTATTGTGTTCTTTCTCTGCATCAACTCTAGCAACAGATAATTTTGTGTGACTTTCCTTTGTTACTCTTAGTAAACTCTGAGTAATGGCATGGATGGCAGGAAACGTGTAACTCTGTGTGGTCTGCTTGCCTCACATGCTCAAGGTTCTGGGTTACAAAAATGGTGAAGAAAAAAATAGTTTATTGTTAGGGAGCATTGACTCATATTTGTTATGTAGCGCTTGGAGGGTCAAAGTAGAAAGATTGACCCATGTTTGAGGCTAGCATGGGCACAAACTGAATTCCCGGGTACTACAGAGTAAGGTAGGCAGTGTATAATCCCTGTCTCAAGCAAGCAAGCAGCAAACAAGCAAACAAACAAACACACCAAAGGTAACTTTGCATAATTATAAACTGTACCAGCTTTCTTTCCAATACATATTTCACCCCTAAAATAATTGAAAAACTACTAACACAAGTCCTAAGAGTAGAAGAGGGAAACATTGTGGGTGAAAATTATTTCAAATGCATTATTCCTAACACCATGTTCTGAACACATTTTTCCATTTTCCAGTGAAATCAGAATCTGTATATATTGCACCAGGAACTGTTAAAGGTTAATGAAAGTCAGTGACAATGGTAGACAATTTATTTGCAAGGAAAATACCACTGAGGGTTTCCTATTTTACAATGCAAAAGTTGGTTAAGGAAGAACTACATAAAAAAAATGCTGGCATGATTGCACGTGCTTATAATTCTAGTGCTGAGGCACACAGAAACAAACAGATCTCAGGAGCTTGCTATCCAGGAAGCCTTCTTCAAAGAGTAATCTCTAGATTTTATGAGAGACTTTGTCTCAAAATTAAAGAGAACAGAAGAGGAAGACAGCAAAATATAATCTTTGAATATTTTGCTTTTGGTACATGCACACATTAGCAAGTTTTCATATGCATACAGGAAAAGGAGAGAGGATAGAACATTTGTACTGTTAAGGATTGTAGATTGTTATCACCAACATTTCAGGTCTGTGTGTTTACTTGGTTGGGTCTGAGCAGCTGTGCGACTGGTGGTTGAGAGAGATTAGTCCTGACCGTGGGCCAGGCAGGACTGGAGAAAACTTCAGCTACAGATGACTTTTTTTGTTGCTTCCATTTCTCACTTTTTTCAAGCACATATTAGATTTTTACATGTTCAAAACTTGTAGATCTTTATACTCATGTTTACTGAACAAACTACTGTCATTGAGAAATACAGACCATTAGAACATTTTTGAGAGTCTAAGAGAGAGAGACATACTGATTCTGAGTAGATTTTTAATATCCACTGACTTTCACAAAACCTAAGGGCTAGAATTTGTTGAATAAGGTAGGAAATCTGTTTTAATGAAACGTTTATTCTCTTGATAAAGTGCTGTATCCTATTAGTTAGTGCTGGGTAGCAGTGCATACTGTTTTAATAAGTTAATTCATCATTCATTTCCTGTGGCATTTTTTCCTTCTCTGAGTAACATGGGTTAATATTTTAAGAAATACTTGCCCTATTCTTTCTATATTTAATGGGCCATCATCACTGTATGGTTGGAAAAAACTGGGGATATAGTGAAGCTAAAGAAAACATAACAAACATAGTATTTAAGCCTTTTCCTTTATCTACTTCTTTATGACAATAACTACAACCTTATTTTCAATTTGTTGAAAAGTGATACATGAGATCAGAGAGTTTGAGAGCTGTAGGTTTCTTTTTGCACAACAAATAAAAAATAAAAGAAACAAAATATCACTTTGGATCACACTGTGAGTCAAATGTGTATATCTACTTTTGAAATGTTGATATTGAAAGGTAGTTGAATAGATCCACCACAGGATTTATAATATTCACTCTGGTTTGAATGAATAATAACAAAATCTGCACTGTTTTCAAAGAACTTTTAAACCAGCAAGTACAACCTCATTTTATTTTTAAACAAGAGAATGTAACTTTACATGGTTTAAGAAGGATTTCATGTCTTTATTTTTACTGCTGTTTCTTTTATATTTCAATAATCTACACTGCTCTAGGAGATGTATGTTTCAAAGGAATAGTATACCAAGATGAAAGTTCTGAAATATATTAAACAGAAAATACCCATGGCAATAATAGTGACCCTGATGAATAGAATATATTTGTTCTCAATATAGAGTAAGCAGATATATACATATTTTCTCTTTGACATCATTCATTTTGAACTTACAAACATTTTAAATTTAAGTATGTTATTCAGTTTTCCATAGCTGTGATAAAATAACAAAAAAATCAACTTATAATTAAAGAGATTCCTTTTCGCTCACAAATTCAAATATCTCTGTCTAGGGTTACTTGCCATCATTGTTTCTGAACTTTGTTGAGGCAGAACATTATGGTGGGAGTTTATAGGAGAATAAACCTGCTTGTCTCATAGTAGTCAGGAAGCAATAAAGAACTAGGGATGAGGAGAAAGAAGGAAGGAATGAGGGACAGAAAGAGAAGAGAAAAAGGGAAAAAGAAATGTAGAGAAAGGATGAGAGAGAGAGAAAGCAAGGCAGAGAGCGAGAGAAAGAGAGAGTGAGAGAGACAGAGAGATGAGAGTGCAATGCTAGGGTTTTTGGTGAGATTTGTTCCCAAAGGGCACAGATTCAATTATAATGTTCCACAACTCAAAATCACCTCCCATTTTCCTTATTTTCAAAGACTCACGAAATAATAAGTAATCAATAGTTTAATGCATTTATGAAATCAGTGCTGCCATCCAATCACTTCAAAAAATTATTTTCTGAATAGTGCTGCATTGGTTACAAAGTCTTTAACACACAAATCTTTGGGATATATCATATGCAAAAAAGATACTGAGTTAATTTTAGTCTGGGAGGTTATTCTCAATTAATATCTATACCATTGCTTTATCTAGTGTATGCTTATTTGTGTTATTCCAGGAAAAATGAAAGTAACTTTGTGAATTAATTACACATCTAAAATCATACCTAAAAGCACAAGACACAATTTGAGTATGTGATCTTCAGTTCATAACTCCTATGGCATCTTTAATATAATAAACTGCTTCTATAAAACCATAAAAACAAAAATAAATTTGGAAAATATTTCAGCCAAGAACTTTTCCACTACATATTTCTATATGGACATTGAAGTTATTTACTAGAGCTTTGTATGTATTTGAAGTAAGAGATCAGAGAAAGCTATCACTTGATAAACAGTTTTCTAACCACATCTGATCAAATTTTCCTAGACTGATGTGAAATGGAGTAATGAATCATGTTCACTTGCATCAGTCATGTTGTATTATGTTATTATGTCCTAATCCAAAATAAATGCATTCAATGAAATTGAGCATGGCACAAGGGAAAAGTGCAGCCGGGAAATTTAAAAGCATTGCAATGAGAAATACAAGGCAATAGAATTAGAGTCCATTGGGAAAGGAGTTTATCTAGATGTGTCTAAGAAAACTTTACTTTCTTCAAGTTATGGGAAAGTATAAATACGCAATGTAGAAGAAAATTACTAAGGGTCAGAATTGTTTGCTTAGACAGTCAGTCTTGATATAAATATAAACTAAAATTTTGCTGTGAACCTACTGTGGGCCAATAATTGTGGTCTTTATTTGTTTAACAATGTATTTAATTTTTTGAAAATTTTGTTTAATAAACCAAATAATAACCAAGGGAAAATATCTACAGTTATAATGACATCAAGCAAAGCATCATAGGCATAAGAACCAATAATCCATAACATACTTTTGTTATGAATTGTTATCTCATTCATCATCATTTTTTGTCATGAGATTTTCATGGCCAGTTTTGATAGATTATATACCTTTATATACATTGAATGTCAAGAGGATATGTTATGGTCATGAAATAAATGTCATTCTTTGTTTATGTATTAAAAAATAGCCATGATGGACTGAGACTACCAGGTCGATCCCGGTCCTCGGGGGAGACCTTGATCTGGAGGAGGTGGGAATGGGGGGTGGGGTGGGGGGAGGGGGAGGGGGGGCGAGAGTGGGAGAACAGGGGAATCTGTGGCTATTATGTTGAACTAAATGATGTTGTAAAATAAATTTACTTTAAAAAAAATAGCCATGAAAGAACATTGTTTACATTTCTATCAAATATTTACCTAATGAATAATATTTTTTATTTACTGGATATGTGTATGTGTGGGGGGGCTATAGGATAGAAATCATGCAAGTGTGCATACATATGAAAAGGCATACACATAAAAACTAGAGAAAAATTTTTAGGAGTAATTTCTTGACTTTCATCTTGTTGAGCCAGTGTCCTCCTTGTTTTATCCATACTCCAAGCATGTTGTTATCCTTTCTCATTCCATTGTCAGAGTGCTGGAATTGCTTATATGTGCTATCTACCTTTTAACTTAGGTTCTAGAAACTGAACTCAGTTCAACTGGCTTTCTGAGCTAGCTCTTTTCCCTAAGAAGCCACCTCACTGACCCTAAGCAACATTATTTTATGAATTTTATGATAATAATATATTTCATTTCATCTGAATCTTCCAAATATGTTTGGATTGAATGAGAGTTCCTAGGTATTTTTATGGGTTTATGATGATTAGCATAGTTTCCTGAGAAAATAACATGCAGCATACAGGGATATAGGTGAGTTGACAATTCATTATTTTTATATTTTATTATCTAACAATACTATCAACAGAGACAAATAACAAATATACATTAGCTCTTAAAAATGCATGTTATCATAATTTTGTCCCCAAATTCACACAATATTTTTACTTGTATTTCAAATATTTACTTTGTTATATAGAACAGAAGAAATAAATTGAAAACTTTGGTGGCTAGTACCAAGACTTCCTAAGCCATTGTGTTACAAATATGGAATAGAAAACAATAGCAATCACACAATACGATAGAAAATACCATTGCCCATTTTAAGGCACTGTCTTATTTATAAGAAAATAAAATCAACTCTAGCTGTGGAGTTATTAGCAATTGTTAGCTTCTGGGAAAAGGCAAGTCCATTTTCTCTAAGTGTATAGCCACTGGTAAGTCTGCCATGTTCTGGTGTAGAACCACATAGCAAATAATATTTGGGGCAGCAGTGATTGTTCCTTCCTGAGTTTTCATGTCCAGTTAGAGAACAAGATAGAAAATATGAGCAAAGCTGAATTGGATGGGCTTTAAGTCATTTCTAAAGAGTCAACAGCTAAATATCACATTTTATATACTATTTCAGACCTGGCTTTACTCAATAAACCATTCATTCCTTTTGGGACACATGTTACAGTAACAACAAAATGGCCACATAACAATAGAAATGATGTTGGGATCACTTGATAATAAAGAAGGTACTCTCATTTGACTATACTTATACTAAGTCTATGATATACATATATACCTGCAGAGAAACACTGGCATATTTTGGGATCTCAACACTTCCTGTGGCTTGAACCAATTACTGAATTTCTTACTAACATCAAATTGTCTACATCATAATTTATCATATATGCATTATATGCATTTCATTTTTTTTGTTTGTTTTTGTTTTTGCTTTTGTTTTTTCGAGACAGGGTTTCTATGTGCAGCTTTGCGCCTTTTCCTGGAACACACTCTGTAGCCCAGGCTGGCCTCGACCTCACAGAGATCCGCCTGGCTCTGCCTTCTCAGTGCTGGGATTAAAGGCGTGTGCCACCACCGCCCCGCTTATATGCATTTCTATTGATATATCAAAACAAAGCCAATGTATCACCCATTGTAACTAAAATGATTTGCTTGTTGATAACTTTATAAATTCCATAGGATTTATTCTAAAATTCATCATATATTAGGACACAAAAGCACTTCTCAATGAATACAGAGCATCTGAAACAGCTTCTCATATTTTATCTTATCATAGAGCAACAAAGCTAGAAATCAAAGTTCAGAAAATAAATAATTTACTAGAGGATAAAAATCACCTTATTGAATATTGTCTGAATCTTTGAAAAAAAATCAGAAACAAAATTAAAATTTCCTAAAATCTGGGCTACTGATATGGCCTAGTAGGTAAGGAAACTTGCTACCAACTCTGATGACCTGAGTTTGATAGGAGAAAATTACTCTTATAATCTGTGTTCTGACTTACACACACACACACACACACACACACACACACACACACACACACACACAAAGAGAGAGTAAACAAATATTTAAAATTTTCATAGAATTGAATGAAAACACAACACACTAAGATTTATTGAAATTAACCTTATTTAGCTTAGAAGTCTCTGCTATGTTCTCTAAATTCTGACCATTCATGTTTTTATTTTTTGGAATATTTCAGAAATATCTTCAATATATACTGCTATAATAATTAATAATCATTACTAGCAATACGGTGACCTATTAAAACTTCTGGTTATACATTATCTAAGTGTGCATTATTTTTAGAAACCTAGTTATGTCTCATAGTAGTGAAAAATAGAGTCAAGAGTTGGCTATTTTTTCTAACAATGAGGTTGGACAGATACTTTCTGTTTATTGTGTAATAAAGCCAACAAACTGAAAGCAAAATAAAAGATGAGAAGATATATGTAGCAACAAGTATCAATTTACATATGATATTTCTTTTATAATAGAAATGAAGTTGGGATCACTTGATGATGAGGAAGGGACTCTCACTCACCTTTACTTATATTAATTCTATGATACAAGTAAATCTGCAGAAAAACACTGGCATATTTTGGGATTTCAACACTTCATGTGTCTTGAACCAATTACTAAATTGGTTACTATGAGCAAATTGTCTCCATAATTATTTACTATGTCTGAGCCAAAAGCTCAATGAATAAAATAAAGCTGATGTTTTCTAGGAGTCTATGAACAACTTAAATTGGAAACAAACTGTGTATAAGATATGTTAAAATGAAAACCATATTATTTCATTCTACATAGCCTTTGCAGTCTCTATGCTGTCCTTCAAAAAAATGGTTAACACCTCAAATGAAAGCAATCAAGCATTATAGCTCCATTTAGTTCATTAAATACTTCACATTTTATAGAAATGAAATGACGCAATTTTCTATAGGTGTCTTGGATTAAAGATATTAAAAATAAATTTGAAATTGTGCATTTTTATCCAGGGTTTTAAAATTTAGAACACTATAAATGGTTGTGAGATATATGGAACAAAATTATTTAGGAGACACACAGTGTTCTGAAATATGAACTTTTCTTGTTATTTCATTGTCACATTGAGCTAAAATATTGCAATGATTACCAAAAGGCCACTATTGCATGTTCAATACCAACACTAGTTATTGCAAAAAATGAACATAAATCAAAGAACAACTTAATCTACATCATCCTATAAATATTAAATTACTCACCCGATTTTATAAAACTGTCTTTGTATGGCTGTTTTGTTTGCACTTGTGTTTGTGCACAACATGTATGCAATACCCACAGAGAACAGAATAGAGTATCAGATATCCTGAAATTAGAATGACAGAAGGTTATGAGATGACATTTGCATGCTGAGAATAGAACCCAGGTCCTTATCTGCTGTTAACTAATAAACTGAATCTCCAACTTCAATTGTTTTCATCTTAGAAAATTAAATGGAGCAAAGAACTCAATTTTAAGAATATTGCAGAGTGTTTTTAACTGAAGAATTTAAACCAATTTGTTGACTTACTTATGATCAGGAAGAGTAGGTAACCCATCAAAGAGTACCTGCACTGAATTAATAAATAACATTTACAAAATACAAACTTTTGTCTTATTACCACAGTGTGTTGAAAGTAGAAGAAATAGTAAATATCATTAGCTAGCTAGCTAGATATCTCTCTCTCTCTCTCTCTCTCTCTATATATATATATATATATATATATATATATACACATATATGTATATTTCCCAGAAGAAAATTGTGAAAGACTTCCTAAATATATTTTCAAAGATTTGAGCTTTATTGTTTGCTTAGCCACTGTACCATGCCATTTATGTTTTACCAGTACTCTCAAGTATTAAATGGAATTATGACATTCTGTTATATCATATGATGATAATTTCCATGTTCCTTTTACTTAGTCTTCAAATAGGGGATGATTTAGCTATGACTTGATGATAGTATCTCATTTAAATTCTTCAGGTAAATATGTTTACTTAATGTTTATTTTATTTGACCTAAGAAAAGTCATAGAATAAAGTCCAACTTCATGTCCTTTTACTCAACTTTGTCTCCTTTCCTTTTAACAAGAGCTCTGCCTTCCAGGAACTAGGCCTCTGACAGTTTTTCTATGCTTAGTGACTAACTGAAGTCCTCTCTATAGTGTGCCTTACTCTATTATCCGGAAGACTAAAGTGCTACTTCACCCTTCAAGTTCAATCAACTATTTGAGCTCATCTTTAATTTCACTACTGAATTCTGTAGATGTGTTTGATAATGATTTCACCAAAAAGTGTTCTTTTTTGTTTTCTTGGTCCTTTTTGATGGCAATTGTCTTTTCTTCTGAAATTTCTTGAATCTTTCTTCTAACCAAGCATTCTTTAGCTTTTGTCCAAATTCCAGATTTGCAAAAAGTTCTCCCCCATCCCCACTCCTACTATTGATCACAGACAAGCCATCTAGTCTCAAGAAAAATTTTGAGCTATTAAGTAGTTGGTGTTGGGTCATGAAAATCAATAAGCAGGAAGAATTCTGCTCTTCGAAGCAGAGACAATTTTCTGTCCAATTATATTTATTTCTTAATAATGGATAGATATAGTTTGTTCTCCTGTATTTTCCCAAGTTAGAAATATTTATTTCACAGTAGAGAGAATCAGGAAATTAATCAATGAATTAATGTCACTACTAGTTCTATATGGGGCTGAAAATGCTGTGTCATCATGTATTAGCTCAAGAAATAAATTCAGGATTGAAAATTATTAAGATCAAAATAATAATAGTTTTGCAAGGAAAACACTCTTGTACTTGTGGTTCAGGTAATACTGCAGAAGGAATATAATATCCAGAGGATCAGTGTCTTAGTTAGGGTTTCTCTTTCTGTGAAAAGACACCATGACCATGCCAGCTCTTTTAATTAAAAAACATTGGGTTGCCTTACATTTTCAGAGGTTCAGTCCATTATCATCATGGTGTGACATGGTGGTGTGAAGGCTGACATGGTGCTGGAGAAGGAACTGAGAGTCCTACATCTCGACCTGCAGGCAACAGGAAGTGATTGGACACACTGGGTAATGGCTTGAGCATATATAAGACGTCAAAGCCTACCCCCCACAGTGACACACTTCCTCCAACAAGGTCATCCCTGCTTCAACAAAGACACCCCTCCTAACAGTATGACTCTTTATGAGCTTATGGGAACTAATTCCATTCAAACTCCCAAAATTAGTAACTTTGCCGTGAGACTGTGTCTCTTAGTAACACCAGAAACTACACCTATAAAGTCTCAGAAATATGGATGTCTAAAATGTGAGCTTAACAAGAAAGATAACAACTAGCATGGAAAATTATACAGGGAAAAGACTACAAAGTCTCTCAACCCAACACAAAGAACTACAGGTAACAAAGTAGAACTGGAAGCAGAAAGAATTGGTTCTTCCAAGGGAAGAGCACACCAATTGATTGCATAGTGCCAGTCAACCCTGAAAACATACATACAAGTAATATTATACTAACTCAACAAGTTACATTTGGGAATATATACCAGTATATAAGTACATATATACTTGCAATAAAAATTGATGGAAAAAGAAGCCATAAATATCTTAAGATAAGATAGTGGAGAGATGTTTGGGGTGGGCATTGGAATGAGAGAAGGGAAGGGAACATGTGATAATTAAAATACGATCTCTATTTTTAACAAAAATATTGTAATTTGGAGGTTGTAACCTACATTATATATTCTTTAGACCATTCTTTAGAAAAAAAAATATTTCAATTTGTCCTTTCAGTCAGAGACAACTGTGAATAAATGCCGTTTATGCTATTCTCTCATATGACAAGAAAAGCAGGATAGTATATGTCATTGAAGAAGTAATAGAATTATATATCATCACTCAGTTTCCCAAAGCCAAAGGAGAGGAGCAGAAAGACAACATAGACAACCAGTCTAACCCTTAAAAGAAATTCTGGAATCTGTGGTCCCTACTGAAAAGTTAGTAAAGGTTTAAAGGTATTATTTTCTGATGTGTGATAACCATTTTTAAAATTGGGATCATACATGATGACCACATAGAAAGTTATAATCTATTTAATGGCTTATTGAGGTGTACTAAATTGAAATTTTATATTTCTTCTACAACTTCTGCATAGCCTTCATAATCTGCTTCTTATGCCACTGTGAAACACAAAAAATTAATCTAGTATATCTAATCATGTGTAAAAGAAATTAACATTTTATGTGCTAATGTGAAATTACCCATACATGAAAGGTGTTTTTTTTTTTTTTTGCTTCTACAGATATCACTGAGAGAGGACTTGATGTCATAGTAAATTTCCAAGAAGTAAAGAGGGAGATATCAGCATTTTCTAAATAACTGAAAATATTTAGATAACAAGATAATGTAGTCATATCTCATTTATATTATAGAAGACTAAATATAATCCTTTTGTCTCCTTCACATGTCATTTATAAATTTTGCTTCCTATTACTCCAGAAGTCATTAATCAAGCCATTGATTGATGCTTGAAATCATGCAGGTGCTGCTATTACATATTCATTATTAATCATATTATTTATTCAGACCAGGGAATTTTACATACTCAACACAATCCCCAGCAAATCTTCATGTTATCTACAATCTGAAATGTACCACAGTGTTATTCATAAAAAAATCTATCAAGGTTATATAAAATATCATTTCTCTAATTATAAGTTTCAGAAGCCTAGTTGCTGTACTGTGATGTCTTAAATGATACTAGTTGTGCTGTTATTTTATGTAATCTGCAACATCTTTCAAACATAAAATTTTATTAGGTTTTTCTAACATTTTAATATGTAAAATCACACTTTAAAATTAATTTTATTAATTTATATGGTGAAGATTTTAAGATAATCTTATTTAATGCTGTAGGTTACAGTCAGGAAATCTAGTAAAGGAAAGAAATTATTTGTTCAAGATATGTTGTGAATAGAATTCATTTATAGAACCTTGCCCATAACTCTCTAAGATCAACATCCCCAGGAGGCTATAACCTTGCTCATCACCTAACTCATTATTTTTATAACTATTTGTAATTTTGAATACTAATTATTAACAGTGTTTTAATAGAAATCACATCAGAATAGAACTTCCAAAAAGGTCCACCAACGTGAGGAGACATATTCAAACACAGGAGCCTGTGGGGACCATCCTCATTCAGAAATATGTGATACATATAATGTAACATTGATAGATGCTTTCCATATAGACTCACTAGGATTATAATGTAAAAATCATCAATAACTCAGTTACCCACATATAGCCATAAGTTTTCTCAGGTCTCTCCCGGTCCAACGGTCCCTCAGTCACTTACAAACTAATCATTCAGAGGCTTAATATCAATTATCAACTGTTAGGTCTATGGAAGGCATCTTGCTAGCTAGCTCTTATAGTTTAAGTCAACCCATAAATATTCATCTATGTATCACCATCTGTTCCATGGTTTTACCTGCATCCCATTACATGTTGCTCCTAGGATGGCAGTCTGTCCTCTCCCCCACACCACCTTTCTTTTTCCTGTCTTTCTTCTTGGATTTCCCACCTGCGTCTGAGCTGCCTTGCCATAGGTCAAAGCAGCTTATTTGTTAACCAATGGGAATAACATATATTCAGTGTACAGAAGACATCCCCAAGCACCCACATTTCAATTTATATTTCACAATTTTTATTAAATGAATTGAAGTATATATAAATTATAAAGTAATGGTGCTATAACTAGTAGTAATAATGGAAAGAATTTAAAGTATTAAACTAAAAATTGCTTTAAGAGTGAATAATTTAAAGTATTTGAAATGTTTAGAGACAACTTGTATAACAGTACAGGTTATCAAACCCATTGTTAATTATAATGGCATAATCTTTGCTATATATTTATATTTTAAGTACTAGTGTAATAATATCACTTTTATATGTACATATCATATTGCAAGGATCCTTAGTCCATGGATTTTTAACTCACTGCATGCACATATTTGTTTCCATAAATAATATATTATTTTTATGTTTAAACTAAGATAACGTTTCAAATTTATAAAGCAGTATGATATTTATAAAATTCCTTTGTTACTTTATGTCAATTTTGAAATGGACTGATAGATGAATGAGAAATACATGAATAGGAATAGGGAAATGGACCAAAATCTGATTTATTTCATGAGCTATGCAATGATCTGTTCTGAATAACTAAATGTTTTAGTTATTAGTACTAACATTCCCATAGCCATTTTTTAGAATTTTCCCTTTATCATTATTAACACACATCTGGACTGTGTTTCTTTTTGCTTAAGTGGTCTAATAACTTTTCTTTACTCATTATGATTGTGTTAATTTCTATGAATTGGATTTGTTTTTACATATCATGTATTCTGAATCTTTTTTTCCTCAAGCATCTATCAAAGTTATCTTATTTGTATTATATATTTCTGAACGAGGATGTTCTCCATAGGCTCATATATATAGCCTCCAGTTTGTGAACCACTTTTGGAAGGATTAAAAGGTTTGTCCTTGTTGGGGTTGGCGTTTCTCGGGGCTTTGAGTTTTCAAAAGACTCTTGTGATTCCTCAAATCTCTCTGTACCTCCAACTTGCGGATCAAGATGTGAGGTCTCACAGAGTCATCCACCACCTCTGCTTCTTACACTCTTTTGTCTCTTTTTTCATGTAAATCCCTGATCCTTGAAAGGAGTGATTTGATGAAGACATCCTGTGTAGTACTGAGTGATACAAAGCCTCTTACTCTCTGAACATTTTCCAAATGTGGATTTCTTTGTTAATTCCCATATTTTTCAAGAAGCTGCATCTCTGTTTTGGGTTGAGTGAAGCAGTGATAGATGGGCATACCAGTAATGTCATTAGGAGTCATTTTGTCACTATGTTCCTTTAGCAGAATTATACTAGGTTTTACTCTAGGCCCATGGCCTATCTCAGGTTCTAGGCCACTTTAGTAGTATAAGTTATAGATTTGATCCCATGAAGTGGGCATTATATCCAACCAATAAGTAGCTGTTTATTTCAATAACATTTATGCCCCTATTGCATGAGTATATCTTGTAAGATCACAGTTGTAGGTTGCAGATTTTGTTGCTGGGTGTTTTTGATGATTATTGTTCTCCTCTGGTATTGTACAGTCTTTCAGCATAATGAATGATAGTCAGGCAGGTGAACATTCTAGTTATGAAACAGCTCTAGGTCTCTGTGTTTGATGACTTGAGTTAAGTGTTGTCTTCAATAATAGTGCCTTACCATCAAGTTTTAGAAAGAAACTAATAGCCTTGGATGATTCCAACAAGCAGTGTCTTTGAGACACCACAAGATTGATGCACATATGAAGTCACAAAGACAGTGGCAGTATGCAAAAGGTCTGCACAACCTCAAACAAGATGGAGTTCCAGTTCTGAGACGGGGACGTAGCTATGTACTTACATCCTAGGCCAGAAGCTATCAGCAATTGATACCTGCTTGCAAAAATAAAGCTGTTTTTTCCCCAATGAGCATATCAAGTGCATTACAGACTGGCCCTAGACTTAGGAATTTTTGGGCAACACAAAATGTACTTCAGGATATCTTATGGGATTTTTGCTTCATTTTGTTTTGCTTTGTCTTTTTTATATTTTGTATTGTTGTCTTTTTGTTTGTTTTAGAGAGAGAATGAACACGAATAGTATGGTGAGTAGTGAGGTGGAGAGGATCTACAATGATTTGGGGTATAGGAAAATTTGATTAAAACATATTGCATGAAAATTTTAAGCATATATATTTATACACACACACACACACACATATATATATATGCATATGCTCCATCACTATAGACTCTTACCTTTGGGAACCATAAACCCAGCTAGATGCTTTTTTTCATTGGTTGCATTGGTCATGATGTTTAGAACTGTGATAGAAGAGCAATTAATACAATTTCATATAGTTTTCCAATTTTTATATTAATTTGCAGTAAATGTTTTATATATTAGCATATTATTTCATTCATCAAATTTTTATCATCTGCATTTCCTCTGAAATTATCCCAATTAACATTCTTTTCCTAAAAGAAAACAATCTGAGAATATTGTATTAAAATATATCCTTTCTTAACTATAATATTTTTGGTGCCTAGTTACTTCCTGGGGATGATTTAATGAAAGCTTTAAATTATAATTGTTATTGATGGGTACATCTAATAAAATATTACCCATTGTTTGTTGACATTTGCCAAGATATTTTTCCAATTCTTCCTTAAGCTATATTCTGGATTCCCAATGCTTTATTTCTTTCACATTGAAGGACACTTTGGAGCAACATTTCCAACTTATATAGGTCCCAAATTCACCTATTGTGGTGACATTGTGGTCCCCAATATATCATGCACCCTAATAAATTTATCTGGGGTCAGAGAACAGAACAGGCACTAGACAGACATAGAGGCCAGAAAATGGTGGCACTCATACCTTTAATCCTAGCATTCCAGAGGCAGAAATCCATCTGGATCTCTGTGAGTTCAAGGCCACACTGGAAACATTCAGGCATAGTGACCCACACCTTTATACCCAGGAAGTGATGACAGAAAGCAGAAAGGTATTTAAGGCAGGAGGACCAGGAACTAGAGCCTGGTTAAGCTTTTAGGCTTTTGAGCGGCAGTTCAGCTGAGATTCATTTGGATGAGGACTCAGAGGTTTCCATTCTGAAGAAACAGATCAGCTGAACAATTGGCAAGGTGAGGTGGCTGTGGCTTTTTCCATCTCTCTGATCTTTCAGCATTCACCCCAATACCTGGCTCTAGGTTTGTTTTTATTAATAAGAACTTTTAAGATTCAAGTTACAACCTATTTAATTCTTTTTCATAAATATAACATTAAATGAGTTTATAAATTCTGATAAAGTTATTTTCATACAGTATTTTTAAGTTACTTCATCTTCTTTTTAGATTTTCATCATTTTTAACACTTCCTCTCCCTTCATCACTTCTCCCCATGTCACTCTCCAACTTCTTAAATCCATGACTTTGTTTACTAATTGTGTCATATATATATGTATGTATATTATTTGTTGTTGCTTTTCTATACATGTGTTTGGGGATAATCAATGGGCTTTTTAAATAATGTTGATTGTCCCTCTCTCAGCAACTACTGATTATGGGAGCTCCTCATTTAGAGGAAACACTATAACAATTGCTTCAACCTATATTGGCATGTCAGCTGGTGATTTTATTATGTAGGTTTTGCTTGGGCAATCATATTGTTGAAATTTTACTTGTACAGGTTCCTGACTTGCAGAAAACACTCTTTAAAAGAAGGTGTCTTGATCTTCCGAATCTTTGTATGTTTCTATCCCTTCTTCTACAATTTTCTGTGAGCCTTGGGTATAGAAGTTAAATTGTAGAGGTATTAATTGGTAGATAGGTACCCCATGATCACAGATTCTCTGTATTTCGTTCAGTTGTGGATATCTGTTGCAAAAATAAGGTTCTTTGATGAAGAGAGTGGGCTACACTGATATGTGGATATAAGGACAATTATTTAACATAGAAGTGATATTGGTTTTATGCCTAGTCTTATTGCATCTTGTGATGCTGACTTCAGTTAATAACACTTGGAGGACTGTTATTTTCTGAAGGGAAATCGAGGTGAGAGAGGTTGGGAGGAAGGAAGGGAAGGCAGGCTGTGGTTGGGCTGTATTGTATGAGAGAAGAATAAATAATTAAAAAAAGGAATATGTCAGTAGAAGGCTACCCTTTATGATCTATGACGTCTCCAGTGACAAGTAGCTGACTAGATGTAAAGTGTCAGGTATTAATTCCTCCTATTGAGTGGGCATTAGGTACAATTAGCCACTGTTGGTTACTGCCAAGATAAAAGGGGAATTTTCCCATTCTAATCTTTTTTTTTTTTTGGTGAGTAGGCTTCACACTTAAGTAAGACTATTGATTTCTTTTCTCCATTAGCAGTTTGTATAGCACCCAGTTCTAGTCCTCATGGATGAGATTTCTGCATCACTTCCAGTTAAACTCCTCCCAATCCAGAATCCATTAAGAATATGGTGTTGAGGACTCTCCAAACAATATTGACTATTGCCAAAGTCCTCGATTGCCTACCATAACTTGAAGGTAATATTTATCTATGTTATAAATACATTATTTCCTTAATTATTGACCTTTGTTTTTGCTGATGTAAAGCCATTTGTAATTCTTATTATTGGTCCATTCTAGCTAGGCTCTTCTCTGTTGTATACTTTCTCCTTTTATTTTAGTTTCTCACTTAAGTAATTTATTGTGCCTATATGAACTTTTGATGTGTTTTGGATGTGGTACAGAAACTTAACACTAATCATTTTTATCTTTTCTCTATTCTGAAAAATTTCCTACTGGTTATTTTTAGAATATTCTATCTGATCATTACCTTTATATTCTTATTTTATAAATATCGCTGGAATGTGTTTTCTCCTGTAATGCTCTCCATATTGTTTAAACATCCTCTTGTTATCTTCATTAATCTATATTGAAATTAGCTGATATTTGCTAATACATATTGCCTATTCTACTAAATATTTCTTAAATTATATTCAATTATCTGTCCTCAAATTATATATAATGTTTATATCATAGTTTCAGTAGTTTGTATTTTACTACCTTTTGAGTTTTTATTTTAATCTGTATTTTTCTGATCTTGCCTACATGATATTTATACTTTTGATTACTTTAAATATACTCACAAATTTAATGTCTCATTCATATTATTCCTTCATATGTTGTTCAAAAATATAACTTTATGCTCATTATGTATTTATTCTACTACTTTTATTTTCTTTTAAGAAATTATTTATTATATAATTACACAGTTTCCCTATTTCCATTGCCTGTCTCCAATCTCTTCCATGACTACACCCTCTAACATGCTCCATAATATGCCTTATTCTCTCTGAAATTAACATCCTCTTTTATTTGCTTATTATTTTTCTACAAATTTAAATAAATATATAAATGTAATCTGCTAAGCCCTTTATTGTTGATTATATGTACATGGGATTAGGACTCATCATTTGGTATAGGATAACAAATTAGGGAATGCATCTCGGAGAAGAACAATTCCCCCTCTCTCTGCATTCATTAGTTGCCTGAAGTTCTCTGTCAGTGGTGAGGCCCCATGAGATTTTACATTTTCACATTGGCATGCATATTGCTGTTGTTATTCTGGACATGTTCAGGAAAAAAAATACGTGAATCTATCATGAGTGTAGCCTTCCTGTCATAACTAGAAGACATAATCTCACAACACACTTCCTGGTCCTCTGGCTCTTACAACCTTTCTACTCTTGGCCTTAGGTATAGGGTTTATACTATAATTGTATCAACAATAAGTTGTTCTCTGCATTTTGACCCATTGTGATTTAATGCAATGGCCCCAGTCCACTGAAAAAAGAGAAACTTCTTTGATAAGTAGTGAGAATTACACTTATTTGTGAATATAGAGATAAATGATCAGAATGCAATTAGAAATTGTGCTGGTAAGATAAACTTGCAGTTTTGTGCTCTCCTCTAAAAAACATGACTTCATTAGCTCCTGGTAATTGGATAGGTCTTTCATAGTAGGCATCTTTCCCTCCTGTTGAGGGTGCTAGGCACCCGTTGGTCATCACCAAAATTTAATGTGGTGATATTTTGTTTGTGCTCTAATAAATAAAGATAGCCTGAAGGTCAGAGTGTGGAGTTAGCCACTAGAGGCCAGGCAGTGATGGCACACACCTTTAATCCCAGCACTTGGGAGGACAAACCAGGAAGTGATATGACTGGGTGGAGAGAGAGGAAGTGATAAGGTGGGGTGGAGACAGGAACTCAGCCCCTTTCAGTCTGAGGATTCCTAGAGGTAAGACATCTTTCTAGTGGCTGCTGCTCTGCTTCTCTGATCTTTCAGCTTTCACTCTGATATCTGACTCTGGGTTTATATTATTAAGACCAATTAGAATTCATGCTACAATATAAGGTGTTTTCTTAGTGTTTTTATTTATATAATCATAAATTAACTGTAACATAATCTAGATTGTTAAAATTTGCATCTAAAATTCACATTTTCTTCTGTTGAGACTCTATAGATACAAATGTTTCTAAGGTTCATATTTTAATGTATTTTTCACAATTAAAATGCCCTTATGAATTGGACAGCTATATGTCACTGGCTTGCATATATGATTTAATGGTGGATACTCCTTTTTTTGTTCAACACTCTCAAGATGACCAGCATTCTTACTGAACCCCTAATAAAGTGAACAGAGACACTTTAATGCATATTAATTCATTAATTGTTCTGGAAATTCTCCAAGTGCTCTTCAGAGGACATAACTTCATGTCTCAGCCATCAGAAAATCTAAAATCTTTCCACTTTTTTTATTTATGTGTGCTTTTGCACATGCTAGATAAATACTACCAACTTACCTGTGTTTCCAATAACTTCTCTCTCTCTCTCTCTCTCTCTCTCTCTCTCTCTCTCTCCATATATATATATATATATATATATATATATATATATATATATATAATGACATAAAATATCTCTGGTTCTGATATTCCATTTTCATGGCCTGCACATCTATATGTACATAGTTCCCAAATATTTAATTCAATATTGAACAATAGCCCTGTATTTATAACTAATTACTACATATTTCTGGAACAATGTTCACTAATACCTAAAACCATATTTCTCAAAGAAAACTTTTTGAGATGTCAAAATATTAGTTTATTAATTTTAATTTCCTATAGGAACTATTTATTATAATGCACCCCTGATATAGTATCTACCATTTCAAAGGAGTTACAGTCCAGAAAATAAGTATATATATATATATATATATATATATATATATATATATATAATGTGTGTGTTTATTTTTTAAAAGGAAATAAGTAAATTCCTAAAACACGTCATGTTTACATATTGAATTCATATGTTTGTAGCATGTTGTGTTTGTCTCACAGTATTTTCATTTCTCAACTGCCATAGAAACTAATTTCTGTGTATTTGATCTGATTTTCATGTTGTTGAATTAATTTTTGGAACTTGCTTTTTTTTCCTTTAAAAATAACAACTTTAATTTCAGTTTTCATTTTTGTCATAATATGAAGTTAAAACATACTTAAATGTTCAAGCACTTATGTTAAGAGGTGCTGGTTTATAGACTTAGATGAATATTTTACCTATGCTATCTTGAGATTATAATAAAAATGCAGTAATTCATAATTACTTTTCAACTAATATACACAGTCTGAATCTAGTAAATTAAAAGCAGCTTAGGGGGTTATATGGGTGAATGCTGTAACAATGATTATTATATATCTCATTTGATATCTCTATTAGTTATATTTTCCTCACTGCTATGATAAAATACCTGAAAAAGCAATTTTTGAAATGAGGAATTTATCTTGTCGTACGCTTTAGGAAGATTCATGATGGTGGAAGTATGACAGCATAAGTGTGATATAAGTTACAGAATGATGGATGCTGGTGTTTATCTCATTTTCTCCATTTTTACTTTTTATTCATTCTCAAACCTCATTCTATCTGACAAGGGTGCCTTTCCAGTTATATCTTCTTATATTCGTGAAATCTCCTTGAATTCCCTTCATAGAAATATACAGACACTTGCTCCTTAAGTGATTCTAAACCTAATCAGGCTAAGAAATCAAGGTTAACCATCACAACATTTGTCTTTTTCAATATTCAACTATGAGGCAAATTTTCCCTTTTCTCACATTCATATTTACTGACTTTTGAAGAAATATGTTTCATGAAAACGTATGTTGAAATTTCCCCTCAACCATTGGTTTTGTCAATATTTTATAAAAGCCATATAAACTGAAAAATCATCTGTATCATTCCAATTTGTCATTCTCATTTGAGTTATTACCCAAAAATGTGGTTTCCTGATTTTGTTCTCTTCACAGAAGATACTCTCCCTTGCTGTATTATCTGCTTTTTCTAGGGTGTTTTTCAAAACTCTGTTCTTTAAAATTACATCATCTATTTTTCATTAATTTCATAACTTTAAATGTTTTTCCCCATTCTTACGTATTGTGCTATTTATTTGAGTTACAGTTGCATTGCATAGTTATCATTATATAATGACACAAACTAAATGTAAATGACATATTATGTGAACTATTGCTGTTCTTTCAACAGGTGAATCTTTTAAAATACTTGGAACATCATCCAATAAGACAGATATACTTAGTTCAGTTCAGATGCATGCTTTTATTTCATGCCTAGATGTTAACTTGTGGTTGGTCTTACCTCAAAATCTTAGTATTTGCTGTGGCTTCTATGAGATTCTACATGACCTGACTTTGCTTTGAACATGCAGATGTTCCTTGGTTTCTTGTTCACATGTTCTGATCATCTCAACACAAATAATTTATATTTTTTGCCATAATAGGTACCTCATCACTTTCTAGCTGCTACAATTCATTTAACGATGTCTACTCACCCCTGAGTACTTCAGTTTTCAAATATTTTTTCTTAGAGAAATATTTCCTGAAATTCCAAATTAGCTTAATTCATTCTGTTATGCCTTTTCTTTGCATATTGCATTTTAGTTTGCAATATTTTTTGTAATTGGAATTTGTAAGCTAGTGACAATTTGCACAAATGTTGTAAAACATGTTTTAGTTCCTAACACTCAAGAAATGGCAATGAATCAATGTATTCCCTTCTGAGTTCCTCTAATTAAATGTTGTTATCTATGAAGGGTAGTAGTTGTTGTCTGTTTACCAGGGTCTGGAATCAGCCAAATGTGAAGAAATTATGGACAGGCTTGTGCAGCATTAGATTGATTAGGGTAATTGAGGTTTTGTTCAAATAGTCACACTAGAATTAGGCAACACAGTTCCCGGAGCTGGAACCTTGAGGTGTACAAAAGGGAGAATGCTGGCTGAACAGAAGTGATTTTCATTCTGTTTCATGACTTTGGATACAATGTGACCAGCAGCTTCAGGGTCCAGGAACTTTGACTTTTGTGGGGTGATGGACTATGTTCTTGAACTATGAGCCAAAATAATCCCTTTCTTTTTTGAGTTGTTTTCATTAGAGTAATTTTATCAAAACAGCAAATAAAGAAACTAAGCCAATATCTTTCCATCATAGCCAACACAATTTAAACTGAATCCTTTGATTTTTTTTCCATTTAGTGATTTTTTTCCCTTTGTTTCTGATTTTTTATCAAGAAATTTTTAATTCATTTTACACACCAATCAAACATCCCCTTCTTCCTTCCTCTCACCGCCGCCCACCCCCACCCACCGCAGCCCACTCCTCCCCAGAAGAAGGCAAGGCCTCCCATGGAGAGGCACATCCATTAGAGGCAAGTCCAAGTCCTTCCCCCTGCCTCACGGCTACACCAGGTGTCCCATCATAGGTAGTGGGCTCCAAAAACTCCCTCACACACCAGGGATGGATTCTGATTCTACCACCAGGGACCCAGCAAGCAGATCAAGCTATACAATTGTCTCATCGTGGAAAGGGCCCAGCCCAGTCCCATGCAGGCTCCACAGCCATTGATCCAACTTTCATGAGTTCCCACTCGTTTGATTTGGTCGTCTCTGCAGATTTCTCCATCATGATCCTGATGTATTTGCTCATAGAATGCCTTTTCTCTCTCTGACTGGACTTCTGGATCTCTGTCTGGTGTTTGGCTGTGGATCTCTGCATCTACTTCTATCAGTCATTGGAGAAAAGCTCTGTGATGACAGTTAGGGTATTCACTGATCTGATCACTGGGGCAAGCCAGTTCAGTTCTCTAAATGAGTGAATTTTAAACAATATATTTTACTCAAACATCTTGATCTAGTGATCTCCCATTTCAATAGTACAAACAGTTGTTCATATTCTTCTTTCTACATATAATTCACTGGAGTCATGGAACTCCTGATAAGTTTGGGTTCCATTGTTTTTGTCTTTCCAAATACTTTTCTGTTGACATTCTCATTATGATATATTTTATTATATTTGCTTTGCTTATAGCTGCACTGTGAGAATTTATAGGTACTTATATTTAATAATATGTATCCAAGTCTTCCTATATGCATTTATTCATTTTTCTTGATATGTAGTTGTTTGTTTTTTACTCTGACTCTCTTTACTCTTTAGGGAGCCTACCACCCAGCTCCCAAATAAATCACACAGAGGCTTATCCTTTTTTATGAATGCCGGGCCTTAGCTTGGTGTGTTTCTAGCCAGCCTTTTTAACTTAAATTGTCCCATTTATATTTTGCTTCTGGCCTTTTACCTTTCTCTATTTGTCTGTATCTTTTGTTTCCTTCTTAATCCATGCCTGGCTGGATGACTGGGCGGCTGGCCACCAGCATCCTCTTCTCCTTTTCTTGCTCCTAAATCTTTTCCCCCAGATTTCTCCTGTTTATTCTTTCTGGCTGACATCCTGCCTATCCTTTCTCCTGTCTTGCTATTGGCTGGTCAACTCTTTATTAAACCAGTCAGGTGTTTCAGACAGGCAAAGTAGCATAGCTTCACAGACTTAAATACAACATAAAGGATGTAAAATAACTGTGCATCATTAAACAAATGTTCCATAGCATAAACAAATGTAACATTTGTTTTAATATTAAAATAATATTTACAACACCTGTCTTTCCAAATAAATTGTGAACTCCATAAAGTAGTTTTTTTATATTAACAATACTTAGTTTTTTAGATTATGATATATAAACATTTACTAAGTAAAAAAATTGCAAGTAAAATCAATGAAATCACTATTTGACAGCAATCCTGAGAGACAGACTTTTGAATGGGAGTTTATAAAGTTGATTGAAAATGTTTTAAAGGATAAATAGAAAGTGTAATTGTGCACCTGAAGTACTAAACAAGAGCTCCAAACTGTGACCAAACTATTATCTCTATATTGAAAATTGTATTTTTCCACACTCAATACCAAATTTCTCCTAAATAAGGATGAGATATTTATATGAGAATAATCTTAAGAGCTTACATATGTGATATTAGTGATACTATATATTGCATCCACCAATGCATTATACATCTTATACTCAAGAAATAGTTCTTGACCTGGATCTTGTATTATCTTCAAATGACTATAGCTTCTAATTAAATTCATTAAACAGAGGCCTTTTCAGAATAGAGAGAAATGCTACCTATTATTTTCAGTTAGATACATTTTATTTCCTGTTTACTAAAATATTTTTGAGTATGAAATGTATTTATTGCATTATTATCTCCTTATTTTGTATCATATAAAACATTTTCTCAATACTGCATAATTCAGCAATAACAAAATATTAATACTTTTTTAAAATTTATTCATAATTAATAAAAATTTTGGCCTTGAATCTTGTTTCCTATATTGTCATTCTCGGGTAATTTTTGTCTATTAAAAGTGAGATTTTACTGGTTCTCTTATCATGGTATGGTGTTTTTACTTTTCTATAATTTTCTTGAGGACATATTTAAACTTTAAGGATTTGTAAAGTAAATACAAATGTAAAGCTTAATAGCTTAATACACTGAATCATCATCAGATTCATGTTTTTCTGATGTTTTCTTGCCAAATTTAGATTTTATTTTTATATTCCTTTTTAATGATACTAAAATCAGAGAAAGGAGTTTATGATTATTTTGCTAGACTTTTGCTTATTTATTTGCCTTTTGCCAATCTGACCATTCAAGCTGTCTTAATAAGATTGGTTGAAATAACACATACACAAAATTATTTTTGTCATAGTATGTATTGCTTCTGCTATTCTAGAGCTAGTATTATTTTATTTTAATATTTGTTGGAGCATTCCAATAAAGGAAATAAAGAAATTTACACATTGGTACAGTGACTGTATTGCTTTACCTCATGGTTTCACCATTATGACTTATTACACAGAGAATCAATGAAAATATTAGCAAGCCCTTGAATAGTTTACTCACTAAGTGTCAGCATTGTCATCCTATACCTCCCTACTCTTTCAAGAAAAGACAGTTTCAAACCTTTAAAAATGATTCAGAAGTTTGTAATGTGTTTGGCCTTGAAACATTATCAGTGTTATGCTTCAGGCATTAAAGTCTGCTTTTATTTATTTCTCTTGATTTTGCATTGAAGGAAAGGAAAATGACTGGATCATATCTTCTTTTTCCATGTAATTTTCAATTCAGCTCACGTGGTATTATTGATGGAAGGATTTTTGAAAGTAATCATTCAATTAATGGCCATTATTTATAGGATGAAAATTGGCCCCAAACAATGTTGATTTACTATAGTCTCAAAGAGAGACACTTGTTAAATCTTTTCATAACCAGCCACATTATCATAGAGGTGTTTCCTTTTAATGTATTTTGATTAAAACTCCTACAGAGAATATTATTTATGATTTTAGATGTTAATAGATTATAATGGTTTCTTCACTTGAAGCAGCCTTTCAGTGCACATTTATTCATAGCCTATTATCATGTGAATTTGTCTTTTTAAATAAGGTTTTGTCTTTTCAAACATCTGCCTCATTATCTTTTCAATCTCACATGCTATAGCATATATATAGCATTCCATATATGGAATAAAAATAGTCATTATATGCAATCAAAGTCAATGATGCAGTTTTTCTTAGCCTAGATACTTTTCATGGCCTTTTATGTAAGATACACAGAATTCTAGATCTGTCCATCAACTATGTGAAAAAAATGGAGCCACTTTTTGCATCAAGTACTTATCTGCATTCCCTAGATAACTTTCAATAATTTAGTTAGAATTGTTTATAGCTGGAAGTTTTCTGTGGGGCGTTTACCCACCACCCCCACAGCTTCCCAGAGTTTTCTTGAGTGCGAGCAGCAGGCAATATTAGATAGAAGGATTTATAGCGGAGAATCTTGTGGAGATAAACAGATAGAAAATAAAGGATAGCCTCGAGAGGGCCTGGAATCTATTCCAACGGGCCCGGACTGTCTCTGGTCCAGGGTTTTTATAGAGACGCCAAGGGGTGGAACAAAAGACCTCCTCCCCCAGCACAGCCAAGTGCAGACCATCTCAGACACCTGCACTCAGGCCCGTGGTCCTGATCATCCTCTATTCGGACCTGCTGGGTAAAGCCACGAGGAACCCCAGAACGGGCTCCCACAGGTCCCCCCTTCTTAATATATAAAAAAAATAACTATTAATGGCTTACAGCAATCTCCATAGCTGTTACACCTCCCAGTATGGGAGTAGAGGATGATATAAATGGCATTTCTCTTTTGAATTAGGTCCAAGGTGACTACAGCAGTCTTAGCTGCCTCAAGCCCTTTCTAAACCAAAACTCTTAAGGCGACTACAAACTTAAAGAATCCCTTAGCTTCATCATTACCATTAACAGGTTAACATAAATATTGCTATACATAGTCACAATTCTCTCAATCTTACAACTCAAAGCAAACTCTTAACAGAACCATTAGAATTAGCATATATGGTGCTATATATAGTTAACAATTTTCTCCGTCTTACAACTTTAACTCAGTCATTTGAATTTTCTTGTTAACAGAACATAGGAAAAACTTCGATGTATTCACAAACTTAAACATTTCCTCAATTCCACAAAGCCAGGGTGCATTAATATCAATAGGTTTCTGCGAACATAATTCAATCTCATAGCTCCTCCTTTTCTTTATAATTTTTAAGCAAAATCTCAAGCCTAGTTAGAAAACCCAAACTTTTCTGTTTAAACAGTTCCATTTGTAACAAAAAACCAGTTCCATAAGTAATTCCATTTTTACATAAACAGTTCCACAAAACAATTCATAAGTCACCAGTTAATAAAGCATATATGCATACACAAAACTTCATCTTGATTCTAAGTAGAAATACATTTCTTCATTTAAACATTTCCATTTTTAACCCAATTCCAGAAAACCATTCCTAGGTCATTACTATAAGTAAGCTCAAAATTGTCCCATTGCAATGAAATCTCTATTGTTCATTTCATTTAAGTACCAAAATTCAAATGATAAATATTGGTACTAGCCTTCCAAATTTGAAGAAATCCATAACCAAAATGTTTTGTAACTTTATCTCATTTTAAGTTCAAAAAGTTCAAACAAGAAATAAATTCTGGTATCAGGCTTTCACTTCCAAATATGAAGAGACGTTTTACAACCAAAACTTTTTGCAGTTAATTTTTGTTCAAACAAGCATCTCTGCAACTTTTGTTCTCACAGACAGACCTTTTTAGTTATAGTGATATTTTAAACCGCACCGTTTTTGCTGTTAGCTCAGGTTTTTCTGTGCTGCATTGATATTCCACGGATCTCAGCTGCGGATGCCTTGTGCTGTTTCTGGCGTCCGCCATTCTTAGCTTCTTAGCGGCTTCTGGAGCTTTTGAAACCATTCAGACTCCCTACTTTGCAGTCTACTAGGACACTATCTCCTGTGTCTCAGGTGTTTTTTCACCATATACATTAATAGACTCACACTTAACATTTACACTTTTCCACAAACTCACATAACATGTGCTTAAGCATAAACTCACTCAACATTTACATATTTTTATAAACTCACATATTAACATCTACTTATTTATACTTTAAGGAAACTATAGAACTACTTTAGCAAATATATTTCTTATTAATTCTTATATACTTATATTCATTCCATCTTATTTCTTATTTAAACTTACATTTACAACTAGCATCTTACAAGCTTATTACTACATGTCTTAAGACTACCTTAGATACTTCTTACAAGCTTATATTCTTAAAGGAACTCTATAGATCTATTTTACAAACTTATATAGGCTACCATTAGCATATATCTAACTTAGCAAACACCTAAAGATTTCTTAACACAGATCTAACAAGACGGAATTTTTACAAACTCACATCTTATTTTCGTCTTTCTACTTCTTACTCTTAATTATTATCACCATCTCTATCAGAAAGATTCTCTTAACTAGACAGGAAGTACGTACATCATTTCTAAAGTTTACAGTTTATAGTTAGCTTTGTTATAAAGCACTGGGATTTAGTAAGTGTTGTCATTATAGAGTTGTGATACTTGTTGCTAGGGGATTGTAACATTCTCAGGACGAAGCCACACTCCAAAGTTGCCAGTTCTCTCAGCCGTTCCGGACCGGCAGAGATGCACTGTCAGTGGTAGATAGTTTTTAACTAGAGGCTGTCCCTTCACCCAAATTCATAGTAGCTCTCCTAAGAACTTCAATTCAGACAAACGTTTCCACCATCTCTATTTCCTCACTGTTTGCATTAACCAGTGACAAAACCTCAGAAATACTAATCGATCCACTTTCATTCTGGTTCCTTTATAGGAACATCATTGGAGCTGACCTTCCTTAGTTCCACACTCCTTACACCAAACGCTCCGGTAACCACCAAGCTTCATTTTCTTGTGAAAAAACACACAAACATGTCCTCGACCCCATATTAAAACAGGATCGGGACTCTTCCATAATCCCGAGCAGGGATCTTTCCATTTCGCTTGAGTTTCAGGATTTAGTATTTTCACTTCATTAGCTTTAACTCCTGATGTTATTAGCAGCAGTGATATTTAGCATTGATTTCTTATAAGGAACTTTCAGGTAAAGCAACTCTTTTGTAAGACAGCTAGATTTTCTGAAGTTTGTTTCCCATCTATAAACGAGTCATTTCTTTTCTGAATGCCTGTTTCCTTGTCTCCTTATTAGATTTGCAAAGGAATTACTCATTGCAGGCAGTTTGTTCAAAAGGCAAAGAACTTTTTTAATTTCAACATAAGTTTCTCCATATCTAAGACAACGTTCAGTGTATAAACTGCTTTCCCTTGTTTTAAGGATTTTAAAGTGGCTTGTTTGCTCTTATAGTTAGCTTTTTTGTCATCCAACTACTGTAAAAACTTTGCACAGCTATTAGGGTAAAGAAGGCATTTTACCAACGGAGCCCCAAACCGTGAATCTCCTAGTTCCGTATCCTTTCAATCTTTCATTGGAACTGATACTTAAACTTAGATGACTTTCCTTCTTTTAAAGGCTGTATTTTAAGTTTACCATGAACGTATTTTCGAGCTGACAAAAGTGTTTTAGGGCAATGTTGCCATCTTTAGCAGAAAAACTACCTTTCCCAGAATGCATTTCCCTTATATCAGTCCATAATAATATCAGTCCCATATCAGTCCCTTATATCATTTCCCTTATATCAGTCATTTCCCATAGTTCTTTTCGGGTCTGAGAGTCAACTGGTTCTCTTTTACCAGACTTGCTTACAAATTCTTGCCCTGGAGGTTTGAACAAAGTCTCTTGCCTTTGCAACGGGAGATTTGAACAAGCATTTTACATTTTAAGCTATGGAACATTGGGAGGTTTCTGGTCTCTCCTCAGCTGGCTTCCAACAGGTGTCTCTCCTTCATTTGACACTGGCCCCCGAATCAGAACTGCACCTGCCTCGTTATCCGGCATTGAGGCTGGCATTTCTGATAGCAACTTTCCTCGGGGCTTGTGCTTGCCTTAGCCAGTCAGTGAAAAACAAGATCATTTACAACAGCTTTTCCATAGCTCTTTCAGAGAGATGATTTTCTCCCACTGATCTTATTCTCATTTTGCTTGTTCCATCCCCCCCAGATGCAGAGCTTCAGGTATCTGTCTGCTGCTCTGTACCTCTGCTAGCTGCCTTTGGAGGTAGGGGCTTTTTCTCCCCCCGAATCTGCCTCAAACTCTAGCAGCTTTGTCAGGTCATGCATTTTCTGGGGAGGAATCTGTCCCCTCTGTTTCTTCAGAGTCTTTCTCCCAGACAGTTCCCAGTTTGTTCTCAGTTTATCCCCTCTACCCCAGAAACAGTTTCCGACACTACAGCGGCGTCTTTCCCTACTACTGAAGGTAGGGGCTTTTTGTCCGTTTGTTTTCCACGGGTCTGTGCGGTTTGTGTACAGACTGAAAATCCAACAAGCGAGGTTTTTGCCATCTCTAAACTCCCATTAGGAAGGTGTTTGCCTCATCAGGCCTTCACCTGGCCCAGTCCCCCAGTGGGTTGTGTTTGCTTGTCGGGGTGCTCAAGGACAGAGCTTATGCCAGAGGCAATCACCCCTCATCAGGGCTACACTCCCTCATCTCAGGGAGTCAGTTGAAACAAAGCTTTTCTCGAAGAGGTGCTTTTTCTGACAGAAAAGAAAGCTTTACTCCTGGTTAGTTCTGTCCTGCCCTGGCTGGGCTCTTTCCCCAGACAGCATTCTGACTCGGCAGCACGACTGCTTCAGACACAGTTCAGCTTTACTGTTTTCCCAGAAAAGTCCTTACTCTGATAGGAAAGCTTTTTCTCAGATTTCTTTTTGTAGTTGTGGACCTTTCAACCCGGGACTTGTAGGAAAGTGGACAACTGTGCCATTCCCACCAGCTTTAGTTTTGTTTATTAGCAGTTTTTCCCTGGGTCCTGCACCTTCCTGCCTCAGCTCTGTGCTCCAGGAAGTTTGCAACTGCAGGGACCCTAGTATCCCCGAAATGCACTCCAAACTCAGAGACACTGGCCAGTCACCTCTGGATTTTTGGTCACAATCGAGGATACAATGCTAACAGTTTGCATTGCTTCAGGGGATCTTTGCATTAGGGCGATTAGGAGCACCTTTTCATTCTGAAATGCTCACTCAAAACCTTTGCTGCCTGGGACCAAGTCCTGTGCTCAATGCATGAATTGGCTGTTTGAAACCAGGAACTTATGCAGGGACACTTGGCTTAGTCTGGAAGGAAGGGACTGGACCTCCCTGGACTGAGTCTACCAAGTTGATCACAGTCCTCGGGAGGACTTGTCCTGGAGGAGGTGGAATGGAGGTGGGCTGGGGTAAGGGAGGCGTGGAGGGGGAGAATAGGGGAACCCATGGCTGATATGTAGAATTGAATGGTATTGTAAAATAAAATATATATATCACAAAAAAAAAGAATTTACCCCAAAAAAAAACAAAACAAAAAAAAAAAAAAAAAAAAAAAAAAAAACCTTTGCTGCCTCAGCTCGGCTGTAACTGAAAAGCTTGGCTATTTTGCTTTTCTCAGGTAAAGTTTCCTGCCATTTTGGGCTCTCTGTAGCTCTTTACCCTTACTCTCCCCAAGCGTTTCCCTCAGGGTACTCTGAGCCACTGTCTTTTACTAGCTTGAAGAGACAGAGCTTAGAAGAGGTTTTTAGGAACTTGTTCCTGCCTCCTGCATTGCAGGGAGGATTGTTAAAGCTTGAAAGAACATAGAGGTTTTGCTGTCTTAAGTTTGTTGTTATCCCTTAGAGCTAATCACAGGTGGTCCCCATACTAATATCTTCAGGTGATTCTAATTTTTGTCCTCTCTCAGAAGGACAAATTTAGTTTTTAAGTTTAAGAGCTTTTGAGAAAGATTAAGGCTTTTTAGAGAGATTTTTTTCCCCCAAAATTTTCCAAGAAAAGCTTTAGTTTAAGAGAAAGATTTTATCCCCCCAGGAGAAAGACCAACTTTTCCCAAAACTTCCCAACTTTAAACTTTGACTTCTTACACCCCCATTTTTGCCTCAGGGAGAAATTACTTTCTCCTGCCTCTTGGACTTAGCATTTCAGCTGTCCCCAGGTCAAAAGCTTCCATAGGAAACTTTTTCTTCCCCATAAGCTCAAAGAAGAGCTTTTTTACTACCCGTAAAGCCCAAAGAAAGATTTTTTTCCCCAGTTTGCTTTCAAAGCCCCTAAAGTGAGAAAATTGAAGAGTTTTTCTGTCTAGTTGCCTTATTTTTTCCTACACAATCTTACACTTCTAAGTTTTTCCTAAACTATATTACTACCCTATACCTTATACTTATCACAGATAGAAATTGAGAAAGGGATAGAAGATAGAAAATTTTGACAGAAGAGAATTTCGCTGCAGCATCGGACATCCTTCCAGTCTGCTTTCCTTTTCTCTCGAGGATAAAACCCCTGCCTCACCAAAAAATATATATATAAAATATATTTTTTTTCATAACACCGGCATGCCTTTCCACTGGCAGGGCTGACTCAGCACTTTCACCAAAAACTCTGTAATAAAACTATTATTTTCCTTTATCTTTAGTCCCTATTACTTTGTCTTAATTCCCTGTTCATTTGTCTTTAGTCCCCCCTTTTTTGTTCCCCCTTTTTTTCTTTAGTCCCCTTTTTTCTTTAGTCCCTTTTTTTTTCTTTAGTCCCTTTTTTTCTTTAGTCCCTTTTTTTCTTTAGTCCCTTTTTTTCTTTAGTCCCTTTTTTTCTTTAGTCCCTTTTTTCTTTAGTCCCTGTTCACGGCGCCATTCTGTGGGGCGTTTACCCACCACCCCCACAGCTTCCCAGAGATTTCTTGAGTGCGAGCAGCAGGAAATATTAGATAGAAGGATTTATAGCGGAGAATCTTGTGGAGATAAACAGATAGAAAATAAAGGATAGCCTCGAGAGGGCCTGGAACCTATTCCAACGGGCCCGGACTGTCTCTGGTCCAGGGTTTTTATAGAGACGCCAAGGGGTGGAACAAAAGACCTCCTCCCCAGCACAGCCAAGTGCAGACCATCTCAGACACCTGCACTCAGGCCCGTGGTCCTGATCATCCTCTATTCGGACCTGCTGGGTAAAGCCACGAGGAACCCCAGAACGGGCTCCCACAGTTTTCCTGTGCCCTGCCTAGTCCATAGTTACTCAGACCCAAGTACACACAGAGAGGCTTATATTAATTAAAACTGCTCAGCCATTAACTCAAGCCTACCACTGACTAGCTTTTACACTTAAACTAACCCATTTCTCTCAATCTATATGTTGCCATATGTTCCGTGGCTTTACCTGTGTGCCCTTACATGCTGCTCCCTGGACTGCAAGCTGTTGTCTCCTAACTCTGTTCTTCCTCTTCCCAGAATTCTCCTCATCTATATTCCCTGCCTGGTTACTGGCCAATCAGCATTTTATTCATCAACCAAACAGAGCAACACATATTCACAGTATACAGAGTTACATCCCACAGCAATTGTTTTCTTTTTTAATTTTTTCCAAATTTACTTTTTTCTGTTAATCAATATTTTAGATTCAAAATTATACCATTCTGTGCCTTCCTTTTCCATCCTCCAGTATCTCCATTGTAAACCCTAGCTCCCTCTCAAAATAATATTTCACACACACACACACACACACACACACACACACACACACACATACACACACATACAAATATACTTTACAGATATTAGGATAGTTATCCATATATATATATGCCTAAATATAACTTATTAATTATGTTTACTGTTACTTTCACATATGTAATTTGAAGGCTTATTGGATAAGCAATTGGGGTTTGGGAGACTCTTACCCAAGCAGTTATTAATTGCCTGTAATCTTTTCCCTATAAATGGGGTAGGGGCATGCGAGATTTCCTTCTAGCATATTGGCATTTCTATTAATATTGTCCTTCTTCAGGTCATGTAGGCAGCCATAGTTTTTGAGATATCATGGGTATAGTATCCCTGTCATTTCTAGAAATCATGGTCTCAAGGAAGATTTATTTGTCCTTTTGCTCACACAGTCTTTCTGCCTCCTATTCTGTAATGTGCCCTGAGCCTTAGATTCGTGAGTTGTGTTAGAGGTTTATCAAATGGGCCTGTATACACTTTCATCAATTTTACTGCTTTTTTTTTACTGGTTGTGGTTTTCTGTAATTATCTCTGCTGTAATGAGAAGCTTCTTTGAAAAGTGATGAGTGCTACATTTTTGTGTAGATAACTATTTAGAATGCAATTAGAAATTATAGTGGCTTAGTAGAGTCATTGTAGTAAGTTTTCTTCTAAGATCTGTGACTTCACTCCCTGTAGTTAATTGGCTGGTCTTTAAGTACCAGGCATGATTTCTCCCCCATTGAGATGGCTTTAAATCCAATTAGAGAGCTGTTGGTTACTATATATATATATATATATATATATATATATATATATATATACCATTATTAACCCTTGACTTATGGTGCCATTCTTGTTATTGTAATAGTTCATAGACAGTACAACAGGGGTGAACTATTGGTTGCTTCTGTTGATTGAGAGCTCTCACAGAACTTTCTCAAACCATGAAAGCATTTCTCAAGGAGGAGACTTTCAAGTCACATCCCTTATTAGTTCTCTGGATCTTATGTCTAAAGGCTGTGATGTCTTAGGGATTTACCTAAATAAAGCATTTTCTTAAAATGAAGTGTTTTTTAAAGATAAGAAGGTGAAAATCCCATGAATTCAGTAACATTAGTATAGACAAAAATTGCAGACAGAAGTTACTGTCAAGAACCAATAACAAAACATAAATTAGTATCCCTAAAATCCTGTTATAAGGAATGAAAGTTTTCATTTAAAATATTTGCTGACACGGCTACAATTTTATTAATACAAATCATAGCATTTACCCTTATGTCTCCACATCTTCACAGTTAACAAAATGCAGAGAAGTGTACAATTGCTTTCTACCATATGTTGAGGTAGTCTTACATTTATCTACATATTGAGATGCCAGTGTGTGTATACAATGCTTTGATGGATTTTCTAAGACAGTACCAAAGAAATTACAGGCATGACAAGTGTCCTTCAGGAATTTTCAGTTTTCTTGGGAAAATAGAAAGGAGTTCCAGAATATAATTTGAAGGATATTAAATTATCTGAATTAAAAACAAATATCAAAAAAGTAGAGTACAATTCTACAGAGAAACACATGTGTTGAGTGTGCAGTAACAAGCTTAGGAATAATTGTGATTATTTTTAATCAGGTATGAAAGTCTGTATATTTTGTTCAAGTATCTCCAATTGATAAAGAAACAACAGAAAAGCTAAATAGTGAAACATAGTAAAATAGAAGGTGACAATATGTCTTTGTGATATTAATTCATGCCACTTTTGCACTCCAGTATCTTCCATGTTAAACGTCCTTTTTCATTACTCAAAGCCATATCTGTCGTTCTGACAATGAATGCATTTTACCTTGTTTCTCTCTGAAAACAGGGAAAATTTATATTTATAAATTTCACATCTTTTTCTTCATGTATACTGTAATTTTTATAGGGTTTCTTGCCAAATTAGACATAAAACTGTCAAAAACACTTCCTGAATCCTGGCTTACACTGGGAATAAGCAAGTGTCACATTAATTGAAGTATTGTTTAAAAATACCATAATCATGATTGTGTTTCTTAGCTACTTTATTTGCTGTATTTTTCAATATGTTTTAGTATGGATATGGAAAAATCAGTTTTAATTAGATTGAAATTTGGAAATTTCCAAATAACAAAAATTCTCTAGATTTCTGTTGAATTCTACTTCAAAAAGCTGTCTCACTTTCACATTTCCATTATGGAAACATTTTTGAAGAATCTATAGTTGTCCCTGAGATCTTTCACAAAGCAACTTCCATCATAAGGAGAGACAATTATCACATTCAAACCAGGAGTTAGATGAATCCTATGCATATACATGAAACTGGAGACCAGAGGCCCCCTAGATGATTTTTCCCATGCAAACAACATCTCTCCACATCTGTTTGCTTTAAGTGTTATTACTAAAACATACACAATTACAATTAAATGCAGAAAATATTTATTAATAAAGATTTTTAGACCCAATGTTAAAATACAGAATCAGAAATGTTGAACATTTTGGTTAATGCCCTACCATTCAATGCCTGACTCTAGAATACCTTTTCCTTGACATACATCCTAGCTGATGACTTTCACCTGAAATATGATAAATTCTATGAGTCATGTCTTCATCCTGTTCTTTTCAATATGTTCTTTCTTCAAAATTATGCCAGAGAATGGCAGAAGGCATCAGGACCATGTAGCATAAAGAAAAGTTGTCAGGATGTTGCGATATCTAAACCAAGAGAACTGTGACAGGAAGTATTTAAGGTTTGCCACACAGTTTTTATTTACATTTGGACATCTAAGTTAGATTTTATAAACTTCATAGCATCTATGTTGGTGAATGAGAGTATTGGTACAACCTCACAAATGAAATGGGATGAAGGTGAAAATGGCAAACCTGGGCAAAACATGTACCATAAAGGAGAGGCAAATATTTTGAAAAATGCTAGAAAACACTACAAATTAATTATATCAATTTGTTTAAATATTGTACCTTAAAGTCCTTAACCATGATGGGATATACTATGAAAACTCAAAATACAAAGATAAATGGAAATTGAGCTATTATATCATAGCAGATCTTGGTTATGAACTTTAATATTTGGGCCAGATTCCATATTCTGTGATCTGAAACCCTTAACTATGTGTATGTTGGGACTTTTCCATTCTAAAATGTCCTTCCCTTCATCTTTTAGAAAGTCTGCCTCGAGTTCTGTATGATAAATCACTCCCCAGTTTATTTAGGCCATTCCATTTTGATAAAAGCATTGATACGTACCTTTGTTTCATTTCTTGTCTTTGATAAGTATGTTGGGGGACTTTCCTGGGTATATTTACTAAAATACTAAGGACCATTACCTATCAGAGAAAATAAAGAGAGACACACAATATTCTTGGGGAAGGTTACAGTATGGGAAGAGGTATCAAAGGAAAAGGGAAACTCAAGTGTCAATTATACTAGCATTGCATCACTACTTTGGAACCTAGGGCCTATGCTGAGACACTTTGCTCAACTTTGGTGTAGGAAGGAGGGGACTGGACCTGCCTCAACTGAATCTACCAGGCCGCGGTGAATCTCCAGGGGAGACCTTGCCTTGGAGGAGGTGGGAATGGGGGGTGGGTTGGGGGAGAAGGTGGGGGTGGTGTGGGAGGAGGGAGGACAGGGGAATCTGTGGCTGATATGTAAAATTTAATTAATTATAAAATAAAAATGTTTATTAAAAAAAGAAAAGCATCCATCTGATACAACTTCTAGTTAGTCTCTATCTTGGGATACTGGATTTCCTATTCTCAAAAAGTATAATTGATAATTGTGATGTATAAAGTTAAGGATTAGAAATTCTAATTCTTCTACAGAGCTGACCAATATGATAAATCAATTTTTCATTTAAAATGCTTCAGTTTCATTGCAAAAGCATGACTGCCATTGTAATTATTTAATCTTGGGCAAACATCACTGAATAACACCTGCTATCTTTCTATCATGCAGCTGCCACATTTGTGGATCCCCAGTTGCACCAATTTGAGATTGAATTCTATAAAAAAAAGATTAGCTGAAAAATGCAGGGAAAAATAAGAAATTCTGCCCAACTATTAGCTGAATAGAGACTTGAATTTTACTTCCTGGATATATATAGGGAAATAGCCATTGAATTGCAAATGTACTGATGAATTTTAGAATTATAATAAACTAGATTTATGCCACAATTGAAGAACATAAGCTCATATTTGTCTAAATACTCATCCAATTTCATTTGCAAACTTTAAACAAAAACCCTCTTTTTATAAATACAAGGGAAAACTGTTAATTGAAAAACTGCTGTCAACAAATGCCAAGATTTTTTCTAGAACATGATTGGGCAGTCTCTATTTTTCAGACAAAAATGACATTTTTCCTCAAGTGGCTAACTGTCCCTATGAAAATGTTGCATTTGTGTGAGAACACTAACAAACATAAGAATTTAACTAATTTATTTCTTTTACAAAGGAAATTTCACCATAGACTTCTTAAAGAAACCAAGAACCTGCTAAGAAAGGACTGAGATCATTTATTTTTGTGTTGGCTAGAAACCCATCTACCTACTATTTCACAAACATGATTTGTTTGATGGGGTGCCATGAGTGATTGTGTCCTCAGAACATATTTTTAATTTTTAAAACAGTGAAAACCCTTCTCAGTATTATAATGGCTTTCATTGTCAAAATTTATTTTACCAAAATGTTTTGTATTTCTAATGCTTACTTTATTTCTTATGAACATTTGATTCTGGACAATTTAGAGGTGATGGCTCTAATCTCTGCCCTTATATTAATTTTAAAACAATGCATATATTTTCTTTATTAAGTATAAAGTTTTTCAAATTTGTGTAAGTTCCACATGATGATATTTTGCTGTACCAGGAATCTTGAAAGTTCTTATTAATAAAAATCAAACCTGAGGCCAGTTATTGGGGTGAATACTGGAAGATCAGAGAGTCAGAACGAGCCACAGCTAACCTCACCTGGCCACCTTCTCAGCTGGTCCTATTTTCTCAGACTGGAAACTTCTGTGTCCTCATTCCAATGGATCTCAGCTGAACTGCTGCTTAAAAGCCTGAATGCTTAACCAGCCAAATGCTTCTAGTTCCTGGTCCTCGCGCCTTATATATCTTTCTGCCTTCTACCATCACTCCCTGGGATTAAAGGCTCGCTTTCTGGGACTAAAGCGTGAGTCACCATGTTTGGCTGTATCCCTGAACAGATGGATTTCTGCCTCTGGAATGCTAGGATTAAAGGCGTGTGCTACCACTGCCTATCCTTTATGTTTAATATTGTGGCTGTTCTGTCTCTGACCCCGGATAAGTTTATTAGCATGCACAATATTTGGGGGAATACAACACCACATTTTGCTCTTTATAAAAATTGAAAATATTTTGCTGGTAGATTTTATGCTCATTTGTATTTAATACCATGCCAGGGGTTACCCATAAACCATGCATCCAGTAACTGTACCCATGTCTACACCTTTCTGCCTAGGCTGATCAGTAACTCATTTGTGTAAGTTTGCAAATGTAAGACAAAAAGATGTTTGTCAAATACCCTTATTTCTTGGCCTTTTGTAAATCTTTCTTTTGTCATACATTTGGAAGAACAAAGCCCTTCTGTTTAAAAAAGAGATCTTATGAAGAGATTCTAGATGCTGAAAATTATGTTTGTGAAATAGTAGGTTAATGGGTTTCTAGCCAACACAGAAATAAATGATCTCAGCCAATAATATGTAGAAAAGCAAAGCAAAGAAAACCCTTGATTTTGCAATCTAGAACATCCAGAGAAATAGGAAATAACTATTGTTAGTATGATATAGCATTATACATATCTATCCCATATATAAATATATTTGATATAAATATATAATCTGATAAAAGTATCATATATATGACAGATATCATACATATTTATGGGAGAGAACATGTATTATTTATCATTCTGAATCTGGTTTACCCCCCATGTTATAATTCTCAAATCCATTTTCTTAAAAATTACAGAATTTCATTTTTTTAAATGAATAAAGTTCCATTGTATATAATTACCACATTTAATTATTTATTCATTTGTTGTTGGACATCTAGTCTGTTTATGTTTTCTTGTTAATGTAGATACTACAGAAATAAGCATATATGAGCCAGTATTGCTGTAGTAGGCTATATAGTTCTTTGAAAACTTACTTAGGACTGTTATAACTGAGTCACACAATACTTTTAATTTTAATTTCTTGAGAAATCTCTAAATTAGTTCTCACAGTGCCCACATATTAATGAACTAGCTCAGGAGCACAAAATTTGTTAACCTCAAATTGCATATTTCCATGAGGTTTTAATGAAGTTTTTAAAATGAAAGAACACAGGAAGTTATAAAGCAATACGTATCTGTGCTTTATGCCTCAGTTCATAGTGATAGCATTCTTAGCTTGTACTTATTCAAAGATTTTTTTTATTTCAAAAGGACATAGCTTTTATAATAGTTGCACATGTGTTAGAGCACACAAAGAGATGGAAAATAAATGGCTATTCAAAATAATATCTGCTTCCTCCTATTTTTATATGTTAGTTTTTATTTTATTTTATTTTTATTATCATGTAGAAACCTGTTTGTTTTCTGAAAGACATTAGTGAGTAGACCCAGATTGGAGGGGGTGTGGGAGGAGTAGAAGGAGGGGAAATTTTAATCAGGATATACTGTGTGAAGAAAAAAAGCTATTTTTAATAAAACGAAAAATAATCTACACATAAAACATTCTAATATTTCCACAATCTTCGAAGACCATTTATTCTGCCAATGCAGAATATTAAATATAATTTCATGCTCATTCTAGGATCCTTAGTTATCAAGATGAAGGTCTTTAACCCATATGGATTGCCTTTGTGCGGAATGAGTTGTATGACACTAATTCCATTCTATGGGTGGTTACCCAATATTAACAACACCATTTATTGAATAGTTTTTATTTTGAAATTTTAAATTTAAGTTATTTTTTAAGTTTATTTTTAAATTGTATATTTCTGATTAATTTGTTACTATTATGTGACCAATGTGTGGAATAATTCTGAGTCCTATGTATGCTTCACTTGTTTATAAATATTCTTTTGTACCAATAGCATGCTGTCTTTGTCTCTACAGCTCATTAATATCATTTGGGTTTAGGTATTGTGATACTTCCAGCACTGTGCTTTCTAATGGTTTCTTTGGTTTTTCATGGTTGATCATATTTCTAGTTTTTCAGTTTTCATATTTCTGTAAAGAATTCCATCTGCATTTTGACAATGTTTACAATGAATATGTATATAGAAATTCCTTGTGATAATGTATCTATTTTATAATATTCCTTCTATAAATTCAGAACTATTGAAGATGTTTCCTTCATCTGATATTTTTTATTTCTTTTTCAGTATATCATATTTTTCACTCCAGAACTCTTTCTTTCCCTTGGTTATATTTATTTTTATATTTCAATGAGGTTTTTCCCTAGGTGATTCATTTTGGAGGTATTAAAGTGAGTGGAATATTTTCTGAGCATGTTTGTAGTTGATATACATTAAAAATACTGATATTTCTATGTTGTTTTTATTTTCTGGAATTTCAATACATTTGTTTATCAAATATAAAATAACAAATTTTCTAGTAGTATCTGCAGAGTATTTTAAATATATAGTCATGTCTTCTATGAACAATTATTTGCATTCTTCCATTTTTTTCCTTTCAAATATTCCCTTTGTCTTATTTTTTTCTCATGAAGATTTTGAACACTCTACTGAATATGAATGGACATACTGTACAAATTTGTCTCATCCATGATTTTTGAGATTTTTAATTTATTTTCATATAGAATAATATTGGCTACAGATATTCATACATTGCATTTATTATCTTAAGATTATCCTTCCCCATTCTCTACAGAATGTTTATCACAAACTTTTTCAAATGATTTTTTTCTACTGAAATGATCATGGTTTCTGTCTTTAAGTTTATTTATAAGGTGGATTACATTTATTGTTTTTTTGTGTTTTGGACCAAACTTACATCCTAGGAATGAAGCAATATTGGTCATGGTTTGTGATTTTCTTTAATATGTTCTTGACATTAATTTTTAAGAATTCTGTTGAAAATCTTATCTGAGTTTATTATGTCTATGGCTTTCTTTCTATTATGTCTTTTCCTGTATCATGGTAGGATTGCCTTTGTAAAATAAAATGTTTGCAGGTCTATATTGATGGCTCACCAGTTAAAGGTGTATACTACTCTTGCAGAGGAACAGATTTTAGTTCATAACACCAATATCAGGTGACTCAAAATCATCTGAATCTCCAGATTTGTGGAGACTTTTGGCCTCTGTATAAATCTGCAGTCATTTTTCATATGCCCACACAGACACTCATATTTTAAAGTAAAATAAATTTGCAAAGGAGTTAAATGCTTGGCAATGTTTCTATTTTGTGAAAAAGTTTAGTTTCTGAAGTACTAGTGTTACATCTTTATCAAAAGTTTGGAATCAATTCAATACTTGGCTTTTATTTGAATAGAGATTTTTACATTACTAATTCTATCACATTGATTATTCTTTATTTCTTTATGTTGATTACATCTCTCAAATTTATTTTGTATTTTATATGTAACTAATAAGACATATTCTTCTCAAGTGCATTTGAAGTATTAAACATTATTACTTTGTAGGGAACAAATCAAACTTTAACAAATTTTTGAAATGTGAAAAATTTCTTGATGTCTTATCAAAGATTAGTAGCATACAATTGGAAATCAACAGCAAGGGAAACTGGAACCACACATGTACTACTACACTGAACAATATAGGAAGGAAATGAAAAATTAATTCTAGGATTTCTATTTCTTTGATATCAATTTTATTCTGTTTTGGTCAGGTAGAATATAGAATCTTATTTCATTTTCTTATGTTTTGTGTCCTCATATGTAGTCATTTTTCTGGTGTTCTAGAGGCCTCTTACACATGAATGGACGTCTCATTCTCTAGGTTTGAGAAATTTTTCTTCTTTTATTTTACTGAAGATACTCTCTATGCTGTCCCTATCCCATTGTATTCTTTTCTTTCTTCTATGCCATATTTCAGAGGATGGGTCGTTTTCTGGTAGCCCAGACGTTACAATACGCCATTCATGGTTTTTGTTCATTAATCTTTACTGAGTAATCCAATTTCTCTACTTTACTATCCACCACTGTTTTGTTTTGTTTTGTTTTGTTTTGTTTTGTTTTGTTTTGTTTTGTTTTGTTTTTTTCACGATTCCTTCTGTTTGGTTAGGCTTTCACGAGAATATTAATGAGATTATTAGATTGTTAACTTCCAACATTGTTTCAATTGTGTTATCTTAAAAAAATAATTCAAACTCTATTTTTATGTCTTAGATTAACTTTCTTTTTTGTTTTTTTTTCTGTTTTTTTTTTTTACTTATTTTTTTATTTATTTTACAATACTATTCAGTTCTACATAATAGCCACAGATTCCCTTGTTCTCTCCCTTCCTGCCCCCCTCCCCTTCCCCCCAGCCCACCTCCCATTCCCACCGCCTCCAGATCAAGGTCTCCCCCAAGGACTGGGATCGACCTTAGGGGTTATTGGACTATTTAAATAGTTCATCTGGTCTTGATTTAACTTAGGTATGTGGTACCTATCCAGAAAATTGTCCATTTCTTTTAGGTTTTCCAGTTTTGTGGAGTAGAGGTTTTTGAAATATGACCTTATAATTTTCTGGATTTCCTCAATGTCTGTTGTTATATCCCCCTTTTCATTTCTGATTTTCTTGATTTGGATTCTCTCTCTCTGTCTTTTGGTTAGTTTGGATAAGGGCTTGTCTATTTTGTTGATTTTCTCAATGAATCAACTCTTTGTTTCATTAATTTTTTGTATTATTCTCTTAGTTTCTAATTTATTAATTTCACCTCTCACTTTGATAATTTCCTGGCATCTATTCTTCCTGGGAGACGTTGCTTCTTCTTGTTCTAGAACTTTCAGGTGTGCTGTTAAGTCACTAGTGTGGGATTTCTCCAACTTCTTTATGTGGGCATTTAGTGCTATGAATTTCCCTCTTAGCACTGCTTTCATAGTGTCCCATAAATTTGGTTATGTGGTGTCTTCATTTTCATTGATCTCTAGGAAGCCTTTAATTTCTTTATTTCTTCCTTAACCCATTGGTGATTCAGATGAGCATTATTCAGTTTCCATGAGATTGTAGGTTTTCTGTAGTTTTTGTTGTTGTTGAAATCTAACTTTAAACCATGGTGGTCTGATAGAACACAGGAGGTTATTCCAATTGTTTTGTATCTGTTGAGATTTGCTTTGTGGCCAAGTATGTGGTCGACTTTAGAGAAAGTTCCATGGGGTGCTGAAAAGAAAGTATATTCTTTCTTGTTAGGATGGAATGTTCTGTAGATATCTATTAGGTCCAATTGGGTCATGACATCCGTTAAGTCCTTTATTTCTCTGCTAAGTTTCGATTTGGGAGATCTGTCCAGTGGTGAAAGTGGGGTGTTGAGATCTCCCACTATTAATGTGTGGGTTTTTATATGTGGTTTAAGCTTTAGTAATGTTTCTTTTACATATGTGGGTGCCCTTGTGTTTGGGGCATAAATGTTCAGAATTGAAACTTCATCTTGGTGGATGATTCCTGTGATGAGGATGTAATGCCCTTCTTGATCTCTTTTGATTGATTTTAGTTTGAAGTCTATTTTGTTGGATATCAGGATGGCTACACCCTCTTGCTTCTTAAGACCATTTGATTGGAAAGTCTTTTCCCAGCCTTTTATTCTTAGGTAGTGTATGTCTTTGAATTTGAGATGTGTTTCTTGTATGCAGCACAGAGATGGGATATATTAGTCTGCTTTCGTATCCATTCTGTTAGTCTGTGTCTTTTTATAGTTGAATTAATTCCATTGATATTAAGGGATATTAATGACCAGTGACTGTTCATTCCTGTTATTGGTTTTTGTTTGTTTGTTTGTTGTTGTTGTTGTTGTTGTTTTGGTGGTAGTGTGTGTGTACTTCTCTGCTTTGGTGTTTACTGCTGTGGTGTTATCTGTTGCCTGTGTTTTCGAGGGTGTATATGACTTCCTTAGGTTGGAATTTTCCTTCTAGTGCTTTCTGTAGGGCTGGGTTTGTGAATAAATATTACTTAAACCTGGCTTTGTCTTGGAATGTCTTGTTCACTCCGTCTATGATGATGGAAAGTTTTGCTGGGTATATTAGTCTGGGCTGACACCTATAGTAGATTAGTCACATTTCAGAGGAGGCCTCACACTCAAGAAAATTTGAGTAGCACAAGTGAGTTTGATGGTTTAAAAACAAAAAAAAAATGAAACTCAAACTTGGGTGGGTAGTGAGGTGAGAGTGTGGAAGTTAGATATAGGAGGAGTTTGGGGTATGGGTGTATAAGACCAAAATACACTGTATAAAAAAATTCTGAAAGAATTAATTAAAATGTTATTAAAATTAAAGCATCAATGGAATCAAAAATAAGCCAATGATACATTTCAAAGCTCTAGAAAAAAAGCTGCACAAAAACCTAATATGTGGCAAGAAATAATAAATTTAGATAAAAATAAATGACACAGAAACTAAATGAATCATACAGACTCAATAAAACAGAGTTTGGTTTTTAACAATATTGACAATATTGACAAACTCCTATGGCCCGTGAGCCGTAAACTCTACACAAAAATCTATAGGTAACTAAGGAATGCTGAGAGTGGGAAACATTTTATTAATTATTAGTTTTCTTAGATTACTTAAGTTAATTACAGGTGTACTAGTCAGAGAAGTATGAAGGATTTACTTCATTGTCTAATATGAGAAAAAATAGACTTTACTCCAATTAAGTTGATTTACTGCTTCCTTTGGAAAAATGGAATAATTAGTACTTAGGCTAATTCCACATTGCCCCAGTATACTTTCTCAAAATTTGTACAAAAGCTTATTCAACACAAATATACATTCAGAGTTTCCTTTACATGATTACTTAGAATTTTATTAGAGATTCACAATTAATAATGTACCATTTATATAAGTATTATAAATGTTAAATCAATAATTTTTGTAGTAAGTTTACTTACATAAGGTATACAGTATATATAGCTCAGTGGTATATTGATTTCGTATCATGTGAGAACAACTAAGGTCAATTTATAATATTGTAAAAAAATGTACTGTTTAGTAGTTGAAATTTTGGAACTATAGAAATATCTTATATTTTAATTCTGTTATTAAAATTTTGAATTATTTCTATTGGAAGAATTGATCCATAGATTTAATGATGCAACTCTGATAAATTTCCACTGACCATAGTGAATGTGTAATTTTGAAATAGGATCAACTGTTTTATTTTTTTGAATAATATGTTACTTATATCTGGGTTGCTAACAAGAACACAGTAACAAAAACAAATGTGTAGCAGTGACAGGCTGAATTAAAATATCACAGAGTATTATCATCTAAGGTCATTTAATTTTAAGCACTCTCTAGTCATTATTCAATATTTATACTTACTTTAAGTTCATGTCACATGCATTAACAGTGAGTTAATTCTACAATTTTAATTTTTTTTGAATCACATCAGCTCATGTGTTTTATCCTTCTGATCATTAATGTAGCAATTAACACTCCAAGTATAATTTTATTTGTTTGTATAACTTAGAACTCAGACAAGGAAAAAGCAACAGCATGGGTTGGATCTAAGTGCTGAAGAAATAAGTGGAAAGATTCATGGAATTAATGAATGCAAGAATAATACTACATCATGACTAATAGAAAATAAACAATAAGTAAATGTTAATTACTATTCCCATTGGTGCCATTTACTTATTAATTTGGTAAAATTGTTAATTAGATAATGGTTTACATTTATCAAAATTATTGGAATCTCAATGCATAATCAGTTTAATGAGACACAATGAACTTACTTATATAAATTTAACGTCTATTTTTGTACTAGAAATTAGTTAACTGACAAAACTGCAGAAAGAAGGGCTACAAGAGCAACTAAGACTGATGTTTTTCCAGTTTTGCTTCTGGCTCTCACGATTGTTGAAATTTTTTCTGTGATTATTCTCTCTTGTATGCCAGTTTCTTCCTTTCATCAGTCATCTCAAGTATGGATTTGAAATTAAATTTAATGTATTTTAATATATTGTAAAAGCTGTAAAATGATAAGCCATGAACTTTTAAAATTTTTTTCAAGTGAGAGAAGATGCTTGTCTTATAAAAAAGAAAACAATAAAGCTTTTACACTTATTTATATACCTGCCTACAAGTTGTGTTTATGCAATAATGGCACAAAGCTTGTGGGAGTAACCAATCAATATCTGTTTATATTTAAGGTCTACTCCATGAGTTATAACACATCTCAGACACTGCTTGGGCAGCCAATAACGTGAGAGTAGACAGGTCATGAACCTATTGGAAAACCAAATACTACTTCTCTGCTAATGGAAGGTAGCAATAAAACGTCTCCTAAGGAAACTCTGCTATACTCATAAGTCACTGTGTTGCTTACCCATCATCAGGGAATCTTCTTCATGTATTAGAAGTGAATGAATACAGAGAACTACAGCCAGACAATGTACAGAGAGTCTAGAAGTACCCATCTTCCAGAAATCATATGGCCTTGGGTACCCAGACATCTACAGCAGAAGGAAAGAACCTATTGGCACCAATATACACAGCATAATATATCACTGCCTAACATCTATATCTCTTTAACTCTAGAAAAATTGTGGTCCTGATTTAATTAAAATATAGCTGGTTTTGGAGCTGGAATGTGGCTCTCTCCTTCTCTAAACCCAAACATATTGCTAAAAATAATCAGGAGATTCTGTCTCATATTGGAAGAGCCAACTAGTATGGGACAGAAGAAAACCAATAATTTAGGGACCATTGTTGTCTAGATTCTATTTTTTCCATGCTTGTCCTGTCTTTCAAAGAATTCTTTCTCTACCCAGAATACATCCAAACTTTCCATATTGATATGAAAAATGTTCAAGTTTTTCATAATAAAAGCTAAGTCTTTCCAATAGCAATCTCTGAAGACTCCAGAAGGAAGATGGGGCCCCACAACAATGACTCTACACAGTCTAGAATGATGCCATGGATCTCATGAACATTACTCAGCGATCAGCCTTGGATTGAAAACTTTCTAGGACAGTTCCAAGATGAGATGGTCCATCATACCACACTTCTAGCTAGAATCTCAGACAACCTTACCCATTATTCTGAGACGGTCTGCAGAATCTACAGTTAGTCTAATAGAGACCTAGTTATCTGAGTTTTCTTACAGGAACCCACAGAAATACGGTTGTCCCCTAAATAGCAGGAAGCAATTCTAAGAAAACAATGCCCTTTCTCCCAAAGGTTTCATGTTTCTCAAGGTTATGGATGATACTTATAGGGTTGGGGGTGGAAGAAAATATTCGGCTCAATATTCCCCTTAAGAAAATAAAATAGGGAGTGGGGCCGGAGAGATGGCTCAGAGGTTAAGAGCACTGACTGGTCTTCCAGAGGTCCTGAGTTCAATTCTGAGCAACCACATGGTGGCTCACAGACATCTGTAATGAGATCTGGTGCCCTCTTCTGGCCTGCAGTTGTATATGCTGTATACATAATAAATAAATCTTAAAAAAAAGAAAAACAAACATAAAGAAGTGTTGTGGAATATTACTTTAAAAAAAAAGAAAAGAAAATGGGAATAGATAGGTATGTGATATTAAGGTATTGTATTTACTAGTAAACCAATTAAAAAAAAATCAACCTTAAATAATTTGTACTGTTATGAATTCTTGTATACTGATACAAATTCAAGCTATTTTTATGTTCCTATTTAAGATAATTTGTATAGATACAAACACAGAACTATATTTGTTTTAATGTACATATATTTCTACTCCTACTTGAAATATTCTGTATATTGTTACAAATGTAAAATTATATTTGTCATATTGTATGTATGTTCTACCTCTGTTTAGGATATTATATATATTGATACACATATAAGATTGTTGTCATATTGCATACTACACTATATATTTCTACCTCAGTTTAACATACTTTTATATATTTTCACAATTTTGAGGTCATTGTCCTTTTACTGCACATTTGTTTACAGACTGTTTACCTTGTCTATATGAAGCTTTTGTCCTTAGGTTATTTAGGTAGATAAGATTTATACATTTATAGTTACTCATGCTTGTCTTCTCTATACTTACATTAGTTAGGTTCTCCAGATTTACAGGCACATAGATCAGATGGACAAGTAACCTTCAAACACTTCATTGACCTAGAGAATATGGCATTTAAATAACTTAGAATTCTGTTGACATGAGACATAATTGCTGCTGATGTGCATGATTGCTCCTGGCAGCACTGATCTGATCCCAAGAGAATGTTGGGCTTTTTTAAAGACACTCTATTTGGAAGTTTATCTTCTTACTGTTACATAATGGCCTGCTGGGCAAAGAACTGACCTTACCTCAACTACTGATAGTACAAATGCTGTCCTTTCTGGATGAGCAGGACACAAGGAAAAGTGACTACTGAATTCTGCCAAGACAGTGTAAGATGGTCTTTCAAAATTCCTACTTCTGAAAATGGTCTGTCAGATATTCTAGTCCTGTTAGCCAAATTGGATGCACCTATACACATACAATAAATATGCAAATAACTGAATACACACATAACAATAAAAATGACTATTTGGAGGCATCTATTCGACTAGTTAATATTTGAAGTAGTTTATACTAAGGTTTACAAATGTTATTTAAAGTTAAAGTGTGACGACTTTACAGTAATCATATTGCAGCACAAGTTGTTAATACATACTAAGCGCTATTAGTTTCTATTATTTACCTGTCATGTTGTTTCATCACACTTATTTATCCAAAATGTGAAGACTACTGAAGACTGTATGTTAAAATCCATTTCAATGAAGAGCTAATAGACTATTCCAAGAGTAACAATGCAGTTAAGTACTAATAAGAATGATTCTGTTTTCAATATTTCCATGTAATTACATCTGAACATTTGACTATTGGAACTTTAATTCTTATGAAATCAACCAATGCTTCCAAAGTGTATTTTTAAGCTTTTTTTAATGAAATAATGATAAAACTAAAACTTTAACAGAACATAAAATGAAAGTAACTATTGAAATAGTGGTAAAACTAAAAATCAAGCAGAATCTAAGATGAAAATAACTATTGAACTACAAAATCATGAAGAAATCACTAACACTAAATTTGACAACAGAGCTTATAATTTGAAATGTTTTATAAATTACTCCATTTCAAGAAATAATACAGCAAATATAGAATATTGAAACTCCAAACATATTAGAAAATTTTTAAATAAGTGAAATATAGATCAATTGCACTCAGAATATAATTTATTATTCCAAATTTATACTGCTTTCTTTGCAATAAATCAAGAGACTCTCATTAATAAGGAACAGAATATATAGACTAGAAAACACCCCAGAAATTGACAGTGTAGAAAGTGGCTTTATATACATTACCCCATTTGTGTTTTACTAAAATCTGATATAGCAGTATTGATTTTATTTTACCCATGAGAATTCAAAGTGTTATAACTTGTTGAAAGGCATAAGTGACATTTACTATTGACAATGTTAAAATGAATAAATACTACATGCTCAACATTATCTGTGATTTTATCTTTTTTCCATCTTTATCTTTTCTAGGTTAGGACATGTAGATGCAAAATAAATAGGGAAATAACTAACTGAAGTTGTAGTCCCAATTATGTTAAGTTTTTGTAGACAGAATCAGATCTAGTAAAACTTTCAGTCACATCTCAGGATTCCAGTACAGGTCATTTAGAATCATTTTGTTTACAATCTAATACATGTTAATCCAATTCTTTGCAGTTATCTTAATATAGTTCTCCAGTATGAAATTTTCTTATAATTGCAATATGTACTCCACTGTTGTGCTGATATATTGTGTACCCTAATAAAGCTTGCCTAAAGATCAGAGGACAGAACAAGCCACTAGATTAAACACAGAGGTCAGGCAGTGGAGGCACACACCTTTAATCCTAGAACTCGGGAGGCAGAGATCTGTCTGAATCTCAGTGAGTTCAAAGCCACCCTGGACTATATGAGATTGACTCAGTCTAGGAGAGAAAACAGAGTCAGGCAGTGGTGGCACACACCTTTAATCTCAGTACTTGGGAGTCACACACCTTTAATCCCATCACTAGGAAGGAAGTGATGTGACTAGGTAGAGAAAGTATATAAGGCATGAGGAGACAAGATTTATTGCTGAAGCCTTTTCAGCTGCGGGCCTTTCAGCTGAGGACTCAGAGGCTTGCAGTCTGAGGATAGGATCTCACCTTCTATTCGGCCTAAAGACTGTGTAGTGGAGAGAAGTTTCTCTAGAGGCTTGTTCCTTTGTTTCTCTGAATTTTCAGCATTTATTCCAATATCTGGCTCTGAGTTTTTATTATAAGACCTTTTTAGGATTTATGCAAGATAATGTAATTATATAAATCAGTTAAAATACACTTAACTGTATGCAGTCAATGGCTGAGAAGAGAGCAAGAATCTGTTTACTTCAGCAAATATCTCTCTAGTAGGTTGTCTAGTCCAAAGTGGTGACCCCAGTACACATGTACCTATGAGCAATGCTGAATGGACTTAAATCAATGTGTGTGTGTGTGTGTGTGTGTGTGTGTGTGTGTGTGTGTGTGTGTATAAATAAATAAATATATATGTGTGTGTGTACATATACACACATATATATGAATGTAACTATAATAAATCAAATTTTAGAAGGGAAAAAGGGTGTATGAGAATGATGTGAATTGTTTTAAAAAGAAAGATACTGTGTACATTTATTAGTCTTCAATTCAATACCAATGTGATCAATAAGTATCTTTTTACATTTCAATATTATTAGTCAATTCCAACTTTGAGTGAGATTTTATATTCTAAAAAATCATTTTCTTTAACAAAAATTTCAAACTATAACCAAACCCATTCCTGTTTTTACCTAAGAAAACAAGATTGAAACTTACCTTCTATAAATACCTCAGAACAAAACATATGGAGGAATTTAATTTGTTTTTCTAAGACTAATGTTTTTGAGGGGCCACCAATTAAAAAGATTTAATGATAAATGTTTACCTTAATGAGTTTACTAAAACATTCTAATCCCTCCTTGTGTTGATAATAAAATATCATTCCATGGCTCTTTAGATCTATCCATTTACAGTATCACCATCAATCAAACACATCAAGATAGTGGCAACATTCTTCCATCATTGAATAAAATGTGAATTGACCTTACAATTCTGTGACATATATCTGTTGCCCTTGAGATAAATGGTGGTATGTGTGTTGGTATGCCTATGCATATCACACAATGTTCAAATGCCTCCCAAAGCTCATTTATTGGCAGTTTGTTTACCAACTAATAACACTGTTAGAAGGTGTGGAACTTCTAAGAGATGACCATAATTAGAGGAAGTATATCTTGTTTGTGAACTCAAGCTTGTTAAGAGTCCATTGTCTTTATTCTCTCTCTGCTTTCTACTCTGTGAATGGCTTTTTTTAACCTGTATTTTGCTTTACCCTACAACAAAGTCAAACCAGCATAGTCTCAAAAATACGATCATGATAAATCCTCAGAATATTTAATAATTTATTTTTTAAAATGCTTTTTGAAATTAACATGCAAACACACATATAAATTGAGGGCCATGATAATCTGTCTCTTGCTTTGTTCTGAGTGCACAATTTCCCTAAGAGATCATCTATAATCAACCAATTACAGAAATGATTAACTAGGCATATATATATATATGCATAGATTATGAGTATATATATATATATATATGTATATATATATTACATTGAAGGTATAAGCTGGAATATAATTAAGATTTCTCTTTACCTTCACATTTCATCTGAATTTCATCATGAGTCCTATGTGTCAAGGATGTCAACATAATTCCCAAAACTCTGTTTATTCCAAATATAATAAAGTCCTTGTCTAACTGTATTCTATGTGATAATTTTTGAGATGGAAAAAATTAGAGAGAGGGAGGGAGAGAGAGAGGGAGGGAGGGAGAGTGAGAAAGAGAGAGCAAGGACAAAGACAAATGTGATGCTGAAAGTGATGGAGAAATCTTTACTTCTTCATTCGTTATACTTTTTCATTTTGAAGAGTCTAAATTATCAATTTTACCTAGGTACATGAAGCCAAGTTTAAATAAAGTATCAAGTCATCAAAAGCCATGCTTTTAGACAGGCATTTCTTTATGTATTCTTTTAAGCCTTCGAAAAGAGCTTTAAATTGTTAGCAGATTCCAAACTGCACCACTTCAAATTAAAGCAGAACCAATTAAGCTAAAATGCAAAGTTAATCCAAAAATATAATTAGCATCTGGAAGAAGACACTTTATAAGCAAGAGATCTTAACAAATGACACACTAGAAATTTATACGGAGACGAGTGGTATATTGGCCAAGGAAGTAAGCACAGTAGCACTGCATGGCTCTATATAAATATCAAAATAGATAGACTGTGCTTTTCTTTCTTTTTTATTCATTTTAAAGCCCTGTATTTAAAACTTGCTACATTTTGACCCATTTATATGTCCATGTATTTCTGGATCTTTGAAAATGTATTTTTAAATATACATGTGCCAGGTTACTGATTTTGAGGTCAACCTATTATAAAATAGGTTACTGAAAATAGTAGTATGGTTGTATGAAGAAGAGGAAGAGTGAGTAGAAGACAGAGAAGGACAAGGATATATAGAAGAAGCAGGAGGCAGAGAAGGAGAAAGAGAGTTAGAAAATACATAAATGACATCAGCACCAAAAAACAATGAAATAAAATTATAGCATCTAAAGAATTGTCTTTTAAGATTAATTAAAACAAGATCCTTATCCAACTCCTACCATGTTTAAATCCACACAGCATAAGTTTGAATGTCAGAAAAATAATTATTTTGTAAAACATTATTTTATCGGGCCTATCAGATGGCTCAGTAGATAAATGCCAAACCTGAAGAACCTTAGTTTGATTCACAGGACCCACATATTGGAAGTGGAAAATTGAATCCTGCAAGTTTCCTCTGACTTCCATATTTGTGATGTAGCATACACATGAACACACACAACACACACACATATAAAAAAATACACACAGAGAAAGACAGAAAGAGACAGAGAGACAGAAAGAAAGAGACATAGACATAGAGAATCAATCACTCAATCATTACATATGCTGGAAAAAAGCTTCCTAATTATGTTCGTAATGGAGAATCCAAACATACATGTATCATTTAATTTAATTCCTTTGGCTGCTATCTTCAACTCTGAAAGATGAACGGAATGAATATAACAATCTATCTTTCAAGGTTTGTAAAGAGTTGTAGGTATGTAGTAAGTATATTAATTGTGTAATTCTATGGACCTTGTTGCTTCAGGGTCAATAAAAAATTTTTCTCATAAATTTCATTCTGTGTTGATTAAGATGCATTGAACATATGTCCATATATATTATAATTCGGCTAACTAAGGATCAGGGTCCATTTTCTGATAATATAATATTAATGTGCTTGGAATATATATTTTGTGTTTCTTTTCGAACTAAATATTTTATTGCTGAGGTTTTCACACATGTATAGAGAATTTTGATCAAATATAGTACTCAATACCTTCCCTCCAATTCATTTCATATGCTTCACAAATTATTCTCCAGATTTCATGTGCTTTGCTTTATACTAAACTCACAGAATTTTGACTCTAAGTACAGTGGTATAGGACCATACACTAAAGCATATGTAACATTTTCATGGTTGTAGTCCTAAAGAAAACTGACTCGTCCTTCCAACAGGAATCAACTCATAATGACCTTTCAACTACGGGGTGGGAATTCATGAGCCCTTCTCCCATTCATGCTCTAAATTTGGCTGATTTGATCTCATTTGGGTCTTGGGCAACTTGGAAAACTGTTCTGTACATGTACTACAGCCCTGTCTGTGCATGTCCACTACTTCTAACTGTAGCAATCTTTCCACAATGATGCCTGAGCTATTGCATGACAGAGTGTGATATAAATGCCCCATTTAGGACTAAGCACCCCAGTCTCTTCTTGTCTGCACCTTGGCCAGTTACGGTCTTCTATATTATTCACCATATAGATCAAATGGAAGTTTCTCTGATGAAGTCTGAGAAAGAAACTAACCTATGACTACTACCATAAGTTATAAAGAACAATTTTAATATTATATCTATTAGCAAAATATAGTATTAAATTCTCCCTTATGACTTAGACAAGGATTTGGCCCAGTTAATAGTATGGGGCAAGAATGCTATATTGTTAGTGTGTGGTGGTATTGTGTTCCCCAAAATATTGTGTACTCTAATAAATTTATCTGGGGTCAGAGAACAGACAGCCACTAGATACAAAGGCTAGAAAATGGTGGCACTCACACCTTTAATCCTAGCATTCCAGAGATAGAAATCCCTCTGGATCTCTGTGAGTTCAAGGCCACATTGGAAATAGCCAAGCATGGTGACACACGCCTTTAATCCCAGAAAGCCAGCCTTTAATCCCAGGGAGTGTTGGTAGAAAGCAGGAAGATATATAAGGCGTGGGGACCAGAAACTAGAAGATTTTGGCTGGTTAAGCATTCAGGCTTTTGAGCAGTAATTCAGCTGAGACCCATTCCGGATGAGGACTCAGAGGCCTCCAGGCTGAGGAGACAAGATCAGCTGAGGATCCGGCGAGGTTAGATAGCTGTGGCTTGTTCTGTCTCTCTGATCTACCAGCATGGACCCCAATAACTCGCCTCAGGTTTGATTTTATTAATAAGTACTTTTAAGATTCCTGCTACATTAGTGTTTCTTAAGTCCAACAGAAAGTAGTTGGTTATTAACAAAATATTCAGCCAGTGTACTTTCCAGGACTGTTGTTATTAAAATATAGAGCATCTGCAGCTGAGTAAGAGTTTTAGATGCTTTTCTTCTCCAGTTGTATACATATCAACTTCTAATACCATGAAAGCTAGTCAGTAGGGATGGTGTTTCCAGATTAGTAACAGCTTAATATCTCGATGTCCACCCTATGATTCTAGCAGGAAGTTTTCTTTTTTTTCTCCAATACTGTCTTACTCTGCAAAGTAAATGAGAGCAAATGACAGTAAGCAGTTTATAATGTTTGAGGAGGAACATCTATGAGACCCCACTTGATCAACAACTCAGAGATACTAATATGTGGCATTGTCGTTTTTATTTGATAGGCTATTGTATGTGGTGATATACTGTGTACCCTAATAAACTTGCCTGAGGATCAGAGGACAGAGCCAGCCACAAGATTAAGCACAGAGGTCAGGCAGTGTTGGTACACACCTTTATTCCCAGCACTTGAGATCTCATGCCTCTGCTTGGGAAGCATACATGCCTTTAATCCCAGGAAGTAATATGGCAGGGTAGAGAAAGGCATATAAGGCATGAGAAAACAGAAACTCACGCTTTTTAGTCTGAGTATTTCATAGAGGTAAGAAATATTGGCTGGCTGTTCTGCACTGATCTTTCAGCTTTCACCCTGATATTTGGCTCTGAGTTTTTTTATTAAAAGACCATGTATGATTCAAACAACAATTGTATCTGCAACTAGCATTGCACACATACTTTAGAGTAACTCCATTTAAATCCTTTCGTGTATGCATATATGTATGTTTTGTTAATCTACAGTAGTGTCCTTCTTACACTTAGTCCTATCACTCACACATACACACAGTTAAGATTTCCTGAATAATTATTATCCTTTACCCCTTCATATCATCTGTGTTTTATCCTGCTTCATTTGAAATTATCTCCGAAATTCCTTTACTTAGTTTGCTGATATCTACAGGCATTCCAATTTAAACATACATATCAAAAGATGTAAAGCTAGCATCCATACAAGAAGAAGAATATGTGGCATTTTCTTTCTGGGTCTGTATTAGCTTACTGAGGTTTATGATTTCAAGCTCCAACTATTTATCTGAGAATTTCCAAATTTTATTCTCCTTTATATTTGAATAATATTACATTGTGTACATGTATCACATTTTCATTATCCATTCATCATTTAATAGATCTATATGCTGTTTCTGTTTTCTGGTATTGTGGTTAAACCTGCAATGAACAGGGATTATATCTCTGTAGTAAGATCAAGAGTCATGTGGAAATATGTCCAAGAGTATTCCAGGAAACATATTTCTAAATAACAAAGGCTATATGTGAAAAATCTCAAAGCTGACAACATACTAAATAGAGAAAAAAGTTAAGCAATCCCATCAAAAATCACCACTCCTTTTTCATAGAGTACTTTAAGTACTAGCAGAGAAATAAGACAATATAAGTAAATTACAGTGAAATAAATAGAAAAAAAGAAGTCAAATTTCCTTATTTGAAGATGATATGATTTAATACATAAGAGATTCCAAATTTCTTTATAATAAAATATCTAGAAATGATAAAAAATTTTAGCAAAGTGGCAGGTCATAATATAAACTTAACAAAAATTAGTAGCCTTTCCATATAATAAACATATTTAAAAAGAGATTATAAAATCAATTTCCATTCACAATAGTTTCAAAAACTAAACTAAACAGAGTTGAAAGACTAAATTTCTTAATGAAGAGACTGAGGAAGACACTGGAAGACAGAAAGGTTTCCCAAGCTTATGAATTAGAAAAATCAATGTTGTTAAAATGAACATTGAAAGCAATTTAAAGATTTAATTTATCCATAATTGAAATTCTTATGACATTCCTCACAGAATAGAGAAAACAATCATAAAATTCATATATGACAACATAATATTCTGGATCACTGAAACAATACTGAGTGCTAGGATTAAAGGTGTGTGCCTGCTGGGCAGCGGTGATGCAGGCCTTTAATCCCAGCACTCAGGAGGCAGAACCTGGTGTATCTCTGAGAGTTCGAGGCCAGCCTGGTCTACAGAGTGAGATCCAGGACAGGCACCAAAACTGCACAGAGAAACCCTATCTCTAAAAACAAAAACAAACAAAAAATAAGTAAGTGCTGCCAGGCACACCACTGCCTGGCTTCTATGTTTAATCTAATGGATTCTTCGGTTCTCTGATCCTCAGGCAAGCTTTATTATGGTACACAATATATTACCACAAGAAAATAAAACGTCCATGATGTTCACATTACTATAATCATCTAATATTTAAAAAAGATATCAAAACTACATATTGGAGAAAGGCTAGCATCGTCTACAAATGATGATCCTGGTATATGCAAAAAGGGTATTTCACAAAAATCAACATTCCTTCAACATAAAAATTCAATGTCAGAGGCCTTTACTGTGTACATTGAGATTACCATAGATTTTGGTCTTTAAATCCATTTAATTTTTGTTTTACATCTATTGGCTGATATATGCTAAAGTATCCCTGCATTTCTGGAATAAAGCCAACTTGAACATGGTGGTTTGTATTTTTCCATATATCACTGAAGTCACTTTGCAAGTACTTTTTTTGAGGATTTTTACATCAATTTTCATCAAAGTTATGGGCAGGTAAACCTTTTGTTGTATTTTTATTTAGTTTTGTTCAGTAGAGTAATACTGACTTCATACAGACTTTGGGAGTGTTTCTTCTGATTCTATTTCGTGGAATAATTTTAGACATATTGATTGTAGATTATTTTCTATTTGTGTTGTATTTTCACCTGTTTGGTGTATTAGAGTAATACTAGCTATGTAGATGGATTTGCAGAGTTTCTAACAAAACCCAAGAGTTAGGTATGAGGAACCCCTCCTTGAATTGTTGGTTAGGGTACTTGAAGTGACTCTCTAATAAGATAGGCTATTTCAATTTCTCTATGTTGCCTTCCAGACTTGAAATTAATATCCTAGTGCTGAAAATAACCACACTCATTAGACAGGGGTCTTCTTGGAGAAAGCAAGCTGAAGCAATCATAGATGCTTCCTCCTTGAGTAATAACGCTCATTGTATCAGAAAGTACAATTAAAGTTACTAAGGTAGAAAAGCCATCAATTATTCCTACCAAGCTGTAAATGCTACAAAACACAAATGTCCAATATAACAAGATATCTGTCAGGGTACAATAGTGGTACTTTTATCCCTGCATAACAAACATCTATCTGGACTTAAGGCCCACTCAACAAGAGGGAATTTATGACTGGTACTAAAAACGTATCCAACTACCTGGGGCTAGAAAGGTCATGGACCATAAAGGAGGTCCTACTGCTGCCAATTTCTCAAACCATTGTAATTTCTAACTGCATTGTTAATTCTTGTCCTACATCTACAGAAAATTGTAGCTCTAAGTCCTCAACAAAGAAGCTTCCTTTTACAGCAGGCAGAGACAATTACAGAAATGTACCACCAGGCAAAAGAACTACCTACCGAGTGCCCAGCCCCAGTTGATAGATCCACACATTAATTTCTACACCTGAGCTTCAGCAAACATGTCAGAATAGGGGGTGGAAAATATTGAGTCAAGGGACCAGGAAGTCTTCAGTGAGATAATCTTTTATATGTGTGACAGGAAAGCTACACCTACTAACTCTTAAAAGGCCCTTAATTTTAGAGGAAATTGGGGAACACAGGAACACAGGTGGAGTTGCAGGGGAAATCAGGAGGGCTGGAAATGATGTATAAACAGTACTTACATATGAAAATATCAAAAAATTAATCTCAAGAAGAATGAAAATGAAGGGCATTTTTCGGATTCATGTGTAAACAGGAAAAGGCAAAAGACTTTAGGGATACCTAAGCTGGTATTTTGAGGTTTATTCTACTACGTATTAAGCACTATGAAGGAAAGAAAGACTCTTTTTCATGCAGGCACAGCCCTTAGCAGAAGGCATGGCACAGAACAATTCTTTAATACATGTACTCAATGTATAAGTGAGTGGGTATGCTATGACAATAGGTTGCATATTGACTAGAAGAGGACATTTCATTCATTTGTCTATCAATAAAGCCTTAGCACTAGATGTAAGTCTGAAGATCACTTGGTCCCTTTTCCACTGTGCCCAAATATGAGTGAGAAGAGAAATTCATACTTAGGTGTAGCATAGTATAGAAAGGTATACCTCACTTTGGATCACAATATTTTTTTTTCTGTCTTTATGAAGAGGATAATGGACTTGGAAGTATAATGTCTGAACTTCTATAAAAGAAAGATTCTGGAAACTTATTTTTTGTAGACAATCTAAAGTCAATGTAAGCATTAGATCTTCCCTGTGTTACCCCATCTAACACAAATGCAGGTAACTTTCTCCTTTCTTCTCTATCAGAAACTCCTAACACTTTTAGTTATAGCATTTATCACATTACTATAATTATGTTTCCCCCACTAAATTTTGAGTATCTCTAGAGGAGTAAAATTTGAGGTTCTATTTTAGTTTGTGTCTCAAGGGCATAACAAGTAACACTGTAAATTGATGAATAATAAGATATCCATCAGTAGGAATTAGTCTAATTAACCCATCACTAGTCATTTCCAGGGATTAGAAAGTGGCCCAAGGGAGGAAAGTGCACCACTAAGGAGCTTGTGATGGGTGAAAGAGAGGAAATGAGAGGATAATGAAAAGAGCTTTCAACTGGAAAATGGGAGAACTAGTTTCCTGCTTTTTCTCCAGCACATGCCAGCTGCATGATTTGGTCACCCTAAGTAATATTATGTTTCTAATTTGTTTACTCATTAAATGTTGAGGGGAACTAAATGATTTCTGGAAAAACAATCTTTCCTGGCAGTTAATTTGATTTTTAAATGCAAAGGAAAAACTGTTAACTGTTTGAAAGGAAAAGATGATTACAGTTTTAAATTAATATGAATAAATGAATATGTAGATACTCATCTTATAATTTTTAAGTTTCATAGGTGAAGTATGAAATATTGCCAAAATTTGTAGTAAATAATCTGGTTTCACTAGTCAACACCAATCTCCATTTTCAGATGTAGATGTAACCAACTGTCTTATTAAATAAGAAACACAGAACCAATGCAAAGAAGTAAGCCAAGAGATCAGAGCTAAGAGCCTTACCCGTCTGCTGCAGCTAGCCTCTTCAGCCAAGAGACCTACTTCCTGTGTTTTTGTCTTTATATAGACTTTCTGTTCTGCCTTCTCATTGGTTGTAAACCCAACCACATGACTGCCTCGTCACTGCCTGTCTGTATAGACCTCCAGGTCTTCTATGGTTGGTATTGAGATTAAAGGCATGTTTCTCCAATGCTGGCTATATCCTTGAACACACAGAGATCTACCTAGCTCTGCCTACCAAGTGCTGGGGTTAAAAGTGTGCACCACCACCACCCAGCTTTTGCTATGGCTTCTAATAGCTCTGACCCCGGGCAACTTTATTTATTAACATACAAATCACATTTTAGTACAAATAAAATATCACTACAGTGAGCAAAGCTTTTACATTCAAAAGTAGCTAGAGTTTTTCTGGTTCTGCCTGGTCCATGGTCAGGACACACCTCTCTCACCTGCCAGTCCCGCAGTTACTCACACCCAACCAAGTAAACACACAGAGACTTATATTACTTACAAACTGTATGGGCCATGGCAGGCATCTTGCTAACTATTCTTATAACTTAAATCATCCCATTTCTATTAATCTATAAATTGCCACGTGGCTCATGGCTTACCAGTATCTTAACATCTTCTCATGGTGGTGGCTGGCAGTGTCTCTCTGCTTCAGCCTTCCACTTCCCAGAATTCTCTTCTCTGTTTGTCCCGCCTATACTTCCTGCCTGGCTACTGGTCAATTAGCATTTTATTTATATAGAGAGATATCCACAGTATTCAAATGTTGGCAATATTTGGCAGTTGCAATATCTGTATGATATATGATGACTACTAAATCTGAAATACTGAAAGTTATTTGGAACATATAATTCTCAATAAAATAGAGCTGAAATTGATGCATAATGCTGAAGTAGTTAACATATACATTATTATATTATTGTAACAATAATTTCTGAAATGTATTATATATAATACATGTGCTACTATAAATGAAATCAATTCACACCTTTTTTATAACATTGTTATCAAGCAAAAAAGCAGCCATTTTCATCAGATCCATAGAGCCTGATTGCAAATAACCATTGGAAACAGGCCTTTTGACTGAAATCCCTGGTGAGGATGGGACAGTGAGGGACACTGACCATCACATGAGATTTAGACATGTTCTTTCCTGTATCACCAAGCTATTTGTATGCAATTCTACTTTCTGTGGTTTGGAGGGATTTTCTCTGGAGGTGATAATTATATAGACTTGTGGTGGTATTCTAATTGTACTGAAATGTGATTTTGATTGTATGTTAATAAATAAAGTTGCCCGGGGGTCAGAGCTATTAGAGCCATAGACAGAGTGTGGCGGTGGTGGTGCACACCTTTAATCCCATAGATCTCTGTGTGTTCAGGGATACAGCCAGCATTGGAGACATATGCCTTTAAGACCTGGGGGCTGTACATACAGACAGTGATGAGGCAGTCACGTGTTTGGGTTTACAAACAATGAGAAGGCAGAATGACTATGAAACGACTTACACACAGGGAAATAGCTCTCTTTCAGGAAGCTGGGACCACGACAGGAGGAAGGGTGAGATTTTAGCTCTGAGCTCTGAGCTCTCGGTGTGTGTGTGTGTGTGTGTGTGTGCGTGTGTGTGTGTGTGTGTGCGTGTGTGTGTGTGTGTGTGTGTGTGTGTGTGTGTGTGTGAGAGAGAGAGAGAGAGAGAGAGAGAGAGAGAGAGAGAGAGAGAGAGAGGTTTATCTAATTAAATGTTACTATAAAGCAGTGGTTCTCAGTCTGTGGGTTGCAACCCCATTTAGTGGTTGAATATCTAATATCTTGTATATCAGATATTTACATTATGATTCATAACAGTAGTAAAATTACAGTTATGTAGTAGCAACAAAATAACTTTATGGTTGGGAGTAACCACAAGATGAGAAACTGTATTAGAGGGTTGAAGCATTAGGAAGGCTGTGAACCACTATTTTAGAGGATAGAATGATGGCTCAGTGGTTAGTAGAACTTATTTCATTTGCAGAAGACCTGGGTTCCCTTCCAAGCACCCACTTGGTATCTCACAGTCATGTGTAACTTCAGCTCCATGGGATTTGATATCTTCCTGTGAACTCTGCATGTACCAGGAATTTAATAGTTTACATAAAGTACAAGCAAGTTTATTTGAATGGTTGGCTGAAGAATTTGTGAAAAGATGGGCTCCTGAAAAGGAGTTAGAGATGTCTGATATCCCTTGGCCTAGTATTGATGAAGAGATTTTAAGGCTCAGAGAAATTAGAATGCTGGAGTGGGTATGCAGTTTAAAGCCTTATCCTCTACAATGGGGAGGCCAAGAAGTAATGCTTGTCACTAACTTTATAAGAGGCAAAAAGATGAGAGGGGCACCAGTACATTTGAGAGCTTTGTTGTCACCCTTTTCCTTGTGAAAAACATCAGAGTTGGAGATGGTGCTGCTCGGTTGGATGGATTAAATGCAGTGCATGGGCCAGGTGGTACTCCTAAATTGCAAAAGGAAGGTGATCATAATTATTGTAATGGGCAGCATAGATAAAACAATGTCCATAGTGGCCTGACTCATAATGGTCAGCAGAGACAAAGTCAATTTTATGGTGACATGACTCATATGGGTCTTTGGTATTGGTTAATCGATCATAGTACTTACAGGCAAACAATAAATAGGTCTACTTCATTTCTGTTTGATCTGTATAAGTGGAAATTTTCTCAAAGAAATGAAAGGCTACATTAGATAATAACAGAAGGTAATTTTGACATGTGATTGAATTTCTAGAGTTGAACTCGTTTACAGACATACAACCCCTTAAATAAAGGGATAGCAAGGTTCTCCTGAAGAAGGAAATTAATAAAACACCTAAGACTTTTACTGTTAGTTTTTCTCCAGTCCTTCAACAGAGGAACCTATGGACTTTTACAAGAATAACTAAACTCTGGGGGAGAAGAAACTCAAACACTCACAGTCTTTTTGATACTGGTTCTGAATTGACATTGATTTCAGGAGACTCTAAGAAACACTGTGGCCCTCCAGATAAAGTAGGGCCTTATGGAGATAAACTGATTAAAGAAGTTTGGGCTTAAGTTCAACTTATAGTAGGTCCAGTGGGTCCATGAACTCATCCTGTGGTTCTTTCCTCAATCACAGAATGTAAAATTGGGATAGATATCCTGACCTGTGGAGTGAGGGCTACTACAAATGGAAAGGCAAAATGGAAGCCATTAGAGTTACCTCTGCAATGAAAAACAGTGAATGAAAACAGAATTACAATTCTGAAGGAATTGCAGAAATAAGTACCACAATCAAATTCTCAAAAGATGCAGGGATGGCAGTTTCCACCACATCTCTCTCTGATTCTTTTATTTGGCCAGTGCAGAAGACAGATGGATAATGTAGAATGACAGTAGATTATTGAAAACTCCATCAGGTAATGACTCTGCTTGAAGCTGCTGTCCCAGATGTGGTGTCCTTACTTGAGCATATTAACACATCTCTTGGTACATGGTATGCAATCATTGATCTAACAAATTTCTTTTTCTGGGTACCTGTCTATGTGTGGTATTCCACATAGTATTTCTGATCAAGGATCTCATTTCATAGCCTGAGAAGTGTGAAAGTGATCCCATGATTGTGAAATCCATGGGCTTTACCATGTTCCTCAACATTATGAAGCAGAACACCAGATAGAAAGATGGAATGACCTTTTGAAGACACAGTGCCAATTAAGTGGCTGCAGCCTGGGGACTTAGGCAGGCTGCGACAGAGATCTCTAGAAGGCAGTATATTCTTTGAAAAGGCATCCCACATAAGGTACACTTTTTCCCAGGACCAGAATTAGTCAGTCCAGGAATCAATGGGTGGAAAAAGTAATATTCCCACTCACTGTCACTTGAGCTAGCTACTAGAAAAAAAATTTGCTTCCTGTTCCAAAGACATTAAGTTCTCCTGGCCTAGACATTTTGGTTCCTGATGGGGGAGCTATACTGCCAAGAGGCACAGCAAATGTTCTACTGACCTAGAAGCTCAGGCTGGCCTGGCCATGTTGGATTTCTGATGCCCTCAAGTCAACTGGCTAAGCAAATAACAGTGTTGAGGTGGGGATGATTACCAGGAGGAAATTGGATTGCTTTTCCTCAATGGAGACATAAAAGCTATGTCTGGTGTGCAGGAGATCCTTTCAGTCATATGTTGATGCTATTGTGACCTGTAATTAAAATCGATGGGGAACTACACACCCTTATCCGGGCAGGATGACAAAGTACACAGGAATTCCTTTCAGGAATGAGGTTATGAGACATTCCCCAAGGAAAGAACTGAGACCCGCTGAGGTGTTGCTGGCTGAGAGTGGGGAAAATACAGAATGAGTAGTAGAAGAAGGTTATAAATCCCACCTAAGGCCGTGTGACCAATTATGACATTGAGGATTATAAATAACATGAGTGTTTCTGTCTTATTTTGTTAAAAATGTGTTTCTGCATATATCTCTGATTTATTTCCTTGGTTACTTTATCATGCAATGCAACATCAATTAAGAGAATATCATTGATTGTCTGATTTAAGTTTTGCAATACCAAAAGAATATCCATCAAGGGACATTGTCATCTATTCTAAATTTTATAGTATTTTTGAGGTTATATAAGGACAATTATATCATGTGACCCCATGTAACAAATGAGACTTGGTATATATGAAAATGACCTTATGTATTTATTCAAAGTATAACCATAAATATTGAAATTATTATACCACCACCACATTTTACCAATATGTCTCATTAAATAAACACTTTCAAGTATCTACCATGTTTTTATAACTATGCTGGATATATAATCCTCAAAAACTGAATACAGTACTTACAAACAAAAGTATTATTTTATCAATGTATGATCTTTCTTTTTGAGGTATCATTATTGAAGACATTCCTCTAGGATTACAACTGAATGGAGCTGGTTTTATTTTCTTTCCAGAATGGAAAGGGCAGTAGGTGCACAAATCTGCAGGAGATTTAAAAGATTTTAATTAATTGTCTTCTAAATCTTTGTTGGTTGGATTTGTACTGGATAAGGTTTGTTTGTGGGTTCAGTTGACTAGTTTATGGTTTATGTTAAGAGATAGGAATAATCTCCAAGAAATAATCTGCTGCTATAACAGAGAGTTTTTGGACTGAATACAGCACATGAAAAGTATTCATGATCCAGGAAAAAAAATAGAACACAAGCAATCATTATAAAAAAAATGTGATAGAAAAGGAAGGCAGACTATCCCATGAGAGCACTAGCATGTGTGGAGGTAGTGCCCCTGTCCATGTATAAGATGTGCAAGTATTTAGATTTAGTTCTTTGATATCCACAGAGAAGTTGGATACCTTCAGGTTGAACCTGAGATCACAGAGAGGTGTTTGTTACCAGTGATTTTGTGGTTGATCATTTCTCTTCTCATATTTTTGTTGTGAAGATTTAGAATAAAATGAATTGTGTGTTTCAAGATGACTGCTGGTAACAAAGTCAGGTCATTAATTTTTATGAACATTTCTCTACATAATATATCCCATGTTCTCAGACAGAACTTCTTTCAGATACTCTGAAAAGGAGTACAGTTCATAAGGAGATTCACAACCATGTAAGGATGAACCATGTAAGACTGTAACAGTGACTCAAAGAGTCATACTTCTTTGTGAAACCATGTCTATGATCATCTTTTACAACACGGCCAAAGCATCTGAAACCAAGCTTCAGGTCTAATTCAGAGTATCTTGTGGAACCAGTGGTTTAAAGCAGCATAAGGGCACCCTGAAGGCAAGAATTTCAGCAATTCTTTATGGTGTTATGTTAGTGTGGAAACCAAAACAGAAGATTTGAAGCTAAATTTTAAGTTCTTTTTAGAGGCCTTTTACAGTGTGGAGTCTAGCAAGCATGTCAATATGTACCTTCCAAAAGTTATCTACACAGGAACAGAAGTACATGGATTATAGCAGATTACAGCTGAGAGCAAATCAAGGCTCTTCAGAATTATAGGTTTACAGAACAACTAGTGGGTTATATAGATGGGTAAACTTCCCACTGGGTGCTTAAACAGTGTTTAGTTGGCACATCAGCCAGAATCAAGAGAGATGTGGAGCAGAGTTACAGAGTAACCTCTGATTCCACTATAGAAACTTATATGAGTTGACAGATGCCCTTAACTTCTGATGAATCAGTGTGCATGATTCCTCTGACTCCACTGACAGCTATTTGGGGTAGCAGGATAAAAATTAATTGTTGACATACAGAAACCCACAATGAGCTGGGCACTCTCCCTTCAATCACTAGTCAAAAAGATACCTTGTAGACATGCCTATAGGCAAATAATAGCAAGGCATTTTTTCTATTGATGCACCTTCTTCTCAGAAAACTAGCTGTGTCAAGCTGACAAAAATAATCAACCAAGACAATATATACGTAAGTAATAAATAATTTTCTTCTTTTAGTAAACATTATAATATAAATGGTAGCTAGTGGTTTTTTTAAAATATAGGTTACATTCCTTTAGAAACGCATTCCCTTCGTAGCTTTTAGAGGCATAACTGAAGTAAAACCTAAAAAAAAAAATCTGTTGTTTAATCACATAAAACTTAGTGTATTAATTAAGATACACCTCAATAGTGTTTATCTTCATTGATGAAATTTTGGGGATGACTTATGTCTAGGTTTTCTTCATTTTAGAGGGCAAGACAATAGGTAAATGAATTTGAGATAACCTTGGGCTACATAGTGAGTGATATTTAGCTCAGCCTTGGAATATATTGAGATACTGTTGAAGAATAGGAAAGAGGAAGATAAAAAAGGAGGAAGAAAAGGGTAAGAGGAACATGAGGAACAATAAAGTTGATAAGAAGGAAGAGAAGACAAGTCTTTCTGAAAGTTGTTCTTTATAATAGTTCTGCTTTCATGTCAACAGGCCAATCAAAATATAAATTAGCTTAAGAGAGTACATGATAGTCTGTGAATTAGAAGGGGTATGAAATAGAGATTTAAGTCATTCAATAACACAGTATTAACAAAGCTAGGAAACCAGATACTTGCAAATAATTTTAAAGTTGAATGAGCATACAGGTAAATGTTTGAATCTTTTGGGGAAACAATAGCATATTGTTCACTGTTCACAGTTTGCCCATGTATTGCAAGAAAAAGGAGAGTTTAGTAAAGCACTGTACTTGGCTTAAAGCTGTTCAAAATAGTGGAAATTTAAGTATTCAACATACACAGGAACTTTGTAGGAGAGGAGGAAAGATATATATTGTTCAATATTAAAGAGCAAAAGATTAAACTAAGAAATTATTTCAATGGCAATGATCTATTAAATTGAATTAAATTGAAGTCCTAGCTGTTATATCCAGCATTAGAACATTTCAGTCAAATATATCAATACCAACTATATTTATCCAGTTGAAACAATGACTAACAAAATATGAAAATCCCATTTCTAAAGCAGAGCTAATGGAACAAAGTTTGTGTGAATAGGGTTGACAGATAGTACATGGAAATATGAAAACAAATAAATATGACAAATCTAAGGAGAATATCTAGAAAATTATCCTAGAGATGTCAACAAATAGATACCATTTGTGATGAAACATTTAAAAACTTAAGTTTCAAAGTGATATTAGTTATAAAGAAATAATAAGAGCTTACCTTTGATAGCAAATAAACCTATCTTGTTTGATAAACTGGTTCAAATTTTGTTTGAGCTTTGTAGAGTACAATAAAAGAGAGAATATCACTATTTTCATAAATAATGTAGGATCTTTCATGTCACTTATGCTTTATTTAAATATTAATGTTAAATATGAATTATAGTTATTGTAATATTTAAATAGGTACAATTATATATTATATATTCAAAAATGCACAATCTAACAAACAATATATTTAATATTGCCAATATTACCCATACAAAATTTAAAACACAAAGTACTGAAAAAGTTCCAGATCCTCAGATTCACAAGGAGATAATGAAAGTTCTGATTATTTGATAAATTCATCAATATTAATGGTGTTAAAGAAAAAGTAATGTTGAGGCTTTTGTTGTCTGTTGTGCAAAAAAGATTTCTTCAAAACAGAAATCTTAAGTTACAGTAAATATGTTATTATATAATATATTACCAACATGAGAAAAGTGTTCTTTAAAACGTTTCTTTTGAAAAAATGAAGTTATCATCTCTAAAATTACTTGTAAAACACACATTTGGAACACCCTCTCTCCTGGGCTCCATATTCCATCCCACAACTTTGGCAGAAGACTTCTGCTTTCCCAGTAGCCAGGCTGGTTCTAGGAACTCAAGGTAAGATATTTCCCACTGCCAACTAACACTCCCTGCAGATAAATGAACAGGCCCCAACTGCACCTCTTCCCCTGAGATCCACATCCTAGCCTACAACTTTGGCAGAAAACATCTGGTTTACTGGAAGTCATGTTTTTTTTTTTTTCTTTTTGGGGGTGGGGGAGGGAGATAGGGTTTCTCTGTGTAGCTTTGTGCCTTTCCTTGGAACTCACTCTGTAGCCCAGGCTGGCCTCAAATTCACAGAGATCAGCCTGTGTCTGCCTCCTGAGTGTGAGTGCTGAGATTAAAGGCATGTGCCACCACGCCCAGCTGTAACAGGAATCCCAGAGACCAAGCAGGTGCCCCAAATCCTAAAGGTCACACAGGTACTTGGAGCTACAAAGGCAAAGTTGGCATCCAAAATCCCAAAGGTCTTTGATAGGGATTCACAACACGCCCCCATGGTTGGGCATGGTTGGGCATGCCCATAGGACCTAGACACTTCCGCCTAGCCATTTCTGGGTCAAAACATCTCGTGTGACCAGGACCCCGTGGCTTTGTGTGGTTGTGTAAAGTGCACAGCACAGCCATGTGATCAACACGCATGCGTGAAATAGCTACATGGGCCTGTGTGCACAGGGGCAGCCCAGCCTTTATAAGCAGGCACCATGTTTCCAACTCCATCTTTATTCAAGTGTCTTTCCCGCAGGCCTGAGCACATCTGTCTTTCTCTCTCTCTCTCTTATCTTAATAAAACTCTTGTTAGTGGATTCTGTCATGTTTTGTGACATTTCCTCACAGGGTTAGAGCACCGCTAAATAACCAAAAGTCGTTCTGGATATAAATATGTCTAGCAGAGACATCCTACTGCACACAACTGTAACCTATATGCAGAGTGTCTATGTCAGTCCTAAGCAAGCTTTGTCAGTTCAGTTTCAGTGAGCTAATATAAGCCCATGTTAGTTGAGTCTGTAGGTTTTCTTGTGGTGTTCTTAGCCTTTCTGAATTCCACAATCATTCTCCCCCCTTGTCTACAGGATATCCACGGTCTGCCTAATGTTTAACTTTGGGTGTCTTTATCTGATTCCCTCAGTTGCTTGATGAAGCCTCCCTAATAACAATTGGGCTAGGCAACAATCTATGTGTATAGCAGAATATCATTGAGAACCATTTCGATGACTTTTTAAATTGCCAATCTATTTGGTTCCCTCTTAGGTCTCTGGGCCTGGCCTTCCAAGCAGTGTCAGGGGTGGGCTCCCTCTCATGGTATGGGTTTTAAGCTGGATCAGTCATTGGCTACTTGATAATTTTTGCACCATCTTTGTCCCAGCATATCTTGTATACAGGGCAAATTGAAGGTCAAAGTTGCTGGGTGAAGCCTCTCTGATAACATTTGGGGTAAGCAACTGTCTATGAGTATAGCAGAATATCGTTAGGAATAATTTTAATGACTTTTATTTTTAATTGCCAATCATGATTTGTTCTATCCTAGCTGTCTGGGCTATCCATTTTCTGGGTCCTGGCCCTCAAGGCAGTGTCAGGGTGGGCATGTGTCTCAAGTTAAATCAGTCACTGCTTGGCTACTCTCACAATTTCTGCACCAACTTTACCCCAGCACATCTTATAGTTAGGACAAATTATAGGTCGTAAATTTTTGTGGCTGGCTTGGTATCCCAATCATTCTATTGGAAGTCTTGCCTGGTGACAGGATATGGACAATTCAGGATCCATATCCTCCATTGCTAGGACTCTTATCTAGGGTTGCCATCATAGATTCCTGGAGTTTCCATTGTACTACTTTTCTGGCTCATACCTGAGGTACACCCCAATTCCTGTTGTGCCTTTCAGTATTCTTTCCTTTCATCCTCCCCCTACGTAAATCCTCATGTTCCCTTCCCCACCTCACTCCACCACACCTATTTACTCTATTCAATTTTCTCTCCCCAGGGACATTCATTGGTCCCCTCTTGAGTCCTCATTGTCACTTAGATTCTCTGTGTCTGTGGACTGTAGCATGATTATACTTTAATTTGTGGCTAATATCCAATTATAAGTGTATATATATAATGTTTGTCTTCTGGGTCTAGGTTACCTCACTCAGGATGATTTTTTCCCTAGTTCCATCCATTTGCCTTAAAATTTCATGATGTTATTTTTTAAATGTGTAAATAATAATAATCTGGAGTATAAATATACCACATATTCTTAATCTATTATTCAGTCAAGGAACATCTAGGTTTAGTACAGTTTTTGACTATTATGAATAAAGCTACTATGAACATTGTTGAGCAAGCATCCTTGTGATAAGATGGAGTATCCTTTGGGTGTAGCTTCAGGAGTTGTATTTCTGGAGTTTGTGGTGAGCAATTCCCAATTTTCTGAAATAATACCATCCCACCAGCAATGGGAGAGCGTTCCCTTGCTTCCACATCCTTGCCAGCATGAGCTGTCACTTGTATTTTTGGTCTTAGTTCTTCTGACAGGTATAACATGCAATCTCAGAATCTTTTTGATTTGCATTTCCATGATGGCTAAGGATGTTGAACAATTCTTTAAGTGTATTTTGGCCATTTGAGATTCTCCTGTTGAAAGTTCTCTGTTTAGACTTGTATCCTATTTTAATTGGATTGTTTGGTATTTTGATGTCTAGTTTCTTGAATTCTTTATGTATTTTGGAGATCAGCCCTCTGTCAGATGTGGAGTTGGTTGCTGTGGATATCACTCTATATAAATAAAACACTGATGGCCAGTGACCAGGCAGGAAGTATAGGCGGGACAAAGAGAGAGGAGAATTGGGGAAACAGGAAGAAGGGAGGAGAGACACTGCAGCCACCGCCAGGACAAGCAGCATGTAGAGACTCTGGTAAGCCACCAGCCACGTGGCAAGGTATAGATTTATAAAAATGGGTTAATTTAAGATAAAAGAACAGTTAGCAAGAAGCCTGCCACGGCCATACAGTTTATAAGTGATATAAGCATCTGAGTGATTATTTTATAAGTGGATTGTGGGACTGCGGGGCTTGGGGAACCTGGAGAGAAGCCCTCCAGCAACAGTTGGTGAAGATGTTTGCCCACTCTGTTGGCTGCCATTTTGTCTTATTGACAGTGTCCTTTGCCTTGCAGAAACTTTTCAGTTTCAGATCTCATTTTGTAACTATTGAACTGAGTGTCTATGATACTGGCATTATATTCAGGAAGTTGTCTCCTTTGCCAATGCATTCGAGGCTACTTCCCAAATTTTTTTCTATCAGGTTCAATATAACTGGAATAATGTCGAGGTCTTTGATCCACTTAGACTTGAATTTTCTGCAGGGTGATAGATATGGATACATTTACATTCTTCTACATGCTGACATCCAGTTATGCCAGCACTATTTGTTGAAGATGCTTTCTTTTTTCTGTTGTTTAATTTTGGCTACTTTCCCCAAAATCATGTGTTCATAGGTGTATGGATTTACATCATAGTTTTGATTCAATTCCATTGATCTCTTTGTCTGTTTTTATGCCAATGCCATGCTGTTTTTATTATTACATTTTTATATTTGAGCTTGAAATATGGGATGGTGATACATGTGTAAGTTCCTTTATTATACAAGATTGTTTTAGCTATTCTGGTTTTTTATTTGCTTGTTTGTTTTAAAATATGAAACTGAGTATTGTCCTTTTAAAGTCTGTGAAGAATTGTGTCAGAATTTTGATGGGGATTGCATTGAATCTCTAGATTGGTTTTTTGTAACATTGCCAGTTTTTACTATGTTAATTCTACTGATCCATGAGCATGGGAGATCTTACCATTTTCTGATATCTTCTCCAATTTCTTTCTTCAAAGACTTAAAATTTTTGACATGCAGATCTTTCACTTGTTTGGTTGGAGTTACCCAAAGATATTTTATCTTATTTGTGGGTATTGTAATGGGTACTGTTTCCTTGATGTCTTTCTCAGGCCATTTATTGTTTGTATATAGGGGGGCTACTAATTTTTTAAGTTAATCTTATATCCAGCCATATCACTGAGGGTATTTATCACTTATGTATACTATCATATCATCTTCAAATAGCAAAAATTTGACTTCTTCCTTTCCAATTTTTATCCTCTTGATCTCTTTTTGTTGTCTTATTCCTCTATCTAGTTCTTTGAGTACTATATTTAATAGATATGGAGAAAGTGGACAGCATTGTCTTATTCCTGATTTTAGTGGAATAGCTTTGGGTTACTCTACATTAAATTTGATATTGGCTGTCAGTTTGATATTATTGCTTTTATTTTGTTTAAGTATATGCCTTGCATCCTTGATCTCTCCAAGATCTATGACACGAAGGACTGCAAAGACTTTTCCCAATCTCTTACTCTGAGGTAATGTCTGCCTTTGAAGTGCAGGTGTGTTTCTTGTATACAACAGAAAAATGGATCTTGTTTTAATATCTGTTCTGTTAGCTTGTGTCTTTTTATTGGTAAATTGAGTCCATTGATATTAACAGATATTAAGCACCAGTGATTGTTGAATCCTGTTGTTTTTATTTCATTTATTTATTTATTTATTTATTTATATTTATTTATATTTTGGTGGTAGTGGTGGTAGTATGTGTGTGTGAGTATGTGTATTTCCCTCCTTTTCGTTTTGCTGTTGTGAGACTATCCAGTGCCATTGTTTCCCTGGGTGCAGTTAACCTCCTTAGGTTGGAGTTTTCCTTCTAGTACTCTCTGTAGGGCTGGATTTGTGGATAGGTACTGTTTAAATCTAGTTTTGTCATAGAATATATTGTTTTCTCTGTCTATGGAGATGGAAAGTATTGCTGGGAATAGTGGTCTGGGCTGGCATCTGTGGGCTCTTAGTGTCTGCAAAACATCTGTCCACGACCTTCGGACTTTTAGAGTCTCCATTGAGAAGTCAGGTGTAATTCTGATAGGTCTGCCTTTATATGCTTCTTGACCTTTTTTCTGTGCACTCTTATTTTCTTTCTTTATTCTATATGTTTACTGTTTTGATTATTTTTGTGTTGAGGGGACTTTTTTTTCTGGTCCAGTTTATTTGGTGTTCTGTAAGCTTCTTTTACCTTCATAGGCATCGCCTTCTTTAGGTTGGGAAAGTTTGGCTATGATTTTGTTGAATATATTTTCTGTGCCTTTGAGCTGGTATTCTTCTTCTTCTATACCTAGTTTTCTTAAGTTTGGTCTTTTCATGGTGTCCCAAATTTCTTGAATGTTTTGTGTCAGGAATTTTTTGGATTTAATATTTTCTTTGACCCATCAATCAGTTTCCTCTATTGTATCTTCAACATCTGAAATTCTCTTCCATCTCTTGTATTCTGTTGGTGATGCTTGCATATGCAGTTCCTGTTCACTTCCCAGGTTTTTCATTTCCAGAATTCCCTTGATTTTTCTTTTTTTTTTAATTGCTTCTACTTCAGTTTTCAAGTCTTGAACCGTTTTCTTCACCCGTTTGATTGTTTTTTTTATTCCCCCTTAGCCTTTCTTTTAGGGGTTTATTGATTTCTTCTGTCTTTTCCTAGATTTCTTTCATAGAAATTGTCATATCCTCTTTAAGGGCCTATATCATTTTCATAATGTTGTTTTTACAGTCATTTTCTTATGTGTCAGCTCTGTTACAATGTTCATTTATTGCTATTGTAGAATCACTGGGTTCTGGTGATGCCATATTGCCCTTTCTGTTGTTGAATGTATTCTAACACTGGCATTTATGCATCTGGGTTTAGGATGATTATAGGTATGGGTGGTGATTCTTGTGTTGTCTTTGCTGGGTGTTTTGTTCCTTTATTTTCTGTTTCCTTTGCTGTCTTCTGGCCTAAAAGGCCAACGGTTCTTGTGATTGGCAGGTTTTCAGGTCCAGGAGAGTTGTCTTAGCTGGGTGTTTTGGAAATTTGTGTGCCTAAATGAAGCATATCCTCCTTCTCTTTTGACTGGTGTAGGCTGTACCTGTGCCTATGGAGTCTTTTCTTCTAACTGGTGTGGATTGTGCCTATGCCTATGGAGTCTTTTCTTCTAGCTGGTGTGGATTGTGCCTGTGACTATGGAGGCTGCTGAATTTCCTGGGTTTCCTTAAGGGATTTCTTAATTTCATCCTTAAGGGACGCCATCTTCTTGGATCATATTGGATTTAAAGTCATTTTCTTGTCCATCAGCTATGTTGGAGCACAGGGTTGAAGATGTAATTTAATAAAAATTAAATAAGAAACACAGAGCCAAATGCAGAGTTAAAAGCCCAAGAGGTCAGGGAGCAGTAGCCAAAAGCTGAGACCACCTTCTTACTACCTGCTGCCACTGCCGTCTTTCCCCTGAGAAAGAGACCTACTTCCTGTGTGTCTGTCTTTTTATTGACTTTCTGTTCTGTCTTCTTATTGGTTGTAAACCCAACCACATGACCTCCTCATCACTGCCTGTCTATACAGACCTCCAGGTCTCTATGGTTGGTATTGAGATTAAAGGTGTGTGTCTCCAAGCTGGCTATGTCCTTGGCACACAGACTCTGCCTGCCATGTGATTTGATTAAAGGCATGTGCTACCACTGCCAGACTTCTGCTATGGCTTGCTATTAGCTCTGACCCTCAGGCAACCTTATTTATTAACATTCAAATAAAATCACATTTCAGCACAAATACAATATCACCATACATGGTGAGGGTCTGTTGGGGATAACTGGGTAGGCTCTAATGAGTGTTAGTAGGTAATGTGTGAAATCTTACTTGGGATTCCTAGAATCCCTGTGATCTCAGATCGAGTAGTTGTATTCTGCCAGAGTTGTGGGCTGGGATATGAATTCCAGGGAAGGAGATGCTGTTGGGTACTGCTAGATGGGATTTAAGGAGTATTAGTGGGTGGTAGACAGTATCTTACCTGTTGTCTTAGTTAGGGTTTCTATTACTATGAAGAGACACCATGGCCATGGCAACTCTTATAAAAGTGAAACATTTAATTTGGATGGCTTACATTTTCAGAGGCTAAGTCTGTTATGATCATGGTGTTATATGGTGATGTGCAATCAGATGTGGTACTAGAGATGAAAGTCCTCCATCTTGACTTATAGGCAACAGGAAATGGTCTGAGACACTCATTGTGGTTTGATCATATGAGACGTCAAAGCCTGACTCCACACTGACACAATTTCCCCAAGGAGACCATATCCACTACAAAAATGTCACACCTCCCAATAGTGCCACTCTCTTTGGGGGCAATTTTCTTTCAAACCACCACATCTGAGGTTCTTAGAACCAATGTCATCTCAGGTAGAATTATTCTCCTAGAGCTGTGGGCTGGGATATGGAGCCCAGGGGAGTGTGTAGAACTATATTTTTAATATATGCATTTTATAGTGTGATTAGATCACATATAAAATGAAACTTCTAATATTGGGAGAAATTCAAATGGAGATAAAAATTCCATGAATAACCCAGGATCTCGGTTATTGTTGTTTTATTTTTTTCCTTTCTATGTTGACACAAATGTCTTTGCATACATTCAAGAAAAATTGCTAACATAAGAATAAAAATATATGAAACAGCATTGCTGATTGTCTCATGTGTTAACTTGTTTTGTTTTATACATAAAATTGATTTAGTCACATACATTTCAGCTTTGTGCTTTACTGGAAACCAAATGAAATATTAATTGCAAATATTTTCCAGGATGGGTGGTCCTGCCTATATTATTGTGTCATTATACAACAACACTAGAGTGAAAATTTCAAATACTATATATAGATAAGAAATAATCACCAATTTTGGAAATTCTTTTCTTTAAAAAGTAGATCAATTGTGTCTTTTTCATCATCACTAATAAATAAATCTGCAAATTATAAATTTCATAATCCAGAATTCAACAGATGTCTTAATAGGATACAAAGACATGAATATTAAATTATTATAATAGATAGTACTTGAAATGTATTCTTTAGTATTTTACTGAATTTCAATTTCCACGTGTACTTTTATGAATTCATTATTTTCAGAGACCAGCCTGAACCAGCTATTCTCCATGAATTTACAAAGTGCTTGTGATAAGAAGGGAACAAGTGAATTATTAAAGGAAGGGCTTCCTGAGTGGAACAGTTTATACTACCTGGATTCTGTTATTAGCTTTACAATCTTTATGTATTATCAAGAGCCTATCATGTGCATAGTTCATTAGAATTTTGTATTCATTTCCCTGTTACTTCCCTTTTCTTAATTTTATCTTATTACCCCTATTCTTAAGTTACAGTTGGGAGGGACTATTATTTATTTAATCTACTATACCAACTATGCAGTTATGTTTAAATGTGAGTGTGTATGTGTGTGCATGTGTGTGTTCGTGTAACAGACAGAAGGCAGATGACATTTATTAAACATTTTAGAGTAAGTATTATGTATCATAAAGAGGAATATTAACTTTATGTGAAATATTGTGCAATATTTCAAAAATATGGAAAAAACTAGAAAGAGCTTGTCATATTTATACTTTTTAAAATAAAATTAAATGCTTTACTTGAATGTATATGGTTGTTCCTGGATAAAGCCATGATTTCCATCTCATATATGGAATAATTTGGTTAATACACAGACAGAAACTTGTATTTATTTATCAAATCATGATATTGACTATCAAGCTATATTTGTTTGGGTAATTTGATTGTTTAATATGTCCGTCATCTACAATTTCATCCAGATATTTGAAAAAATGTTCACAGTAAAGGGCTGTGGCAAAACACTCATTATTTATCATTGATAAACATGATAGTGTATCAATATGCTAATTTTTGGCTGTCAGTACAAGTTATTACAGAGTCTACGTATGGTAAAAATAACAAGTTCATTCCCCATTTTGTGTACCAACTCTAGTCCGACATAGGATACTGACAATTAATAATATTGGCCATAGGGCATTTTTGTTCTTTAAAAATGTTTCCTTATATCAATTACTTTTTGTCCTATAATCAGACTGGGTCAGAGAATCACATCAGTTGAATAGAAATGAATTAATTCAAATCATAGTGTTTAAATACACTATTTTTGTTCACTATAGCTTTCCTTAAAACATTTACATATTTATTAATTATTTGAGAATTTCAAACAATGGGTTTTGATCATGTTCACCCTTTCCCAGATCCTCCCAGATCTACATACCCTTCATTATGTATCCTGTGTTCTGTGTGCTCTATTTTAACCATTGCATGTGATTTGTGCTGTTAAAATATTCTTGGATGTGAGGCGTTCCACTGAAGCATGGTCAACTTACAAGGAACTACTACCTTAAACAAGCTGACTTTCCATCTCCCAGTTATCAATAGCTAATAGTTTCTTGGCTGCGAATAGAATTTGTGCTCATCTACCCCTTGAGATGGTGTGAATAAGAATGGCCATCAGAGACTCATATATTTGAATACTTGGTACCCAGCTGGTAGAATCATTTAGGAAATATTAGGACATATGGCATTTTAGAGGGAGGTATGGCATTGGGGATGGATTTTGAGGTTTCAAAATCCCATTCCATCCCATTATTTCTCTCTGGCTCATGAATGTTGGTCATGATGCAAGTTCTCAGCTACTGCTCCACTGTCATGTCTACCTGCCTACTGCCAAGATGGTCTCTAATATTCTGAAACTGTAAACCCCAAATAAAGTTTTGGTTTTTTTTTTCTGTAAGTTACCTAGGTCATGGTGTCTTATCACAGCAATAGAAAAGGAACTAAGACATCTTTCAATCCTGGGATTGTATCAAGCTTGAGCTTATATAAATCTTGTGCATGGAGTCATAATAACTATGCATTCATATGTATAACTGCCTGGTTGTGTCTGGAAAACACTGATTCTTTATACTTATCTATGGGGTACTAGCCCCCACACTTATTTACCCCAAGAACTCTTGAGGAATGAAGGATAAGAAAAGTTAGAAACAGAGAGGAGAGAAACAGAGAGAAAACATAAGATAGACTCGGATGGGCCTAGATCCTTATCCAAATGAGCCCAGAACTTTATTCCAAAGGTCTATTTATAACAATGCCAAGGGGTGGAGCAAAAGACCCCCCCTTGCTAGTTAGAGCCTTACAAACACCTGGTTTTCAGGCCCATGGCCCAATCAACCTCTCAGGCAGTCCTGCTGGGTACAATTACTAGGAAACCTAATGGGCTACAACATTTATCCATTGCTTATAACTCTTAAACAGCTTCTGCTCCTAGTTTTGTAGTGATCCATGAACACTGGGAGAAGGGTTTATGACATAGGTGTCCCCTTTAAGGCTAAGAATTCTGTGGTCTCTTATTCTTTGTAAGATAGATATTCTGTGGATCTCTGGGTTAATCATCGTCTTCTACAAATAGAAACTTCCCTAATGAGGGTTGATTAAATGAATGCATTAATCTATGTGTTTAATGATCAGTCATTAGGACTTGGTTTATTAATACCACGCCCCCTTAGCAAAATAATAGTTGTAGGCTGTTCTCTAGTTCCTGCAACATGTGTAGGCATGGTCTCTTGATTTGATAATGGTTCCTGAAGTGGGTTTTATCTTATGCAGTGTGACTTAAATCCAGTTACAAAGTAGTTTCTTACTCCTGTAGTACTTGTGCTCTTATTAAACCAATAGGCCTGTCTTATCAGGGCAGTTAATATTATACCTTTCAGGATGAACAACTATATATGATTGATACTCTTTTTAAGTAGTATATATAGCATCTTCCAGCACTGTGAAAGCTAGCCAGTAAGGATTAAGTTTCAGTGTCAGTACCACCTTGATTACTTCATGGACTAGAATTCAAGCACATTGTGTCTTCAGCAACAGTATCTTCAGCAAGTTCTAGAAGGTAAACAAAAGCACTGACTATAGCCTGTAATGATTGGTGATCTATGGGACCTCACTGGCCAAAAACTTAAAGATAAGTAACCAATCCTTGGCACTTGTAGTTGGTAGCTGTTCCAGCTTTGACCTGGAAGTACTACCCCCATTGAGGCTTCTGGTAACTGTCATGCCTACGAGGTGGGGCCGAGACAGGAGCCCTTAAGATCTGTGATCCAGATGTGTTGGCTCTCTTGTTTCCTGGATCCTGGACACTGATGGTTGACCAAGCAGAGTTCCCCAGAGAACAATGCTGGAATGCACTATACCTTTTCCGGACCCTGTAACCTATCCCTTTACTTGTAAGTTACCCCACAAAATAAACCTGCCTTTTAACTACATAGAGTTGACTTAATAGTTCCACCAATAGGCACTGGTATTTTTATTTTTTTCCCTGTTTTATATAATATTGGCAATGTTGTCTTGTAGTAGTACTTTTTCATCAATGACAGCCTGCACATAATGAGATGGAGACTTTAATTATGAAAGTTTGGCCTTTAGGTTAGGCTTGTCTCAAGTAGCTCTTATAACTTAAATTAATCCATTTAAATTAATCTCCATTCTGCCATGTGGCATTGCCACTCTTCCATCTTTCACTGCCTGTCTCTTCTCCATACCTGGCTGGCAACTTCAACCTTCTTGTTCCTAGAATCCTTTCTGTCTCCAGAAGACCTGCCTATCATCTCTCTGCCTAGCTATTGGTCATTCTGCTTTTTATTAAACCAATCAGGATATGCCTTGTCAAGGACACATTTTCATAGTGTAAATTCATATTCCATAAAATTTTCCCCTTTTTGTCTAAATAAGAAAGAAAAGGTTTAAGTGTAACAGAGGAAAACTCTGCATAATAAAGAACAATTATAAGATAAAAAGTACATTTACAATATCCAGTCCATTTGTATTTGGAAAAGTCAGAGAAAGTACTACATTATCTATACTGTTATAGTGAGTCTAAAATTTTTTCATTAAACCAATTTCTATCATAACATGTATACTATCATAAAAAATATTTTTTAGGCCTTAAAACATCTTCTTAGATAAACAAATTGAGCTTTTATGTTTCTCAACCTTATAAACTTTACATCTCCTATGTAAGGTTCTTTTCTGAATTTGGCAACAAGAAAAACTGGAACTATAACTATCTAGTCTTCAACCCCATCAGAGAACTGAGAAGGATATAATACCACCTGAGTAAACAGGAAGTGCAGAGCAAGCAACTTCTAAAACTGTAGAAATGACAGAAGCAGCTGGCTGCCTGGACAGTCACTTGAGTTTCTTCTGCAACATTGGGGCATCCATCTTCAGCCTACAGGCCTAGAATATCTGACAGATTTTTCTGTGAAGCAGGAATTTTTAAGGACTATCCCACTTTATCTTGGAAAAATTTGACAGTTTCCTTTTTTGTTCTGCTAGTTTAAATTCCACAGTATAATGTCAGCAGTTGAGGCAAAAGCAGTTTCTTGCCCAGTTTCTTGGCACAATAAAAGCAGACTCCATATGGAGGTTCTTCAATGCCCATCATCTTTTTCTGAAGTGGAAGAATCAGACCAAGAGAATGAAAGAAGAAGGAGGGAGACACTGGGATATGTCAACAGAAGCAAGATTAATATGCCATGTTGAAAAAGTTACTGCTATGTGGTAGAGTAGAGATAAGAAATATGGGTTAATTTATATTGTAAGAGCTAGTTAGTAACAAGCCTAAGTTACTGGCTAAGCATTAATAATTAATATTAATTCTCTGTGGGGTTATTTGGGAGCTAACTGATGGGACAAAAAAATTCTGCCTATACTACTGGCTAAGTTAGATTAACTTCTCTAGCTCTTATTTATTTTTTATTCCAAATACACAAATTAATTTTATATTTGTGATATAAAACATGATATGATAATACATATGTACAATTATTCTAGTGAGAATATTTATATATTAATCATTTCAATGTTTTCATGTTCCTTTTGGCAATGGTGTCTGTAATCTATTAATTTATCAAAGATAATAATAATTTCAATAATAAGAAATATTGACAGGAGATAATTGAAATCTACTAATTTCAGCAAAACCTGGACTAAACACCTGTTATTTTAAGTGTAATGAAGTTTTTCCCTGAACATTTTTGGTCCTATGAAAATATATTAGATCTGTGCAAACTTGAACTACTGAGTTTAGTTCAGGTGGATTAGTTTTCTTGACTCAAAAAGTTCAGAATTCCTTGCCTAGTGGATAATATCAACCATAATGGGTTTGCCTTCCTTCCTTGATTAAGTAATTAAGAAAAACCCTCACAGGCATTTCATTTGTTTCAGTTAACCTATGCTTTACCCTAACTATACATAACCGTTCTGCTACCAAATATGCCCATTCAGCTTACACATTTAGTTGTCCTCAACCCTCCATTCTTTCTCCTTTACATGGCTGTTAGTCTATCAACAATATGCATTCATTCAGGACTTTATCTGTTCCCCACAGCAACTTGTTATATTTACACCTTTAGAAAAGGTGTGGTAGCTGTACATGACTCAAATTATAATGGGATCTTAAATTTAATTGATTTATGTGTCTTGTCTTCTGATTCTATAGTGTAATTTGAAATCAGGTATGGTGATACCTTCCACAATATTTTTCTGTTCAAGATTTTATAAGCCCCCTTTATTCTTTTTGTTTTGGTCTCCATTTATTTTGAGATTGTATTTGTCCATTTGTTTTTGTGTTTTTAAAAGAGGTTCTAGTATTTTGATTAGAATAGCACTGAATTTGTATGCTGATCATTTCATGGTATTTATTCTTCCAATATGTGAGCATGAAAGCTATTCCTATATTGGTATCTTTTTCAATGTGTTTTATGAGTGTCTTAAAGATTTCTTTGTAGACTCTTTCATTTCCTCATTTAGGCATACCGTGCTAAAGCAGTTTAGAGATTTTTAAGAAAATACAGGGGGAAATTCACTGAAATGAATAAAATGATAAATTACAAAATTGTTAAATTCAAAAGACAAATTTCAATTATACATTCAATGTAAGATGTTTTTAGTTTCAAATAGCATGGTGTAACTGTAAGTATTTTAAATACTTGGTTTCCATAAAGCACAATTCTTATTAACTGAAAAGAATAAAATGTAAGGAATAAAAATATACAACTACAGCCAAAGTATGGAAAATGTACAAATATATTAGTCACATAGAAACATCAGTAATAAAAATGAACAAAATATATACTAAAAGAAACAGAAAATAGTAAAGATAATATTAAAATTAATATTGAACAAGTTCCTGGACACAATCACCACCCTTTTCCAAAAGCAGGGACAGAGACAGTAATTTCTAATGAATAAACATACATAGCCAACATTGTAAGCTGCCTTAAACAGCATCACTTCAATATAAAGACAAACACACACAAGTGTGTGTGTGTGTGTGTGTGTGTGTGTTAGCCAAGTATCCATTATAAGAATGGATACTTGGCTAAATTAAGTTCAACTTAAATGATATGGAGGACAATAAAACCTAGTTTCCAGTAATTAAATGTGTTCTTATAATTAATTAACTGTAGATATATCATCAGAAAATGTTGGGCAGTTACAGTATTGAAAATATTCATTGCTGTATTCACTATTTTTATGAGCATTAAAATGATTTTTGTATCTACAGAGAAATTGAAAATGGATTTTGAAAATACATATCAAATTTGGAAAATTTGAGTCATGAGAAAAGATATGGTGAACTAAGCTGATTTCTGTTTATCAGTAAAGGAGTAATTAAATAATGTATTCAAAGGTCTGTTACAGGACACTATATAGTTATCTATTTTCTTTATGTGACATCAAAGATTATAAAAGTTTCTGAACTACAGGATCTTTTGTTGAATAAAATAGTTAATCCATTGAGACACAGAAACTGTGACTTATACCATGTGGATTTCTTTAAGAATTAATGAGGATCTGTGAAATAATATATAATATTATAATGTAATATAATATTTAACTGCTTTAGGTAGAATACCTATATTCATATAAAAAGTATTCTAAGAATATAAGCTATACCATATACTGATAAGTAATTTGAAATTCTTTGTACTCTAACTTGTTGAGAAAAATATCTTGTAGACTTAAATCCTGGTACCAAAATTCTGAGAAAAAATGGAGTGTGTGCTGTCATCTTGAGTGGTTATATGAAACACAAATAGAGACAAACCTGTTTTGCTCCATTATACTTTAAAAGCACTCTGATAAACATGTCATTACCTCATTAAGATAGAGAACCCCTCCCTTTTTATACACCTGTATAAGAGTAAAATTTACCATATTTAAAAGTAGTGTTTCACATCTTTTTTCTGCCAAATATTACAACAAAATTTGGCATTCTGAAGAATCAACAGTGTAATCTAAAGTCTCTAAATAAAGCCATAATTGGAAATGTCCCTACAGTATTTAAAATATGTCAGAAATTTCATGATTTTCATGTATGTGTGATCTTTGTGAATATTTGCTTATGATTGTCAAATATTGCTAATTTTAAAAGACAAAAGCAATTTCTGACTGAGTAAAAAGTTATTGGATTTGTTATAATTGTAAAAAATTAAACCTAAAAGAATAGAACATACACTGGTTCATAAGTGCTACTTCCTACTGTTAAGTTAATGTTTTATGACATCATTATGCAACTTTTCCACTCCCATTGGAGAATTGTCCTTTATTTTATCTTCCTGAATAAATAGCCTGAAACAATATACTTTGATAATTGTTCTGGCTGAAAATCATATCTGCACCCTGGTGAGAAATGTGGTCCAATTTAAATTAGTATTTCCAGTAAATATAGAAAATCACTTTCCAAAAGATATTTCAGTGATGCTCCATCACCAAATGATGTATTTTCTAAGTAATGCAGAACAATTTGTATTCAAGTCATTTTGCCATCCCATTAAACTTTACAGCATATGGCATTTTCTTCAAAAGTAATGGAACAAGAGAAAGGAAACATTCTGAAAATGGAACAGTAACTACTTTCACTTGTATTTTGTGTTCACTTAAATATTTTGTGTTCGATTTTGTTCTGGTGATAGATTATTTTTCTTTTTAATTTTAAAAGAAAAAATATGGATTTAGATGACATAATATTAGAGATTGCCTGGCATGTGATGTTGTGAATGGGATTTTTTAGACATAGAGCAAATGTTAAAGCAGACATGAATATTTTCATTTATTATTGGCAATGATAATTCACTGAGAAATTTATTGTCATTTATTGATAAATTATTTTGTCTCAGTTTTTTGTTGTTAATGATGAACTAAATAGAAACAATCCATAACATCAAATGTTTCATAATATATTGACACTAGAAGTAGAATTGATACCGAAAGGCAAACAAAATTATCTAACACTATGTTTTATCACATACAATGAAATGGTCCATATATTGAAGCAAATTAACCTGCATCATTTTCACAGTTAATTTTTGTCATCAGAGCACTCAAGTTAACACTCTAAGTAAATTTCTAAGACATGATACATAATCTTTTGACCATACATATCTAGAACTTTGTACTCTTTGAATAACCCCCATTTTATCTAGACAATACTACCCCAACAACTAAGGATGCTTGAAAAAAGTCATATGGTTTTACAAACACCATATATACACACATGCATTGTGTGTGTACATTTAATTTCAGTTACCCTACAAAGATGATAATGGTCATCCTAGAAAACATAGGATTTCAACCTAAAACAAAACAAAACAAACAAACATCATAACAAAAAACTAAAACAAAACAACAACAACAACAACAACAACAAAACAGTGCCAGGAGAGGATACCTGCTGATGTTGTTGGTCAGGATGTATTGGAAACTTCATTACATATGTCAGTTATTGCAATTGCTATTATTTTCCCACCATAACTTAATAATAAAACCTTATTCCTGAAGATATCATGTACTTTTTTTCATGGAGAATAGAGGAATCAAGTTGGTAAGAACAGGAAGATTCCTCCCTTATGGTTAACTTGAATAAAACAAGAAGTTTCTATTCAAGCTGCTGGAGAAGAAAAGTCATGAACAGTCTTGCCCAGATGTGAACCTTGTGAACTACAATAACAACTCACCTGGTACAACTGTGGCAAAAATGATATCATAGTAAGCAACTACATTCTGATTGGCTTTAAGGACAACTCAAGAAGAAACACCAGGCAAGTACTGCAGGTCTGAGCAAGAGTCCATGGCTGAGATGATCAATGGCCTCCAGGGTGAACCTACTGTTATTATTTTGTTGAGTAGAGACAATAAAAAATATATTTCTTAATACACATCTGCATGGCCTATCTCTCTGTCCTTATCAAAGAAGATTATTTGAAAAAGTGAACCATGAATAAAACAGAAACCAATAAATGTGCAAAGGGTAGAGAATAGCCACAGCCATGGCTCAATGAATGTCAAGGAGAAAGTGGAGCAGAAATTTTGTGGGAGTCAAAGGTCCTGAATGACAGGACCTTTATATCTTTAGTATATAACAAGACTGATTTACTTGTGGGCACATAGATGTGTCACTGTAGGAGTCCTTCACAAGACCAAGGCATTCAAAATACTTGCATGGAGAAGGGAATATTCTCAAGTCCTGACCCATAACTGAGGAACTATTGACATTGATGTGTTCTGAGGCTGGGAGAGTCAGTTTCTTCCAGGATGTGGTCCCTAGTATATAGACCATGCTCCAGTGGACAGTTCACAACTTGTGGTATATGGCCAGAATAAATTGGACTTAGAGGGTTACAAAAAAGGAGGACATGAAGATGAGGGCATGAGGGCATAGGTAATAGACAAACGAGTAATTAAGACAAGGAGTTTGGATGTTTATGATGAAAATACATTATTTTAATGTGTGTATCTCTTAAAAATTAATAACAAATATTTTATCACAAAAACAATTGAATATAATAAAATGGACAAAAATAACGTGTAATAAGGAATTCAGGAAGATATTTTATAACAAAAGAATAAATATTTCAAATCCCACAGTAGTACTGTAGGTTCTTGAGAGGACTGTAACAATGTGTAAAACACTGCTGTATATTTCAAATTTTCTGAAGAAATATATTTCAGTTGTGTTCACCAGAAGAAAACTAGTGGATAAGGTAAGAAATTCATTAATGAATTTGACTTAAATATGCTAAAATTAAATTAAAACATGACTATATAATATTTATATACAATTATTTTGTCAATAACAAGTAGAATTGAAGAAATATACAAGGATATCTAAATGTCTCCGTAAAATATTTGCATGAAATTATGAGGATCTAAGATCCCCAGAACCCGGTATAGCCTCCCAAATATTGCAGACATGCTGTGGGATGGTCTGTATGTCAAATCTGTTGCTCTGATTGGTCAATAAATAAAACACTGATTGGCCAGTGGCCAGGCAGGAAGTAGGTGGGACAAGGAGAGAGGAGAGTTCTGGAAGCAGAAGGCTGAGGCAGAGAGACACTGCCAGCTGCCGCCATGACCAGCAGCATGTGAAGATGCCGGTAAGCCACCAGCCACGTGGCAAGGTATAGCTTTATGGAAATGGATTAATTTAAGCTGTAAGAACAGTTAGTAAGAAGCTTGCCACGGCCATACAGTTTGTATGCAATGTAAGTCTCTGTGTTTACTTGGTTGTGTCTGAGTGGCTGTGGGACTGGCGGGTGACAAAGATTTGTCCTGACTGTGGCAAGGCAGGAAAACTCTAGCTACATAGACATTTATGTATATCTACAATACAAACATTGACAAGACAAAAAGTGCTAGATCACTAAGACTTGCTAATCAGTAACTCTTCCTTAACTGGGGAGCTCTAGAGTCATTGAAATACCCCATCAGGAAAAAAAATACAAGGTGGATAAAAATAGAGAAAGACATCTGAAATTAACCTCTGGTCTTCAGACATGCACACACATACAGACATATGCATAAATGAGTGCACATATATGTGTACACAAATGAACATATACATAAACAAAATAAGTAAATAAGTAACAGTAAACATAATTCAATATCATGTGTAAATAACATATTTTCCTTTTTATGGAATAAAATAATTAAAATATAATGTTCTTGGGAAATAAAAGGCTACCAAGAAACAGCAGCATAAAGTTCATAATCTTACAAAAATATATTACACTTCTAAAACTGGTCTGTATAAAGATCAAGAAAATATGTGAAAAATGAAAACCATCTCTGAAATATATGCTTGTATGTTCTCAATAAAGCAGGAACAAAAATTTAAAAGGCAAAGATTGACAATTTTCAACATAACAGAATATAATTAAGTAGAGGGACAAATAAGGCAATCTATATATTCACATCATTCTATTAATCATAGAATTAAATTTCTTCTGTACTTAGTAAACAGATTATTATAGTGGAAAAATAAAACAAAGAAATTTATTTTGTGAAAATTTTCCAATTATATAGAGGAAAGGGTAAACAGAATTAACAAACAAAAGCATATGAATGCTGTGGGAGGTCTTGTATGCTGTGAATATATGTTGCTATGATTGATTGATAAATAAAACACTGATTGGCCAGTAGCCAGGCAGGAAGGATAGTGTAGGCAGGACAAGGAGAGAGGAGAATGCTGGGTGGAAGAAGGCTGAGTCAGGAGATGCTGCCAGCTGCCACAAGGAGAAGCATGATGTAAGATACAGGTAAGCCACGAGCCATGTGGCAACTTATAGATTAATAAAAATGGGTTGATTTAAGATATAAGAACAGTTAGCAAGCCGGGCGGTGGTGGTGCACGTCTTTAATCCCAGCACTCAGGAGGCAGAGGCAGGTGGATCTCTGTGAGTTTGAGGCCAGCCTTTGCTACCAAGTGAGTTCCAGGAAAGGCACAAAGCTGCACAGAGAAACTCTGTCTTGAACCCCCCCCCCCAAAAAAAAAAAGAGTTAAAAACAGTTAGCAAGAAGCCAGCCAAGGCCATAGAGATTTGACCCGACTGCTGGCAGGCCGGGACACACAGGAAAACTTCAGCTACATATGAACAGCAAATAGATATGAAATCTAATAATTTAAGTTGTGGTGGAAGAAAGAATTTAAAAGAAAAGTTTTTTTTCCCCTAAAATGAGGTATGCATAATAAAACTGATGATTGAAATAAGTTAAAATTGATTGTAAAAGAAAGATATTTATTTTGGGGTATAAGGACAAATGTTTATAGCTTGTTGTTAGGTTTTATATGGGTTCAGTTCAGTAAATCAATGGTTAGAGAAACTTTTCCAACATCTATGACTTCACTATCGCTGCATAGTCAACTAGATATCCAGTACTAGGTATGTTTTCCCTCTTCTTGAGAGGATCTTAAGTTCAATTAGAGAGTTCTAGTAATCAAGGTATATGTGCCACTAATGAAATTTTAGAGTTATTGTGCCATCCTGATCATTGTTGTGGTTCATAGGTATCATAGACCATTAGGATTTGGAGGTATCCCCTTCCATAGGAAGCTTGCATAGCATCTTCTGGTACTTTAGAAAGCTGATCTTCATGGATGGAGCATTCAGTTAAGTTCTAGCTCAGGATTATCTGAGTCCTGTTTCTGAAGTACATGGTGTCTTCAGCAATAGAGACTTACCTTCTACCTCCAGGGTATAACCAAAGGCAAGAGCAGCAAGGTGTTTATTTTGGGAGTCTCTTAGACATCCCTGTCCAACAACTTAAAAGAGTGCTTCCCATGTCAAGTATTGAGAATTTTTAGGTGGTTATGCTGGCTAGTTTATGTCAAATTGAAACAAATGAAAATTATTGGAAAGGAAGGAAATTCAATTGAGAAATGTCTCCATATAATCTGGCTCTAGGTATGTCATGAATTAGTGGTTGTTGGGGCAGGGCCAAGTCCATAGTGAGTGGTGCCCTCCTTGGCCTGGTTTCTGAAAGAAAGCAGGCTGAGCAAGCCAACATTTGTTAGCCAGTGAGCAGTATCTCTCCATGGTGTCTGTATCAGCTCCTGCCTCCAGGATCCAGCTCTGTTTAAGTTCCTGTCCTGACTTCTTTCAAAGATGGGCTACAATGTGGAAGTAAGTCAAACAAACGTTTTCTTCCCCAACTTGCTTTTGGTCATAGTGTTTCATCACAGCAATATAAATCCTAACAAGGACAGTGGCCTTCACTTCTCGTCAAGAAAACATCTCTTTGCAATACAAAAAGATCACTATAGAATGGCACAAGCAACCAAACTGCAGAGTTGTGTATACATGTACACAATATTCCCTCATCTAAGGGTTAGAGAATATTGTGGAATGGGGTGAGGGAAGAAAGATTGTAAGAACCAGAGCCTCAGGAAGTTTGCTGTGAGATTGTGTCTCCTAGAAATTTCAGAACCACTCATAAAGTCTCACCAACATGATTGACCAAACTCGTGCTGAGCAAGTGTAACATTAACAAACATGCCAAACTGGATGAAAAAAGCCCATGGGGCCTCAATCCTACAAAATGAACTATAGACAACTCATGAAAGTTTAGTACATGACAAGAGGCTTTCACCAGGAAGGAGTAAACCAATTGGTTGGCTAAGGCCAGATGGTCACCCATGAAAACATAAATAGAAATAATATTATATGAACTCAACAAATTGTATTTAGTAACATATGTATAAACACATATGCATGAAAATAATATTAAACAGAAATTGTGAAATTCAAGAAAAGCAGAACAGGAATAATAGGAAGTTGGAGGGAGGAAAGGGAAGAGAGTGCTCTGGAACAATCCTTTTGTACACTGTGAAGATTTGTCACTTAGATTAGATTAATAAACAGCTGACTGGCTGGTAGCCAGGCAGAAAGTATAGGCAGGAAAACCAAACTAAGCACACTGGGAAAAAGGAGGACAGAGTCAGAGACAGAGTCATCAGCCAGATGGAGAGTAAGCAAGACATGAGGGAGAGGTAAGGGCCATGAGCCTCGGTGCAGCACACAGATTAATACAAATGGGTTAATTGAAGTTGTAAGAGATAGTTAGTATTAAGTCTGAACTATTGGCTGAGCATTTATAGTTAATATTATGATTCTGAGTGGTTATTTGGGATCAGATGGTTCAGACAGGAAAACTGCCTATAAGAGAGAAGCATAATTAAATTATAATCATACAAATAAAATTAAAATACACATATTTGGTGGCAAATAATAGTGAAGCTAAACATTATGATTAAGTAATCAACATTACTTAGAATGAAATAACAAAACAAGAAAGCCAAAACTTATTCAATAATTCAACACTAAATATATAATAAAATAATATACTTTCAGCATTTTGAGATGATTAGAACTTCCACAATTTGCATGTTAAAATATCTCCCCTATATAAAAAAAACTATTGATAAATTAACAAATATGAATTGGTGTAAAGAATCTAATGCTTCAGTGATTATGAGAGAAATATTACTTAAAATGGAACTCTAATACATGAGAAGTAAATTAAGAATATAATTTTAATAATTGGGAAAGTATTGCATAAAACATGTGATAAGTACACAAACAATTAAGTATATCATTAACTTTCAAACTATTTTTGAAATATAATTGGACTGGAAAAATGCTCATATTGTTTATAAGAAAACATTTTAAGAAACATTAACCAATTAAAATGTAAATTATCTATTATAAAACTTCAGACAATATTGGAGGACAATGCAGAAAGCTGGTTAGAGACACAGTAGTGAAGTCAAAGTAATTTCTGCCTCATTTTCTATGGAGAATTCTGAACTTGCTTGATAACATCAACTTCAATGAAGATTCCTAGAAACTTTAAAAAGCACATCAGAACCTAAAAAGTAGAATTCTAGTGGGACATAAGAGGACATCAAAGGTACATAAATTGTAAAGAAATACGTAAAGTATATTTATTTGCACATGATATAATAGTATACATAAATCACCCTAAAATTCTACCAGAGAACTCCTTCAACTGAGAAATCCTTCAGTAAAGTGGCTGGATACAATAGTAACTCAAAAATATCAATAGCCCTTTTAATACAAATGACAAATAGGCTAAGAAAGAAATCAGGAAAACAACAGCCTTAACAATAGTCACAAATGATATAAGATATCTTGGGTAACTTGAACCAAGTGTCTTAGCATTTTATTGCTGTAAAAAGACATCATGACCAGGCACCTCTTAAGTAGAAAAAACATTTAATTGATGCTGGCTTATAGCTCACAGGTTAGTCCATTATTATCATAGTGGGTGGCATGCAGGCAGACATTGTGCTAGAGAAGGAGCTGAGATTTCTACATCTTGATCCTCAGGAAGCAGTAAGTGAACTGGCTTGAGCTTCCATGACCTCAGAGCCCACCCCACAGTGATACACTTCTCCCAACAAGGCCATACCTACTCCAACAAGGCTACACCACTTAATAGTACCACTCCCTATGGGCCAAGCATTCAAACACATGAGTCTCTGTGTTCCACTCCTATGCAACGAACCACACCAAGCAAGAGACAGACTTTGAAGAAGGAAATTGAAGATGATATTAAAACATTGAAAGATCTCTCATGCCCATGAATTGGTAACATAGTAAATATGGCCATCCTACCAAAAGCAATCCACAGATTCAACACCATCACCACCAAATTCCAACACATTTCTTTACAGACATTGAAAGAAAAGTATTCAACTTCATATGAAAAAGCAGACATGTTCATCAATGGAATCTAATCAAAGACCCAGGTATAAATCTACATAGCTATGGATCCCTGATTTTTGACAAAGAAGCCAAAATTGTACAGTGGGAAAAAACAAAGCATCTTCAAGAAAAGATGCTAGTCAAACCTGATATCTTCATATAGAAGAATGTAAATAGATTCACACCTATCACTCTGCACAAAACTCAAGTCCAAGCGGATCAAAGAGGTCCACATAAAACAAGATACAGAGAACCTGATAAAAGAGAAAGCAGGGAATATCCTAGAACACATTGGCAAAGGAGACAACTTGAACAAAACACCAATATCACAGGCACTAAGATCAACAATTAATAAATGGGATCTCATGAAAATGAAAAGCATTTGTAAGGCAAAGGACACCATCATAGGACAAAATGGCAGCCTACGAAATGAGAAAATATCTTCACCAACCCCATATCCATCATAGGGCTAAATTCTATAATATATAAAAAACTCAAGAAACTAGAAATTAACAAACCAAACAATCCAATTAAAAATGGGGTATAGATGTCAACAGAGAATTCTCAACAGAGGAATCTCAAATGGCTGAGAAACAATTAAAGAATTGTTTAACATCCTTAACCATCAGTGAAATGCAAATAAAAATGCCTCTGAGATTCTATCTTACACCTGTCAGAATGGCTAAGATCAAAAATGCAAGTGACACATTATGCTGGTGAGGATGTGGAGCAAGGAGAACATTTCTCCATTAATGGTAGGTGTGCAGATCTGTACAGCTGCTTTGGAAATCAACATGGCAGCTTATGAGAAAAATGGGAATTATCTATCTCAAGACCCAGCTATACCACTCCTGGCATATTTCCAAAGGACACTCCACCATACAAGGACACTTGATCAAACATGTTCATCACAACTTTATTTATAGTAGCCAGAAACTGCAAACAATGCAGATGTCCTTTAACCAAAGAATCAAAGAAAATGTTGTGCATTAACAGAATGGAGTTTTACTCAGCTGCTAAAATGACATCATCAAATTTTCAGTGAAATGGATGAAACTAGAAAAGAGCATACTGAGTAGGGTAACCCAGTCCCAGAAAGAAAAACATGGTATGTGTTCCCTTATAAGTGGACATTAGCTCTTAAAGTATAGTAAGGTTGATATCTCCAGACTTGAGAGACTAAGGAACAAGGAGAGCTGAAGGCCAGGCAGCAAGCATGAATCTCCCTGGGAAAAGGAAACAGAATAGATTTTGTGGGTGGATTGGAAACAGATAGGGTTGGGAATAGCAGGTATCAGATAGGGTTTGGGAGGGACAGAGGTAGAAGATACTGAGATGACCGGAATTTGTAGGCATTTGTGGGGGCATTGTAGAAACCTAGTGCAGTGGAAACTCCTTGGAAACTATGAGTGACCCTAGTAAAGTCTTCTTGTAATAGGGGATACAGAGCTGGAACAGGACATCTTCTAAAACCTGGCAAGGTTCCTAGCAGTGGAACTGGGACATCAACTCAGGTGTAAAACTTTCAATTTACCATCCTTTTTGCCTAACAAGTGTGTTAGTATGATGGTGGTTCAGTACTTGTGGGAGCAGCCAACCAATGACTCATCTAACCTGAAGCACATGGCATGAGAGGGAGACCACACCTGACACTGTCTGGATGGCCAAGAACCAAAGGAATGGCAGCTCAGAGATCCAGGATAGAACCAAACATGATAGGATATTTTCAAAAGTCAATGAAATGATTCCTAATTTTATACTCATAGATTGGTGCTCAGTTATCAGAAGGATTTCATCCAGTGACTGATGGGAGCAGAAGTGTCCCATAGCCAAACACTAGGCAGAGCCAGAAGATCCCTACAGAAGGCTGGGCAGAAGGATTGTAGGAGCCAGAGGGGTCTAGGAAACCACAAGATCAGGGTCCACAAAATCAAATAAGCAGGGCTCATAGGGGCTCACAGAGTGTGAAGCTACAATCAGGGAGCCTGTATGTGTCTGAGCTATTCTCCTGCATATGCTAATGGTTATATAGTTTGGTGTTCTTATGGAACTCCCAAGAGTGGGAGTGGGTGTGAAAGTATCTCTCTCATGCTTTTGCCTCCCCTCGGGACCCTTTTCTTTCTGCTGGGTTGCCTCCTCCTGTCTTGATATGAGGGTTTGTTCCAATATTATTGTATCTTGTTAGGCTATATTAGTGAATATCCCTGGGAGGCCTGCTCCTTTTTGAATGGAAATGGAGGTGGAGTGGATCTGGGGGAGAGGGAGCATCCAGACTAGGAATAGTAGAGAGAGGAGAAACTGTGGTCTCAGTGTAATGTATGAAATAAGGATAAAAGTTTTTAAGAAAAGTAGAAAAAGAAGAATTCCACAATTCCAATCAGGATATAAAAACAGTCTATACTTAACATATTCTGAATTACAAAAAAACAAACTAACAAGAAAAACTCTAAGAGAATATAAAAATAAAGGATACTATGTGTTAGTAAACTGCTGTCTGGAAAGATAAAACTTATATCACAAAAAATTCCAATCACATATTGTTAATAAAACTACTCTTAAAATTAAATGATACAGAAAATAATAATAAAAAGTTCAACAGCATAGTTATAATATTTATATAAATGCCGAACAAGTATTGCAAGTTATGGAAATTAAAGTAAAATATTAAAACTGAAAAATACTTCAAAATATTAGTAGATATTATAAAATTCTTAGTGAATGAAGCATTTTTCTACCATTATTGGTTAAGAATAATATGATAGAAACATTTTGTAGATAATGTGGCTTTTTATAATGATTTAGAATATGTGTGGTTTGTATTCTTAAAGTAACAATTAAACCTTTAGAAATTTAGGTAAATAACTAACTCCAGAGGTAAGACTACATATGCAGGTAGTTCTTTGAAATAGTACCTCTAATAGTAAAAAAGTGGAAATATTCTAAATGCCAAATATGGTGATATTTTTTGGGCTGGAATGTGGTGATATTTTATTTGTATATTAATAAATAAAGTTTGCCTGGAGATCAGAGGACATAGATAGCCAGCCACAAACAAAAGTCAGGCAGTGGTAGCACATGCCCTTAATCTGATTACATGGCAGACAGAGTCTCTGTGTGTTCAAGGACATAGCCAATGTCTTTAATCCCAGTACCAATCATAGAGACCTGGAGGTTTATACAGACAGGTAGTGACTAGAAAATGAGGTAGCTGGGCTAAGAGCCAATGAGAAGGCAATACAGCAAGGCAAGACAGGAAGAAGCTGGTTCTCTGCTGTGGGATGGTCTGTATGTCAAATTGCTCTGATTGGTCAATAAACAAAACACTGATTGGCCAGTGGCCAGGCAGGAAGTAGGTGGGACAAGGAGAGAGGAGAATTCTGGGAAGCAGAAGGCTGAGGCAGACAGAAAATGCTAGCTGCTACCATGACAAGCCGCATGTGAAGACACTGGTAAGCCACAAGCCACATGGCAAGGTATAGATTTATAGAAATGGATTAATTAAGCTATAAGAACAGTTAGCAAGAAGCCTGCCATGGCCATAGAGTTTGTAAGCAATATAAGTCTCTGTGTTTACTTGGTTGGGTCTGAGCAGTTGTAGGACTGGCGGGTGAGAGAGATTTGTCCTGACTGTGGGCAAGGCAGGAAAACTCTAGCTACAAATGGCACCCAACGAGTTGGCAAGAGTTTCCATCTAAAACCTGAGAAAAGATTCTAAAACGGAACTAAAAACAGTTCCTAATTGTCTCTCTCAAATGAGCAGCAGCTGCCGGTTTGAGTTACTGGCGGGTTCCTGCCGTGTGCGCTTGACCTGCAGTATGGCAGGAATGAGGCCTCTGCAAGTGGCACATAAAGCTGTGTGGTGGATTTAGCCTTTGCTAATACAAAACAAAAAAGGAGGTTTCTGGGCTACACGCTGCTTGGATAAAAGCATAGACCCACTATCTGAGAATTGATGGCTCCCAGAGCTGGCGGAAAATGTACCACCACCATGTTGGGAAGCTGAAGTGGGCAGAGCCAGCAGCCACAGCACTATTTCAGGCTTAAAAGGCTGCAGTTTAAAGCAATAGGTTCAAGGTAATATAAAAAGTAAGCCACATAAAGATGGCTACCACACAAAGAATCTGGATTATGTTCTCTTTGATATTTGTAACTGAAGAAAAACATTTGATTGCAAAAGCTGTTAAGTTATGCCAAAATGTGTATTTTAAAGGTACCTTGACTTCAAAATTTGGATATAAGGATATGTTGCTTTGGAAAAGAGGCTCTGCGTTTGTTTCTACAGAAAGCCAGAGGCTATGGATTTGTTCCAGATTAAGATACATCAGGTTTGACCAGCCAAGACCCCTGAAAGGTCTCTGATGACACCATGGCCCAGAGGATCCAACATCCAGAATCGTTTCAAGGCAACTGGCTCAGACAATACAGCCTCCCGGACTACTCCATGATCCTTAAATTTTCTTTGTGTCCCCATAAGATACAGCGCCCCCCTCCAGCAGGAAGTAGTAAGAGAAGCTACGCCCAAATTCCCAAATATACCAAGCTGGCTTTAGAGGTGGAATTGGCTCACTCCCCATCTAAACCCAGACATATTGCTTTAAAAAATGGTTACGTGATTCTTGTGTCCCAAATCAGAAGAGCCCTCTGGTGTGGGACAGAGAAAAACCAATATTTTTATTTAAAACAGGTTGATTATAAATGTGATCTTTCTAAAAAAGAAAAGGGATATGATAGAGATATATAGGAGGATATAGAGATGATAAGATAAAAGGGTAGATTAATGAACCTACTTTTAAAGAAAACTTGTTTAAAATGTCTTACATTGGTATAGATTTCAGTTTATGTTTAAAATGTTTTACATTGGTATAAATTTTAGTTTATTGATACCAACTTGAAGTTAATTTTGTTATACTGTATATATATATATATATATATATATATATATATATATATATTTCTATTCTTGTTTGAGGTATTATGTTTATGTAACTCATTTAAAATTATAATGGATAATTAAAAATAGATTAATAATTAGTCATCTATGATAATCATATTTTGTAGCCATGTTAGTTAAGTCTTCTAGGTATACATAGATATATTTCAGATAGATAGGTAATATTCAAACACTTCATAGACCTAGAGAATATGGCATTTAAATAATTTAGAATTCTGTTGACGTGAGACACAATTGCTCCTGGCTGCACCAATTGATCCTGAGAGAATGTTGGGCTTCTAAGACATTTCCATTTGGAAGTTTGTCTTTTTGGCACAAAGTGGCCTACCCGACAAAGGACTGCCCTTGCCTTGATGGCTGACAGTACAAATGCAATGCTGTCCTTTCTGGACAAGCAGGACATAAGGAAAGCAACCACTGTACTCTGCCAAGACAGAGAAAGATGGTCTTTCAGAATTCCTGCTTCTGAAAATGGTCTGTCAGATACTCTAGGCCTGTAGCCAATTTGAATGCACCAACAATGCTGAACATTAGGTGACTGTCCAGGCTGCTAGCTGTCTTGGTCTACTCTTGCAAGATTCCTGAAAGTTGCTTGCATCCATCTACCATTTCTCAGGTACCATTATGTTCCTTTTCAGGTCTTTGATGTGGTTAAAGACTAGATAGTTGTAATTTCCTCAGTTATGATAAAAGATAAGTTAGATATAAAACCTTAAACTCACAAATATAAGATATATAGGACATCTTCTTTAATATTGTAACTGTAATTCTTGCTCGATAATTGTTTTGTTATATGTAATTTTACCATGTTAAAGTTAAAACCTTCCTTTTTTAAAGAAAAGAAGAAAAGGGGAAGTGCTGTGGGATGGTCTGTATGTCAAATTGCTCTGATTGGTCAATAAATAAAACACTGATTGGCTAGTGGCCAGGCAGGAAGTAGGTGGGAAAGGAGAGAGGAGAATTCTGGAAGCAGAAGACTGAGGCAGACAGAAACTGCTAGCCGCCACCATGACAAGCCGCATGTAAAGACACTGGTAAGCTACAAGCCACGTAGCAAGGTATAGATTTATAGAAATGGATTAATTAAGCTATAAGAACAGTTAGCAAGAAGCCTGCCACAGCCATACAGTTTGTAAGTAATATAAGTCTCTGTGTTTACTTGGTTGGGTCTGAGCGGTTGTGGGACTGGTGGGTGAAAGAGATTTGTCCTGACTGTGGGCAAGGCAGGAAAACTGTAGCTACAGTTCTCTGTGGAAGCTATGGTGCATGGTGAGCTAAGGTTAGCTGGTGGCTATTCCTATTTTTCTGATCTCTAAGGCTTCCACCTCCGTATTTGGCTCTGTGTTTGCTATTTAATAAGACTGTTTAGAAATTTGTCTACAGCCAAGCATTAGGAAAATGAAAAAGTTGTATTCATAGGTGGATTTTATATGATCTATTTAGAATGTGTTCAAAGATTTTTTATGGCTCTAGAAAATATAATCATATATATATATATATATGTGTGTGTGTGTGTGTGTGTATGTGTGTATGTGTGTGTGTGTGTGTATTATACTAATCTATGCATGTTGCTTTAAGAGAGAATCTACAATTTATATAAACATACATAATTTAAAGAAAATGCAAAGAATGGAAGAATTAAAACCAAAATGAACAAAATGGTTATGGCCAGATATTTTAACACAATAAATATGGTTTACAATAACTATCATAGTCTCTAATACTTATAAAATTATTCAAATCAATTACTTATTTGTTTTAAAGTGTTTAAAACATAATGTTCTTGTCTCATAATTATTTTTTCATTTGTTCATTTGATGGTATTACATGAACTGAAATATTTAGATTTATAAATAACACACCAATTTTCACATACTATACTATTCTCCTATCCATCTTGATATGGAAGTAGTTTTGTTACTGTAGTCTTTGTCTAATATACAATAATCGTCAAAATTGAATATTATTGTGAAATACTACTCCTTTATCAACAAGTTTATAAAAGAGGAAAATCTGCTTTTTTTCTTTTCTTTTTTTTCCTTCCAATTTTCCTTATTAAGAAATTTCCTACTCACCCTGGTACATGGGCAGGCTTTTGGGAATCTGGTGCCTGTGGTAGAAAATCTGCTTTTTAATTTCAAACAATGTAGTATATTACAAGATGAAATTATCAATTCACCTAATTGTGCTCTGTAAATATTCCTAAATTATAATCAACTAAATCTAGAGAAAAGCTATGTGTTGCCCAAAAACCATACTATTTTCCTAATTATGGTATGGTGAAATATTAAATATCAAGCATGGTTTGATGAAATATTAAATATAAAACTTATTTACAATTTAATACAAAGGAATTCACAGATAATCTCATCAATTGAATGCATGTATTTTTGCAAAATTTGAAAAATGATACTACTTGACTAGTATGTACTTGGTCACTAATGTTAAATATTGAATTTTTAGTTTTAAAGTAAAAACATTGAATATTTTGATACTTTTGTGTTACTAAAGTAGCAAGGAGAACATCAGATCAGGAAAGGATAGCCACAATCAGAAAAGAGACATTATGATGCTGATTTAGAAACAATTCAGGTTGTGACTTAACAAAATAAAAATCTAACTTTGCTTTCAGAATGTTGAAGTAAGGAAAAGCAGCAGTTTTGACCTTTTTAATTACACGAGAATGTCAAATTGACATATATTTATAGTTTCTTTCTCTCTAATTAAGAAAAAAATATTTTCTTCTCATTAGAAACATATACTAAAGTGGTTTCTTGGATGTCAATTCAGAAATATGTGTATGTGTGGGTATTCAACTCTCAAAAGAAACAATGAGTTTAACTTAAAAAACAACAACAACCAAACAAAACTAAGAAATCACAGAGAAATATAAATGCAAATATCTGTAATCCAAGAATTTCAGAAGCTTAGATAGAAGCATCATAATTTCAACAATTCCTGTGGCTTTATTAAAGTTTAAGTATAACCTGAACTCTACAGAAAATCCCATTCTCAAACAAACAAGCAGACAAAGAAACAAAAATTCCTGGGATTTAAATCAGGGCTACAGTACTCATCTAACTAGCATGACCAAGGTTATGAATTGAATGGTTCTCCCACAGCACCCAAAAATGAAAAAAAAAATGTAACAGCAAGTTTCAAAATTCCTTTCCATTTAAGTATGTTAACATTGTCAAATAATAATATACACACAAGGTAAGGGGATCTTGAATCTCAGAGATATTGTGTAATCGGCTACAATTCCTAGATGGAAAATTTGTGGCAGTCACTCACCATAGTTGCTTCTCTCATCTCAGTTTCATATATTCAAGCACATACACCAAGGTTGTTCTCTGGAAAGGAAAAGAGAACACAGGAATGTTTTTTTTGTTTGTTTGTTTGTTTGTTTTTTTGCCAGAAAGAGCATATTTTTTCTCATGTTTGAATCAAAGTGCTAACAGTTAGCTAACATTTAGACAGAGGTATAGCTCAGTGGTAGACTAGAAGCTGTGTGGCCCTGGGTTTGATTCCCAATATCACAAAAAACATTGAGTTTTGAAGCCATTGAGAACAAAGTATGATTTAGACTAGTACATAGTCACTTCCTCTGGTGTCTTGACTTAGTATGCAACTAGTGGGAAGAATCTTCTTTGCTCAGCTTCTTTCTGAGTTGTAAGACAATGCAAACTCATGTCTTTTGGTGCTTGAAGGTGTGGAGCTGCTTGGAGGATGGGTGTCAGTCTGAGCTGTTTCAGAACACTGGCAGGACCTGTCATGCTCTATATGCCTAGGAACTCCTAGGAACAAATAAAGCTGCATGATTACAGCTGCTTCATAAAATCCTGCGTTACAGTAGACGTTCAAATTTAAGCATGTTGTTCTATTATTTATGGAATAAGATGAAGTATAGAGTATATATAAAAAACCTTCATGTTTTTGGATGGATGCTTAAGGTACCATTTTCTGTCTTAATGAACTACTATTGCTAGACTGTGTCAAGCATACTTTAAGAACTTACAAGGTCCTCCTATAGGACTCTGTATTTCATGTTGCCTATTTCTTTCCTATAATGTATATATTAATTATCTAAGAATTTTGAAAGATACGATTCAATCATGGCAGATCTGGAGGAGGCTCTGAAGTTCAGTATCTCCTGCAAGCTGCCAGGCTATATCAGTTCCCCTGGGTCATAAACTTGCACTTTGATGGACAAGATATGATAACCAACTTCAGTGTTCTGAAAAAGCATCTCAAGAGTTCACTTTAGAATCAAAGGTTAAGGTACATGGCTTGATCACTATATTTGTGTAGATGTATATGCCTTTTATACCTTGTTCTTGATGAATAACTGTTTTGATACGAGTAAATAAATAAGAAATAAAAATAATGGCTGGAAATTTCCTAACAATGAAGAGAAATGAATGTACATAAGCCAGATGCACAGCCAATATCTATAGCTGAAGTTTTCTCCAGTCCTGCCTGGCCTGCGGTCAGGACAATTCTCTCTTACCCACCAGTCCCACAACTGCTCAGACCCAACCAAGTAGACACACAGAGACTTATATTGCTTACAAACTGTATGGCCGTGGCAGGCTTTCTGCTATCTAGTTCTTCTATCTTAAAGTAATCCATTTCTCTTAATCTATAAGTTGTGACATGGCCTGTGGCTTACCGGTATCTTTACATGTTGCTTGTCATGGCAGCAGCTGGCAGTGTCTCCTCACTCAGCCTTCCTGTTCCCAGAATTCTCTTTCTGCTGGTCCTGCCTATACTTCCTGCCTGGCTACCGGCCAATCAGCATTTTATTTATACAGAGTGATATCCACAGCAAATATCAACCAGTATGAATATATAGGTTCAAATGAAGATATCAGTGTTAAAAAAGGAGAATTATTTGGTGGGCAAACAGACAGTGACAGCATAAATGAATTCTCATAAGACTACGCAGTATTCCACACATTTGTGAGGTACTATAGTTGAATATCTTTAATAATCATTTGAAATGGTGAAAAATAACAAATTTGATATATACTATTTTCCCAATATATTTCTTCTCCCTATAAATTAACTTTACAAATAAAATATAATAAGAAACTAATGACAGTTTGTGAAAGAAAATATAATATACTGCAATAAAATGTGAATACGGTTTTTTCTTATATCTATTTCAATTTATCTTACTGTATTATTATCACTTTTCCTTTTCATCTGCTAGTAGATGACACATCAAATGACAGGTAAAACAGAGTCCCAATTGGATATCTCTTGCCATCAAATGAAGCTTTCAGTTCTGGTTTGAGGTTTTGGGAGAAAGGTTCCATGAGAACCCTCAAACAACCCAGGCTGTTGCTAGACCTACAGTTTTGTCTCCATAAACTTATAGCAAGGCCCTATTGCTAACAATAACACATATATATCTCAATTAATATGGAGATGTTGAACTGGTGCCTCCATAGAGCCTTCACCCCTATGTGCTAGCTTGTTTGGTACAAGAAAATACTCTGCTCACTATCAAATGAGAAAGGTAAATATCAACATATCCACAAACATTTTGATTAACAATGCTGTCCTACCTACAAGATATGCTAGTGCAGTAGTGGTATAAAGTTTGTGGAGATAACCAACTAATAAACTAATATCTAATTTGATGTAAGGCCTACTCCATGAGATTCAATCTGATATACGACACTGCTTGGGTGACCAAGAACCTAAGACAAGGCAGCCCAGGGACTTAGAGTAAAACCATATACTACTTTTTCTAGAAAATTAACAAACAAATGAAATCAACCAACCAAACAAAAAAGGGACCAATATGACTCCTAACAGCATTCTACTGTACTCATAGATAAGTGCCTTATTCAGCCATCATCAAAGGATTCATCCTTAGCATATGAGAACAAATACAAAGGCCCACAGCCAAGAAATATTCAAGAGAGTGAGAGACTTTGGAAACTTCAGCCCTACATGAGATGTTTCCAACAAATCCTGTTCCTGCGGGCTTAGGGAACCTGTGGAAAAAAGAGGCAGAAAGAGATGTGGGTGACATCAAGTGTCATAGTTAGGATTTCTTTTTGCTGTGAAAAGACACCATGACCATGGCAACTATTATAAAGGAAAACATTTAATTGGGGTGGTTCGCTTACAGTTTCAGTTTAGTCCATTATCATCATGGTGGGAAACAAGACAACATGCAGACAGAGTTGGCGCTGGAGTAGCTGAGAGTTCTTACATTTTGACCCACAGGCAAATGGAGGTGGTCTGAGACACTGGGAAAGGCTTAAGCATATGTAAGACTTCAAAGCTTATCCCCACAGTGACACATTTCCTCCAAAAAGGCCATACCTACTCCATGAAAGGCACACCTCCTATTAGTGCCACTCCCTATGAGCTTATGAGGTCAATTGCTTTCAAACTACTATGCCAGGGAAACAAGGCCTTCAGGTATGAGTCTAAACTTGCACAGCTGTTATGAAAATCAGTATGTTAGTTCCTCAAGAAAATGAGAATTGGTCTATCTCAAGAACCAGCTATACCATTCTCACAGATACCCAAATGATATTTCATCCTATGACAGAGACACTTGCTCATCCATGTTCATTACTGTCTTTCACTCAGTCACATGATTTGCACATATTATGGCACCCAATTGAGTGTTTTTATTATGCTATTAAATGTGTTCGTATCTACTCCTAATTTTCCCTCATAAATACTTTTGTATTTCTTTAACAAACCTTCTCTCTAGATTCATTTTTTTTTAATTTTCTTAATCACCCACAAAATGTAGTTACTGATACCTCTACATACATTAGTGTGGGGCCATGCCTTGAAACATGGGAAACCTGCCAGTGGCCATAAAATCAAAAAGGAGTGATTCCCTCTCCCCTCCCTCCCCAGTAACTATTCAATACTAGTAGCTCCTGAGTATTGGATGAAGTTTGTAGAACATCTCCCACAATTATGCTAAAATTTTGGGTGCTTTGATATTTTTCAGGTCTTGTGAAGTTAACTTTCTCTTCTCTTTCTTCCATTCAAACCTTCTCATATAACTCTTCTTCAAGTTCAAGACCTCTTTGTGATTAATTGCTATTGCATCCATATATGTATACATATGTTTTCAGGGTTAAACATTTGTCATTTGGCACCCAATTGATGTGTTCTTCCTTGGGGATGACTACATCTCTCTCTCACAGTTTTCCTTATTTGCCAATGTTTCTATGTGTAAGACTGGGGCATTGTGGGCTTTCCTCTTCCAGTTTAGTATATCCATTGGTGTCATCTTTGTTTAGATTACATTTAGGTGGTCATGTTGGTGAGACTTCTATGGGTATAGCTTTGGACTTTACTAGGACATACAAACTCCCAGAAAGTGCTCAGATTCTTTGATTCTTATGATCTTTCTACTTTTCCACAAAATTCTGAGAACCGTAAGTGTGGAAATGTTTTACAGATATATCCAGTAGGACTTGGCTCCACAACTCTACATTTTGATTGGGTGTGGTTTTCTGTAGCAGTTTCCATCTGTTGCAAAAAGAAGTTTTCGTGAAGAGAAGTAAAGACTACATTTATCTGTGGGTATTAGTACAAAAGTTTATAGTTTGCTTTTAGGTATTGTGATGATTTCTAATTAAGTGGTGGTGGATTCTCTTCTAATAACCATGACTTCACCAGTATTGAGTAGAGAGCTTAGTTTTCAATAATAGGCATATCATCCCTTTTATTGAACAAGTTTTAAGGCCAGTTAGAGAGCTGTTGATTATTGAGAAGGTAATCATGCATGCCATGCTAGTCATTAGTGTGGCAAGTAGGTGTTACAGCTATATAGGCTTGTTATAGCTACCTCCTCTGGTACTATGAAAATTAATTCTCAGGGAAGGGTGTTCAAGTCTGCTGTGGGATGGTCTGTATGTCAAATTGCTATGATTGGTCAATAAATAAAACACTGGTTGGCCAGTGGCCAGGCAGGAAGTAGGTGGGAAAAGGAGAGAGGAGAATTCTGGGAAGCAGAAGGATGAGGCAGAGAGACACTGCCAGCTGCCGCCATGACCAGCAGCAAGTGAAGACACCGGGAAGCCACCAGCCACGTGACAAGGTATAGATTTATGGAAATGGATTAATTTAAGATATAAGAACAGTTAGCAAGAAGCTTGCCACGGCCATACAGTTTGTAAGCAATATAAGTCTCTGTGTTTACTTGGTTGGGTCTGAGCGGCTGTGGGACTGGCAGGTGACAAAGATTTTTCCTGACTGTGGGCAAGGCAGGAAAACTAAAGCTACAAATGGTGCCAATGTGGGGCGAGAGTTTCTACCTAAAGCCTGAGAAAAGATTCTAAAATGGAGCTTAAAAACAGCTTCCTAATTGTCTCTCTCAAATGAGCGGCAGCCTGCCGGTTTGAGCTACTGGCGGGTTCCTAGCATTCAAGCTCGGTCTGCAGTATGGTGGGAATGAGGCCTCTGCAAGTGGCACGTTAAGCTGTGTGGTGGACTTAGCCTTTGCTAGTACAAAAGAAAAAGGAGGTTTCTGGGCTACATGCTGCTTGGATAAAAGCATAGACCCACGATGGCTCCCAGAGCTGGCAGAAAATGTACCACTGCCATGTTGGGAAGCTGAAGTGGGCGGAGCCAGCAGCCACAGCACTATTTCAGGCTTAAAAGGCTGCAGTTTAAAGCAATAGGCTCAAGTAATATAAAAAATAAGCCACATAAAATTGGCTACCACACAGAGAATCTGGATTATGTTCTCTTTGATATTTGTAACTGAAAGAAAACATTTGATTGCAAAAGCTGTTGAGTTATGCCAAAATGTGTATTTTAAAGGTACCTTGACTTCAAAATTTGGATATAAGGATATGTTGCTTTGGAAAAGAGGCTCTGCGTTTGTTTCTACAGAAAGCCAGAGGCTATGGATTTGTTCCAGATTAAGATACATAAGGTTTGACCAGCCAAGACCACCTGAAAGGTCTCTGATGACACCATGGCCCAGAGGATCCAACATCCAGAATCGTTTCAAGGCAACTGGCTCAGACAATACAGCCTCCCGGACTACTCCATGATCCTTAAATTTTCTTTGTGTCCCCATAAGATACAGCGCCCCCCTCCAGCAGGAAGTAGTAAGAGAAGCTACGCCCAAATTCCCAAATCTACCAAGCTGGCTTTGGAGATGTGTAAAAGTTAAAACCTTCATTTAAAAAAAAAAAAAAGAAAAGGGGAAGTGCTGTGGGATGGTCTCTATGTCAAATTGCTCTGATTGGTCAATAAATAAAACACTGGTTGGCCAGTGGCCAGGCAGGAAGTAGGTGGGACAAGGAGAGAGAATTCTGGGAAGCGGAAGGATGAGGCAGAGAGACACTGCCAGCTGCCGCCATGACCAGCAGCAAGTGAAGACACCGGGAAGCCACCAGCCACGTGACAAGGTATAGATTTATGGAAATGGATTAATTTAAGATATAAGAACAGTTAGCAAGAAGCTTGCCACGGCCATACATTTTGTAAGCAATATAAGTCTCTGTGTTTACTTGGTTGGGTCTGAGTGGCTGTGGGACTGTCGGGTGACAAAAATTTGTCCTGACTGTGGGCAAGACAGAAAAACTAAAGCTACACAAGTCAATTTCAGCTAAAGTGTCTCTCGGCACCATTTCTGGAGTGCATGGTATCATTAGTAATAGGGACTTACCTTTCAAGGGCAAGAGAATTAGGTTATATATTTTCAGAAGTTTAACCAAGGGCAACAGAAATAGGTTATATATCTTCAGAATTTCTTGGACATCCCTGACCATTAACTCAAAAGCAGGCTTCTTATGCCTGGTATTGTGGTTTCCCTTAGGTGGTATTTGGTTCTTGGAGGGAACATCATCAGCCAACTTAGAAAAAATAATTAAAACTCTCTCTCTCTCTCTCTCTCTCTCTCTCTCTCTCTCTCTCTCTCTCTCTCTCTCACATACACACACACACACACACACACACACACACACACATATATATATGTATTATAGTTTTTGTAGTAAATAGTAGTATGATTTCTTGTGGATTTTTCAGACTTCTTGATTGCTAATTTTATCCACCTCCTTCCTCCTGTATTTATCCTTCCCTTCCCTATGGAGTGTCTCCCTTTCCCCCTTTCCTTGTTAGAGCCTATAGGTTTTAATTAGATTCTTGTAGGTAATACCATAAGATCCTGTATTATATACTTCTATTATTCTTTACCCTCCTCACTCTTCTTCTGTATTTACCTCCCTATACTTCTCTAAGAAGCCTCCTTTTTCCCATTATATCTATCAAGTTATTTATACCCTGATAGAACAGATTTTAAATGATAAAAATGGCATGAAAAATAATCATCCTAGTTAGTACTCTAAGCTAAAGGTCTAAAAGTCTATAAAACAAAAGCTATATTATAATGTCCTTTGAATTTTAACTTTTCTTTCTCACCTAAAGTATCCACTTTGTTACAAGTATCACCTTCAATGCACTGATCATGTCTATACTTCTAGGGAGATGGCTCACTGACTGTTAAGCAAGCAGAGGGACCTGCATTCAGAATCTCAGTTCTTCCATAAAAACCTGTATGGCACCATGCCTATGTGGCAGCATAATTCTATAACTCCAGCACTGGGGGAAAGAGATGGAGATAGGCAGATCTTAGGGTCCCACAAGCTACCAGTCTAACTGAAATTAGAAAGCTACAGTTCAATGAAAGTTTTTGTATAAAAAAATAAAATGGAGAATAATAGCAGAAAGCACCTTAAATAGACTTTTTAGCCTCCATAGAGACATGAATAACTGAACACTCTTATACAAACATACGCCACCACAAAGGGCACTAATTCAGTAGACACTGCTATGTTTTGACTTATTTGAATCTTTGATGATAATTCCTCTTTTAGTTTTGAGTTTCTTTCTGTTATGTTCCATGAGGCTTGTTGGTGATAGTGGTAGTGGTGGTAGGGACTTTCTTAAGATGTCCAATTTAGAGCTGAATATCCAGTTTATATTCTCAGTATGGTGTCCAGTTATGCATCTTTCAGTTGATTCCTACCCATTTTTAAATGGCTCTTTTGCCAAGGCTAAAGAGCAGTCTAGGTCTAGGGGTTCAACTATATGTATTTAGAAGACAGTTTGACAGCATGATGATTTAGCAAATCAACAATGGCAGGTTATTATACCCTATGGCCTATGACCTCCCTAGAATGGTTTTCTTTACTGCTAATTAAATTCTCTTTGTGTATATGTATCACATTTTCAATATCAATTCACCAGCTGATGGGCACTATGATGCTTCTATTCTCTAATCATTGTAAACAGAGCACCAATAAGCATGGATTAGCAACTACCTATATATTAGTCTATAAAGTCATTTGGGCATATGACCAGAAGTGGTACAATGTACTCACCCAGTAGAGTTTTTTCTAGATTTCAAAGAACATCTACCCATATTTCCATAGTAGCTATACCAGTTTACAGTTCTTTCAATAGCAAAAGAAGTTTTTCCATTTCCCCATATCCTCAACAGCACTTACTGTCATTTGTTTTCTCAGAGTTTAGTAGAATCTCTGAAAACATTACAATGTGGAAAACTTACCAAGTAAACCAGATGTTCAAATACCTCAGGCATTTAGTCTCTATCACGCAACATAATAACGTGAATTTCTAAATGACTACCTGAATATAGTGATATTTTATTTGTACTAAAATGTGATTTGTATGTTAATAAATAAAGTTGCCCCGGGGTCAGAGCTATTAGAGCCATAGCAAAACCTGGGTGGTGGTGGTGCACGCCTTTAATCCCAGCACTTGGTAGGCAGAGTTAGGTAGATCTCTGTGTGTTCAAGGATACAGCCAGCATTGGAGACACATGCCTTTAATCTCAATACCAACCATAGAAGACCTGGAGGTCTGTACAGACAGGCAGTGACGAGGAATTCATGTAGTTGGGTTTACAACCAATGAGAAGGCAGAACAGAAAGTCTATATAAAGATAAAAACAGAGGAAGTAGATCTCTTAGCTGAAGAGACTAGCTGCATCAGACAGGTAAGGCTCTTAGCTCTGATCTCTTGGCTTTCTTCTTTGCATTGGTTCTGTGTTTCTTATTTAATAAGATGGTTGGTTACATCTACAGCTCACACTTTGAATATGAGATGTAAATGAAGATAAATAACAATATATGTTTACATTTGAAATAGAACAACATTATTGATACAAAAATCAAGAATACTATTTACCAGGTAATTATTTTTTAATCAAGAGTAATAAATATGCTTCAATTTTAGGACAAGCCTCTACCATAAAGTATTTATAATTATATATTCTTGTGAAAAAAGAAAACTGCTTTATTTTTAAATGCAAATTGTCTAAATTGTTAATAAAATATACTAGCATTTGTAATTACATTATTTTTCTATTGATTATTTTTTACTCTTTCATATTTTATCATATTATTTATAGTTCACTAAGGAACTTACACAGATTTATTGCATTATTTTGTAAAAATTATATCAAACTAGAGAACTAGAGCAATAAAGTTAATGTGATTTAAACAATTCTCCAGAATTTAATTAAATTATGAAAATTTATCCTATAAAGGCTTTAAAAAAGATCTCTACAGTATGAGTCCAGATTTAGTCATATTTAGAAACAAGAAAAGTACAAATCATCTAAAATATGTACGTTATTGTGATAACTCCTTTAAAATGAGAAGACAAAATTGATAATATCTATAGCCCTCACATTTTTCCATAACTAATAATTCAATCATACCTACAAGAAAAAATGCTAAGAGATTTAAAATCAGGTTTCAGAATGTTTAATTCTAATTTTATAACTATTTATTTTGATTTTTGTTCTATAATTTTGTTTTTAAGTTTGTGTGTGTGTGTGTGTGTGTGCGAGTGTTTCCCATGGAATGTATGTTGAGGGTCAGGAAACAACATTTGGTAGTTATTCATCATTTTCCAATTGTTGAGGTAGCATATTTCCTGGCTTATACTTTGCATATTCTTTGCTTGAAGACCTACAAATATTGAGTCCATCTTTCTGTCTCCTCCTCCAAGCCCTTTGGAAATTACTTAGAAATGATTTAATAACAGGACCCAGCTCTATCAACATGAGCTCTGGGTATTGAATTCAAGTCATCAGGCTTGCAGGACACACCTGCTATCCTTCTGGACAGGCGCCATAAATTTCATTTTTAAATCATAAAAAAGCCTAACAATTTGATATATTGTACTAGAGTATATTCTGGTGGTAGATCTTGTCCCTAGAATGGCCCTGTAATTTGTTCCCAACATTAATAGACAATGTACTTTTTTGGACAATGAAATAATGTTAACCTAAATATAGTATAATATATATCATTTCCATAGAAAGGAATCTTTTAAAATACTTTCTCTGAGGTCTTTAGAATTTTAAGAATACATTTTTTATCTTTTGGGCCCATGATATATATATTCATTTGAATCAATTAATTGGTCATTCATTCTCTGTTTTGCCAATACCCACTGCTGCCCCATCCATGCCCTGGCAGCCACCTTTTACATTCTTCAATTCTACAGGATCAACATGTTCAAGATTCAACATAAAAGTGAGATAAAACTACAGTTGTTTTCTTTGATTATCTTTTGTTTCGACTAACATTTATGATATTTTAGACCACTTTAAAAAATCATCATTATTTTTATTGTTCTCACAGAACTACTAAGTATATAAATTTAGAAAAAATATTTTTCATTTTAGTGCAAGATTTTTCACAGTTTCTGAATATTCACACATTGCGAAAACTAGAAATACTTTAAACTTTTAAAGAAGGATAAGCTATTGGTTAGTAATAATAACTTGAATTATTTGTGGGTTTTCTTATCAAACTTATCATCATTTTATAACATTCTTATAAAAAGAAAAAGTCTGTTAAATGATTATGAAACATGTTTGAGTAGTCATATCTAATCTGTGAAATACATTGAAGATACACTAATATAAATGACAATCGACAAATATTTAGCATATGCAATGTGCTTGTTACTAAACATATAACATCAAACAGAAAACTCACATTTTGTTGTATTCATTTGATAAACTAATTGCATATATATTACATAGAGACTCAATATCAAAACTTACCTTAGAGTTCAAGATTCTACTGATATTTGACATGTACATAAAGGATCAAAAATGCCACTCCTTCATAAAAGTAATATGAGAACTATATTAGAATTAACTTTATTTGAGCTCTGGAATTGTGGTAATTCTTTGAAAGAAAGGAATGCTAAGTGAATTATTTCAGTATTGCAATAGATGAGATGCTAGTCAAAAAAAAATCCATTTCCCATTTCCATATAAAAATTCTAGGACAATTAGACATAGAGTATCTTATTTACTGGTCATGCTCTTGTGACAAAAATAGAAAGAAAAAGAAATGACAAAAGCAACTAAAGGAAGTAGTTTAAGCAGCCCATAACATTCAAGAAACTGAGAGTGATCATTCTCAGATCCTTTTCTCCTTTTGGTTCACTTCAGAATCACAGCCCATTTCATGGTGCCACACACTTTCTTTTTTTTTTTTTTTGGTTTTTTTTGGTTTTTCGAGACAGGGTTTCTCTATGTAGCTTTGCGCCTTTCCTGGAACTCACTTGGTAGCCCAGGCTGGCCTCGAACTCACAGAGATCCGCCTGGCTCTGCCTCCCGAGTGCTGGGATTAAAGGCGTGCACCACCACTGCCCGGCTCAACCACACACTTTCTAAGCAACTTATTGTTCATATTGAGTATTTCAAAGCAATACTTGAATAGTAATTACTTATTATTACTGCAGAAAATATACTATGTTGGAAGGATTTTTTTTTCCTGTATCCGTGTGCACTAGGTGCAAATTCTAATCATGTGGTTTTAATAATGTGTAAGATAAACGTGAGATATAATTTCAGAAATAATATGTGAAGATTCCATTTTTACTTCTCTGCATGTTATTTTCATCCTCAATCACAAGGGAAGAAGGTTGCAAAGTTTCTCATAATCATTCCTTACATAGAAATATTCAAAAGAAAATGATTAATTTTGTGTCATTTATTTCTTTGAGTTAAAAAAAAAGTATTCAATGAAGTTATTTAGAGGGCTCAACTGACATGTCATTGGTCATGTGCATATTCTTATTCCAATCACTGGTAAGAAGACTACAATTACCATGAATGAATTAAACTAAATATCCACCATCTGGCAGTTGGAATCAGGTCAACTTCCCCTTAAACTTGCAATCACATGCTGTAGGATAGATAAATGAAGAAATCAGCATTCTCTAGAAGATTGAATCATGTTGAGAAGATGTACAGCTTTGTTTATTTCACCATTTTAAACAACTTGTAAGACCATCAAAAGAATGCTTTGAAATACAACACTTAGTTTGTATAGAGAAAAAAAATGAAAAAATCAATTGCAAGATGTAAAATTCTACATTCTATTTTTAATACTCAGAATTTTAAAATTATGTTTTTTGAAAATTTTAAAGGGACCTCAGTCTCACTATTTTGCTTTTATAGGGATGCTATTATTGCTTATCATTATCCATGTGAAAAATGTTAAAATATAGTATCTAATATAAAATTTCATTCATGTAGAAATTCTACATTTTTACAAGATTATATTTAGTAATTTTGAGAATGATATTTAATTTTTCATATGTTAATCAGTACACTTTTATTCAATCCATTAAAATAAAAAGAGTATAAGTATAATTGTATAATATATTTGATAGTTTTCTTTTTGTTGTATTAAAGTATGAATGATTCAAACAATCTTAAACCCATACATTTTTATTAACACTATTTCTTGCAGATGGTTTGTGAGTATTTTTGATGAGTTTGCACACAAGAAATAGGTTTGAAAACTTTCAACTAAGAGTTGATATAATGCTTACAGTAACATAAATGACAAAGTGTCAGTGATGACTGACATGACAAATGACCACATGCATATTAATAAGCATTAGATGACATTCAATCACTGTCCAATATTCTCAGTCATGTTGAAGGACAATACAGTCTTCAAATGCAGTGCCCAAAGGAGAGGTGTGACAGTCACAAAACAATGTATACAACTTAGAAAGTCAGCAGAAAACTGGCAAGGTTATGCCTACCTTCATGGATGTGTGAATAATACCTGCATAATTTTTGTATACATATTAAAGCCAACAACAATAACCCAAAATTATTGTATAGAGGTCATATCTACTCATATCATTAGTTCTGGTCTTTCAATTGAATTTAGAAATGAATGAAATTAAATTCTCTACTACATTCACTTTGTCTTTCACTATTGCTTTTTTCCACTACCCATACCTCCCTCCTCTATACCCATACTACATAGCAATTGGACTGAATTGCTGTACAGCTGATCAATCAATCCAGAAAAGTGGTAAATCCAAATGAAATTTATGTGAATGCTACCAATATTGGCAACCAAGGATATGAGGCAGGTATTGTGTGTATCACATGTAAATTGTTTTTTGGATTTCAAATGTCTACAACTCTTAAGAGATTCACCTACTCTGTCTGACATGCACTCCCCCACACACAGAGAAAGAGAGAAAGAAGGCAAGAGAATTACTAGGACGATTGTTATTAATGAATGATAAAATCAATATTTTTACTAGACACAATATTTTGTAACCCAGCAATGGAGTCCTGAAGTAGACAATCAAGTCTAAAAATTTATTGTCAGAGGAACTACAGGCAGTGCTATTCTTTGTTGGTGAATAAATGGACAGTGTTGTTGTATGTTACAGTTTAAAATTTTTCAGCATGAATTTGGAGTACATACAGAAATCCATTAAGAAACCTAAAAGTGTGTCTTGGCTTTAATATAAATGTATATAGAAAACTAAATTGTACAGGTCTTTAATTTATTTATTTTCTCCTGAATATCAACATTGATTTTCATCTTTATAACACTCAATAACAAGTTACACTACAGATGCACAAATGTTCCAAATGCAGTTTCTTATATTAATATCATGAAAAATTGTGATGTTGAAAGAAACTTATACTAACTTTATTCTAGAGTAATGAACTTTCTTATAAAAATGGTATCAAGAAGACTAGAGAGATGTTTCAGCACCTAAGAGTTATTATTAAATAGTGTTGAGTATCACAATTCAAACCCCTGCATTTACATAACAATCTGGTTACCCCAAACTCTAGTTGTGAGGGATCCAACCCTATCTTCTTGTCTCCAACATGTGCAGGCACAAAGAACTACCCTCACACAAATACACACTCATAAAAATCAAAATCAAATGATTTTAAACTGGTAAAATAAATTGGGATTTCTGGACACTATTTATCTTATGATAATATGCTATGATTGGCTATAATAGCAAGCTACTCTAGACCTACTGTCTTAAATCTATCATTTTATTAGCACAAATTATATTTTTAAATTTAATCTGTTTTATGTCCAAAATCAAAAAATACAAAAACATAATCCAAATTTGGACCCTTCTTCTTTCATCTTTACCAGAACAATTTTATGAAGATGAATGCTAACACAGTTTTGAAGGCCCAGAAAGAGGTGTCATCATCACTAGTTTATAGAGAAACCTATCTCCTTCACATGCGAATTATCACCTTCATATTATTATTTTTGTCTGTAATTTTACTCTATTGTCTCTAATATTGATGTAATCTTAGTAGACGTGAAATATGTTCTTATAGTCTCACATAAATTTCACAACTGCAACACACAGCTTTCTTCTGTCTTGTGGACACTACCAGCCTGTGCCCCTTCTATTTCATAGCCATTCTTTTGTATCTGCTCCCAATACCTGGAAACAAATTATCCCTGGGGTTATGTGGGACTTCCCTGACCATGCATGGTAGGGTCTCAGAAGCAGTCCCTATCAGGCAACACATAGCCACCACACTCTCCTAAGAACCAGAGAGGGCAATAGAAAACAATAAAAGATACACCCTCCCAGCAAAGACAAGAGCAGATATCAGCAGTAGATTTATAAACCCAGATGCCTAGACACTGGCATGAAAACACATTCATTAGCATCCAGGAAAATATTTCGTCACAAGAGCTCAGCAACCCAGCTATAACAGACTCTGAGAAAAGCAGTAGAACTAAAGCACAAGTCAAGGACTACAAAATGGCCATTAAGAATATGTTAGAGACTTTTAAAGAGAATATGAATAAATCCATTAAAGAAATCTATGAAAATCACAAACAAAGATGGAATATAATGGAGACTAAAGTTCAAGATGTGAATGTGGAAATTGAATCACTAAAGAGGACCAAACTGAGGTATAAGTGGAAATAATAAATTTAGGAACTTAAAAAGGAACCTTAAAGGCATGACTCACAAGGAGAATACAAGAGATTAAAGAGACAATCTCAGGAAGTGAAGATAATATAGAAGAAATGAATAATAGCACATAAAATGTAAAAACAAAAATCCAGTCACAAAATATTCAGGAAATCTTAGACACAATGAAAAAAAGCAAATCTTCAACTAATAGGAATAGAAGAAGTAAAGAATTCCAGATCCTAAGCAAAATCATTGAAGAAAATTTCTCTAAACTAAAGAGGAATTGCCTATTAAGGTACAAGATGAATACAAACCACAAAATAGACTGGAACAGATAAGACATTCCCCACAAAACATAATAATTAAATCACTAAACATACAAAAAAACCCAAAATATTATTAAAAACTACAAGGGAAAAGAAGACAAAATGAAATATAAAGGCAAAACTATTAGAATAACACCTGGCTGTTAATGGAGACTTTGAAAACCAGGAAGGGCTAGATGAATATTCTACAAAAACATAGTTGTCAGCCCAGACTATTATACCCATCAGAACATCCATTCAACAATAGGCAGAGAAAAAATGCATTTCATGATATAAATCAAATGTAAGCAGAATTTGCCAAAAAAATTCAGACCTACAAAAAAATTCAGAAAACTGAAAGGAAATTATCAACATGAAGAGATTAATTAGCCATATGAAAGATAACACAAGGAATATATAATTTCAGACCAACAAATCAAAATGGCAAAAATTATAAATAAGTCAGGGAAAAAAAAACTTTCAAAATAGTTATCTTAGAATAACACTAACCAAGCAAGTGAAAAACTTGTATGATAAAAACTTCAAGTCTTTAAAGAAATAAATTAAAGAACATATCAGAAGATGAAAAGGTTTCTTTTCTTCATGAATTGGTAGGATTAATATAGTAAACATGGCCATTCTACCAAAAGCAATCAACAGACTCAATTCGATCTTTACCAAAATTCCAACACAATTTTCCACAGAACTTGAAAGGATAAATTTGAGCTTTGAATAAAAACACAAAATACCCAGGATAGCTAAAACAATCCTGAATAATACACGAACTGCTGGAGGTATAAGCATCCCCAATTTTGTACAACCCAATGGTGTTGATACAATACAGACATGCTAAACCATAGAATCCATTGAAGACCCAGACATAAATCCACACACCTATGGAAACACGATTTTTTATAAAGAAGCAAAAAGAAACAATTGAAGAAAGAAAACATATTCAACCAGTGGTGCTGGTCTAACTGAATATCTGCATGTAGGAGAATGCAAATAGGTCCATATTTATTACCCTTCATAAAACTCAAGTCCAAGTAGATCAAAGACTAGACATGAAACAAGATATATTGAACCTGATTAAAGAGAAAATGTGGGATAGCTTTGAACGTGTTGGCACAGAAGACTTTCTGAACAGAACACCAATAGCACAGGAACTAAGACCAACAATTTAGAAATGGTATATCATGAAACTAAAAAGCTTTTCTAAGACAAAAAGACACCATCATTTAAACCAAGTGGTAGCCTATAGAATGGGGAAAGATTTTTTTACCAACTCCACATCTAATAGAGGAATAATATAGAAAATATACAAAGAACTCAAGAAACCAGACATCAACAAACCAAATAATCCAATTAAAAATGGGGTACAGATCTAAAAAATTATTCTCAAATGATGAAACATGAATGGCTGAAATTCACATGAGAAAATGTTCAATACTCTTAGTCATCAGGGAAATACAAATGACAGCTACTTTGAGATTTCATCTTATACCAGTCAGAATGGCTATGATCAATAAAACAAATGACAGCTCAGACTGGCAAAGGCATGGAGTAAGGGGAACACTCCTTTGTTGCTGGTGGTAGTGTAGGCTTGTATAGCCACAATGGAAATCAGTGTGGCATTTCCTCAGGAAGATAGAAATCAATGTTCCTCAAGATTTATCAAATCACTCTCGGATATATAACCAAAGGATGCTTCATTATACCAAAGAAGCATTACCTCTCTATTCATAACAGGCAGTTACTAAAAACAGCCTAGATCTCAGTTAATATAATATGTTAACACAATGAAGATTACTCATTTATTTAAAAAATGACATCATGAAATTTGCAGGTAAATGAAAATATATGAAAAGCAATCTTCATGAGTGAGGTAATAAGAACAGAAAGACAAATACAATATGTTTCTTTTCTATGTGGATATTAGTTGTTAAGTTGAAGATAACCAAGGTACCATCCATAATATCACAGATGTTAGATACAGAGAAAAGGACTAGGGCAGGGATCAATCTCCCTAGGAAGGGGGAATAGAATAGACAGTTATGGAGGGACCATGGGTTGCATGAAGAGAAGAGGGAGTTGATGGAGGGAATATGGAAAGAGATAGCTAAAACTAAGGACCATTTGAGTGGTCATATGGAAACCTAATACAATAGAAGACTCCTAAAATGCAGAAGTGTATGAAGGTCATCTAAATAAAATTGCCAACTAATGGGGAAACAGAGCTCCCACTGAACACTTATTATCACCAAAGGAAGCATCTACTTTGGGGCATTAGCTGCATCGAATCAAGTTGTGGGCCAAAGGGACTCCTTGGAATGCCCCAAACAATGCAGGCCATTGTTAAGGCTATTGGTTTGTCTCGACAAACTTATGATAAGGTGTCACACAGACACAACTCATTGAATATAGAGAAGTCAAGCCAGTACCTACCTTGAGCCTTCACTCCTAACGAAAAGTGTTCATAAATTTGGAATGTACTCTGCATGATGCCAAAGGAGAAAAGTAAACACTGACCCAGCTACAAGCCCATCGATCAAAATTATGATCTTGCATGCAAGATGTACTAATAGTGGAACAAATTTGTGGGAGTTACTAAGCAGTGTCTAGTTGGAATTAATGTCCATTCCGTAAGACAGAACCATGCCTGACACTGTTCGGTTGGCCAAGAGCCTAAGCCTAAATGGGGCAGGGACCTAGGGGAAAACCAAATACTACTGTTCTGCCAAAAGAATGGTAGCAATAAAATGACCCCTAATGACATTCTGCTATACTCATAGACGAGTGCCTTGCTTAGTAATTATCGGAGAAGCTTCCTCCTGTAATAGATGGGAACACATACAGCGACCTATAACTCAATATCTCCATCTACTCCTTCCCCTCAGGGCTCAGGGAATCCTGAGGAAGAGGAGGAAATTTCTCTTTATCAATTTTCCCTTGTCCTTTTGGTGTCCTGTTTGGAAAATCATGACCTAGTCCAGTCCCATGGAGCCTCTACAGCTATTGATCTAAATTTTGTGAGTTACCACTAGTTTGGTTTGGTTGTAAGGGGCCCCCTGGCAGTAGGATCGGGATCCATCCCTGGTGCATGGGTAGGCTTTTGGAACCCACTACCTATGGTGGGGCACATCACATAGCCTTGTGGCAGGGGGAGGGGCTTGGACCTGCCTCTACTGAATATACCAGGCTTTGTTGACTCCCCATATGAGGCCTTACCTTCTTATTGGAGGAAATGTAGAATGGGTTAGAGGAGGAAGGCTAGAGGGGCAGCAGGAGGGAAGAGAGGGATCTGTGATTGGTATATAAAATAAATAAAAAAATTTTCTCCATAAAAAAGAAAGAAAATTATGACCTATAGCAATTTCTTAAATTATTCATCCTATCTGTTGATATTTTCATTTTGCAAAACTGTGTGCTCACCACAAAATCATAATATTATACCTCAATTGGTAAAGAATAAGATTAGAAGCATGCACAGCCATGACAATCTCCAATGTTTCTCTGGTAATTAAAGAAAAAAGAGTTCATAAATTGAATTCTGATACATCTTGAGGACTTTTTTTGACAGAGTTAGAGGGAAGGGTCAAATTTTAATATTATATATGTTGATATTGCTTTATGTTATTCCTTTTTCTTTATATGTTTTCATTATCTTTGTTGAAATAATTTGCATTTAAATATATATATGTAGATAGATATAGATATACATACATATATGTGTGTGTGTGTGTGTGTGTGTGTGTGTGTGTGTGTGTTTGGTGAAATCATGTTCATATTTTATATTGCTCATGGTTTCCTTAGCCAGTCATGATTTTTTTCCTGCTTTTTCTTGGTTTATAATTCTGGTGTCTCTGTGCTTGTGAGAAGAATGCAGTTGATATTTTCGTAGTGATTGCATTGAATCAGCATATCAATTAAAATATTATGAAAGCGTCTTTTTGTTTTGTTTTGATGTTGAATACTTGATTAATTTGAATTTTTAGTTTAATGGTGATTGATTATTTCATAGTTGATTGTTTTCTTTATTAAATGTACTCATTTATTTTACATCCCAACTACAGATTCCCCTTTCTCCTCTCTTCCCATTCCCTATCACTCACCTCCTGCCTGCCTCCCCAATCCTCCTGTTTCTTCTCAGAAAGTGGTAGGTCTCTCATGGGTGTCAACAAAGCATGGAATATCAATTTGAGGTAGGACTAAGCTCCTCCCTTGTAATTAAGGCTGAACAAGGCAACCCAGAATGAGGAATAGGTTCCCAAGAGCCAGCCAAAATTTTAGGGACAGGCCCTGCTCCCACTACTATGAGTCCCAAAGTAGATAAAGCTATAACACTGTCACACATATATAAAGGGCCTAAATCAGTCCCATGCGAACTCCCTAGCTGTAGGTCCAGACACTGTGAGCTCTTATGAGCCCAGGTTAGTTGTTTCTGTAGGTTCCCTTGTGATAACCTTGACCCCCAAGTCATACAGTCCTTCAACTGCGGCTCTTTTTTTGCATTTTATGAGTTTTTTTTTAAATTTTAATTCTTTAGAGTGACTACATATTAACTTTAAAAATGACACATATAATAATGTTTTTTAGGATCTTTGTTTATAATTATCTTAGAGATCTTTCATTTTTAAATATATCTTACTGTGTTTTATTATGTGTATGTTTTTGAGTCTGTATGTGGGTATATACACATAAGTGCAGGCATCCAAATTATGACAGATGTCTGATCACCCTGGAACTAGAGTTAAAGGTGGTTGTGAGTTGTCTGATGTGTATTCTTGAAAACAAACTCTGGTCATCTGCAAGTACACATAATATCAAATAGATAAGACCAGAAAAGAAAATCACCATGGCATAGTTTAGTTAAAACACTCAAAATCAAAGAATGAACACAGAAATTTACAAGGGGGAAAATCCCCCTTGTATCAAGGAAAATCCATCCAAATTGCAGTTTCTGTTTCAATTGAAACTTTGAAAACCAGAAGAACCTGAAGCATTGTGTTACATGTCCTAAAAGACCATGATGGCTAACTTCAACTAACATACTCAGCAGAAGCTCTCAGCCATATTTGAATTTTTCCATATTTGAAGGAAAAATAAAATTTTCCTTTATGTAAACAGCCTAAGACAGTAATATTCAACAATCCAAACTCAAAGAAAATACAGAATGTAATACTTAGGTCTAGAAAGAGGAATGAACATAGCCAAGAGACTGTAGAAAAATACAAAGCAGTAATTATTGAAACAAAATGAACCTCTGAGAACATAAACAGCATCATCAAAAATCAGAAACACAGTGATTGCAATCAACACACACATTTCAATAATTATTTTAAATATTAATGGCCTCAGTTCTCTAATAGGGAGACACAGGCTGACTGAGTAGATGAAGGAACAAAATATATTGATCTCTTGTCCATAAGAAACATATATTAGATATAAGGCAGCACTGCCTTAGAGCAAAAGGATGTAAAAGTACTCTAATGAAAAGGAACCAGTATGCAAGCAAGCATCACTATCCCAATATATGACTAAATAGATTTAAACTAAAACTAGTCTGAAGAGATAAAGAAGGACATGTAACTGTATTCATGGGAACACATTACTACTATCTTAAGCACATATGCATCTAACACTTGTACTGGATTTCATAAAAAAAAAATATGATGAAATAACAGTGTTAAAAGTAGTATGACCTTGCCTTCATAGATCATGGATACAAAAGTTGTGCTACAGTTAAAGAGCTTTTACAATTTTCCCATGAAAAAAATGGTGAGCAGTTTCCTTATAATAAAAGGAACATAAGTATATTTCACAATGTAATTATATACTGCTGCTTGTTGGAGCTCTTTATTATCAATATCTATTGCACACAGTTCTCATGAATACATCACCATCATAATACTGGTTATATAAGAATTCAATTGTCTCTGTGATAAATGTTTCACAACTGGTTTCCTGGGTGCCAGAGCAAACTCAAGGCCTTGCCTCCTGACACGCAAATGATATAACCCTGTCCCATATCCAAGCACAGATAACTAAATTTTTAGGGATTAACATTCTGATGCATGCGCTTATCTTAGTCATTGTTCTATTTCTGTAAAAAGACACCATTACCAAGGTAACTTCTAAAAGTAAGCAATTAATTGGGGCTTGCTTATAATATCAGAGGCAGAGAACATGGCAGCAGACAGGTAAACATGGTGCTAGAGTAGTAGCTGAAAACTTACATCTTATCCCCAGGCAGCTGTTCCTGGGATGGTCTTTGGAAACCTCAAAGTCAAGCCCCAGTGGCAATGACATAACTCCTCAACAAGGCCACACCTTCTATTTCTTTCTAAACAGTCTCAAAACCAGACTTTCAAATTATATGAGCATATGAAGGCAATTCTCATTCAAACTACTACATTCCACCTTCTGGCCCTGATATGCTTGTAGATATAATAATGTAAAATGAATTTAATCCTACTTTGAAAATCTCCATACTATTCCAGTCTCAACACTAAACACCCAAAGTCCAAAGTCTCTTCTGAGATTCAAGTCAAACTTTCAATTGTAACTACCTGTACAATCAACAAATAAACAAAAACAAAACAAACCATACACTTCCAACATAGTGGCACAAGATCAACTTGACCATTCCAAATGGGAAGCAAGGTGAAATATTTAGGAAATACTGGACCAAAGCAAGACTGAGACCAACCAGGGAAAACTTCAAATATGTCTGATATCAAAGAGATTAAAGCCTCTTTGGATTTCCCACTACTTCCTACTTTGTTCACTCCAATATACTCCTCTCTCTTGTGCTAGTTCCACATCCTGCCTACAGCTATCCCTGGCAGACATCCCATAACTGTAGCCTTTCCAGCATCCTGGGATCTCCCAAAACTCCAGACTGTACTTTTACAGATTCCCACAATTTTCTTTCTGGGACTCTATACAGGTCCATTCTCATTCAAAAGACCAGAGTGATTACCAATTTCATTCATGAGACCAACACAGAATTCTTTTAACAGTTAATTACTATAAAACAGTATTGTTAGCTTCTGCCCACAATTGAAATATATTTCTCTTAATCCTTATTTTATTGTAATGTGTTTTACATCTACTTGAGAAAAAAATAAAAATACATTTCTATTTCCCAAAGCATATAAGAGGGGACAGAGAAATAAAGAACAGTTTCTTTAATTAATTGTCTACTTTATATTATTTGAATAAATAAGAATGGAAATTATATTTATTAAAATAATATTCTATCCATAATACATGTAACTTGATTATCTTTTTAAGATGATAAAATACCTAGCTTTAATTATTGTGAAATTGAGGGTAGTGAATATTATTGAAAATACAATATATTCAGAAAGGTTAAATCTATACTCGAGTATTTTAAAGTCTAACAGAATTTGGACATCAGTTAATGTACCACCAAAGTTATTTAGACTGACAGGTAATTTATTGTAAAAAACAATTTTTGTGCCAGTTTCTGTAATATTACCACATAAAAGAAAGATTGAAACATCCTTCAAAATACATGCAATTGGATAATTAACAGGAAATAAATGCTGAAAGTAAACTATATTGCAAAATAGGTCATTTCAAAGTGATTTTCTCTAAGAATTGTCACACAGGAAGGAAATTTCACAGTTTTTAAGTCTGAAATTGTGTAATAAAAGTCTAATTACCTATAATTGCATAATGATTTTTTCTGGCAAATGAATATTTCAAGACTTAATTTTATTTTAAAGTTCATGTGGCAAATGTGTAATATTTACAGAAAAAATATGACTCAATTCATTTTGAACTGAAAATATTAGGATACATACCTAATATGTCAATGAAAAACAAGAATTTTGAAGAACCATGGTCATACTATTTTAAATGTGCCTCATAATGTTCATTTTATGCATAGTATATATAATATGAATGTATCAATAATTTTAAATCTTCATTAGATTTGTGTATATTTGCTTGGATGTCCATTATTTGATTTATGGATAATAAAAATGTACTATAAATACACAATCAATTAGTTAGGAATAAAGAACCATGGAAGTACAAAAATGCAGGTGAATGGTTTGTTGGTGCTAGAATCTCGGACACATAAATACAAATGTCACATTCTTCTTTCATTCGTGGATGCTAGCTTTGAATCTTGAATGAATGTGTTTGAATTGGTATGCCCATAGAATTCAGAAAACAATTAAGGGAATATGGAAGGCATTTTAAGGGAAGGAGTAGAAAATATAGGTGCTACACAGGGGGAGAGTGAAGTAATGGACCAAAAAGGTTTAAATAGGGAGAGAATTGAGAGGGCAAGGTAAAAGAAGAATTAACTAAAACCAAAACCCTTGGTTGACAAAGCCATATGGAAACACACTACTAGAGAAGTGTGTGTGGGGAGAGTGTGTGTGTGTAATGAGTATTATGATAGAAATCAATCATGCTGTGATTGGATTAAAACCTGGTCCTCACGGAAGAATTCACCATTAACTGGGACAAAATCCAATTGCTGCCTAGGACATATGCTCTAAAAATAGCATGTCACTATTATTCTGCTAAATGAACCTACTAATAAACTGTCCTTTATGCTCCTACCTTCATATTCATCAATTAATTCACTTCTCAAACCTCATCAAAGAAGCTTCTTTCTGAAATAGATGGCAATTAATAAAGAGATACACAAGTCATTGACATGAAAGGAATAAGAAACTGTGGAGTTCTTACCTCTAGATAGGACATTTATACCACACCTCTGGCCCCTAGGCTCTACAGTCATGACCATGACACCTATAAGGAAACAGTATTTGCCAGACCTGGACCATTGCATGCATGAACTCACATCAGCTGTTACTGCAGCAGTAATGCAGCAAAAGATCATTCATAATAAAATGTCAGCATGGATTCAGGAGGGGCATATAAAGTACCATCCCTAGATTGAGATCTTTTGGTAATTGTTGGCTCCAAGGGGAGGGAGAGTCAGATTTCTTTGGGGCTGAGGCCCTTGAAAGGCTATACTTGCTTCAGTAGATTGTGCTATACCCAAGAACATACACATAGTGGTAAGTGTATTCAGTGTATTAAAAACAAAGATCACATGAAGTTGAGATGGGAAAATAGTGGGAGGGATATGGAAGGAATTGGAGGTGAATTTGATCAAACACATAAATGTATTATGAAGTTATCAAACAAAAAGTAATTAGGAATGATATTCTAGAGACAAGAACATAGTCTATATGCATTTTTAGAGTTTCTATTTATTATTCTTATGTTAGTGAAATGGTTTAAAATAAAGCATATTTATTGTTTTTAATATCTTTGAGGAATATAGATTCCTTATTATCAGAATATTACTTTTATTCATGGAAAAGTTGAAGATTTACGTACGAAATTTGTTGAACAGTGCTCAATGTTGAGCAGTGGTTCTCAACCTTCCTAATGCTGCAATGCTTTGATATAGTTCTCATATTGTGGTGACCCCTACCATAAAATTATTTCCATTGCTACATCATAACTGTAATTTTAGTACTATCATGAATCATAATGTAAATATCTGTTTTTCTGATGGTTTTAAGTGACATCTGTGAAAGAGTCCATTGACCCCTAAAGGGTTGTGGCTCACAGGTTGAGAACTGCTGCCCTAGAAGTAGGCAGGATGTTTGTTGGTAATTTTCCTTAGTAGCAAAGTATAAAAAGAAGAGGATGAAATAAAGAATGGCCAGAGTGAGAAGTTGAGCTGTAATACAAATTTGTTATGTTTCAAAGGGCCCTTGGTGGGATCTCCAGATATTTAATGAATCTTCAGGTTACTTAGAAAAAAGGCAGTGAGTAGACCTCTATATTTATATATTGACAATGTCATTTGGGATCCTGGCTCAAGTAGTGTTTCAATAGATGCAGACAAACATCGGAAGGAATGATTTCATCAATCCTGATGAGAGACTTGTTAAATCACTCAACAAATCCTGTACCACTTATACTGTTAATGTAATAGGAAATGTGGCCATTGATCTGGAAATATAGCTTACTGGTAGAGCACTCACTTAGCATTCATAATAATAAGCAATTCCTAACAATGAAACATACACATATACCTACAAACACTTTTAGAACAAAGCAATTATTATTTTGAACTGAGAAATAAATATTATATTTGAAGTTATGGCAAAGCAATGCTGATTAAATTAAATTCAGATATAAAGTACTCTTTCATTTCCCATTCTCTGTGCATGATATTTGTACTTTGTATGCACTTTAAATATTATTTTCTATATATACATAAATATTGAATTTTCTGACTAGTTCTACAATATAAATAATAATTTCCTAAAAATTTGGAACCAATAAGAAAATATATACCATTAATATTTAAGGTTATTTACACTTGATGTTCTATTAATTTTTTTCAATGCTTTGAAATGCTAGAAAATTTTTCCTAACTTAATTATGACAATAAACAAAGAGGAATGAGTAGTACTATCAGTAGGCAATACAGTCATTTAAAACATCTAACTATATTAAGTTTGTTGTTTCTGTTTTTAACCAATGAAAGAGAAAGAGAATATTATAATCAATGGGTATATAGGAAATACATACTTTAAACATGTTCAAAAGCTAACAAGCAATAAAACTCAAGGAGTCAATGTGTAAACAAGTGTGAAAATGCATGTATGTTATTTAGACAGCTAGAAACTTATTTTTCCATCTGATAAGTTTTTATTAACAGAAAAGACCATATGCATACTTAGGGTATAATACAGTTACTGACATTCTAAGATGAAAGTGATGTATGTGCACTTATAAAATTGAACCCCAACATCACACCAGAGCTGTCCAGGTAATCCAAGCATACTACTACTTTATATGAATGGTTTGAAAGAGCTCAATTTCAAGTTTTGTTTTGTCCTCTTTTTTCCATTTGTAAATAAATTAAGGATATTTTCTATGCTAGAAGCTAATATTTTTCTCAGGATACCATTTATGTTCCAAAATAATTTTACATATTTTTCATTCAAAACAGCATACCTGAATTACTACTTTCAGTCACATGAATAGCTAAGGAAAACAGAAATAACACATATAAAACTAAGATCCAGAGGATGGGAAGCAGCCCTGAGAAAAGCTGTCCTCTGAATATGACACCAAAGTTGCATGCATGAACTCTGGTTATCCTCAAAGGCATTCACAAGACCAATCCAGTTAAAATTTATAAGAACTGGAGAAGAGTTGATCTAAATATCACATCCATAGGCGAGAAGGGACTTATACCTAATGACACTTAAGAAGGGTGACTTTTCTTTTGGATTTGGTCATCAATAATTTGCCCATGTCCCAGTGGATGAGCCTATATTTATGCATATAGCAGCAGCACTGACTGGTCTCTGTGGGTTATTTTTTAAAAGAGATTATGAGTTTGGTAGAGGGGTGCATTTGATGATATTTAAGGGGTGCTGGGTGGAGGGCAAGGGAATATGATCAAGATACAGGCTATAAATGTATGAATGTTTTAAAGAACTGTATGCATATTCTATAAATATAAATTAAATATACTAAATACTGTATATAACATATATTACACAAACTAACAGACAACCTGGGTGCTAGGTCTTTTCAGTATCATATATGAACAAATACTTCATTTAGAAATGATAAATCTGGTATTTTTAGAGGTTGTGTTAACTGACTGTCATTTAACAACTCTTGTTCTGCTCTTAATATATTTGAAATAAAATATAAAGACAGCAATGGTATGCAACAAGCTCCATAAAATGCATCACCAACTTTTTAACAATTAATCATGGTAAAACACAAATTGTGTATTATTGAATTTTTATTAAACAAGTATTGTTGAAAATTATTATAATCATTAAAACATTATTAAAATCTTTATAATAGACACTAAATTCAATGAAATGTACATTTTCTCTTTAATACAAGAACATAAACAATACTGTCTTTGTCATGATTTCTTCCTCCTGTGTAATTTTGCAGTGAATTCACTGTAATCCAAAACTTCTAAAAGCAAAAACACATAAAAACATTACAATGAAGGAAATAAAATTCTTAGGATCTATATCTCTATATATTATACATAAATCCTTTAATTCAATGAGTATCTTTAACAAGGCACCAGAATGTGACTTTGAAAATCAGAACATGCAATGTTAACTTACACTGATTATGACAAAGTTTCTTCAATATATGCAGACATACCCTTGACAATATAAAATATATATAATATTCAAGAGAAATAGAATATTTAGCAGTGCTCAATTGCAAAAAGTTGTAAACATTAAAGAGACGTGTACATAGCAGTATATAAATAACAGATGTACATTCTTTACAAATTTGAACTCTAAAAATGCCCATCTAATGTTATATAAATATCTATATGTATATTTCATATGACAGCCCTTAAATTTCTCTTCTCTGAAAATAATTATTACCATTCACTACACACTCATTCTCTTCTCCCAACCTTTGTAATTTATCCACTTTGAACTAAAAGTATCTCTATTTACTCTTACATATTATTGCAGTTTCAAAAACTGAATTGAAATAAAATGGAAAAAAGTATTGGGCCAAGGGTCATAGCAGATAACACTGAGTCTCCTGAACACTTTTGGAATAAATTTCCATCAACTCTTTCATATCTTCAATTCATCAAAACTCATACTGATATAATTGGCAGAAAAAATTAATTGTCTCATAAACAAAATTAAATATCCACTTTGTGATGTTTTGTTCTTAGTCAGGAGTCATCATACTGTCCTTTTGAGTAGCAGCCAAAAATCTCATCCACACCATTCTGTTGTGGTTATATTTTATCTGTGTACCCCAATAAAGTTTATATGAAGATCAGAGGAAAAATCTAGCCGCTATATTAAACATAGAGGTCAGGCAATGGTAGCACATGCCTTTAATCCTAGCATTCAGGAGGCAGAGATTCATCAGGATCTCTGTGAGTTCAAGGCCACACGAGAAACAGAGCCAGGCATGTTCTCAGTTAAATCCCAACACTAGTTAACCATAAAGGTCTGGAGGTCTGTACAGACAGAAAGAAAGTGACAGAGCAGGGCAGAGAGAGGAAGTAAGAGGACAGGGACAGAAAGGCATATAGGTGTAGGTAGACAGGAAGTAGGTCTCTTTAGATGCTGAGAGTTGATGAGGTGTGGATGGCTGTGGCTTGTCCTATTCCCTGATCTCTCAGTTTTTATCCCAGTATCTAGCTCTGGGTTCTTTACTGATAAGACCATTTAGCAATTCGTCTTACATTCTGTAAATGAAATTTTATTTGAATGTAGCCATGTATCTTCTTGTCTGTATAATTCTTTTGCCAGTTTCATGATACAAATGCATATTTAATTATTAACAATTACTGACCTTATGCCTATCAAGATAAATAATATTTAGGGCTTTATCTTTTTACAGAAAATAAAAAAATAAAAAACTGGCTCACTCCTTGTGTGGTATATTACTGTTTTGCTGTAAGATTAAACATTAGCTCAAATTCATTCATAGACCTCATCTTTTTTTCTGTTTTCAATAACATTTATGTACTTATTATATAATCTCCTTAAGTTTTAAAACTAATTTGCCAGTTCCGGCTGTCTCTTGACCATTGCCAGCAGTCTACTGTAGCGGTATATTTGTGGATTTCTGTGGGCCTCTCTAGCACTTTGTTTTTTCCTTTTCTCATGTGGTCTTCATTAACCATGGTCTCCTATTCCTTGTTCTCCCTCTCTGTTCTTGATCCAGCTGGGATCTCCTGCTCCCACAGGCTCTCTTTCCTCGCCTCGCCTCGACCCTCGCCCTTCATTACTCCCACTCATGTCCAGGTTGTTCATGTAGATCTCAGCCATTTCTCCGTCATTAGGCGATCCTCGTGTATGAACCAAAGGCTGAGGGACCCCCAACTGGATCAGGCCCTCTGAATAGGTGAGACAGTTGATTGGCTTGATCTGTTTGGGAGGCATCTAGGCAGTGGTACTGGGTCCTGTGCTCATTGCATGAGTTGGCTGTTTGAAACCTGGGGCTTATGCAGGGATGCTTGGCTCAGTCTGGGAGAAGGGGACTGGACCTGCCTGGACTGAGTCTAACCAGGTTGGTCTCAGTCCTCAGAGGAGGCTTTGCCCTGGGGGAGGTGGGAATGGGGGGTGGCCTGGGGGAGGAGAAGGGCAGCGGGAGGGGGAGAACTAGGGAATCCGTGGCTGATATGTAGAACTGAATGGTATTGTAAAATAAAATAAAAGGAAAAAATAAAATTAAAAATAAAATTAAAAAATAAAATAAAAAATAAAAATAAAATTAATTTGCCACTTGCAAATTTATGTCCTTGAATATTTTCCATGAAATTGCATTAGCTTTACAGATATAATAATTTTCTGTATAACATAAAGCAAATACAAACAAAATTTACCACATTTCCTTCCATTTAATAAATGCAAACAGGTAGCTGCATAGCCACTTAATACAGAAGCCTGGCTTGTATCTGAATTTATTGAAAATTAGCTTTGCGTCTGTCAGTACATTTGTGTATGTTTGTTTGCATTTGTGTGGCATAGTTCAAGGTAATCTAATGTTTAAATATATTAAAAAATATACATTTGTTTTTCTGTTTCCCAAATTATACCACTTAGGTTTGTTATCCAATACAACAGAATCATCCCTGAAATAATATAAATTCAAGCCATACTAATAACTGAGCTAATTTATGTATCTATTTATACATAAATGCATGTAAATTAGTATATATGGATATATAACAATTATAATCCAAAAGAGGCTATAACCTTGAGAGTGAATGAAGACATGGGGAGGGGCTGAAAGTAAGTAAGTTGTGTAATTATATTTTAGTTACAACTTCTACAGATAAGTCTCTTAAAAAGAGAGGCCATATTTGAAAGAGATCAAGAAGAGGTATATAAGAAGGTTTGCAGGGAGGAAAGAGAAGGAGGGAATTATGATATAATCTCAAAAATAAAATATTTTTTTTCAATTTGTGGTGAAAATAAGCAAAAATGGAAAACATTGCAATGACACAAAAAGAAATCTCAACGACACAATAATCCTTGAATATCAGTAATAAAAAGAATTTTGACAAATATTCATCTTGTCATTATCTTTCTCATTCATTTACACATTTACAGTAAATGAATTAACTACTCAGTCAACAAACAAAACATTTAAAAGCTATGACATGACTATATGATTATAACCTGAGCTCTCATAGAATTAAAGCAAGTAGTCACTAATAACAGATAAAATTAATACAAAATAAATTCTACATTTTCATAACTTATTTACTGGAATGTAGCATTATATAATAAGTAACACATTCAAAATAAAGAAGAAAATTTACATTTCCTTTATTACAATATTATGAATATATAATGGGTGTGTTAGGCTTTATTTTAATGTAGCTGAGAAAAACTGGCTTTAAGTTGCTGTGACAATCAAGCTTTAAAAAGAGTTCTGATCTTTCCTTGTTACCAAAAGTATTCTATTTTGTACTTACTTTGGATACCTGAGAATATGTGAAGCTTTAATATTTATTATCCTCTTTGAGAGTCCAAATTCCTTTTTGAACAACTTTCTCAAAAAACGTTATAAGTAGTTATAAGTAGTTATAAGTGTTTTGTTTATTTTAACCTCTTCTTTACTAAAAATATACTTCAATTTATTCATTTGAAACATGGTTTTTGAATATCAGAGAATCCTTGGGTCAAAAGATATGTAACAATGATGAATAATATTAATTACCAATCTTATGGAATTTAGAGTCGCTACAAATATAAACATATGGGCATATTTTTGAAATATTAGATTGAATTAATAATTAATGGGAAGACCCACACTAAATATGACTGGCAGGACTCTTTTTGCTGTTGTTCCAGCATGAAGAAAAAGGAAATCAATAAAAGTCAACAGAAGCATTAATTACTCTGTTCTGCTTCTGGATTGTGCAACCAACATAATCAGCTGGCCCTTGCTCCTGCCACCAGGAACACTTGCACCATCCCCCACAGTGATAGAGGCAAACCAAAAGAAATCTTCCCTAACTTAATTTGAATTTGTGTGAATTCTACCATAGAACAAGGAAAGCATCTAATACCAAAAATGGTACCAAGAATGGGTAATTGCAAGAAGAAAATAAAATGTGTGAAGTTTTGTGAAGAAACGTCTATGAGCAAATTTAATGTTGCACACAGAGAGAATGCACTTATTAAAGAAGTTGTAACCATTAAAGAGAGACTTTTTTCCTTTGTGCTGATACAATCGGAATGGTGTCATGAGGGCAAGATCCCAAATAACAACACAGAGATTTGTATCTTATTAATTATGAAAGCTATGCCTAAGCTTAGGTTTGTCCCACTAGCTCTTATAACTTAAGTTAATACATTTATATTAATTCATGTCTTGCCTCATGGCTTTTTATCTTTCTTTCATTATGTATATCCAACATCTGTCATGTCTTGTTGGCATCTGATGCATCATGCCTAGATCCATCTTCTAATTTATCTCTCTATCTGGAAGTTCTGCCTATACCTCCTGCCTAGCTAATGACTATTCAGCTTTTTATTAAACCAATCATAACAATACATTTTTACACAACGTACAAATATCCCACAACACTTTCTGTAGATGAAATTTTTTTGTGTGTCCTGTCTGGCCTGTGGTCAGAACAGAACATCCCACAACAATTTTCCCTTATTTTGTCTAAATAAAAAGAAATGTTTTAGCTGGGCGGTGGTGGCGCACGCCTTTAATCCCAGCACTCGGGAGGCAGAGGCAGGCGGATCTCTGTGAGTTCGAGGCCACCCTGGGCTACCAAGTGAGTTCCAGAATAGGCGCAAAGCTACACAGAGAAACCCTGTCTCGAAAAAACCAAAAAAAAAAAAAAAAAAAAAAAAAAAAAAAAAGAAAGAAAATTTTTGACTCTAACATGGTAAAACTATATACAATAAGAACAATTATCAGGTAAGAATTACATTCACAATGTCCAGTCTATCAGTATTTGGCAAATTAAGAGAAAATATTTTATTATCTATAGTATCTTGGTGAGTCAAAAAAAATTTCTGCACCTAATTTACATTCTATCTTAACTTTTATTACTAAGACAAAATTATTTTTAGACTTCAAAACATTTTATTAGATAAACAACCAAAGCTTGTTTTCAACATTATGCACTTTATACTTCTTTTGTGAATTTCTTTTCTGAATATGGTAACAGGGAAAACTATAACTCCAACTGTCTCTTCTTCAACTCCATCAGAGACCTGAGAACGATACAATATTCCCTGATTAAACAGGAAGTGAAAAACAAACAACTTCCAAAACTTAAAAATCACAGAGCAGCTCGCTGCCTGGATGGTCACCCAAGGTTCCTTTGCATCTTCAGCCTACAGGCGTGGAATATCTGACAAACTCTTCTGTGAAGCAGAAATTTTGTAGGACTGCCCTGCTTTGTCTTGGAAAAGTTGGACAGTTTCCTTTTTTGTGTCCTGCTGGTCCTGTTTTCATGGCATACTGTCAGCAGTGGAGGCAAGGACAGCTTCTTGCCCAGTGGCTAACTTTGTAACAATAAAAGCAGGCTTCATGTGGATGTTCTTTGATGTCTGTCATCTTTTTTTGTAGTAAATTGTTGTTGCCAGGAGCAGATGTGTCTCACTGTTATGAAAAGATTTAGATTATTAAAACATCTTAAATACAATATTCTATAAGTCTCTGAAGTGCTTAAAAACATCTGTCTATCTAAAATACATCTCTGTTTAACCTTCAAAACATACCTAACATAAGTTTTATTATTATAAATGACTAACTACTAACCTGTATTTCTTAATTATACATTACATTTTTAAATAAGCTGCATAGATACAATACCTTAAACATATATACAGTATAACAAAAATAACCATAAATTCGTGTCATTATACAAAAATCCATACCAATGTTTGAGATTAAAAGTTGCTTCTTAGATTAAAGTAGATTCAATAATCTACCCTTTTATCCTATCCTTTCCATATGCCCTCTTACTTTCAGAAAGTGATCATTAAATCCACCCCCTGCCTTGCTTATTTTCCTCCTTTACCATGACCAGTAACAATTTGCAACCACCCACCTGAATGATGACAAACATCCATAACACATTGAATGACCAAAAACCACACATTCTACCTTTTGGAAATGTGGGCATCATATTCTTAAAATTATTCCATGCTGTCTGATGACAACAGCTTCTTAGGGGACATTGAGAAAATTGAGATAATGGTAAAGTTCTGGGAGAGCTAGCTGTTGTCTAGTCACTGTGTGATGGGAAAGTGCCAAGATTATCTGAAGTTCCATCTAGATAGTCTGTAAGGTTAGACCATCTAAGGTGTTCTGGGGGCAAAATTTTGAGGGAACTACAACAGAAACATTCTGAGAGGCTGGATCACCTGGGCTACTTCTCTTTATTAGTATCTGGTCCTTTTTTTTCTGAAGACACATAAACTTTTAAAGATAACATGTATATCTGTTTAACACAATTATGTAATGTACATAGTGCACAAGTCAGTTAAAATGATTTTTATCTATGTTTGAACAGGTAAAAGGCATCTGTCAACTTTACAAGTCCATTTGGACTGTATAATCAAGCCTCTATCCATGCCATATGAAAGGATGGCATGTAATAATAAGTCATGAAGACTCTGAGCAAACAAGATTTATCATGTCTCAGAACTGTTCCCATATCAAGGAATCAGCTTACACATCAACTGTCTAGTAGTCTTTCTTGGCTTTCCACCCATTTATGCAGCCTAGATCCTCAGGAAGAGTACTCCAGTCAAATCTGATCTCAATTAAATTGGAAGGAATCCATATCATTTTGTTTCCTGTGGAAAAAAAGCATAACCTCTCTCCCAAGACAACACATTGTCTGACTTCCATTTTGAAGCTAAGACATAACTAAAATATATACGCTGGTTTAATCTAGCAGTCCTTTCCACTATCCAATGACTCTCAGCAGCTGTTATTATTTGTTCATTGGCATTCAAAAAATTCAAAATTGACAAAGCACCCTATAAGGTCTAAACTCCCTGTATTATAATATTTTCCATCCTTATGTGGCTTAGTTTTTTTTTTTCATCTTACTTTACTTTCTTTTTAAAGACTTTACTTCATTATTTTTAAATTATTTATTTTTTCTATAACTGCCTATACCCATTTTATTTTCTCTTTAGCACCTAAGCACAATTTTAAGCATACTCTACATGTTCAGAGGTTTTCTATGTCTGGACCTGAATTTCTGTATGTCTGTATCATTCTCTGATTGGGAGACTAACTTTAAAATGGCCACACCAGCTGCACCATGGCTTTGGTGGCTGGCTCTGACCCCTTCTGTTCCAGGAGAGCCTAGCCTTATGGTGGCACCAGCCAGAGCCACGTTTCCCACCTCAGCTCTGGGTATTTGCTGAGTCCAAGCAGTAGGTGTGTTTATCTAGTGGGCCAGCTGCTCAAGTGCACCTCTGTACACCTAGCCTACCCAAAGGAAGTCATGCCAGGAATCCACATTTGACACCACGTTCTGAGATTTTTTTTTAACTTTCTGAGGCCTTATGTGGTTGTATGTGGCCCCACACCAGACACCATATATAGAAAGCTACTTTGTTGGCCACCAGCTCCCAAATAACAACATGGAAACTTATTAATTATAAAAGCTCATCCTTAGCATAGGCTTGTATAACTTAAGTTAACCCATTTAAAAACCTATATTTTGTTTCATTGCTTTTTACCTTTCTTTCATTTTGTATGTCTGACTCCCTCCAAGTCTTGTTGTCATCTGATGCATGCCTAGATGCATCTCCTACTTCCTCTCTCTCTCTCTCTCTCTCTCTCTCTCTCTCTCTCTCTCTCTCTCTCTCTCTCTCTGTCTGGAAGTCCTGACTATACTTCCTGCCTAGCTATTGGCTGTTCAGCTTTCTGTTGCACCAATCATGACGATACATTTTCACACAGTGTACAACAAATATCCCACAACAAAAGAGAGCCTGAGAATGTTGCTAAAGGGTTCACTGCTCTTCACAAGCAGCTTCTAAGGAAACTGTTTCCCCAGGACAAGCCCATTGAAACTAATACAATCGTGAACTTTGAGCTTAGATTCCATCCCTAGCTGGAAGTAAAACAATCCACCATAGTAGACATGATAATTTTGCAGGTACAAAAGATGAGAGGGATATAGAGTCTTTTACTTGAATACTGAAACATAAAGTGGGCCTTCCTGTCTCTATTAACTTAATCAGCATACTCCACTACAGTCATGGCCCCAGGTTCATTTCAAAGAAATTTCTAAACATCATCAAGTTGACAATTGAGACTGAACAGCACACTTGCATGAGTTTAATGAGAGATTCTAAACTAACACTTTAAGCAGTCTTGGAACTGTTAAAGTCTACAGAGAGTTTAAATTAGACTGAACAAATTTTTCTTAAGGAGATGTTCATGAGCCTATGTGGACAAGGGTTAGAAGGTTATGCCTTAAAAGTGATACATTTGAGTTTCAAATTAATGAGAGGCTGAGTTGTGATAGTGAATTTTGATTATCAACTTGATGAGATTTCAAATCACCATGAAAACTAACTTCAAGGCATGTTTGTGAAAGATTATTTATAATGAGCAAATGGAGTTGGAAAGATGTACCCTAAATTTAGGGAGCTCCATTCTGTATGTGGGGCTGGAAAAAATAGACAAAGAAGGAAATGAGCTGACCATAAACATTCATTAATCTTTATTTGCTGACAGTAGACACAATGTGACTAGCTCCTTCATGCTCTTGCTGATCTAATAATCCCAAAATGATGGACTATACTCTGAAACCGTATGCCAAAATCAACTGTTCCTTAAGTCATTATTTGTCAAATGTTTTGTCATAGCAACAATGATAGTTACTAATATAACTGCCAAGGATGATCTCAAACTTATCCTGTCAACATCTTCCAAGTACTGGCCAGTTTATGTGGTACCAGGGATGAAAGACACAGTTTGGGGCATGATAAGGAATCACTCTACAAATTGAGCTAAATCCCCAGCCACTCTATATCTCTTTAATCACAAAGCTATTATGAAAGATCATTAATAAATGGACATTTTTTAATGCCAGCACTCAGGAGGCAGGGCCAGGTGGATCTCTGTGAGTTTGAAGCCAAATTGAGACACATTTAGAAGGACTACTGCTATATATCTAATATTTCAAAGCAATTACTGATGAAAACATTGTTTTACTACACCTTGACTTTTTATCTATCTTTTAATTTGATATTTTTGCAAATATTTCTTTAGTCTTACTATCGAAAGAAGTCTGACACCCTTAATTAGTATCCTTTATTCTTCTCCAGAATAATATCCTTTTACAAGGTTTCTGGAAATACATCTTCTATTTTCATAGGAATTAAATAATTTCTCCTCTATCCTCCAAGGAAAATTTCCAAGAAACTGAACTCTATGTGAACAGACCGACTTTTTTCATTTAGCACCTTGAAATTCTCATCTCTCTTTCCTCTGCCATGCTTTCTGAAGTCAAACCATCTGTTGTTTTTACTGGGGATTCGATTTATGTCATATACTGCCTTTCTTTTTTCTGTCTAGAGTTTCTCTTTGTCTTTAAATTTTTAGTTTTATCATAATATAAATCAATGGACAATCTTTTTTTCCTTCTCTTTGGAATTTAGTTTTAATTTATCTGATTTGTATTTTAAGTTTTTGTAATCAAATTTATGATAGCACATAAACTTTTATTCAAATATCCCTTCTAATCTAACCTTCTTGTCTCTTGATTTCTGACTATATGAATTAGTTGTGACATGCCTTCACTGTGACCTAGGAATTTAAAAATATGATTTATGCCGGGCGGTGGTGGTACATGCCTTTAATCCCAGCACTTGGGAGGCAGAGGCAGGCAGATCTCTGTGAGTTCGAGGCCAGCCTGGTCTACAGAGTGAGTTCCAGGACAGGCACTAAAACTACACAGAGAAACCTGTAGCAGGAATCTTAAAGAGTCTTATTAATAAAATCAAACCCAAGGCCAGTTATTGGAATGAATGCTGGAAAATCAGAGAAGCAGAACATGCCACAGCTACCTCGCCTCACCAATTCCTCAGCTGTTCCTGTTTTCTCAGACTGGAAGCTTCTGTGTCCTCATCCAAATGGATCTCAGCTGATCTACTGCTGCAAAGCCTGAAAGCTTAACCAGCCTAAAGCTTCTAGTTTCTGGTCCTCACGCCTTATATTCCTTTTTGCTTTCTGCCATCACTCCCTGGAATTAAAGTCGTGAGTCACCATGCTTGGCTCTATCCTTGAACACACAGAGATCCAGAGGGATTTCTGCTTCTGGAATGGTAGGATTAAAGGCATGTGCTACCACTGCCTATCCTCTATGTTTAATATTGTGGCTGTTCTGTTCTGTGACCTCAGATAAGTTAATTAGCATGCAAAATATGTCGGGGAACACAATACCACCACAGAAACCCTCTCTCAAAAAAAAACATGAATAAATAAATAAAAATAAAAGAAATAAAAAATATGATTTAGTTTGTACTTCCAACTTGCATACAAAATTTGACTCATCTACAAATGAGATAATAAAATTCACTCTCATTTTCTGAGTATCAGTATCACCTTTATCCACATGGTTACATTATTTCTCAAGATTATTTCATAGGTTTCAATATTATTACCTCCTCAAATACATCATTTACCACCATTTCCTATGCGAATTTTCTGATAGTCTATTGTTGTGCTACCTGTTTTCTAGTGTTTCAAACTGTAATGACTAAAATTTTCTAGCCATGTTTTCAAAAAATACCTTATAGAGTAGTATTAACACCAAAGGAAGTTCAGCATCGACACTCCTAAAAATATGAGCCATTGTTTGAGAATCATCTGTTTAATTTACTAGCCTATCAATTGATAAGAAGGATTACTATTTTTGGTGTTTAATATTTGCAGTTCATTCAATAATCTAGATACCCTTTATCTGAAATATAGCTGAAAACAAAGACTTTATTTCATTTTGAATTTTGTCCAGTCAGCTGATAATTTCATAGTAGAATTTCTTATACTCAATTTTGTGAGTTTAGGGAACTATTTTCTGTATCATTATGGTTCTGTTTCAAAAGTTTATATTTTTACCTGTGTCTTAACTATGTTCCTTATTATTTATTCTGCAATTATCAGGTTATAAATTAATGTCTGTTTCAAGATCAGTGAAATAATTATTTTCCAACTTAAAATTTTATAGATTGTGTTCTATAGTAGTTTTGATTTTACTCCTAGAATGTTTATTATCTGTTAAATTTATTTTCCTTTCTTTCTCAATACTTATTAACAAATTACTTTGTCAAGAGTTTATAGTAATAAAATATTTCATTATTAACAACTAAGCAGATTTGGTAAATGAAGTAATCACTATAAATTAGATATGTTAAATACTAAGTTTAAAAATACGGAAGAACATGGGTTGTAGCAAAAATTATAGGGAATATCAGTTTTAAAAACTTGTAATTTAAATTGTAAAACACATTCAATAATTGTTTAAATATTTATTCTGTGAATGCTAGTAAAATAAAAAGTTTTCTTAGTCCACTGTATTTCAGTGATAAAATACTATGACCAAAACAATTTGAGGAAGGGAAGGTTCATTTCTGTTTACACTTTATGGTTCATTATGCAGGAACTCGTGGAGGATGGAGACAGGAACTGAAGCAGAGACAAAAAAAGGAAACTGATTAGCAGGTTGCTCACCATAGCTTGATCTACCTGCCTTCTTATATGTCCCAGTATTATCAACCCAGGGATGGTACAACTCACAGTGAATTGGGCCCTCCCATAGAGTGCTCATTAATCAAGAAAAAGCTCCACAGGCTTGCCTGTAGGTTATCTGGGTCCACCTTACATATGAAGTGATTTGGACTACAGTATGAGTATCTTCTAGGTATGCATTTTGTCTAGAAAATGAAAATTGATTTATAATTATTCTGAAAGCGGTTTCATAATGTTACCACCGACATTTCTTATTCATTTCTCCTCCTAGACAAATAAATTCGTTGAACTCATGATGAGATTTGAGATTTGACATTCAAAATAAACAATGGAAGGAACTGGGCTTCTATTAAAAATATATAACCTTTACAAAATTGGAACTTTAAGTAACTAGAAACTGTTGAAATCAAAGAGATGACAAAACAATCAGTTTCTATTGAAATGAAGCTGAGAAAAATTTCCCTTCGAAATGAGCTTTATTAGGAGAGCGAGCCTCAGGATCATGAAGATAGTGGGCATAAATGGGACTTTAGGTGAGAGAGAATTAAGAAGGATACCTTTAAGTTGGGAGAGAAAGAGAAATATGTAATACACAATGTAAATAACAAGAAATGTTAGGGAGGGGAAGATGAGAGATAGATATAGATAGATTGAGAGATTATAGCCTGATGTCTAAGAATGAAAAACCAAGGTTGGATAAAGCACAGGGACAAATAGCCAAACGAATGGAAACACATGAACTATGAACCAAAGGCTGAGGGGCCCCCAACTGGATCAGGCCCTCTGAATAGGTGAGACAGTCGATTGGCTTGATCTGTTTGGGAGGCATCTAGGCAGTGGTACCAGGTCCTGTGATCAGTGCATGAGTTGGTTGTTTGAAACCTGGGGCTTATGCAGGAACGCTTGGCTCAGCCTGGGAGGAGGGGACTGGACCTGCCTGGTCTGAGTCTACCAGGTTGATGTCAGTCCTTGAAGGCTTTGCCCTGGAGCAGGTTGGAATGGGGGATGGGCTTGGGGGAAGGGGAGGGGGAAGGGGGGGGGAGAACAAGGAATCCGTGGCTGATATGTAGAACTGAATGGTATTGTAAAATAAAATAAAAGGAAAAAAAAATAGCTGTAGAGCTATATTCTAACATAAAGCTCTTAAAGCTAATAAGTATATGATAGATTTCTTTTGATTTATGAAAAGAAAAATATATATTACTTACATTATATCATAGTTCCTAATTTTTATCTTTCTGTCAGGTATTTGGGTAGGTTGTGCATTATAGAGAGATACGATGGCCTGGAATGATATTATTACCTCTTTTAGAATGACATCTAATGCCAGATATTTTTTTATGTTAGAGGTACTGCACCTCTCTTAAGAGCTGGTTCTGTACTAATAGGGATGTGAATGGGAAATATACTCCTAAGTTACTTAGAAAGGCTTTTCTTCAGTATGTTTATATTAAAAGATAAGTTGACCAAGAGACTATCCAAAAAAAGCCACTCAACCTAACCTAAAATATAAGTTGAGTTTTCAGTAAGATGTACATCTAGATTAGTTAGTAAACGAAATTAAAAATTACATTACACTATATTATTTCTGATTAAACAAGTTGCTCATATTTTTAAAGATACACTCCATTTTTTTCTAAATGACTCATAAAATTTGATTTAGTAACTAGTGAGGATTATCTCTAGTCAATTGCTTTTTAATTGCTTTTTCTTTACTGTAAAAGCTGAGCATGTAAATTTTACTCTCAACCCCCACGACATAGAAACAAATCATAGGTACCAACTGGAGTCTTTGTGCAAGAGAAAGGTGATTTTTGAACCATATCAAAATGTATACCCATCATTTCACAAGTCTATTTGCAAAGTAGAATTTTAGAAATATAAACTTTCAAATAAAATATATGAGGGTAAAGTTAATTGCTTCATTTATGACTACATTTTTTATTTCTACTTCTTATAATGTATCATGTTTGCTTGGTTGGAGTCTCTTGCTTGCCCCTACAGGGTCCAAATAGCCACCCCCTCTCACTGAACTCCAAACTCCGTCTACTCAGAGAGCCTCCCCATCTCAGCATCCCTGGCTGCTACTGTGGCTTCCTCCTCTAAAAGATGCCAACAGCCTAAGTCCCTGCCTAAACATTAAGTTTCTGACCATACCTTGGCACAAATCCAGTTTGTAGTGGGCACCTTATCACCCCTCACCTACAACACATAAAATCTCCCCTCTTTCTGTTGCAGCTACAAATCCCCTGGCCCCAATTTCATGGACCAGAGGAATCGCCCGGGAGTTGTTCTCAATAAACCTGTTGTTATATTTTAATTTGACTTGATGTGGATTATTGTATTGGAGGAGAAACTTCTATGTGCAAAAAAAAAAACCAATTAATGTTTCTCCTCATATTATAGATAAAGGAATGCATGTAATTTTGCTCTAATGTTCCCATATATAACTAACAGCATTCTTTGTTAGCCACATAAGTTCATGATTTCTGAAAGATAATGGTATGAGTTAGGTCAACAGTGAGCAGCAACAAAAATGTATACTATAAAAAATATTTTAGTGACTTTACAAAACATTTCTGCCTAATTAACTTTTAAGAGTATTCTTTTTTTTCTTTTATTTTACAATACTATTCAGTTCTACATAACAGCCACAGATTCCCTTGTTCTCCCCCTTCCTTCCCCCCCCCTTCCCCCCAGCCCACCCCCCATTTCCACCACCTCCAGATCAAGGCCACCCCTGAGGACTGAGATCAACCTGATAGACTCAGTCCAGGCAGGTCCAGTCCCCTCCTCCCAGATTGAGCCAAGCGTCCCTATATAAGTCCCAGGTTTCAAACAGCTATCTCATGCAGCGAGCCCAGGACCTGGTACCACTGCCTAGATGCCTCCCAAACAGCTCAAGCCAATCAACTGTCTCACCTATTCAGAGGGCCTGATCAAGTTGGGGTCCCCTCAGCCTTTGGTTCATAGTTCATGTGTTTCCATTCATTTGGCTATTTGTCCCTGTGCTTTATCCAACCTTGGTATCAACAATTCTCGCTCATATAAACCCTCCTCTTTCTCGTTAATTAGACTCCCAGCACTCCACCCGGGGGCCTAGCTGTGGAGGTCTGCATCCAGATTCCTCAGTCCTTGGATGAGATTTCTGGCACAACTATTAGGGTGTTTGGCCATCCCATCACCAGAGTAGGTCAGCCCTGGCTGTCTCTCGGCCATTGCCAGCAGTCTTTAAGTGGATCAAGAACCTCAACATAAATCCAGCTACTCTGAACCTGCTAGAAGAGAAAGTAGGAATTAGTCTTGAACACATTGCCATAGGAGATCACTTCCTAAATATAACACCAGTAGCACAGACACTGAGACAAACAATCAATCAATGGGACCTCTTGAAACTGAGAAGCTTTTGTAGAGCAAAGGATACGGTCAAGGCAAAGTGACAGCCTACAGAATGGGAAAAGATCTTCACCAACCCCACATCTGACAGAGGACTTATATCCAGAATATATAAGGAACTCAAGATATTAGACATCAAAATGACCAACAGTCCAATTAAGAAATGGGCTATAGAACTAAACAGAGAATTTTCAACAGAGGAAACTCAAATGGCTGAAAGACATTTAAGGAATTGCTCAACATCCCTAATCATCAGGGAAATGCAAATCAAAACAACTCTGAGATACCATTTTACACCTGACAGAATGACTAAGATCAAAAACACTGAGGACACATTATGCTGGAGAGGATGTGGAACTTGGGGAACTCTTCTCCACTGCTGGTGGGAATGCAAGCTTGTACAACCACTTTGGAAATCAATATGGCGCTTTCTTAGAAAATTGGGAATCAATCTCCCCCAAGATCCAGCTATACCACTCTTGGGCATATACCCAAGAAATGCTCAATCATACCACAAGAGCACTTGCTCAGCTATGTTTATATAAGCATTGTTTGTAATAGCCAAAACCTGGAAAACAACCTAGATGCCCTTCAACTGAAGAATGGATAAATAAATTGTGGCACGTATACACAATGGAATACTACTCAGCAGAGAAAAACAATGACATCATAAGGTTTGCAGGCAAATGGATGGATCTAGAAAAAAATCATCCTGAGTGAGGTAACCCAGACTCAGAAAGACAAATATGGTATGTACTCACTCATAGGAGGATACTAGATGTGGAACAAGGATGACTGGACTGCTACTCATATCACCAGTGAGGCTACCTGGAAAACAGGACCCCAAGAAAGACACGAGGATCACCCAATGACGGAGAAATGGATGAGATCTACATAAACAGCCTGGACATGAGTGGGAGCAATGAACGGCGAGGGTTGAGGGAAAGAGAGTGGGATATCCCACCTGGATCAAGAACAGAGAGGGAGAACAAGGAATAGGAGGCCATGGTAAATGAAGACCACATGAGAAAAGAAAGAAACAAAGTGCTAAAGAGGCCCACAGAAATCCACAAAGAGTATTCTTAATTTATTTAAAAAAAATATTGAAATACAAACTTTTCTCTTACAGTACTTTCCAAACACAGTTTCCCTTCCCTCCAGTTCTCCCAGCTTCCTGCCCCATGTTCCCTCTCCCCCAAGTTTCAATCCCCTTTCATTTCCCCTTCAGAAAGGAGTAGGCCTCCCAAATGCAACAGCCAAACAGGACAAAACCAAAAAAGCCCCCAAACTACGGTTGGACAAGGCAGACCAATAGGAGCGAAAATGCCCCCAAGTAGGCAAAAGCATCAAAGGCAAAAAAACTGCTCTCACTGTCAGGAGTCTCACAAAAACACAAAGATAACAACCATAATATATAGGAAGAGGTCCTGTATTGGTGAAATGATTAAGGCCACTCTATATAGTTAAAAGGGAGGTTTATTTAGTGTCATAACTTACAAATGAACAGATAAGGAGGTTGCAGAGTCTGGGAAAGACGTAGCACAGTCCGGCTGTGTTCTATGGAGAACTCTGCTCGGTGTACTTCCAGCGTCCAGGTTCCAGGAACCAAGAGAAGGCAGCACATCTGGATCTTGCGTCTTCAGGTTCCTCTCTTGGCCCCGCCTTGTAGGTGTGACCGTTACTGTTACTGAAGCCTCAATGGGGGTTGGAACTTCGAGATCAAAGCTGGAATGGCTACCCACCACAGTCTTGTTGCAAACCAATGTAGGCCCCATGCTTGCCACTTCAGACTCTATGATCCAATGTGATCCCTGCTTAGTTGATTCCATGGGCTATATTCTCCTGGTAACCTGCATCCCCTCTGACTTCTACAATCTTATTACTCAGTGTCCACAAAGTTTCTATCAATAACTACTATGTAAAATTGTTGATGATTCAAATGTTTATTCCACTGAACTTTTTCTATTTTCCACTGCCTGTTATATACTTGAAAAATAGATTAAATGATATCACAATTTCTATGTGTATGATTGTATATGTAGTTAATATAAGTATGCTTAAGCCGGGCGTTGGTGGCGCACGCCTTTAATCCCAGCACTCGGGAGGCAGAGCCAGGCGGATCTCTGTGAGTTCGAGGCCAGCCTGGGCTACCAAGTGAGCTCCAGGAAAGGCGCAAAGCTACACAGAGAAACCCTGTCTCGAAAAACCAAAAAAAAAAAAAAAAAAAAAAAAAAATAAGTATGCTTAAATTTTATATTTATCATTCATTATATTTATTATTTATTGTATAGTACATAGTACACAACTAGGCTCTCCATAAACGTGGGATGATAAAATCACATCACTCCTTGCTTTAGTACTATACTGAAATTAAGTTTTTCTTTGAAATATAATGATACATAGCATGAAAATTAAAATAACTGTAAGTTTTCAGAATAAAAAGAAACCTAGAAATCTTATGCAAATAATTAAGTTCTGAGTAAGTTTTTTGATATGTGCAAAAGATAAGACTTGAGTTGATATATAGATATTAAAGTTTCCTAGGTCAGAGTTCAATATATTAATAATAAATCCTCTGTTTAAATCAATTGAGACATTTATCTGCTCTTCATAATAATCACTGGTACTGGCTTATAGAACAAAAATGTATGTTTTGACGGTGTAAGTTTATTTAAAAGTATTTGTTTTTACACATCGTTATCTTCAAGTTTCACATTGTTTAAATGTATCAGACTGGTGTAACTGATCTAGGTATTCAATAACCAAATTTAGAAGCTATATCAATGTGGTCCTAGGCAAGAAAGGTGATAATTTTCTTTTTGTCCCTAACCCAAGGTTAATAATGTCCCAGGAGGTTGTTGTGGGATAAAACATAATGTTTTGTGACTATGGAAAGTTACCCATTCTCTTGGTTGAAAAAACCATGAAGACCCTAAGGAATGTACTCTAACAAGTGTCTCACTCACAAAGAGAAAAATCAGTACAGTGGAAAAACTCTTCAATTCATCCAAATAAAGCCATGATCAAGCAAGGCCTTTGCCCTTTATTCATATAGACTGGACAACTGATGATAGAAAGGTTAGGGAAGCTAAAGGTTTCCCCTAAAGACCAATTACTTCTGAGAATAAGATCCTCAAATGGCCTTGACAGTGCAAAAATCCATTTTGCTCACATGCATTGTCTTAAACATCCTTGCAGAATATGTGATTAAAAAATAAAATTATTTGGTAATTTTTAAGTCCAGGAGATCACACTTTTGACATGTTAGATTTAAATCTATCTGAGATATATTTTAGACAGTCAATTCTCACTAATAATTTTCTTCTTGGTCAGATAATGCCACCCAAATTTAAGACTTCAGACATGGGCTAAATTTCAATACTGCATTACCTATCGGCAGCCAACAAAGTCTGGCTCATTATTGTTTTAACATTTAAAAAAAAAAACCTGACCAATTGTTAAATTTCTTCTCTTTGCCTCTCTCTAGAAGCTACTCCGGAAAGACTACACAGTATGATTCTGGCCACTCTAACAGCTTTTAAACTGTCTGGGAACAGACCCTGGGTTCATTACTGTTCAGCCTAGCATTGGAAGCCAAATGAAAACTGAGGAGGCATCCAGTAGATAGATGCTTTTGTGGACCAATCACAAGATTCTAATGGACTTTGATTTTGATATATACTTGGTTCTGGGTTCTGCTGATTGTTTGCCTAAGCTAATAATGTTGCACTTAACTCCCCCACTCACATCTCTCTTCGTACACCAGTTAAGGATTTTCTTACTTCCCTACGTCTGATAGATAGGGTATTTTGGGTAGTCTTTTTGAGAGGAGGTTCACAAACTGCGATGCGTGACACTTCAAATTCAGCTGGAAAAATCCAGATCAACCATTGTCTAAGCCCCATAGTGATGGTTCGTGCTGCCCTTTGAGAGAGAGGAGTGTGGTTAGATGAAGAGAAATATTTGGACAGAGAGTTTAGCCTCAGAAGACTTCTAAAGAAAAGTATCCAATTAATTTATTTTAGTATAAAAGCCAAAATAAATGTCTTTGGGCTAGTTAGCAGCCTCATACTACCAAAGGAGAAAGATGCAAAGAATGTTTTTGGAGATCTGATCTCTGATCTTGTTTCTAAGTGATTCCAAGGTTGTCTCTTTAGGGAGGTGGAAAATTAAAATAACAATGGAGCCTTTTAAAGAAAATTCCTCACGACCAGGAGAATAGTGTCTCTGACCTGGGTGAAGACCTAACATTCCAGTTAGGCCAGTCAATCTTCTGGCCAAGGGACCATCCTGGAGAAAAGATATGATCATGCCTTCATTACAAGAAAATGAAATATACTTTCTGTTTTGATATGTTGCTCCTTTGAGAACACCCTCTTTGTAAAAGTAAGGTTTCTTGTTATCAACACACACACACACACACACACACACACACACACACACACACACACGTAGTATCTGTAATTACCTTTGTGACAGATTGGCTATTACTAAATATATATATATTGTGGTTATTACAGATCATTGCTTTTTATCCTTGGTATTTTAAAATTACAATAGTAGATATACCATGACATCCTAATAATGAATTTTAACTCTTATGTAATCACTTGCATGTTTTCATTTTATATATTGAATTATGCCCATTTAAAATGATGCTTACATAATAAAACTCTAGACTTCACCTGATTGTTAGAGTGGATATTCTTCCATTAAAGTATTAGAGTTTTGATTTCATCCAAACCATAGACATCTTTAGCCATAGAACAGTAAGAGACAATACATTACAGTGACTCAATTTTCTCTACATGAATGTCATTGTGTTTATTTAATGCTGAATAAGAGGCAGTTGTAATATAAGAATTGTTAAGTTTCTAGGCAATTGTAAACTGTGCCAAAGTTTGATAGACGTCAACCTAAGGTCAGTAAATGTTTCCTTGGTGTGGATAAATTGCTTGTTGTGGATTTTAGTTGTCTATGGTAATAGGTCTTAAAAGGAGCATTTTGAGAATGTTGTAAACAGAAGAAAGTACATATTTTTTAAAAAATTATACTTCAAAATCTTAAATATTTCTAATGACAAAATTAAATGAACAATGTTTGTCTTTATATCTTTAAAGTTAAACTTTTTTTTCTAAGTGAACTCCCATTATTATTGTGGAAAGTAAAATTATCTCTTTAAAGATAAGTATATGACTGACACTTATTGTAATGGAAATAAAGTCAGTTCTTGTCTAATTATCATCTATTGAATTTTACAGATTTCCATGAGGAGGAAGTACAATATAGATTAATAGATAAGCAGCTAAAGCTTATAGATCCAAATATGATTGCTTTCAGTTTGCAGTTTTCATATAGTTTGAATAAAGTAACAACCAAGTAAATAGATTTGATTAATTACTATTCAATTGGATATTTAGTCAGTACCTACAGCAATAGACAGCTCTGGGTATTTCAAAGTACCCTGCTAATAGTAAAACAAAGTAGAAAAAAAATTAAATCACTTTTTTTTTGAAAACCACAGTATTTCCTAGAAAGGGAGATAAATGTGTTTTTCAATGGTGGTTAGAGTGATATTAAATTAACTATTAAGAGTCACAAAACTTCCTATCTTCTAAAAACATGCATCCAAAAGGTCAAGGACCAGAGTTCCTGTTGTAGTTGAAGAATCCCAGCATGCCTTAAATTCTCTTGTTGGTTAGCTCTGATTTCAGACAATATCAATAGCATATGTAATGTGTAGCCATAGAAAGGATATGTTCAGGAATTGTTTAGACAAGAAAGGAAAGACAGTTTAAGACTAGTAAAGAGATTGCTAGCAGACATAAGTAAATTAATACAGACCTATGTTTGCGGTATGAAATTATATTCTGTTTTTTACGGTTTCATTAGGCTTTGTGGAAGAATTTTTTCATGTAGTGCTTTAAGCTTACAAAATAGACATTATATAAACAGGATAAATTTTTATAATAGAATAGATACTCTGTTTCATAATATAGGGTGTGAAATAAATCAATCTACAATTCAAAATTTAAAATAAGTTCACAAATATACCATTTAACATCATGTGTTATATAAAAAATTCACTTAGGTAACAAAATTTCATTTGAATTCAAAATAATACACACATTGGAAAAAATGTGTTTTCATGTAATATTTTTTGCCGCAAAAGGTCCACAATTTTTATGCATATACTTTCTTCTAGATAAGAGACAAATTATATGAGACAGGAACAGCATAAATTCACTTATGCTTAGGAAGACACTTTCTACATTGATTTCCTTAGGCATTTACTTCTATAAAATTTGAATATTTTGAAATTCTATTTCATTTGGGAGTTTAGTTAAATGTCCATGCTCCTTCTTTGCATTTACCCTTCAGTTAACTGCATGTATTAAGAAGGCCAATCAATCTCAGATATATCTTTCAAGTGGAAACAAGTCTTTCCTATCCTTGATGAAGAATAGTCACAGTTAATATAATCCCCCATATTCCACCAAACCTGCACCAAACTACTTGGAGTAAAGAGTTATTTAAACAAGAGTTGGCAAATGAACTTTGGGTATACTTGAAAACAGGAATAGAAAAAAAAATCAGGTATCCCACATTGTACATTTGTACTAAGGAAAACACAGTAAATATGACAGTGTGGTGAAAATTGTGAATCAATCATCATTATGAACAGATTTGAAAAAAAATGCATAAGTGAAAAATTTAGAGACTGAAGAAACTATTACTAATAGAGAAAGTCCAGCGGCAGTGTAAAATAGAGCATGGACATTAAATACAGCTAAAAATACTACTAATGAGTGATAGCAGCTTACAAATACATTATTTTTTAACTGCAAAGTTTTCTAAAACTGCATGAACAGGGAACCACACTTAACTTTAGGTCTAGCACTCTAACATCCTGATAAAAGAAACACGTAATTTCTAATTTTACAAAATTCTTCTTTAGACATTACCTAGTCACTGAATATTGTTTATATAAGCTTAAATTTGCTCTATAATCATTGCAGTAAAAATTAATATGCAAACATATACATGTTTCTATTCTATTTCCAGTGTTCTATAGGTAAATGGGCAAGAAATACAACTATAACTGACAAAAAAATGTCAAAAGTTATAGTACTACAGTTTGCACTATGGTGCAGTCAATTGGCCTTCAAGATACCAAAAAGGGACATATGACTGTGATACCATCCACTTAAGTAAAAATATTAAAAAGTCTCATCTGTACACCCAGTGCTAGTATTTTATGTTCATTGATAAAGTAAATACATTGATAAGAAAAGTCTGATAATGAAAATCCAGAAAATATATTCTGAACATTTCACAATGGCTTCACAACAATTCTAATTTAATTGATTTCTTATGATTTAATAGAAATTACCTGTAAAAAAATAGAGCAATTTTTAATTTAAAAGCATAACATGTGCTAATATGATGGCTGAGTAGAGGTATAATTGAGGCAGATAAGGCCCACACACAAGAAAAACCAGCTAAAATGAGGCAGATAAGGTCCACACGCCCTGACCCAGAGGAGCCTGAAACCTGAACCTCAAGATGACAACTGCTGATGTAAGATCCAGGGCCAAATCAAGAAATGCCACAGTAGCCATAGAGGCAAAACAACACACACATAAATACCTCAACCCTTTGTTAATAAACAAGAATGAATCAGGGCGCTACTCAGTTACATTGTATGTTCTCACAGAATGACAGCTGAGAAGGGAGTCCTGAAAGTTGGCCTTTGATCTCCATGTGTGTGCCATGGTATGCCTGTACCCACACACACCAAAAAATAAGAACTTCGGAATTGTTACAGAAACTGGCAAAAAAAAAAAAAAATCCCAGACGTCCAAATCATTAAGCCTCTTAGAAGACAGAAGCAGTCACAGTAACTGAATATTTATTAAGTATTATGATCTGGTTGTTATACACCTGGAAATTTTATGTAAGTCTAACATGTGTACACTACAATAAATAGTGATTCAGTTCAATCCTCAAAACACACACACACACACACACACACACACACACACACACACACACACATTACAGTTCTTTAGTCATTTATAAGACTTATTTAAATACTACCTAGTTAATATTGACAAAGTTAATTATTTTTCAAATTGTCTCCTTAGAGTTCAAACTTGTTTGCATTTCATTATTATATTAAAGTGAAAGTGTTGAAAGTGCTGCATTAAATAAGCGATGGCTTGCTTAAATGCTTTGGTTCTCATTCCTGTGAGAGTAAGAGTTTCCTATTTCAAGTAGACATTATAATATTTTATCATACTAACCTATTAAGGTTCTATTAAAATTGAATTTCTGTGAAAACTTCTGGGACACTTGGTCTTCTGAAGAAAGCATTATTCTCTTTTCACCTCAACTTCTTCTTTTACAGAAGATTATTATAAAATATAAAGCAATCTAAGCCGAGCATTTTTTGGAAATAAAATAATCACAGAAGAGCAATATTGCTGATCAATGAATGATGAATTATTCTGAATTTGTGAAGTGATATTAATTGAAGTAGAATAAAGTTGGTCCATGTTGCACATCTAGTCAAGATCTTAGGTCTAACTGTTGAATGCACGTATTCTGTTTCAGATTTTAATTCACTAGCCTGACATATGCAAAATTTTTGAAGTTTTATTATTAAGAAAGATAGGATTCTGTGGTCATTGTTAACTTTCATAGAATTAATAATTACCCAGGTACTTTATTTCTAAATTTAGAAGATGTGTATTGTCACACTTTTTTAAAAATCACCAGGCAGTGGTGGTGCATGCCTTTAATCCCAGCACTCAGTAGGCAGAGGCAGACAGATCTCTGTGAGTTCGAGGCCAGCCTGGTCTACAAAGCGAGTTTCAGGACAGGCAAAGCTACTCAGAGACACCCTGTCTTGAAAAAAAAAAAACTAAATTAAATAAATTGAACCAAACTATTTAATTGAAATTGTTCTGAAGAGTTAAAGACACACAAGAGTCTGGAGAGAACAGTTATTGTTCTTCTAGAGTACCCTAGTTCAGTTCCCCAAACACGCATAGTGTAGCACAACCACCAGTCACTCCTGTGTCAGGCACTCCAATGCCCTCTTCTGGCCTCTATGGGTACCATGCATACATGCAGTGCCCATTCACACATACAGGCAAAACCTTCATTCATACAAAAATAAAATAAATGAAAATATTTTAAAATAATTTTATCTACTTTGCTGTTTAATCTCATCATATATATCTGTGTTTTACTTATCACTGTTCATTAAGCTTTCTAAGAGATCTTAAAGTATTTTCTAATGAGAAAAGAAAGCTCTTGTATACTGTTAGTCAGAAGGTAAATTTAAGTATAACTATTATGGAAAACAGGAGGAAGAATCCTTTAAAATTTACAAACAAGGGGCTAAGGGGAGGGACTTGGAGGAGCTGATGGAGGGGAAAATGTGACCAGGATATAAAATAAATAAACTTATTTTTTAATTTACAAGCATAAATATCATTGGATTAAATAATATTTCCAGAAATACAACCAAAGCAATAACAATACTCAAAATGTATAATATATTTCAAAGTATTATTTTTGTTAGAATCTTCCTGATATCTGATTGTTTTGTTTACTACCTGAATTTTCTAAGTTCAATTTACTTCCCAACTTTCAATGAGCCTTCCTCAAAGAGGGAATACTTTGATTCAGAGGGGAGTACATGTTCAACAATATCCTGTCCCTTAGTCTCGAACTTACATTCTTTCCTCTCCCTCTTTTGTGATTTCCTAAACCTCAGTGGTATGGATGTCTGATTATTTTCCTCTACCTAAACTAAAAAATTTACAACTGTGTCAGAGCAACTGTTACTTGTTTAGGAGTGTACCTGCTTTCTAAAAAAGAAGTTTCCTCACATGGCTGAGTGGACCTGAAAGCAGCAGTAGCTCAAACATAAAAGTTTAGAGATTTGTTTGAAGGGTCTATCATGTTCATTTTATAACACAAGAGCAGCCCCCCCCACACACACACACAGGCATGTGTGACCTTTTTAGCTTTGGATTTGGGCTACGGTTTACAGTAGAAGTGAGTTTATTCCTGTGGATCAGTCCTTAATTTGAATGGGAAAACAGTCGATTATATCCATCAAATACTGTGGCACTATTATACTAGTAAATCCATATTGCTTGGCACATTGGTATAGAGGGTTCAAAGTTGAACAGGATTGTTGGTGACAATTATCCTCAAAATGCTGCATGACATCTTCCGATACTACCAAAATCTCCCAGCAGAGAAGGAGCTAAACTTGAAGTTTAGTTCCTGCCTGAATTTTTCATGACCTCTAGACAAACTCTATGGTGTCTTCAGAATTAGAGACCTTTGCATCTAGTTCTGTTATGAAATCAATAGCAGTGATAATAGATTTAGTGTTTGAGTGGCCTCGAGTATCTCCTTGACTAACAACTGATAGGGAGGCAACTAACTTTTGGTACTGTGATTTTCACCCAACCACGTCATAGGTACTTGTACTGTCATTTATCACTCGCAAATGTGCCTTCCTTTAAACTCCTTAGCTTCTGCTGTTAAGATTTTTCCAAATGCTTTTGTAGTCAACCAATGTTTAGTATTATTCAATAAATGTTTTAATAATCTCTGAAGTCTCACCAACATCCATTCTAAGTAATTTACATGCTTTTATTTTTTGAATGACTAAAGAAAAGGTATGACAAAGGCTACCTTGTTGATCCTAAAGCTATTGCATCACTATGGCAACTCTGGGCCAACAAGGTAGCCTTTGCCACTCCATTGGCAATACAAAAGTGTTAAAATCCACCCAGAGATGGGAAAGAAATATCCCTCCCTGTGTACTTTATATACCCCATGAACATAATTGGCAGCCATAAATCAAGCCTAAGGTTTCTTTCTTTCTTAACTGTCCTGTGTACACAGTTCTAACTCTCCTGTGAAATAGGCATCAAATACAACCTACCTGTGAACCATTTTCTCAGCAATAGCTCCTGATATTTGACAGGAATTCACCCTGATGATTAAAGATACCCAATGGCTTATATAAGCAAGTCCATTGGAGACTGATTCTTCTGAGTTATCGCAAATTTTGTAACATTTTCCTCAAGGAGTAATGGTTCTTGTATTCCTCATTCTCAGACACTATAACACTTAGCCTGATCATAGCTAACCTGAGCTCTCACATTCTCACATTCCAGTCTGTTTCACTATTTCAATAGTTAAGGTGCTTAGTACATGGCATAGATTTTTGTTCTGGCCAATATTAAAGCCCTTATCTCCTTCTTCATAGATTCCTGAGCCTTGTGGTTAGAAGTATGATAAAGAACTCCATTTCAGGCTAATAGAAAATTAGCAGTTTTCAATTTCTAGGCTGTATGTTGTGTGCTAAGTCAATTACTTTTCTGTATAAATTACTTAGCATTCACTTTTCTTTTCTTTTCAAAGGATAACTGACTAAGAGGGAGGTGATATATCTCTATGGTTATTATTTGTTTACATTGTCTCACATGATAGCAGTGCAGTTATTGATGAAGTTATTGATAAATTTAGGACTTCTAAAGTCTCTCTGCTGATGCAGCAAATGGAATCAGACCAAATTGGAAAGCCTAGGTATAATGGGTAAAGTGCTCCCAGGCGATTCTCTGGCCCACAGAGAAGAGACAGGAATATAAGACTGGAAGAACCATGTGTATGTTTTCAGGGATGCCACTTATGTACCTTGTGAGAGTGGCCTTGAGTGTTTCTGGGGGAGGAGCTGTGTTTGACGGTCTTTGAAGGGGCAGGTTTAGGGAAAGATATGGGGAGGGGAGTTGAGGTGGATCTTCTACCAGACTCCTTACAAACAGTTATTTTCATGGATTTTCCATGCTTCTTGCTCTGTGGGGAAAAATCCATCATACAAGTGTG